>NW_024881770.1:0-733502 GCF_019059575.1 Amphibalanus amphitrite | reverse complement strand
CCCCGTCCAAAGTGGCCAACAAGCAGAGACAGAGGCAGCATCACTTCCATCAAGAACTGGTTTCTGGCTTGGAAGATGAGCTCCATCTTTGCATCCGAGTCGGTGCTGTCAGGAATCAGCTGGTCTAATGGAGTGAGAGTAGTGAGACGACTAGTATTGTATCAGAGCTGCCTGGTCCTCGTAGCATTTGCACCGATTCTTCTCGATCGGACTCTGAATTCTGTCCCTCCTGCGTATTACTTGAGGCATTGCTATGTAGCTAAGTTTTGGCAGAGTTTCATTATCCATGCTTTGCAAACAGTGCCATAACAACGCAGTTAATTAATCACCAAGCTTCTTTGTAAGTCCCAATACAGTTGAATCGCACGCGATTTGAGTGCAAAAATCAAGAAAAGTGCCAACTTGTTCCCGTAAAATATTTTGAATATTGACCTAAAAAATGAGTAATTTCCAGATAAAATAACAGCGAAATCAGTTTTCGCTTGCCAATAAAACTCACAGATATTGAAGCTCCATTATTAAAGGAACATTTTAGTATATGCCATTCTTGATAAAACTTCTTAGCCACGCAATACCAGCGCAAAATAAAGAGACACTGAAAACACAACCAATCACTCCGATTTACCATAGGAAAATACATAGAAAATGTATGTCTCAACTGCGCCAAATATACAGACAGTTATATACCTACATGTGACGTCATGATTAGCCCGACCAATCAGAAGCAAGTTGTTTTCAGCCACAAATAATTAATTTCTGAACTAACTAGGCATTTTTTTAACAAAGTGATTTTAAATTAAATCATTAAAAATTCTGAGCTTTTTTATTTTACCAAAACACACAGAGCATGCAGATAGGTCCCAACCCTATTAAAGCCACCTGACTCCTGAGGCACCCTGACACCAGGCTGAAGCTGGGTTGGAAATGCTTCGTCTTTGCAGATATCACTGGCCGCTGATTCTCGAGTGCCTGAACCGGTAGATGTCGTGGCAAAATTTGGTGTGATAATTTGGACCTTACCGCAGTCAGCGCACCCTAAAGCCTTAATAAAGAAACGCCCTACCCAGAGCTTCTGGATTCTCGTTCCAGTCCACCGTTCCTTCACCCCAGCCCACCGCCACGCTCCCTCACCTCAGCCCTCCGTTCCCAGCTTGACGAGCGTTTGGGCCTTAGCTAAGCCTTGCTGTAGGCTAACTGTGTAAACCCATCGAGACAGCCCGTCTCGGTGAGCTTAGTTGGCGAACTACTGCCTTGGGGAGGGTTTCTGGCGGATCGCTGTCCCAATAGGTTTAGGTGCGACCGACTGTCTCGGAATGTTTGAGCGGTCTCCTCCCGCTGTGAGCTAGTTTCAGTTGATATCTGTCTCAGAAATACTTTTTAAAGGAAGGTTAAACGGAAATCGAACGTAAAATGAACAGAGGAAATGGTAACGAGTTACCCCATTGAAGAATAGCGCTCGCCTACTTTAAAAGGCTTAGAACCGTTCTTCAACATCTAATACCTATGTATGCGATCGGGATTATGGCACAACTTTTCCCATTGGAGCTTTTTTCTAATACAGCAATACGAAAAGCGTTACATCGTCCACTGGCGGATCCAGGGAGCGGGCATTTAAAGTAACTATTTACTCTCCCTCCCCTGGCCCCTGCATCGCCCGAAATAGACAAAACGTACCTTATATTTCCTAATAATAACACTTTTATCAGGATTTTTTTTTTGCTTTATACTGTTCAGCATTAGATCCGTAAGGAATCGAAATCCGAGGAGTTTTTGGATTTTGGACACTTTTTTGGGGGGGTGGTATGTCCCCTACAGCGTCGAAAACGCCTTTCTGGATCCGCCTATGACATCATCTCGACTGGGATCTTGCCCCCCCCCACCCAAAATCGAATCCGCCGCCACTGGTTGCAAGTTGAGTTTTTAGAGCCTTGGTAGGTTGTAGGTTGAAAGCTGGTAGGTTGTTGGTAGGTTATAGGTTGGTAGGTTGCAGGTAGGTGCAAGTAAGTTGGTAGGGCGAGGTCAGGTTACTTGTTAGGCTGTTTTTTCTTACATTTGTGCAACACATTTCATTTTGGATTCAGGATATCAAATATGTAAGGATCTGCAATATTCATGCTTGAAAAGGGAATAAGACTTATTATTGTAAATATTTACCATAATATCATACCAAGGTCTTTCAAACAAGATGACCTCACCTCAGAAAAAGTTCCAATGCTTGTCATAGCTACACTGAGTGATGGGTCACACTTTGATGTTGTCAGCAATTGATAAGGGCAACAGTATAAAATGTCTAGCACATAATTTGGATATGTGACCTGAGGTCAGGTCAGTTTTGCAACCTCCATTTTAACACGCGCAGTGGAAGGGGGGCGGATTTCGCCCACCCCTCCTGTTTTTCGCCAATAACTCGCGCTGCAAGCATAATATCAATGTGAAATTTCGGCTACCTGTCCAGAATTTAACTGCGGATCTTCTCGTGCAAGAAGTAAGAAAATCGGCTCACAACTTTTCTAGTAATAGCGGTGTAAAGTCAAACATCCTGCCGCCGCGGCGGCGCGGCGGCGCGGCGGCCGGCGCTAGCCGTTAGGCGCCGCCTGCATTGTAGACTGTGCCGGGGCGGGACGGTTCCGTCTTTACATCGCGCTCCTTACCGCTGATTATATTAGATTCGCATCAAATTCGGTGAGAAGACTGATAATGTACGGGCAATCATATGGTCAAAGAATTTTGAAAATCGGCCGGTAACAACTTGAGTTATGAGTGTGTAAACACAAAATTGTGATTGCCGCGTTTCCCGCGTCCGCCGATCCCGCTTCAGCCGGCGACATCTTACCCTTAGCCGGCTTCTAACTGCCATATTTATTGTTGGATTATCTAGAAATTCACCATACATACTCACAAATGTTTGCTCTTTCGTAAAGTGAAAGATTAAAAAAATCGGCCGGTAACTCTTTGAGTTATCGGCGTGTAAACGCAAAAAAGTCGCTAATATGGCAGATTTGACCACATTTGACCTCATTTGACCTTGAAGATATTGACCTAGGGTCATGAAATTCACATACAACAGAGTTCCCTATGGCCCCCACCTACCCTCCAAATTTCGTCTTTCTAGCTCCAGTGGGAGCTGAGATCTTAGGGGGGGGCGACATCCGCCCCCCCCCCCTTCCACTGGGCGTAGTACTCGCAACCCTTCCACTGCGCGTGTTAAGACATTGCAATTGGGAGAAAAATGAAAATTGAAGTGCCTTTTTGGCTGAACATCATTCTAAACAATTTCAGGCACCAATGTACAAGAAAACATGACAACTGAATAAAAAAATGGCACCTGTGACCCCTGCTTATGTCCGTGAAGTCATCTCAGGTCACAAAGGCTTTGCAACAGTTCTTCGCCAATAGCTTTTGATAGAGGCGTGCTAGAGCGATGAAAACACTTCAGATGTGCTTGGTACCATGATACGAATCAGCTGATATGAAACTCACCCTGCGTTCGGAGTCTCTCGGATGACGAAGATTCTACAGGGTGCCCCAGAATTGACCGAACATTTTTAAAAAGAAATTTTGTCCGAAAGGATGAATGGGTTGCCATGGGTCCGGGTGCCCCGCTAAGCAGTGCTTGTAGCGAATGATAGGTACCAGGGACCCGCCACCCTGCCTTGCCCGCGCCCGGCTCACCGGTGATAATTTGGATCGAAAGTTTAACGTGCCGCAGGTAGATGGCGGCACGGTCCTCCCGTGCCGCCATCCCGGGTCATCCCGGGTCTAGCGTGGCCCTCTCGCCAGTTGCCAGCTGGCTTAATATAGGAACGCGGGTCAAACGACGAGGAGCTTCCCGGCCACCAACTCGCTGCCACCGAGTTAGGAGACGGACGCCTTATCCACTAGGCCAAGGGGAGGACCAGGCGGAGATTTTCTGGCTAAAAGTACGATTGCGCTCGATTCTAATTAGATACCTACGAACATTATACCTACTTTTATAAGACATCCTTTACCAATTGAGCTTGGAGACAATTTGTTTTTGGTGACCGGTCACGACTCGAGTCAATTATTATCCAGAGTCAGCAAAGAGTAGACCCTTTCCGTTTTTAGCCTTAGTTGCCAAAAGGCAATCATGGTGAATCAAGTATCGTTCTCAACTTCGTAAACAGACTTTCGGCATAGTTCTTGCTGGAGAGCTCCAGCAGCTCACCTGCAAACAGGTAGGAGTGTGCAAAGCGCAGCTATATCAGCGAGCGAAGCCAGAGAGAGCAAGAGATAACCTGATCGACAAGCCTGGGCGTGACCAAAACGGAGCATGCACCAGTCGTCAAGCTGGTGGCTGCCATGTCATGGACAACAAACGTCACCCATCTACCCAAAAACAAGCTAAACGACAGATCAGGGTCAGCTACAAAACATCAGTCTACTTTTCGACAAATTTTCGACAAGTCTTCGACAAATTTTTGGAATTTAGGGCCTCTCACCGATTAAGGTCTATGCCACAAATTGTCTAATGCACCGGTGCCGCTCATCATAGCAGTCATATTCAGGTGAAGTTGCTTGTCAGTGTAGGGTAAATTTTTGGCTTCACGGAGTTCCTATTATGTGTTTGGATTTGAAAAAGGCATTTAGAAGCATTAGACCGAAAGCAATAAACAAAATAGGAGGGATAACCCTCCACGCCGTGGACTGGGAGGATAAGTCCCTCCGTCCCCTCCCCTGTGGCGCCGCCCCTGCCTACCGGTCTCTGACCAGTCCGAATTTCATAAGCTGCTGAAGTACCTGAGATCTTATTTGTGTACTGTCGAACTGACGAGCATCAGCATTCAGCATTCTTTTAAAGAATCTTTATTTCTGTTTACTTAGCTCCATTGTGAATTACCGTTAATTGGCAGCTTTTTAAAACATTCATGAGTGATTTTTTTTTTGGTGGGGACGTCCCCCCAGATCCCTCGACGGGGGACGCGTCCTCCCCCCCGTGCCCCCCCCCCCGCTTTCGACGCCCATGGATCTGGCTATGTGATGCACAAAAACAAGATTTGGTGCGCAAAGAGCACTGACAATAACCTGAGCTCCATAAATACACATAACTTCCACATAACATTGCGAAATTGGTGCCCATGTGTGTGCCTGTTCATGATAGAAAGAGAGGGAACATAGATCTTATGATAATGGTTTTAGTTCTTGATTGTAAAGGTAGAGGTACAGCTGCATAGGTCCTGACTGTTTCACATTAAAATTTAGATACTGACATTCCCATTTCTATTTGTTCCAGTGCCCGGACAAAATGGAGGCTCAAATTCTGTGTGGCAATGCATTTTTTGTTGTTTCTCATAATGATACTCAAACTGTCATCAGATATTCTGGATAAGCTAGACATTTTCATTTTGGAGATCGAGGAACTCGAGATTCCTCCGGTAAGTAGTTCCGATGCATTGATGTTTTTCTTTGTTATTGCTGTATCTGAAGTAACTACAACTGAAGTAGCTCTTATGGACTGGGGGTCTGTATATACTATGTATATAGTTAAACGACACTTGAAAATCGAATGGTGGAAGAAATCATAAAACGACTCCTTTTGCAATCGCTTTCGATGTTCTATATCCAAAGGTAAATGAATCCCCTTCGGCCTTCTCTGGAAACTGTCTCATTTTGTTTATTTCATTTTGCTGTTTTTTAGGACGATTGACTGATATTTTTGTTTCTTCCAGCCTGTCAAATGGGAGTACATATGGAGCTTCAGCGTTTTATATTCTTTGTGTGCACTTTCTGCTTGCAAGACAAATAGTGTTTTTTATCTACAGATCTACATAGGTAAGTACTTCTTCGGCTTTGTACTTTTCACAAATATCATCCCTAATGCAGAATACCTTCCGAGAAAACCGACTTTGCGATTGCTTCGCACTTTGGATTTCCCATAATCCATCTCTGGCAGCACGCCTTTCCACCAACCAAGCAGCGTTCGTTCGCCTCGCGTTCCAACATAACGGTCTACCCGGCGTCTGCCACCCGTCTGCATCCGCCCGCACCCAGTTCGACATGACAGTGGGCGGGCATGTTACGGGGCCGAGATATGGTGCAGGAGTGGTTTTCCCGTATCTAGGCACCTTCGTCTGCTCACTTAATCGTCATTTTTAGCGAACTGGGGACCGGTAAGGTGTGCTTGGAAACCGATATCAAATATTGTTTTGCTGTGGTTGAAAGGGGTTTGGTTGGTAGCAATGGCTGTGATGTTTCTCTTTGTCCGTTCTGGACGTGGTAATTGTTTTCAAGGATACCATGGACAAGAGAGATATGTTCTGCTACGCCATTTTTCATCACACTTCTATACTATTCTAGGCAATAATATAGCGATTCTGTTTGAAAGTGAAGGTGAAAGATGCACTTCACAACGATTCGGCCATGATAGGGGCCTGCGTCAAACAGGCCATTTCACACCAATATCGGCTACGAATAAGCAACATTCGCTGAGGCAAAGCAGTGACAATAATTTTCGAGTCCGGATTCGGCGTCTTGAAGCTGTTGGCGACTCCGACTCGACTCGGGCTAGAACCGTCGAGTCCGATCGGTACCGACATCACAAACGTTGTTAGAAAACTATCCTACTATTTTTCAAACCCCAAAATCTCATTGGATCTGTATCAATCGGTCGGAGATTGACGTGGAGGGGCAAGCTGCACCGCTTGCCCCCTATGGCGACGCTAATGCATAGGCTACACAGAACTTGCCCGAGTGACCTCAGCAACCTTGAAAACCGCGGTGGAACAAAACGTTTTACTGTCGGCTGCTTTGTGGCAGCTGCCATTCCACGATTATCAGTCGGCTCGGTTTGTGCAGGGCTTGTAACGCCTTTGTGGTCGGATAAGGGATTAGCCGCTGCCCCGTCATCTGGCCGTCACCTAAGTGCGGATCAGTGTCGGTAACGGTGTGGCGGCCACCGGTAAGGAAGTGCCTTGGCTACAAACGTCCCGCGCCGCGCCGGTCAATGCACGGGGTCGTCGGACATACGGATCTTATCAGGCGCAGAGATGCCTGCGATCTGTGACTGCAGAATATTCTGCGACTACAAATGCGAGCCTAGTTGGAAATCTACGGAGTTACGCGGATATGTGTTGAAGTTATTTTGCATTATGTTGAATAATGTTATAGGTATTAGGTATAACATTAATTTTGTGTATTAATATTGTTATATTGTGTTCGCCTCGCCATGCACTTTGTATGAGAAACTTTCCTGTCGATAGTACGCGAGGAGCACTGTTTTGTGTTCCGCATACAAAAATAAAAGCAATGACAAAATAGTGGGCCAGTTGTGTCATCCTGTATGCTGAGTCTAAGCACTGCGACAATTTCACCGGGATTCCCTATGTATCTGCGTTCTGTTGCAGCTATTTCTGCATATGCATGCTAACAAAACTTCCGTCTCCGGACAACTTCCAGGCGACACTTTTGCACCGTTCATTATGTATGAACTGGACTGACGCAATCCATCGCGGGACGTCCCCATGTCATTCCTCGGCTCCGGAGAGATTTACATGCGCGGCTGGTCGCCCCCCCCCCCCCCGTCGGTCGTCCGAGGACCGTCTGGCACGCTGCTGGCACAGAGGCCAGGTCCGGCCTGACCCGGCACCTGTCCCGGTCCCTCTGTGTCACTGAGACACTCACCCGCTCTGACCCGGCCCCTCTGTGCCACTGAGACACTCCCCCGCCCCGACCCGGCCCCTCTCCGACAGGAGGTATTGCCACGCTGGGCCTGGGGCCGGCGCTGGGTGCGCTCTGCTACTACCTGCCCGACGCGTACCGGTTCGTGTCAGCTGAGACACCCGAGGAGGCGGCTGATGTCCCTATGTGGCAGGTGAGTCAATCACGAGCAGCGCGGCCTCCATCAGGTCATGGTGGCCTGACTGTGGAGAAGGTGTGGAATGGACGATCGGCGGCGGAAGAGACTGACGAGGGTAGTGACGCGCCAAACAAGTTTGCAGACTATGTGTACCAGTTTTTCGGACACTAATTATCCAGTCGCCTGTTTAGCTCGCGGTGATGTAATGCGGATATTTTTAGCAGACGTATCAGTACCTTTATCTTAGATCAAGGGCTGTTATGCTAATTGAAAGATCGTTAAAGTGATTAATGTCTCGGGTTTTGAAGTTTAAGCTGTTGACAATAAATACCATATGCCTTTTCCGCAAATGAGGCTTTCACAGGAACCTGAATCGCCAATATCCTAAATGTGCTCAACATCAGACGAGTCTCGATGGTCAACATATACATAGCCATCGCAACTTGCCCAAAATGAACCCTAGGAAACGTATAATTGATGTGGTCTCGTTTCCTTTCGCTAAAATCGTTATTGTGATAGGGGTTCGGGACTTGCGTTTAATGCCTATTCAGAAACATTATGTTTGAAATATCAGGGCGCGTTAGTTTCTTTGATTTTTCGTGTCCATAAATGATAGGCGTTTAGAAAGTTTTGATTGTATTATGCAATATGAAGCAGGATCGGAAGACTCCCTCCTCCGAGTACATAAATGGGCACATGCTAGCCTGTTGCGTTTTTAGACGGATGTTTCAACTGGTGACGTTATCGAGAAACTTACTCCGTTTGCCTGGGAATTGATATTCAGTGAATCCTTAAGTGAAGCGATGCTGGTGCCTCGCCATGCCATGATTATATGCATTTGGTGCACCAGGTTGGTGCACCACATTTCGTCAGCTAACTGTCGCGTGGTCTATAGTGACAGCTAGCTCCTCCGTCTCTGTCACGCGCCCATCTGTGTCGGCAGGGTCTTCCGTACAGCATCATCAACCTGGCCTTCCTGCTGCCCGTACTGCAAGTCCACGGGTTCGCTCTCTTCTTCAGCGGCCGGCTTCTGTCGGCTTGGAAGGCTCGCGGTACTAAAAAGACCCAGTGAGGCCCAGTGGGTCTAACTAGCGGCCCCGAGGAATCTCCAGACCCGGCGGCGGGCTGCCGCCCCTCCCCTTCACTGCCACCCAGTGTGCCTTGCTGTTGTTGCGGTGGAGTGCGAGCTTCACGGGTGCTGTTCTGACGCGTTGTTATCACCCACGCTGCTGGTTGCCTCCGTGTGTCTGTGTGTACGCTTTCAGCGTCTCTGTTACGCTAAGTTGAAAACGTGTGGTTTTGCGCTAGTGTGGAACACATGAGTTCAGTTTAGCAGGACAGAGCTGCCAAACGGGCCTGGTGCCATGTCGACTGGGGCTGGTCCCCTAATGACGCTCCCTACTCGAGTTTCCTAGTCACGTGAGCGGTGCGGGCGTCTCCCCCAGGGAGGCCGGTGCTCCCGCCCCTCCTCAACCCACCGAAGGTCGGGGCGTCGAGTCCCTTTACGCGGGACTGAGACGTCGGGACAGTTTTCGAATGCTCCCTGTTGAATACCGTGCATGATGCCTCAGAGTGTCGAACAAACAAACCAAAGTTGTGCAGATGGTGTTTAGCCGGATTACAGGAATATTACAAGCATTGTTTAGAATATTTTTTTTTTCAAACCACTATTGGAGAAAAGGAGTAACGGCTACTAAATGATTGGTGTCTTACCGTACACATCCAACGACCAAAATCTTGGCTCCGGCTGCATCAATCTTGTAAGCGGTGATCTTCTCGTTGGAGTACCATTTTGCTAATAATCCACATTTTTGTGTTCTTTTTTTCTTTCAAAACTGTTGTAATCCATGCTTTTCAAGTTAGATACGTGATCCTTTTTACCTTTTTACGTGTTTTGTCATTTTAAACAATTTACATACCTATGTTTACAACTAAAGGATTGCTTCACATTGCTGATCTTTTTCCTAGACATATTTTACGCTTCAAGTTGTTGGAGCGATGTCTTTTGTAAAGCTGGTGCACCCAAAGCTGTCCAAGACTGACAAATGACTCCGACAAGCTTGGCGAGTCTTTCCGTCACCAAAGCTGCCAGCTCACTCGGCAGTCTGGCGGCGCGGCTGCTGCCGATGCTACTGTTGCTCCCGGCACGCGCAGCGTCAGAGGGCGGTCTCTCCGACTACGTGCAGCACCACCAGATGCTCCACTACACTCCGCTGTCCGCCGGTCGCGGCCGGCGCTCGACGGCCCCGCCGCTGCAGCTCCAGCTGCCAACTGGGGACCGCGTGCTCACCCTCCGCCTGGTACCAGATACGTCCACCCTGGCGCCGGACATCGTCTACTCTGGCCCGTCAGGCTCCACGGTCGGCACCGACTCTCTGACGCCGCTCTTCACCGGCTGGGTGCTCGGCGAGCCCGGCTCGGCGCTCTTCGGCGGCCTCGTGGATGGCGTGTTCGACGGCACGATCGAGCTGGCCAACGAGACGCTGGTGGTCGAGCGGACGTCGCTGCACATGCACGGTGGCCCGCACGGTCACTCGTTCGTGTACCGAGCGTCGGATATGCTCCTACCGCCCGCGCGTGAGGGCGACCGGCCTTGCGGCGTCAGAGATGGGCACGATCCGCTGGTGTGGGACAGCGACAAGCACAAGGCGACGACAGTACCCAGTGAAGAAGATAGACAACCGCGGCAGGAAACCGTGACGCTCGCTTCCGTGATGAAACACTGGCGGAGCAGCACCGGTCGCGGTCGCCTGAAAAGACGCATCGACGATCACGATGGCGACCACGGCAGTGGCCATAATGAAGACGCCGAGCCCGACGAGGTGTACAACAAACATCACGACGGGGCGCACTCGCGCACACTCTGCTCCGTGTACGTTGAAACGGACCCCAAGCTCTGGCAAGAGATATTCCGCAATGAGCGCGGTAGTTTACGCCGCACAGAGACGTTTCTTCAGTGGCTGGCCGGGTCGCACGTTCAGGGCGTCAACCGGATTTTCAAACAAGCGATATTCGACGGCCGGCACCACCACCACGAGTACCAATTTCAGATCCAGAAGCTGGTAGTCAGCGACGACCACACGTGTCTACCCAACTACTCGGGCGTGCGCAACCGGCTCTGTTTCGACCACACCAACTCGCAGACCTACCTAGAGGCGCATTCCGACACCAACTTTGACTCCTTTTGCTTGGCGTTCGCCATCAGCTACCACGACTTTGAGCAGGGCACGATTGGTCTGGCGTGGATTGGCGCGCCGTGGGAGGGTGCTGGCCGCGGCGTGTGCGCGCGACACGCCGCGCAGGCCTTCTACAACTGGGAGACGGGTGTGATAGAGCGCAAGTGGCGCTCTCTGAACACGGCCATGATAACGCTGCTGAACTTTGGGCGGCCGGTGCACCCCCTGCAGTCGCAGCTGACTCTGGCCCACGAGATCGGCCACACGATGGGCTCGCCGCACGACCAGGGCGCGCTCGGCAGTCAGTGCCTGCCGAACGACGCAAAAGGCAACTTCATCATGTTCTACCTCTCGCAGGATGGCCACCTGCCGCGTCACCTGCAGTTCTCCAACTGCAGCGTCGGCAAACATATCCCGCGTTCTCGACTACATCACGGACGGACTCTACTTCAACTGCTTCGCGGTGAAAGGCTCGGCGTTCTGCGGTAACGGCGTCGTGGAGACGGGCGAGCAGTGTGACTGCGGGTTCACGGCGCACGACTGTCGCGACCGGTGCTGCTGGCCTCGTCACCCGCCGGCCGCCGCCGGGTCGCCCAAGAAGGCCCGCTGCCAGTACCAGCCGGGCGCCGTCTGCAGTCCCAGCCAGGGGCCGTGCTGCGACCCGGTGGCGTGTGCCACCGTGCCGGCGGAGGCCAACCACACGTGCCGCGCGGGCACCGAGTGCACGCTGCCGGCCCTCTGTGACGGCCGCTCGCTGCAGTGTCCCGCCGTCGACGAATATGGCCGAGCTGACGCCGTGCGGCGCCGGCTCGCGGGTGTGCGTCAAGGGCCGCTGCACGGGCTCCTCGTGCCTGCGCGACGGGCTGCTGCCCTGCCAGCTGACTGAGGCAGACGTCGGCGGCGACCGCAGCCAGCTCTGCGTGGTCGGCTGCCACGCGCACAGCGGCGCTCCGTGCCGACCGCGCAACCCCTGGCTCCTGGAGGCCGGCGACCCGTGCGACGGCGACCGGGGCGCGTGCGACTCGCTGCTGCGGTGCCGTCCGCTGGAGGCGGCGGGTCCGCTGGCCCGGCTGGAGGCGCTGCTGCTGGCCGGCGGCGGCACGCTGCCGCTGACAGCCACCAGCGCCGGCCGCTGGTGGCTGGCCACCGTGGTGGCTCTGCTGCTGGCTGTCGTCTGCGCGCTGCTGCTGCGCTGCGTGGCGCTCCACATCCCCTCCAGCAACCCCAACAAGCCGCCGCCGCGACCCATGAGCGAAACGCTGCGCGTGCCGCTGGCCACCTTCTTCGGACTGAGCGGGGGCGGCGACCTCCAGCTGTGAATCTCAACGGGGAAGAAGGTGGCAAGGCTGAAACGGTTTGCTTTCAGTAGGGTCGTGCTGGTGAATATACAATACGAATGTATGGTTAGTATCAGCGCCTTCCGAAGCTCTGATCATGATTCGCTTATTTATGTTGTCTCTATGTGCGAATCTTTGGACTCTGGTTGATTTTCAGACAAGTGCATGTAACTGATTTGCTCGTACCGTGGTGGGGCATTTTTACCACGATCACAACCTTTTTTTGGAAATATTTAAAAGAAAGTTGTGGGGCGCTTAGCGCTACGTGGGCGCTAATATCGAGTTTCTGAGTTGGGTATGCGCGGGCGGAAAGTTGGTTGAAAATTGTCGAAATTTGACTTGAAAATGGGAAAGTTTGACCTAGCTTCGATGACATCTGGTGTCCTGACCTTTGGCTTTGACCTGACCTAAAAAGTGTCTATAGTAATTTCGCCATTACGTATCTTTTACGTTCTTTCTCCGGCGCCTACCAAGATACCTATAAGAAACAGGTAGATCCGATGTTTGAAAGTAAAGCCCCAGTCACAAATTTGACGCACCTGTGACATTTCCTGACACCCACGTGACTATTGTATTAACTTTTGTGTTTTGCGATGTTCTGACCTTATTTAAAGTACTGAAAGCTCAAAATGTATGATTAATATATATTTAATCGGACCGCGTCCTCGGTATACCAGGTATTATTCGGTGTGCCTAGCCAAGGGTGTTTTAAATAATGCCCGAACGGAGTGAGGGCATTATTTTTCCTAAAATATTAACCGAACGAAGTGAGGTTAATATTTTCAAAAATAACACGAATGAAATGAGTGTTATTTTTGCATTTAATGCACGAGCCTGCGAGTGCATTAAATATAAACACCCAATTGGCAAGGCACACCGAATAATGCCTGGTGTACCGAGGAGGCGGTCCGATTACATTTATTATAACGACTTTGCGCCGTTCGTCGCTCAGCCCGTCTGTTTAAAAGGGCTACATTGAGGGATTGGGAAAAGAAACGGGGCTTGGTTTTCTTTTCGGGGAAACACTTGTTAATAACGAAGTGTGTACTGTTTAATCAAATTAATAGCGCCAATTGGGAAATGCAATAGTGGTATAAGTGGATTGTACAATGTCTCGCTCAGTCTCTTATATTCATATGCAGGCCCTCTTGCAGTACTTGTAAAGAACTTATGCAGCCAGGGCCGCCTTCTGTGAGAACCGTATACTGAAAACGCGTATTTACAAGCTCTGGTCTATTCCATCATCTCTGTATCATGTTTGCCTGGGTATACCTACCAGACACTTGGCCTGCGCTGCGCCTATCTCAAGTGGCTACAGCCCATTCTGGGTCTTCCTTGTGTTGGTTGGAACACCTTCTGCTTCTCTATTCGCCAGTTCTTGGGAGAGCAAACTGCAGTTTTTTCTCGCTGTCTGTATGTACCATTCGTATCCATTTTCTGCATTAATGAGCATCACCTTTGAGTGATCGGACAAAGCAGTGGGCCTATGAGATTAAAAAAGGCGTCTCAAAGCTCTCTCTGAATTTGATTTAGCTCTGTGTTGCCTTCGGTGCCTGTGTTGCCTTCAATCTCAATGCAGGCCAATATTTATTTTTTTCAGCGAGCAGCTTCTTGTGAAACCATTCGGGCTCCACCACGGAAAGAAAAAGTCTGATTAACAATATTATTCCCGGGATTAATTTCTGTTATACCGACGTTTTACTTAAAAAACTGAAATCACGCGCGCGTTTAGAGACAGTCCTCCGATGCTGCCAAAATTACTCGTGCTATCAAGATTTAACCATACTTTTTTAACATGCGTGAACGGCGCAAAGTCGTTATAATGTTGTTTAACCCTCGCCGGACCTATTGGTTTTCTACATACGCGCCGGCCGAGGGGGGGGGGGGGGCGGGTACGACCCCCCCCCCTCGCCGTTTCGCCCCTGGTGGAGCTAGCGCGTCGCGGAAAAAACGAGCGTGTGCGCCGTTACGAGACGCAGAGATTGGTACCCGATTTTAAGGTCCTAGGTCAACCGGTGACCTCTGAGGTCAGGTCACGTGCCCCAAGGTACGGTTCAGTTTTTGGTGAATAGCTTCGCAAAAAATGGCCGCAGAGCCGCGATTTTGGCAGCATCGTGTTCGCCTCGCTCAGGCGCGTCGAATGACATACTTTTTGTTCGGGTCAGGTCAACTTGGGGTGTTGACCTCAGGTCAAGGTCAGGTCAGCACCCTAAGGTCACGAAGTTGGTCGAAAGGGGTCATGTCGCATATCATTCGATTCGGCAGGTCTTCCTGAGTCCATTGGTGGCTTTCCCGACTCGCTAGCTCAATTTGATCAAGAGTTATTGACGAAAAACTAATATGACCTTGATGACGTCATAAATGACGTCACGCAAGGTCAACATTGCAAAAGTGACGCATCTAACCTTGCAAGGAGTGCATCAAATCACGATTCTGTGTGCTTGAGATAGTTGGAGATCGTTCCCGGCGCCAGAATAGCAGTTTGAATTTTTCCCCATTGACTTATGAGAGTCACGAAAATAACCTGACCTCATATGACCTTAAGGAAAAATCCGAGATATACAAGTTGTGAGACTCATAATGGATACTAGATCCTGCAAGTTTAATTTCCCTGTGACATCTCCTCTGGCAGTGAGGGTGTTGCGAAGTTGCGACATCTGAAGACCGTGCAGAGGTTCACTTATGACGTCATAGGTCAGTGACCTGACCTGACCCAAAAATGCGGTTGGTGTCAAAAGATGCGGCTTGGATCAAAGGTCAGGTATGCCAAGTTTCAGCTCTCTATTGCCAGCGTGTTCGGAGCTATCGCGAAAAAACCCTATGGGGGGGGGGGCGGCACCCGCCCCCCCCCCCTCGGCCGGCGAGGGTTAAAGCAGCATATTAATAATTATGTTTGTAAATTATCGATAAGCTGCTTATAGCAGGTCACGTGATTGCTACCAGATTATGTGCTCAGAAAGCACCTTTTCAACTTCGATTTTGAACAATTTTTACCTCCTTTGAGGCCAAATGATGGACGGTTTGAGGCACACGATGAAATGCTGAATCTATTGATGCCAAAATTTGTTCGTTTTTTGCATTTTTAGACTAGTATATCCTGGCTCAAACTTTGACCAGTTTGTGTGTAAACCCTATGGTGAAGGGAAAACTTCACGCCCAGCAGACGCCATTACAGTGCTGCCAAATCGTGTTTGGTGGGGGTCGGCGCCTACCGCGTGTCGCTAGTCGCTACGTGGTCCAGGAGCCGAGTCAGAGGGTGGAGGGCGTGTTCCACCCCCCTCCTAGCATTACATTTTGCGTTTCTTTTTCGTAAAGTGAGATGTAACGTTAGCTTGCCTACGTTTAAATAATGCGTATGCTGATTTTTTTTCACGCGAAAAAAAAACGCCATCTGGCGGCCGGCCGGCGGTGCGGCTGCGGGCGATCGGTGCCGGCTCGTTGGCACAGCGTGCGCACGCTGCGTCCAGTGGGAGGGGGGATGGGAGGGTTCTGCGGGAGCATTACGGGTCAAAACTCAAAATATTATCGAAATAGTATTACATTGCACTCCATCTATGAATTTCACGAATGGAGCAACGATGCGCTTGCAGACCGTGGAATGCTAAATTTAGGAAATGTTTGTGTCTCCTAAGCTTAAAATAGCGTCACTCAACGTAAACGGGCTACGAGGCTGCGCTCAACGAAAAATGCCAAAACGGCGTAAATTTTTTACCTGGTTTAAACAGAAAGCAATAGATATTATTCTTCTTCAAGAAACGCATTCATCAGAATCAGACGCCCAGATGTGGTTAAATCAATGGGGAGGCAGTGGATATTTCGCTCATGGAGAGAAAAACAGCAGAGGCGTGGGAATACTAGCACGACCAAACTCTGGCATCGTTTTTAGCAATGTTTTTAGTGACGATAATGGTCGCTACATTATCCTCAACGCCGAATTCAATGGTGCTAGGATGACGATAGGGAACGTTTATGCGCCAAATCACGATAACCCAAGCATGCTAGAAGATTTTTGCGCGAAACTAAATGATTACGACGATAGCACCATTGTTGTAGGAGGTGACTTTAATTTCTGCTTCGACTTGGGAAAAGATAGACGAAGTTCAGCAAGGATTGTAGCAAATAATAATAGAAACAAAGAAGTCATCCTAAGCCTGATGTCTGAAAAGAACTTAATCGATATTTGGCGTGAAATCAATCCAGTAAAGGAGGAGTACACCTTTATCCGAAATAACCCGACTAGTAGATCACGCATAGATTTTTCCTCGTGAGCGAAACTTTAATGTACACTGAAAAGAGGCCAAGCGCAAAGATTGTAGACGGATACCTAACAGATCACAAGTTAATTACTTTGTCGATAAATATTTCCAATGTTGACGTAGGAAAAGGATATTGGAAATTTAATAATGATCTTTTGAAAGACGATCAATTTGTATCATTGATCCAAAACAGAATACCTGAAGTAATTAGTTCAAACGAACAAAGTGCCTCCTCCAGTACAATATTGTTGGAGACGACGCTTTGTGTTTTAAGGGGAGAAATCATAAAGTACGTTGCAACCAAGAAACGTATTTGTTTGAACGAACTCAAAGAAATTGAAATAAAAATAAATGAAAAGCAAGGTGATAATGCGTTGAATGGCGAGTGTGACGAACTGCGAAGGAAGAGAGATGAAATTATTTCTGATCAAACAGAAAAAGGAATATATTGGAATAAAGTGCGCTGGAGGGCATTCGCAGAGAAGGGTTCAAAATATTTCCACGGAATAACTAAGCGAAATTTCCCCAAAAACATTACGAGAGAAATGTATATAAATGAGGGCAACCAGAGTACCATTACTAACAAAACCGAGGAAATGTTGGAGGAAGGAAAAAGGTACTTCGAAACGCTATTTGAACGCCGTATTAGGAATGAGTCACGAATTGACTTTACAGAAGGGTTAAGTCAAGTAACACAACATGATAGACAAACATGCGATGCAGACATTACGATGGAAGAGCTGACCCGAACAGTTTTTTCATTAAAAAATAATACCTCTCCTGGGCCATCAGGTTACACTGGAGAATTTTACAAAGTATTTTGGTCAGAGCTGAAAACATTAGTATTCGCTACATGTAAAGAAATTTTTAGTTCCGGAGTAATGCCGTCAAATCTTAAGAAGAGTGTCACAGTTTTGATACCCAAAAAGAACAAAGATCCAAGAAGAATCGAAAACTTAAGGCCTATTAGTCTCCTGAATACATTTTACAAAATCATAACAAAGCTGCTAGCCACAAGACTAGCTAATGCTGCACCGAACATAATAAATGTAGATCAGACTGGATTCCTGAAAGGGAGATACATAGGTGAAAACATTCGATTAATACTTGACGTCATGCAGGCATGTAAAAACAAAAATATTCCTGCAATCCTACTAGCATGTGACCAAGAAAAGGCTTACGATAGCGTTGATTGGTCTTACATGAAAAAGACATTGAAACGATTTGGGTTTGGAAGAGACTTTTGTAGATGGATTGATATTATTTACAATGGTGGGCAGGATACATCATGTCAGGCAAATGTGCAAATAAACGGTAAATTGTCAAGCCCGTATAAAATTGAGCGAGGCCTTAGACAGGGATGCCCTTTGAGTTGTCTCTTATTCATCATATGCTTTGAACCACTTCTAGAGAGAATTCGTAAAGAAAATGCAATTAAAGGACTGACAATTAACGGAGCAAACGTTAAAGTATCTAGCTACGCTGACGACTTAACGATTATCATGGATGGATCTGAGCTATCTCTAAATAAATGTATGGATACCTTGGAGGACTTCGAAACAGCATCTGGGCTGAAATTGAACCGGCATAAATCACAAGCTCTATGGTTGGGTAGGAACGGGCATTTAAGAAAGCCGATTTGCACGCAATTTAATATCCAGTGGCCAACGACACCCATTAATTTATTGGGCGTGAAGGTATCTAACAACCCGAATATTAACATTTCAGAAATAAATTATAATGAGAAATTTGTCATAATGAAGGATAAACTAGCGCCATGGATAGGTCGCGGTCTTACTCCATACGGGCGCGTTCACCTTTTGAAAACCGAATTGATATCTCAGCTGGTTTATGTTATGACAGTGCTTCCAGCTCCTCCAAAACCATTTATAAAAGAAGTAGAAAAGCTCATGTTCAAATTCATATGGGGCGGAAAGAAAGATAAAGTCAAACGTATGACATTAAAAAGTAAATATAAAGGTGGCGGTCTAAAGGTGCCAGACTTAGCACTTCAGGCACAGAGTTTAAAGGTTACCTGGATAAAAAGACTCCTAGATAAAAGCCACGATGCTAAGTGGAAAGGCCTGGTGACCCCAATGTTTTTTCTAAATGACGACATAGCGCTGTTTCATTGCAATACAAATGCAAAGTACATAAAAAACACGGTAAAGAATACTTTTTGGGAGGAAACGTGCATTGCATGGAATAACATTAACGGAGCGAATCTTAGTGCCACAGATCAATTGCAAAATAGCATATTATGGGCGAACAAAGATTTGAACATAGAAAGCAATGCCAATATCAACAGAAAACATCTAATAGAAAAAGGTATCATTAGACTAGCAGATATATGTAACTTACGAAAGAAAGAATTGATGACAGTCAATGAAATTTCACAAAAATTTGGCGTGCACCCAATGGTTTCAGCGGCAATAAAAAACGCAGTGCCAACCGCTTGGAGCAATAAAATACGAAACCTTCAGAGAAGTGTCAATACAACATCTATAGAACAGTTGCAAAATTCATCTAAACCAGCAAGATGGGCATACTCCAAGTTATTAGAACAAGTATTAGATACTACTCGGGGTGAAAAATCGCACACAAAGTGGGAAACAGAGCTTGAAGGTGGAAGGCGGCTGAATTGGCCTGCTATTTACGCACGATTGCATTACGCTGTTGAAGATGTTAATCTAAAATGGTTTAATTACAGATGCATAAAAAGAATTTTACCAACAAACAAACTTCTTTTTACTTGTAACATCAAAGACACGGATCGATGTACGTACTGTCACCAGGTGGAAACAATTGGACATTTATTCTGGCATTGCCACCGAGTAAGGGCTTTTTGGAGCAGTATTGGTGAGTTATTCAACGGGCGCAATATTACATACAAAGCCGTAGTCACCGGTTTTGAGCACAACGATTCCGCGGTCTGCAAGCGCATCAATACTATTCTTTCATTGGGAAAACAGTTTATATGGTATAAGAGGGAATGCAATAGTCACTTATCTGAGCCCACATTCGTCACTTACCTGTACAACTATCTTAAAGTAGAAAGGTATGCTTATAAAATAAATGATCGAGAAACGCAATTCAACGATACCTGGGGCTCGTTGTTTTGCGCTTTAGCGGAGCGTGTAGAAAGGTAACCGCCTTAGGATATGAAACAAACACTTTGTGACTAATTATTGTTGTGTATCACGATGTTTGCGTAGTGCAACATGATGTGTACATTTTTTTCTACGATGGGAAGGGGGGAAGGGGCAAATGTCAGGTGTCGAATGTCGATGATACACAATGTTAAAATGACTGTCCTTTGTGTGTATGCATATGGTGTTTGTTATAAAAAGTGTTAGTGGAAAACGATGTGCGCGCTACAAGCCCCCGCCCCTATGACCCATCCGGGCCAACCCGGGACTGGCCCCTCCTGTGAGGGGCCGGTCGGCCGGCCGGGCGTGCGGAGCGCCGACCTACACGGGTCGACGCTTCGCTCGCCCGGTCGGTGGTTAGGGGGCACCGCCCGGGGCTGCTTGCCGGGCGGTGCGGGCGGGGGCTGGCGGCCCGCCTGGAGCGCCGGGGAGGTAGCCATCAGATCTCCCCGGCTGGGGAGGGATCCCACAGCTCTCCCCGGGGCCGGGACGGCACATGTCACGGATTGACACCGTCCCGGCCTGGCCAGGCGGGTCGCCGATGGGAGCACAAAAATGTTTTAGGCTTATTTTTGTTTGTGTTTTATGTGAATTGTGTTAATAAAAAGGTATGAAAAAAAAATTAATGTTGTTTAACCCTCGCCGGACCTATTGGTTTTCTACATACGCGCCGGCCGAGGGGGGGGGGGGGCGGGTACGACCCCCCCCCTCGCCGTTTCGCCCCTGGTGGAGCTAGCGCGTCGCGGAAAAAACGAGCGTGTGCGCCGTTACGAGACGCAGAGATTGGTACCCGATTTTAAGGTCCTAGGTCAACCGGTGACCTCTGAGGTCAGGTCACGTGCCCCAAGGTACGGTTCAGTTTTTGGTGAATAGCTTCGCAAAAAATGGCCGCAGAGCCGCGATTTTGGCAGCATCGTGTTCGCCTCGCTCAGGCGCGTCGAATGACATACTTTTTGTTCGGGTCAGGTCAACTTGGGGTGTTGACCTCAGGTCAAGGTCAGGTCAGCACCCTAAGGTCACGAAGTTGGTCGAAAGGGGTCATGTCGCATATCATTCGATTCGGCAGGTCTTCCTGAGTCCATTGGTGGCTTTCCCGACTCGCTAGCTCAATTTGATCAAGAGTTATTGACGAAAAACTAGTATGACCTTGATGACGTCATAAATGACGTCACGCAAGGTCAACATTGCAAAAGTGACGCATCTAACCTTGCAAGGAGTGCATCAAATCACGATTCTGTGTGCTTGAGATAGTTGGAGATCGTTCCCGGCGCCAGAATAGCAGTTTGAATTTTTCCCCATTGACTTATAATGGTGAGGTCACGAAAATAACCTGACCTCATATGACCTTTAGGAAAAATCCGAGATATACAAGTTGTGAGACTCATAATGGATACTAGATCCTGCAAGTTTCATTTCCCTGTGACATCTCCTCTGGCAGTGAGGGTGTTGCGAAGTTGCGACATCTGAAGACCGTGCAGAGGTTCACTTATGACGTCATAGGTCAGTGACCTGACCTGACCCAAAAATGCGGTTGGTGTCAAAAGATGCGGCTTGGATCAAAGGTCAGGTATGCCAAGTTTCAGCTCTCTATTGCCAGCGTGTTCGGAGCTATCGCGAAAAAAACCCTATGGGGGGGGGCGGCACCCGCCCCCCCCCCCCCTCGGCCGGCGAGGGTTAAAGCAGCATATTAATAATTATGTTTGTAAATTATCGATAAGCTGCTTATAGCAGGTCACGTGATTGCTACCAGATTATGTGCTCAGAAAGCACCTTTTCAACTTCGATTTTGAACAATTTTTACCTCCTTTGAGGCCAAATGATGGACGGTTTGAGGCACACGATGAAATGCTGAATCTATTGATGCCAAAATTTGTTCGTTTTTTGCATTTTTAGACTAGTATATCCTGGCTCAAACTTTGACCAGTTTGTGTGTAAACCCTATGGTGAAGGGAAAACTTCACGCCCAGCAGACGCCATTACAGTGCTGCCAAATCGTGTTTGGTGGGGGTCGGCGCCTACCGCGTGTCGCTAGTCGCTACGTGGTCCAGGAGCCGAGTCAGAGGAGGGTGGAGGGCGTGTTCCACCCCCCTCCTAGCGGGCATGGGTTTAACACTTATGATTATGGAAGAATCAAAGAATGGCTACTTAATCGTCGTCGACAATAAATAATACGTGAAGCGTTTCAGTTTTTTCCCTATCACGGTCGACACACACTACCTACAGACACAATTCAACCACCAATCGACAGCTCTCGATCGTGGCTATGTGCGCGGCACATTTTTAATCGCATTCGCACCCCCCAAATAGCCAAACTCGGCCCCTCGGCTATGTCGCCCGACGCTCCAGAGATGGCGCTGACTGTCTGCGTGACGTCAGCTCACACGACCGGCGATCGCCGATCATAAAACGTTTATGTCACCGCTGGACAACCAATTCCAGCGTACTGTCTTGCTTTTGCCCTGTTGTTCTGAAAATTTGGTCAAGAAACATGGCGTATAACCTTCCTTTAAAACCAAATTTGCTCTCAACCACTTCGCCGTAAAACGCCGCAATACGCACCAGACCATGTCATCAAGCCGTGCAGAGTACCACGGCTTATTCAAATCGATAATGTTTGCGTCCTTGATGGGTCGGTTGGTAGAGTAGTGGACTTCTGTGGTGTGGGTCGCTGGTTCGATCCCAGCTCGGGACGTTTTTTAATCTTTAGTTGTTGTACCCGACCGCTAGGGTCGCGACCCCGTAGAGGTCGCTGCGGTCCCCACGTGACCGACCGGCCGCAGTCACGGGCCGGCGGCGGCGCAGTGTGGGGCGAGCGGGCGGAGGGGTTGGTGCGGTAACTGCGGTGCCGTCAGAGCGGCCGCTGCCGGACAGCGGGAATGCGGCATGATACAGACATGGGAAGGGTAAATGGTATTTGGATGGTTAAAGAAATGATGGAGGGAGAGGGAAGGGTAAGTGACTAAGTGAGCAAATGATTGAGTCGGTGAGAGAACAAGTACAGAGAATGGAGCCGAAAGACGTTTTTAAAATGCACTTACAGCTTAGTTGCAGCACCCGGCCGCTACGAATAACTACATTACCGATCCTGAGTGGCGGGCGGGGGGGGGGGGGGCGAGGTATCCAGATTTGGGATAGGTTGGTTACAGAATTCCACAAAATACTGACAAGATTATCGATTATGTTTAGTGGGGACGGGGAAGGGCACGGGGACAGGACGGAGACGAAGACGGAGACGGAGATGTAGCGGCCAGCAGGAGCGGGGATGGAGACGGAGACAAAGAGCGGGAGCTGGAGCGCGGGAACGGGGACGGAGACGGCGACGGAATCGGAGACCAGACAGATACAGAGACAGCGACGAGACAGAGACAGAGGCGGAGACGGAGATGAAGCGGTCAGCGGGAGGGAGATGAAGACGGGGACGGAGAAAGAGAGCGGGAGCGGGAATGGGAGCTGGGACGGGAGCTGGGACGGAGATGGGGATGGAATACGAGACGAGACAGATACAGAGACAAAGGCAGAGAGGGAAGACGGAAACGGAAACAGAGCAGGCATATAATCTTTAGCACTGAAAACATTATCGATCGTGAGTGGTGGGTCGCGGGGGGGGGGGGGTGCAGAGGGAGGAAGGCGTCACTCAGATTTGGGATAGGTTAGTTACAGAATTCCACAAAATACTGAAAAAATAGCGATCATGTTTAGTATTACGAGCGTACCAATATGCGTATAGCGTCTTGAACTGGGACATAAAAACGTATATGTATCTGCAACGCGGGCGGGGAAGAAGCCACTAGCCAGTACTTTTTCAGTACCAAGAGGGGATTGGAGTGGAGGGGAGAGGAGGGGAAGGGAGGGAGTGGAGGGGAGGGGAGGAAATCGAGGGAGGGAGGGAGGGAGGAGCGAAAAAGTGCGATGAAGGAGACGGGGAGAGGAGGGAGAGAGACGGATGGTGAGGGGTAAGTAAGCATACGATTGGATCAGTGATCGACAAAGTCAGAGAGCGGAGAGGAGGGAGGGAAGAGGGTTGGAGGCAGATGGGAGTGAGAAAGGGAAAGGAAAAGAGAGAGAGAGAGAGAGAGAGAGAGAGAGAGAGAGAGAGAGAGAGAGAGAGAGAGAGAGAGAGAGAGAGAGAGAGAGAGAGAGAGAGAGAGAGAGAGAGAGAGAGAGAGAGAGAGAGAGAGAGAGAGAGAGAGAGAGAGAAAGCGGGCATTATGGACGGGATTTTGGACGGGACGGGCAGGGATTTCTATATAGATGTTCAAACGACGATTACAATTAGCGCCGGTAGGCGCGGGAGGGTGACCTAGTACGTATTATTAATACTTGATCTACCGTGACCAAGCGGCGAAGACCGAGCGGACAACATCCCGTACCGCTATTCCTGTCGCTAGATGGCACTAGCCCATTACCTGCAAGCTGCAAGCAGGCTGTGCCGCAATACCATATAAAGCGCAAATATTTTTGTTGGTCATAGTTAATAGACAATTTGATACGTCTTTGTGTTAAGGCGAAGATGATCAAAAATTTAATTTTGGTTTTGTATTTTTTAAGAAAACTGATGAAAACATCAGGGAAACCAAGTCAAGGAAACTTACGTGATGCAGAACTAAGAAAAACTCTTGATAAAAGTTAGCTGATGGCTACGCAAAATCTGGCGTCATTTGTGGCGCAGTTGAGATGAAAGATGGACAGCTTGGCGCGGCATCCCTCCTGACTTGTCTTTATACGATATTGATATCAATAATAATTACCATTTACCGGTGTATACCAATACGGTATTGTGATTAATTGCGTTAGGATATGTGATAACAATGAACCGCTGCATATTATTCTCACCTAAACTTTGTGGAAGGTGTTGCCAAGAAAGCAGTTTGTTAAGCCGAAGATGGAAGAGCAAAAAAGCGGATCACTGGGTATGTCAATATAATGTGAAATTAAGATGTTTTTTTCACTAAAATGCTCCTAAATCTGTAATAATTTGTCCATTTCAGATATGATATTTCCATTTTGAAGATTTCACTTTACATCACTGAGCTGCTGAGCAGTTAGTGAGTTCATCTAGGCATTATTGGTTTGCAAGCTTTGCTTCACTTGTCATCTGTCCAACAGTTTTTTCAGTTTGGACTTCAAACTTGCATGGTTCAGCAGCTGGTTTGTTGAGGATTTGATAAACCTAGTGTATGTGTTACGACAAACTTTATATTATGAACCAAGGCTATGCTTTGGCTTGAAGCCAGATACACAACCACTTAACCTAAAAATATTTGACTCAGTCTGCCAGTGTCTGCCAGTGCCCGTGCCAGTGTCAATGTCAATGTCAGTGCCAGTGACGGGCATTACTTGTAATCTCTCCTAAGACATTGCCTTCGGCACTGCTAAGCCTTGAGAATATTATGACAATGTCAATGTCATTATTCACAGTTGAATACCTAGCATCTGAAGGGAACATATTTGCACTCAAACTTGGTGACAGATGGCAAATACCAAGGCCGGAAGCTGGAATGTGCGGTTGTGTGTGTGGAGTGTGGTAACAGTTTGTGGTAACTGTAAATATTTTACAGGTGCTTTGATACTTATTTCCCGAATGAATAATTATCAGATATGAAATCAGGAGGTCAAAATACATTGTATAACATGCTTTTCATAATCAGTTTGGCATTTGAACATTTTATATACTAATACAAAAAAAAATCATAAACTGATGGGAATTTTTTAAAGTGCTGCTTGGAGTTAACCCTCGCATGTGTGCGGCGTTTGCCAGCTTCTAATGTGTAGGGGGGGGGGGTCGGTTGGACCCCCCCTTGCCGTTTGGCCCCTGATCGAGCTAGAGCTTCGCGGAAAAAACGAGCGTGTTGCCCGTGACGAGAGGAATCCGATGATACCCAATTTTAAGGTCCTAGGTCATTGGTTGACCTTCCAGGTCAGGTCAATGACCCAAAGTCGGGAAAATCGGGACCTGTTAGAAAGTCGTAAAGTGTGGCTGCTAAGGGGTTTTTCGGGGTGCTGATCACGAATATCGTGTTAGTTTTGATCACAGATGATGTCTTGAAGCATTTAGACCAGGTCGGGTCAGGTCAGGTCAGGTCAACCAGTAGGCGTCGTGACGGGTATTCGTAGTACGTGTCAACCGCCTCTGACAGCTTCGTAACATGTTACGAAGTCACCAAAACTACTTCGTAAATGTTCAAATGGTTGCTAAATTCGAATTCAGCTCCAAAAACTAGCCTAGAAACATGTAAAACTCGAAAAAGTGACCCGAGGTCACCCGAGGTCACCAAAGGTCAATGACCTGACCTGACCTTCAGGTGACCTTGACACACACGGGAGTAACATCAAATCACATGTTTGAACGTTTGAAACCACGAAAAGCTTGCAAACACGCGGCTAGTGCGAGCCGACATACGCGAAATCGCGATTCCGGCCAAACATGGTCTCGGAAAAGAGGTCACAGGTCAAAGGTCATTTGGGTCAGGGTCATGAAATTTTCAGGGTAGGTGTAAAATTGATCAATGCGAGGGTACTGAAAGTTTCGTCGCGATCGGCCGCTTTTTACGCGAGTTATTCGCGAAAAACCATGGAGGGGGTCCATCCGACCCCCCCTACACATGCGAGGGTTAAGTTAACTCTAATAAAATTGTTGCCACAGCCCACAGATGATATAAGGTAATGAGAAATGAATCCATTGAAAACAAATGAAGTTAAATTAAGATTCATATTTCTTCACTGGTTTGATGTATTTTTTTCAATAGCTATGTTGCAAAATGTATTTGAACGAGTGTCTGTTACCGACAGGCGAATTTGAAGCGCCGGCAGACGGGGCCAGCGCTGGCAATGAAGCACTTTGACCACTTCTACCCGGAGACTTACGGCGCGCGCTGGCGCTCGATGCGGCTGGCTCTGCTGTGTCGCTCCAAGCCGGCCGCTCTGGTCAACCACTTCGGCGACGTAGCCGGCACGTGCGACCGGCTGACGGTCAGTGGGGGCAGCAGGAAGGGGCTAGAGAGTGGTATGAAAAGGGTGAATGCCGGAATGCGATTTCGGCAGACTCCAGCCTGAAAAGTGCTGTGTTGTGCGTCATATATTCAAAGCAATGATCGTCGCCCAGATATTTGACGACACAGAGGTCCATTGGAGGTCTGAGTAGCCTTGTACTTTATGATCGTGCGAAGCGTGAAATCACATATACATAGGTGCTTCTCTGATATTTTCTGAGAAAAAATTAACGAGATAAACGGTAAATTTCATGTTTGATCATCAATTTTTAACGACTGGCGACTCGTTTTGCGATAAACTACTGTGTAGTCCACTCGTTGCAAACAAGTTTCGTCACCCCATCCACAGGAGACTGGAAGTATCGACCTTACGGCAGAGCTGCGCAGTCAGATCTCTCGGCTGCGATTGTCTGGCTCCACGGTCGACCAAACCCCATCTACTCCCTCTCCTCACTCCTCTCCCACCTCTGCCACCTCTGCCTCCGCTCCTGAGGAGGAGGCAGACGCGGCCGGTCGGCTGCGGGTCCTGGAGCCCACAGACGTATCCTCCGCCGTTCTGCACGACTACGTGCCGGCCAGTCAGCTGCACGGAGATGATGACTGGCTGGAGGAGGGCGACTACTTCCAGTTCGCGCAGGTTAGAACCTCTTTGGATGGGCTGTTAAGTGTTGCTCGGATAGGCTCTCATCGAGTGATTTTGCTCGTAAGGGAGTTTGTTTTTATAGGGCAAATCTTTTCAGAATGACCATTCTTTAATGTTTTGCATACTTTGTTTACAGTAATAAACCAAATCATTGGGTGACGTTTTGCGCATTGAGTTACCAGTGAAAAAGTTATGCAATGTGTTAACCGTTTTTCATGAAATATAATTAGTCGACCGTTTTCTTCAGTATGTAGGTATGATGATTCATTCAAGTCCATGATTTCTCCTGCTCTCACAGCTACCTGACCAGATTCCCTCTGCCCTCCCGTCCCTCCGTCCCCAGGAGGACGGCAGTCTGCGAGTGGCCGTGGATCGGGACGGACCGATTACCATCCCAGAGACGCTGAGGCTCTTCAGTTACCCGGCCGGAGACATCTCTCGCTTCCCTCACCCGCAGACCTCCGGCTCGGGGGCCAAAGGTGCGTCATAGCGCAAAGGAAAGGGGCAGAAGCGGCCTCTGGGTGTCTGTCTGCATGTGATTGTATGCAGTGCTCTAGCCGAGTTTGTGGGGGTGACTAGTAGCGCCATCAGGCGGCCCGACTATTGTCAGAAGATGTGCTGTTCGTTGGCAACTATCTGGCCAAACCGACATGCTATATGATAGAATGCAAGCCAATCCATGGACTGTTAGGGCGTAGATTGTGCTGGCTGGTTGCTGTTACCAATAGCCAGAAATGTGCAGAATACTCGTCTTCGATACGGTCTTGTGCAGCATGTTTTACGAGGAAATCGATCAGTTTTTTTTTTCAAAAGTCTTCGGGAAATCATTTGAATACCAGCGGTGTTTTGTTCGTCATAGGTAGTTTGGCACCTCGATTTTAGTAATTATTTTATTGATTATTTGTGAATGGCATATCGGTTCTCATGCACTATCCCTTCACCCATCCACCGTCTCTTACCGTGGCGTGCGTTTCGCTGCAGACTACTACCCGATGGACGCGGCGTCTCTGCTGCCTGTACTGGCGCTGGACGTACAGCCAGGGGACTCTGTCCTGGACCTGTGCGCGGCGCCCGGTGGGAAGGCACTGGCTATCCTGCAGACACTGCGGCCAGGTTAGTGTGAGTGTGGGAGGGAGCTGAGACTGAGTCACCTGAGCGCAGGGCTGGCATCGGATGGGGCTGGTGGGTGAGGGGTGGGGAAGGGGTTTGTAATAACAGGCACACCTTGAAATTCTAGAGGATCGCTGTCGGTGGGTAAGCTTGGTCTGTGTGGTGTTTTTCATGTGCCCTGTACAAGTGTTCGATGTTTTTCTGCATAAACGCCTCAGACACACACACACACAGTGCTTGGTACTAAACGAACGTGCCATATCCTGGCATACGATTAGGATCCACTCCTCACGGCACTTGCTTTTTGACTAACGAGATAATTGACTAGGTACCAGGCATGGAGTTCCAATGCATACTGGCCCTCTATTTGCACATAAAACTATTCTCAATGCTCGATTGAGGCCGGTAAAATGCTAAAGAAGCAAAAACCGCCCGCAAAGCACCTATCCCTATGACCTGACCGCTCGCCTGTCGTTCCGGCAGCGTCACTGGTGTGTAACGACGTCCAGGCGGGTCGGGTGCGTCGGCTCAAACAAGTGCTGCTCGACTACCTGCCCGAGGCCGACCGGTGGCCCTGTGAGGTGAAGGTGACCAAAATGGACGGACGCCGCCTCCAGGACAGGGAGCAGTACGATAAGGTGGGTACCCTGTGCCGGGGAAAGGGGACTGGTGAGAGGGAGTTCTCGTGGAGTTGGTGGGTGAGAGGTGGACTCAGACTGCTGCTGGCTCCAATCTTACTGTCTGTTTCCAATGTAATAGAGTCGTACTTTTCTATTCTTAGATGTCCTGGTGCGTAATGAAGGAACATTATCTGAAATAGTGTCTTGTGCTGTGGCCCGTGACAGTCAAAATTTCGTAAGCTATTTTAGTTAATGTGAAATAGCATGACTCCAGAGTCACCATTGGTCTGATTTGTTGTGACCGATTTTTCTACATAATCAAAAATTGTCAGTTCCACCGCCTGAAATCCGATAAGTCGTACAGAATCACGAACTTCAGCACAAGAAATCACCAACTTTCACTGTTGCAATTATATTATCAATCATTCTCGTAGCGTGACATTAATTGCCAAGTCACACATAAGCCGCGCATAAAGCGGCTTATCATTCTCTCTACACATAAAACTTGCCGTTAACAATATCTCCCAACCCCGGTTGACAAAAAGCAGACGACAGCTTCTCTCGCTCTCTGTTTTCATTCCTGCTGTTTGCCTTGCCCGTGCTGTGCCCTCTGCCTGACCTCCTCCCCCCTCCCCCGCCCCCGGTGACCGGCCGTCGCGTGTCGGTTGTCACAGCTGGCGCCCCGTCGGGCTGATCCTGGTCGGCTGCCATTACTAACCACTTGGCTGCCTTGCTGTCGCCAGATGCGAACCTGCCTCATAAGTGCCCGTTTCACCTGGCAGGCTAGCGGGTATCACGAGATAGGTTGGCGGCACAGACTGACGAATGTTTCGGCTAAGGCTGGCGGCACAAGGAGGGTTAGGAAAGGTAGGCTTCAAAAATGATGAACTGGAAATGAAGTTTTTGGCGTCGCCGTTTGAAAATCCGTACAATATCTTAACTGTCGTACCACGTAAGCATCCCTATCCGATATTCAAACATCTCTTGACTTCTGTGGAATGATCGACAATTGTAATTTGATAACTTGCTCCAGGAGGCGTCTGAACTCATAAATCCTGCCTCCAGCGCCGTTCAAGTATTGCCTTGTAAGCAGCCCGTCAAATCAGGTGTTCTTTGTGTTCGAGCTTAAACGTGGGGCACAGCTGTGGAAATCACTTATCAGTCTGCCCAAATGGGGCTGTTGGCAGCTCAAAAACACGCATGAGTCAGCCCCTTGGCGCTTGCTCATCGTTCATACATAGCTGTGCTTCTCATGCGGATTCGATTTTGGTTTGTTTTTAGCCAGGTATCTCTGATACCCCGTAAATCTCTTCAATTTTCTTCTCGTGAGCTTCTTTCTTGGATATAAAAATTATCCAACCTCACGAGTCCTAACCAGTGCCAGTATAGTACAGTATAGTACAGCGGTCGAGTTATGGGCGTCGCCTCCGCTCTCGGCCGGCTCAGTCCTCATCCGACAGCTCCACGCTGTGCCCGAGCTGCTCCAGCTCGGTGCTTTGCGCGGCGGCCAGCTGGATCATCTGTGTCACCGCTGCCGTGTCCAGGCGGTCGGCGGCGACATCCTCAGGCTCAGCCTCCAGCAGTTGGCCCCAGGTGACGACCCTCCGCCGTCCACCGGCCGCGTCTCGGCGTCTCTGCCGCCGCGGCCGGCCGCCCGCCTGCACGGCCACCGGCGGCGGCGCGCGCTGCTGACTCTCCGGCAGTGAGCTCAGTGACACGGACGACTGGGAGGACGTCTCGGGTGTGGGGAAGTCGGCCGCCACCGGCGAGTCGGCGGTGGGCGACGGCGCGCGCTTCTCCGGCTCCGTCTGCGTGTGGGAGGCGCGGCGCGCGCGCGTCAGCCGGCCGTCGCGCAGCTCGACCCGCTCCTCTCGCAGCTCCTGGGGCAGCAGGCGCAGGCGCACGTCCTGCAGCTCCTCGGTCAGCTGCCGGTTGGCCTGTTTCAGGTAGGAGTTCTCGTAGCGCAGTCGGTTGGCCTCCTGCGTCATGCCGGCGTTCTCCGTCTCCAGGTAGATTTTGAACTTGAGGCTCTCGAGCAGCATCTTGTACTGTTGTGGCTGGTTGTGCTGAAGCCGGTTGGAGACGAGTAGCAGGTTTTCCATGTTGACGTCGTTGAGTTGGTCGAGGACCTTGCCGATGACGCGCTGGTATTTGGCCATCGTCTCCAGCGCTTCAGTATCCTTCTGGTCGCGCGCCTCCTTCAGTGTGAGCAGCTTGGAGCAGAGCTTGTACGCCGTCTCATCCTTTTTGGCCAGAATACCGAACAAGTTGTCGATCTGTTCCCGGAGGCCTGTGTTCTCCTCCTGCACTCGCTGCAGCTCGTGTGTCTGCGCAGTCCGCTCCAGGCGCGCCTGACCCTCAGCCCTGGCCAGCTGGTCGGCCAGTCGGTCGGCCCTGCTCTGAGCGTGCGCCAAACGCTCGGCCAGCTGCGCGGCGCGGCGCTCCTGCTCCTCGCTCTGGCGCTGGGTGTCGCGCTGCAGCGCCTCGGCCCGCCGCTCCGTGTCGTGCAGCTCGCGACTCACCAGCGCCTTCTCCGTCTTCAGCATGGAGACGTCGGCGAACAGCCGGCAGCACTCCTCGTGCGACTGCGCCAGACTCGCCTCCAGCTGGGAGAGCGTGCTGCGCATGCTGACCACCAGCGCCGGCACGTCCAGGCGGCCGCTGTCGAGCTGCGCGCGCAGCTCGTGTCGCTGCTGCTCCAGCAGCGCCGCGTGCTGCTCCTTCATGGCCAGCTGGCGCTCGGCGTGTCGCAGTCGGCACAGCAGCGCGCTGCTCTCCGAGCGCAACCGCGTGATGTCTCCGCGCAGCCGCGGCACCAGCTCGTGCCGGTAGTGCGCGATCAGCTGCGCCTGCTGCGCCAGCCGACTGTGCAGCGCCGCCTGGTCCTGCTCTTGTTGCTGCTGTTGATCGCGCTGAGTCTGCGCTGCGGATGTCGATCGCCACGGAAACTTGCCGTCTGAAAGGAAGCCAAGGTAGCCGTCAATCGCCTACCAGTTTAACGAATAGGGAGCAAGGAATGCTGTTTAAAGGGTACAAAGACAACGTTTAATGACAATGAGATGCATTCAGCGCAGCCTATTGAGCAGCTTACCCTATTTGACGTCCGGTATTGATGTTACATGAGTTTTTCGTGTTCTTGAGCTTTGTTTCATAGATTTACTGTGCTGATTTTGTTCTTGCTATAATTTTCCGGGTCTCCTACCTTTATCACCTTATCTTTCTCCCTCCCACCACCCACCCACATCCCAGAGTAAATGTTTATTTAGCTCCCCAGTCCTAGAGTAAATTAATTTAGCCCATTCGGATCTACAAAATTATGTATACTGCTCTGATTGCTAGGAAATTTACGAAATTTACCTGGCAAGAAAAAGGCTGGCTCGTGATTTTCGATCAAGGCCATCTCGTTCATGGCAAAAAGAAAAGCTTATGTATGACCGTTCAGCATGTTTGTGGCACGCATTCGATCAGAGTTCACAGGACCACGGGATGCTGTCTCCATCACTGCATATAAGTGTTTGGTGTTTTGCAGTGTTATGACAATGTTCCGAAGGGTAGGTATTTGAATAGACAAGCCAGGTGCTTCATGACGAAGGTGGCGTAGGGCGAAGTTGGCAATGGAACGCAGAGAGTGCTCTCCCTTTCGCGTTCTTTTCACTCCTCTTTTTCGTGGATGGGATGAGCGGATGATTTGTGTACATACCTAGGAGTTTCACTCCGTTCTTATTCGATGTGATTGATTTCCTGGTATGGTGATGTATTCCGTTCTCATTAGGGTGCGCTACATGCGTTGTGGTGGCGGCAATGAATCAGGGGTGTGTGTTATTTCTCAGTTTGATAAGTATGCTTTCGCTGGAGATCTTAACCCAAGAACGCCTAGGGGGGGGGGGGTTGTATCAACCCCCCCCCCTGAGGTTTTTTCGAAGTGCACGCTAAACGGCTTGTCGTAGCGGGCTGAAATTTTCAATACCCTCTGGGGCAACCTTTGCGCATCTTTTGCCGAAAAAACATTGATCGGGTCATGTCAGGTCACGGAGTTATGACGTCATAAGAGGTACAGCCTCCGGCCGGATTTTCACAAACTGAGTGCCAACGCCCGAGGTTTCCTGCCGGTAGTACGGACATCGGTTGATGGATCGTGATGAAACTTCCCATGCATGTTGGGGCAAGTATTGGCTATCATATGGTATAAGAAATTTGACCGGGTCAGGTCAGGTCACGGAGCTATGACGTCACAAGAGGAACAGCGTCCGGTACTATTTTTGAAAAGCGCCCGAACCACTATTTTGCTAATTCTTGTCACCTCAATGGGAATATGCAGCAATATTAGCTTCTATAGGGAGCAAATGGACCTCCCAAATCCAAAAAACAATCAGATTTCAAAAATTTAAATTTTGATTTTTCGAATTTCTGCCGCCGACTGTGACCTTGCCGACTTCCGGCGCTCCCAACGCGCCATTTTTAGAGCTAGGGAAACGAAATACATACCAAACGATAGAGAATTGATCAAGGAACACGATAGTGAAGGTTTCAAGTCGATATCTCCCACCATTTTGCCGCAATCGCCGCCGAAAGTTGAAAAAAAGTCTATTTTTCCGAAAATTTGACCTTTGACCGGTCAAAAGTAGGTCAAATGTTGACCTAGGACCAAAAAATATACCATCAATCGCGAGATCTCGTTGAGAGCAATCCGTTGGTTTTTTCCGCTAAGCTCTACGACCTTCCGTTTCGAAACGCCAGGGGGGGGGGTCGTAACAACCCCCCCCCCCCTGGTCGTTCGTGTTATGAGAAATGGCCTGGTCGTGCGAGGGTTAAATACCTATTGATGCTCCGCATGTTCAAATCTGCTATTACCTTCGAAGAGTATTTTTGTATGCTAGTGTTGAAGGGTATGTTAGTCGCTCGGAACTTGTATTACGTATATAGTTATGGCCCACATATGATTGACAGTCGTTAAACCGGGTCAGATTATTGGCGGCACGTGGCTCGTTCCCACTGACCAGGGTCGGCGGTATGTCACGTGATTTACCGGCCGACAGATCAGGAGGTAGCGGCACGTGGTGTATTCCCAGTGACCAGGGTCGTTTGGTCACGTGATTTACCGGGCCGGCCGCTCGCGGTCACGGCGCTGGGATTGGATGATAGGCAGAGGTCGGGATGGAGCTTTATCACCGATACGGAAGGTCAGCGGAAGTGTAAGTCGAAGGTGCAGCAGCTGTATGAAGCCCCAGTTTCACATGGGATATTTGCACGAAAGCTGTGACAAGGTTATGGCAGATATTTGTTTTATCGGATTGTTGTGAAATGGATGTCATTGGGATCGACTGACCGTGTTAATTTATCACCGTTTTAATAGACGACTGGCTCTCTACTGCAGTTGTGATCGATGGTGCATATTTGTCGCTTAATCCTTCGGGACTTGGAGTTGCATAATTTGTTTGTAGGTATTGGCGATATGCCTGATTTACAATTGCACTACGCATAGACATGTAATTAGTGCTTACGTGTCAAATCTTACTTGAAAGGTGTTGTATTGTCGTTTTTGGTGAAAAAGTTCAGTACCTATACTTACTCAGTGACAGACATTTATGATACCATTCCATGATAAATGTACCATTCTGTTCTTTGCAGCATTTCAGTTCATTCAGTGATGCATACAGGAACATCGTAGGTGCAACCTATATGCATCCATAAAATAAAACATCTGCATTTCTAGCTCACGAGGAGCTCATGCGATCATCAGTCGGTACCGGCTACCAAGATTGCATTCTGTACTTAAGAACCCTCAAATGTCTTCACTATCCCCTGACCAACGGGCAAGTACCTACTGTTCACTTCAATTCAATTCAAAAGTACGAGAGCAATATGTCAATACTGTGTAACATGTCAGGCACCCACCTGGTCCGGAGAGGTACGGCGCCAGCTCCATCGCCGCCTTGTACCGGAATAGGAACTCGTCGAGGCGCCGCGTCGCGCTGGCCCAGCGCAGGGCAGCCGGTGACACGGTGGCTCCCGAGGAGTCAGAGCTCAGTCGGTTGTCCGCAGCCATCCCATCGACTCGAGTCAACGGTTTAGTGCATAATCATAAACTCGGACGGAAGAGTCACCATTAGGTCCTAAATCAGCTGCGGGAGTCACCGAGCAGGCGACAGTTTCGGGCACATGGGCCAGCACAAAATTGACAGACTCATGGGCGGGCGGGTATTACCATGCAGTCAGTCACTAGAATATTGAGGCCGGCTCCTTGAAGACGCTGGCGACGGGTTGCGGGCAGCGTTTGTCGTCAAACACTTTTCCTGGCGTCCGTCACGCTCGGGTAAGGAGTCAACTGTCACGTTCCACCTGCCACAATCCTCACATCACTCCACACGTGCTCATCCACACCCTCGGCCGCACCCAACACCTCCCTCCGGTCCGCTGACGTCTCTGCCCGGCCTGTGCGACGGCGCCCGCCCCTCTCCGCTGTATGCCGCGGCGGCCGGCCGAGCGACGGACCCACCGCGACCGGCGACTGACACAGGTGTTCGCTCCCCACCGCCCCACCTCGCCCCGTCCCCCGTCTTCCGACTTCTGTGGGGAGGGGAGTGTTTTTTCTCAGTTACCCTCCCTCGTGAGGTGGTCATTCACCTCTGGTCGAAGAGCGTCGCATCTGTTCAACCCTATCTCATTCCCTATCTTCTTTCCCAAATCAGTCCAGAGAACAACGTTGCCTGTAGCCGGATGGTATGATGGGTATGATGCTTTTTTATTTACCAGTATAACGCCTTTTGGGGCGACTAACGGAGCGAGCGAGAGGGTGGGCCTTGCACGTGCGAAATTGCGAGGGGGTACCTCCAACTGACTTGTGCACGGCACCCTACTAACTGGTCTCTAGCGATGTGCCAAATTTGGGCACAATCGGCCCAGCCGTTCTCGAGATCTGGAAGCGGCACCCTGCACGTGCGCACGTGCAAAATGGGTCCCAACTGACTTGTGCACGGCACCCTACTAACCGGTCCCTAACCGTGTACCAAATTTGAGCGCAATCGGTCCAGCCGTTCCCGAGATCTGGAAACGACCCCTGCACGTGCGCACGTGCAGCAGCACCCCAACTCTGGCACATGTATATGCAGTGCCTAGTGGGTGCCTACCTACATGCCAACTTTCAGCGCAATCGGCCAAGTAGTTACCGAGATATTGCAACAATTACAAAACTGACACCTCTTCGTTTTGCACGTGGCACGTGCATAAGGGGTCACCCACATGCATCGGGAATAGTCCAATACTTGGTAGAAGGAATGAAGCTACCCTACAAAAATTACCGCGTGTAAATCGGTCAAGTGGTTGCTGAGATATAAGCCTCGCAAAAGCGTGACCACGGCCGGCCGGCCGGCCGGCCGCTCATACTCAGAAATTTCCGTTAATCTAAGGAAAGACTACGCTCGCTTCGCTCGCTCCGTAATTAGAAACGCTGGCCGAGGAACTAATCCGCAGCTTCAGAGCCGCTGCAGCTGCGTAGCGTTTTATTTCAGCTGTGTTGAACAGACTTTTGGCATTGCAGAATAAGCGCACATTCTCTTATTGTTACCATCAGCAAACCCGCTCGCATTCCCGAAGTCTCTGATGAGTCATTCTCGCAGCTGAGCAGCTTGGGTGACTGCCCTGCGGCTGAAAGGAGCTGTGTCGCTAACGGTTACGGCTGGTACTGAGTGAACAGCGTAGTGGCTGAAAAATAGCTTGAAGTGTCCAGTTCTTCTAAACATTTAATTATTGATAAGTGACATCGACCGGTGCTGCAACTCTTAAAGGAAAAGGGCCACCTTTAACATGGGGATTGAAACTGAGATAGCCATCTTGTAGCCCGTGTCCGAAAACCTATCTGTCTACCTCCTTACGGCCGATTTCGGCCTCCATTCGTAGTTATCGGCAATTTTAAAAGAAAATACGCCAGGAATGCGTCCTTATCCCAGGAATGCGTTCTTATCCGACAATACAGCCACCCGCGGCGAGGCTTTGGTTTTTTACCAATCAGCTCCAACCAGCTCAGCTTTAACCAATCAGCTTATCTGACACAATCCGACGAGTCTGTCTTCTGAACGCTGATTGGCTTGAGTGTGACGTCATCGCTATGCCGTCATACAGCAGGTGCCGTAGAGAGTATCAACATAGTACCAATATGTTAAATAGTTTTAAATACTTTTTCGCGAATTGTGCACTTCTGGCACCAGTTTTAAAAAGAAAATGAAAAATAATAATGTCAAAATGAAAAACAACGATATCTTCATATTTCACGAAGGTGGCCCTTTTCCTTTAACATTGCTACCCCTTCAATGCCGGCCAACACTTTCAATCCGGCGTTGCATGACCCGTGTCTCCCAACGTCTCTGCTGTCTTTACGTTCCAAGCCTGGCGTTTCATTCGAGTTAAGATTGTTCCAAAGACACAGTGCTGCACCATCATCAGCACAGGACAGCGAAGCAGCGCGAAAAGCCCTCCGCACTAACATACATAGCTTTGTACAATCGGCAAATTATATGCATAGGAACTTTATCAAGGCAACAGATTATCCTCCTTCGACCTCCTAACGCAAGCATCCTGCTGCTCTGTAGAATTTGTACGTTAGTTGTCATTGCAAAGTTTTCGAGCAAGTGTCAAGTGCAAGATAATTAAAATGAAACGCAATTTTCCTGCGTATGTACCTATTTCGTTTCAAGAGGCTCCTGACCTGACCCGACGTGACCTGGCCTGAGAGTATTGTCCGCGGAATTTCATAGCTATTGAGCGCCACAAAACCCAACCCCGCGACTAGCAGCTAGCTGAAAGAGCCGACACGACCTGGTCTGACATAACCTGATGTGATGTAGCCTATCTGCTGTGACATGCCATGACCTGCCGTGACCGGAGGTGGCTTCCCTCGCCAGGTGCTGGTGGACGTGCCGTGTTTCTCCGACCGGCACGTGCTGTCGGAGGAGGAGAACAACCTGTTCGCCATCAGCCGGTCCCGCGAGAGGATCCAGATCCCGCAGCTGCAGACGGACCTGCTCAGGTGAGATCGCGTGGGTCATATCATCTGGATTATGGAGCACCTGGATCACCCCATTTTAGCTTCGTGAATGATCGACCCGTCTAGATAGTCTAGCCGGCTCATTACAAGTAATCATTGCTCATGAAATTCACTGGTTCAAAGGTGCCTGCTCACTCTTAACTATTCAAAGGAGTTTCCTGAGTACCTTGTTTATAGATGTGTTTGAAATAGTCATTGCTCATGAAATTCACTGGTTCAAAGGTGCCTCCTCACTCTTGTTCAAGTGAGTTTCCTGAGTACCTTGTTTATAGATGTGTTTGAAATGCGTCACACATGCGTCATGGTTGACGGTGACACAGAAAATGTTATTTCTACAACATATGTACCGGGACTCATATGTTCAACAACATATGTTCCTGATTCGTTATCAGCGCTCGACAGGCATCGTTCATTGCTTGGTATGGGGAAGGAGGTATGCGACGTACTCACAGGTGCTAAACCCTCTTCCGAGACAACGTCGGTATGCTAAGATCAGACTTTTAGGTGACCTACACTGCGTGAATGTCTGCAATGTGCATCCATAATTCCATACCTTCAGTTCAGTCTCGTTCACCGTATTACCGCGATGTGTAGCGCCATCTATGATAACTCAGGGTGTACCGGACCTACTGGTAGTTCCCCAGTCACTTAGCCACTGATTTGGGAATGAAGCCGTTCAGCAGCCTGCCACGCGAATGGCCCGCCAGCTGTTCAAAGTTCATTCCGTCACTTAATACCGATCGTTCCAAAATGTTAATTTCTGCTGCTGTGTCCTATGTTGTATTTGCTACTCACTAGTCATCAGTCAGTTGAATCGCGAAAGAACCTCCTGTTCTTTTTCTCATTCTTCTCTCTTCGGTGTTCACCATGCTGCTGCGGGTTATACATTTACTGGTGTATTTATCTGCCTGACTGCCTCCGTTCCGTCGTTTCCATCCTCAGGACAGTCAAATCCTTCTCCTCCACGCCCCAACCCCTGTTCCGGGCTGGACGGGCAACTTTATCCCATGCGGGATTGCCCGTAAGCCGAGCAGGTCCGTAGCCGGGTGCAGTGAGTGCCTGGTCCTCTGGACGGGCTCAGCCCCGGCGACTCACTAGAGTGTTCGCCCAGACCAATGTCTCCCCCTAATTCCTATCATCCTTCCGGCTCTGCAATGGTCTTGTCAGACTGAAAGGGCCTAACCCAACAAAACAAAACAAACAAAACAAATGCCGGACTGCATGGTATCTTGGCACAGCCTGTTGCCGGGTAAGTGGTAACTGCGCCTTCCTGGCTGTCTGTTGACCTGACCCGACGTGACCTAACCTAACTGTTGTACTGACAGGCGTGCCGTGGAGGCGGTTCGACCCGGCTGTCTGGTGACCTGACCTGACCTGACCTGACCTGACCTGACCGCCGTACCGACAGGCGGGCGGTGGAGGCGGTCCGCCCGGGCGGCACGGTCGTCTACTCCACGTGTACTCTATCTCCGGTTCAGAACGACGGCGTGGTGCACATGGCGCTGAAGATGTTGTGGGAGGACACGGATGTGCAGGTGGTGGTGAAGGACATGACGCAGGCCATGCGACCCTTCTACGGCGCCTTCTGGTTCGCCCGTGGCTGCGGAGTCAAGTATGGCCAGATGGTGCTGCCCTCTGTGGTCAACAACTTCGGACCCATGTACTTTGCCAAAATTGTCAGGGTGAAGTAGTCTTGGCTGTGCTCGGTGTGTATGTATTTGAATGTTTTTATAAAATAAATACTATGTACATTAATGTATTTTGTATTTTGACGCATTTAATGTAAATCGGCTTTGGAGTTTGGAAGCTAGTGGTCTTAGAAGGAAAAGTTGTATTTCGATTTTCGAGACACATGCGTGTAAGGCGTGTCACATTGCGTAGCCATCTAACAGATGCCGCAGCGAGAGACACGGGTATGCCTTATGCATTACCCAGCTACTACACTGCATCTGTTATTCTATTTGTGTCATGCTATTCTTTATTTATCATGCCGCTGCAGAACGCTCGTAGTGAAATATCCCCTTCATCGATGGATAGAGACCCATTTCTTCGACTTTTCATGCATTTATTCACTGAAGGAGAAGAAATAAATGTAAGCATTTGGCGAGAACATCCAGGGTATATAAGAACATCTACCTAAATATCTATCCTAACACGGCTGAGCGTGTGTCTTGGTTTACTTGACACTTGCATTAATAAGGAGAAATGTCTAAACGGCGTCTTAATTCATGGTTAACTCAATCGAAATGTATTCCAGGTGAATTACCTGAATGATGTACCTGAAAGATGCACTTCTAGATACACACCAAAGAACTAAAAATAATTAACAGGAATTTTTAACCCTCGCCCCGTTGGGGGGGCCATTTTGCCCCCCCCCCCTGTGGTTTTTCCTGAATAGCAAGAAAACGGCGGCGCGCAGCGCCGCCAAATTTTCAGTACCTCCCCGGGCATCAATTTGACACCTTCACACCAAATTTCAAGTCTTAGGTCACCTTAGGTCAGGAGTTATTGAGGTCAAACTGAGGTCATGTTCGAGCAAAAATGAGCAAAAAACATGCAATCTTGAAACGCTCAACAAATCTACAGTTATCAAGCAATTTCAAAGTTCTTTATATGGTCTAGTAGACAAAAAGCGGCACTACAAAACTGCTATCTCGGATTTTCAAAATTTTGGGTTTTTGACCCAAAAAAATTCAAAAAGTTGATTTTTTTGGAAAAACTAAAAAAAATCCAAAATTTTTCCGAATTTCGAAAAAAAAAAAACGGAATAAATGTGATAGTCCCTGCGCTCTTCTATATACATACCAAATTTCAGATCGATATCTCGTTTTTTGGCCAAGTTATAGCGAAAAAAACTGTTAAAAAATGATGACGTCAAATATTTGAACTCAATTTTTAGCGATTTTAGACCACGTACGGCAAAACAAAGACCACCATTGAACTCCCCGTGACGAGCTGCATCGATTCGATACCCATTTTATGCAAAAATATTAACTTTGAAATTTGACCTAATTTGACCTGACCTTGACCTGACCTTGACCTGACCTTGACCTAAACGTGACCTAAGCTGGCCCGAAAGGCTGCCTGACCCACATAATCGCATTTTTCATGTAAGATGGGCCATAAAACATGTATCACACGACACTTTCATATTGTGACCCCCCACTCCCCAGTGACCTGACCTCTGTGACCTGACCTGGTATTAGTGACCTCAAATAGCGAAATATGTGTTTGAAGAACATTTCCCCATCGATGATTTTCAATGAAATGCATTTTACTCGATTTTACAACGCATTTCTTGAAATGCCTATAAACGGTGAAAATTGGACCTTTGACCTGACCTGTGACGTCATCGGTTTGACCTGGGTCAATAAAATTGGGTCACAAGGTAGTTCCTTGATAGGGCTATCCAACACCGTTTGCCGCTTGTCGCTAGGTTGCGTGGTTCTCGAGATCTTAGGGGGGGGGGCCAAAATGCCCCCCCCCCCCAACGGGGCGCGTTGCTCGGCAGAGCCCAACGGGGCGCGGGTTAACACCTCATCACGGTTTCAACAATGTACAATGCCACTGCTTAGCGTACTGACATGATATGCGGATAGTGAACGGGACCTAAAAACACTGCAGGTACTACCCTATTTGGTTGTCAATCTACCATCTTGGCTCAGATTGTGCGCTACATTATATAGCATGCGTAGCAAGTTTTTAAGAATTGAACCGTCTTGAATGAGACATCATATAGAAGTAGAGCTATGATCGTGTTTTTGCGTATTGATTGAATCAAGTGTGCTCTATTGAGCATCCGGTGAACACTCCAAGCCTAGTGGATATCGATTACCATAAGAAGTGCCATAAGATCAATCTGACGCAGCAGTCTGCCTTGTGCTGTCGTTTCCATCCCCGTCCTGTAGGTTCTAGTTCATCTTGTCTCGGCTTAGTCAATCTTGTCTCCTCCAGTCTGTTCTGTTTTTCTTCCCTAGTTTGTCTTGTTATGTCTACGTCAGTCTGCATTGTCTCCCCCAGCCTGTATTGTCCTAAGCACTGTATTGCCTCTATTGCCCTACTCTTCTCCCTCAGTCTGTCGCGTTGTTCTGTACCGTCTCTAGCAAATCTCGTTTTTTCCCGTCTCCCCCAGCCTCTCATGGCTCCCTCAACCTGTCCCATCTCCCCCAGTCCGTCCAGTCACCCTCAGTCTGTCCCGTTTCCCCCCAGTCCGTCCCGCCTCCCTCAGCCTGTCCCGTCTCCCCCAGCATTTCCTGTCTCCCCTCAGCCTCTCATGTCTCCCCCAGTCTCCCCCGTCTCCCTCAGTCTATCTCGTCCCCCCAGCCTGTCCCGTCTCTCCCAGTATCTCCCGTCTCCCCCTACCGGTCCCTTCGGACCCGTCTCGGCCCCGGTGTCTTCCATCTGCCGCCTCCGTCGGTTGTACTAGCCACTAGTCAGGCTACTCCCTGATGTAAACGGTGATGGCGTCGAAGAGGATCTCGCCGTCTGTGCGAGCCAGGGCACCTCGGTGCGACTGAGTCTCAGCTGGGTCGAGGTTGATGCTTAGCAGAGTGGGTCCGGATTGAGGCAGGTAAAGCTTGGTAGCGGCAAATAGATAAGTTGATCCATATTGCTTGCTTCTAGGTGCTTCAGCAAGGACCGGCTCATGGCGTGGCTGTTTGTATAATAGCAAACTTGTTTTGTCGATTCCCCTGGCCCAAACCCGAACGGAATAATCCGATGACCCGTTGTTGGACCTGCGCAGATCTTCGGCCAGTCCGAGGATCGAGCGAGGTTTCCCGGCATCCAATGCGCGGTTGAAGTCGAGAATGGTCTGGTTATTGAACTGGAAACCTGTTGTGCTGTAGAGGAGCTGCGTGTAGCCATAAATTCCGTATTTCATCCAGCAGGTCAGCATTAGGGTCTGACCGTTCAGCCAGCCGTACATACGGGGAATGTACCATCCGTACATGCTCAAGATGAACCATCCGAACCTGTGGCCGGCCCCGAGTTCCTCGCAGATGACGCGGCAGGTGACCGAGGTGTGGTTCGTGCAGACTCGGCCGCGGCACGCGTCCCCCTCCTCCGTGCAGTCCGAGTCGTGGCGACAGAACTGTTCGTGCGCCGAGCGGCCCGGCATCACGAAGTAGCTCCAGTTTTCATCAGAATCGACCAGCAGGGTGGCGTAGCTGGCCACGGTGTTGTACAGTTTACACTCTGCGGTCGCCGAGTTGAAGCCGAAGCTGGAGCAGTTGGCGGTGCGGTGGCAGATGGCGCAGCAGGTGCAGCTGCCGGTCACAGCGTCAGCCACGCTCGTGGCCTCGATCAGAGCCTCGGGGCCGAGATGGCCGCGGCGCCAGGCCGTCTCCATGCAGGACTGGGCCGGAGTCGGCGCCAGGGCCACGGCCAGCCACAGAGCCGCGGCGCCGCGCGCGACTGAGACTCCCTCCAGACTCGGACCTCGGCGGCCGGGACATCGTGGATACATAGCTGGTGAAATCAGCCTAAATAGGAGCATATCCACATACCTGAGCGTATCCATGCCTACTTGCGCATTCTTCCAGAAAGGCCGCTGATCGGTGGGGCTCGCCTTTTCAAGGCCCATCCAGTTAGCAGGGCTGTTGTGACTGTAAGACGGGCAATCTCCGGTCAGTTTTCAGAACTCTGGGACGTGTGCAATGCCACGCTGGTCGCAGTGCCTCGCTCCGGCGAGTGACCGCAGTCAGCCCGCAGTCCGCCGACTTCACGTGTAGGTGTGGGGTGGATTATCAGGGACCGACGTGGACCAATGGCGCCGCAGCCAGTATTCCGACACAGAACCGACCCCAGAAACGGATAAACATACTTCGTACGGCACACACCGCACAGTGCGCCCGTGACAAATTCCTGATCCTGGTATTAGTCGTCACAACTGTCCAAATGGAAGGAGAATACCTAATATTTAGTGAATCATGGCCACCACTCGTCACAGAGACGCCATCTTGGGATCTTTATCTATCTCCAAAACTGTAGGTACCTATATGACAGCTCTTTCCGAAATTAGTCGAAAATGACAAACCGACTTCACTGGCGTCATTTACTGCCAACCTTTTATAGGCTTTAGAAACAAAATTTGGTCACAAAGTGTAAAATTGATGTGTGGAGGGGTCATGAATGTTTCGTGGCGATATCTCCCATATTTTGGGATATATCGACTGAATAGGGGTTGATATAAGGAGAGGGGGGCGTTTCGCCCCCATCCGCTCCAATGGGGCGCGGGCTAGGTCAAGGCGCGTTCCATGTTAGCATGTTAAAAATAAGAATGTTTTGAGGGGTCGTGATCCCATTCCCGTCTTTCACATGTTTTTATGGATTGTCCAAAGTGGTGTTTGAACATGTGCTTACCTGCTGAGCGCATCGGGACCGTTTATGTACTAACCTACATTTTTACTTTTCTACGCGAACAATAGTTCTACAAATCCTATCGTGATTCTCCTTCAACCTAGGCATTTTGCATATCACTATTCCTATCAGGCGCGGATACAAGGGGGGGGGGGCCATGGGGGCCATGACCCCCCCCCCCCTTGGCCGATTTTTTTCAAAAATAAAATAAAAAGTTAAAAAGTTAAAAAGCTGAAAAGGGGGCCTCCTGAAAATAAAGTGGCCGAAATCCGATGAGTTTTTTTTTTTAACCTACCCACTTAGTTATTTCTTAGAAGACTAGCTGAGAAGACTTCTTTGTTAGAAGATTGGTAAAGCTTTTCATAACTTGGAGGTCTCTTATACTCACAGAGATGACCACTTTTACAGGGCCTCCTAACCTGCACAGAGGGCCTCCAAGCCTGCACAGATGTTGAGATGTTGCCTGAACAGCTAGATAAGCTCAATAGACGCAGTTTTTTTGGGGGGGGGCCCAACAAGTGGGAAGATGGGGCCTCCAACAGGTGGGATTATGGGGGGGGGGGCCTCCTGGTTTCTAATGGCCCCTCCCTTGGAGATTTTCTGGATCCGCCCCTGATTCCTATAAGGAGAGTTGATACGACCTCCGGCTCTCTCCCGCTTTCAGATCCAAATCGGCTTAGGTTCAGATGGAAAAAACGAGCGTTCAGTTTGAGCTCGGAAGGTATCTAATTTTTACCGATAAGTTTACTTGGTGACCTTTGAGGTAAGGTTCAAACCAGTTTTGAAAATAAAATGATTACGGAGCGAGCGAAGCGAGCGGAGTCTTTCCTTAGATTAACGGAAATTTCTGAGTATGAGCGGCCGGCCGGCCGGCCGGCCGTGCGGACGCTTTTGCGAGGCTTATATCTCAGCAACCACTTGACCGATTTACATGCGGTAATTTTTGTAGGGTAGGTAGCTTCATTCTTTTACCAAGTATTGGACTATTCCCGATACATGTGGGTGACCCCTTGTGCACGTGCCACGTGCAAAACGAAGAGGTGTCAGTTTTGTAATTGTTGCAATATCTCGGTAACTACTTGGCCGATTGCGCTGAAATTTGGCATGTAGGTAGGCACCCACTAGGCACTGCATATCCATGTGCCAGAGTTGGGGTGCTGCTGCACGTGCGCACGTGCAGGGGTCGTTCCCAGATCTCGAGAACGGCTCGACCGATTGCGCTCAAATTTGGTACACAGTTAGGGACCGGTTAGGAGGGTGCCGTGCAAAAGTCAGTCGGGACCCATTTTGCACGTGCGCACGTGCAGGGTGCCGCTTCCAGATCTCGAGAACGGCTGGGCCGATTGTGCTCAAATTTGGCACATCGCTAGAGACCGGTTAGTAGGGTGCCGTGCACAAGTCAGTTGGAGGTACCCCCTCGCAAGTTCGCAGTGCAAGGCCCACCCTCTCGCTCGCTCCGTTAGTCGCCCCAAAAGGCGTTATACTGGTAAGTTACAAAAACGTGTAAAAGTGTTATACCCTTAGGGACCGCATAATAGGGTCCGCACAAATCCGTTGGGATCCTATTTGCACTTTCGCACGAAAAGAAGGCCACTTCCACATTTGGAGGCTGGCTGAGCCGATTGTGCTGCAATTTGGCACACCTTGCCGTGGGAACTGATCAGTAGGATGCCCCGCACAAGTCAGTTGGAGACTGGAGTCTAGTTTTTATTTGCTCACGAACACCACTGCTAGTTCGTTTATCGCCCCAAAACGTGTCTTATGGTTATGTGCTAACGTTATTTTTAGCCTTTTCTGTTAGCATTATCAGTTGATAGGTGCTAATACCTACCCATCTACCTACATACCTATATAGGTAAATCAAATATACCATATCTATATCTAGCACTAACTCATCCATACCATTAGTCATTTATAAAATAGAGTTAAAAACCATCCGGTGATAATCCATTTTTAAGTATTTGCTGAAGCAAAAGATATTCGTGAATTTTCCGGTGCAATGGAGGGCAGGGGACTACGGAATATTTGCGCGTAACCATGGCGGCTTTGCTAGCCATTTCGCTGCTTGGTGACGCATATAAAGACGACTGCTGGGTATCCCGCTGTGTTGTGTGCCATTTGACGCTGATTGAGGGCTTGGAGCGGGGCCGCTTTGCTGGTGTAGCTTAGTCAGACGCCTCTTGGTCGGCGGTATTCAACACACAAAGGCAGAAACCACACCGCAGCAACGTCAGAGCACTTACGCTGTGAACCATGTTATTACTGCACGGACGCTGGAATGCCAAAATTGGGCTACATTAACTATTGCCCATGGTAAAACTGTTTAACACAATACACAGTCCCTAGGGTAGGTAATAGGTATGTACAGGTCTCGCGGGTTTTAGCGGTAGGCTTTGCACCTATAAAACTTAGTGTAGGTACTTCAGGCTATATCTTCGTCGTCTTAAGCTTTTAAGTGTTGAAGATGCGATCGACTTGTTGGGTAACGAGCCGGCCATGATCGTGTAAAATGTCTTCATCGTAGATCGATTAGTATCTGAGATATAACCGGAAATATAAAAGTGCAAAACCTACCGCTTAATCTCTCGAGACCTGTACCTACTATGTATGCACTTGCATATACCTAGGTATAGGTATACTCCTCGTCCATACGGAGCGCCCAAAATGTGACAGATGATCAGAGTACTGCAACATTTTGAGATATCCGGGAATTAACAGGCTGTCTTGGAATTTTTATCCTTGTAGAAACTTCAAAGAAAATATAATATGCAAGGAACCAAGAGCTAGGAACAATATCGACATCTTTTTTGTCTTCAAAACTATAGGCTTGGCAGTTCTTCCTCACACTATACCTTACCTCACATTATAGACCTCTTTTTGTGGCCTAACAAAAAGCTAGCAGTTCGAAAATCTTTAGTTTTGCATCGTATCAGTTTCTGCAATATTTTTCAATGATAATATGCAAAATATATGTGACAAGTGTGCAAATTTGTGCTCAAATCGGTCTTATACCAGGAATTAGCGGGAAATGAAGACAGGTTAAGTATCCTACGGGGTGCTGGTAAAGTCAGTAATTAATTAAAGAGACCCTAAACTAATGTTTCACTTAGGTACCTTGTTTAATAACTCAAAATGAATGAGGCCTTTTCCTCGAATATAGAAAGTTTAAATGTCGAAAATGATGATGTATTTGGGTGAATTTTCGCCCACAGGGCATCATCAGACAAGCGATTGGCACAAATTTGTGCCAATTTGTGCCAATTGCTTGTCTGATGATGCCCTGTGGGCGAAAATTTACCTAAATACATCATCATTTTCGACATTTAAACTTTCTATATTCGAGGAAAAGGTCATTCATTTTGAGTTATTATAACAATATGTTCCTCGGAAGAGCACTCAACACCATATCTTCAATTACCTTGTTTAAATCAAATTTCAAAAGTCCCGACTATCTATCATTTTAGCTTGCGCTATAGTTCGTTTTTTCTAAGTTCGACCCTCACTGTAAACATCTTTTTGAACAAAGCACGAGAATTGCTAGCTGGATTAGGGGAAGCGGGGGTAACACCGCCCCCCTAAGCTTTTCGCCAAAATGAGAGAATATGTGTGAAGTCTCTTGGTAGTTATTGTCTTGGTTACAATATTTAAACATTTTCTCACGTGTTTTAGGTACTTATTTTGCATGCTCCTAAAAGGTTTTCATGTATCACGACTTTTAAAAATACCTTGCATATTTGCCGCCTACAAATTGTGTGGGTAACCCCGCCACCGGTGTTGATGTTAACCCAACCCATTCCTACGAAAGCTTTAAATTGTTCAGAGATCGCGTGCGATGAGTTTCCTGTCGGTAAGTGGTAATTTTCGCAAATAATCGGTAATGGGCACCTAAATAGGTATAGGTTCATCAGCTGTTTGCCAGTTTTATACAGCTGGCAAGTGCTTGGTCGGGATGCATGAAAAATATAAAGTAAAAAATCAAATAAGCTGCTTATTCCCGACTTAGGAACATCTACGAACATAAATAAAGCGTGTCTTTGGAGTTTCGTCACTTATCACGCTACGAACAGGAAACACCGCAACCTCAATCGGGGTAACACCGCCACTGGGTGGCGGTGTTCCCCAATAAGTGATCACAAGCAAAAATCGCCAGCGGCAAGAATGTACTACACGGTTCAAGCAAACCTTTCTTACTGGACAAAGCCGATCAGTTATTTTTCGATGTAATCAAGTAAATCAAAATGAGTCTCTTCTTAAAGACATTCAAAAGTGCTCCCAACTCATCGAATTTTTATAAGAGAATGTGCATTTTTCTTTAAATGCCCACACTGAGCTTCGATTACACTGAAACACCGGAACACAAATCAGAAGACGCTTACCTTCGTGCGGTTAATAGGAAATAACGGATTTTTACACTTCACATTTCATACTTTCGCCGCCAGATGGGGTGGCGGTGTTTCCCACAGTGGCGGTGTTCCCCCCGCTTCCCCTACTTAGAAAACTCGTTAGCGCACTTTGCATTGGAGATATGAACAAATATTTTCAAAATACGTTTCTAACACCGATGATATACTGTTACGTTAAACACCGTGCGATTTATTTATTAGTTCAGTCATATTTCCTGACAAGTCCTCGATCCTTGTGGGGTCGCAAATACCGAACTGCGAGTCTGGGAAAAAGGAGCCAGGTAGAAATAATTGTGATACAATTGATCGTCTGCGAAATCATTGTGCGCCAACGAGTTTTCTCAGTAATTCAGCTACCAATTCTCGTGCTGTGTTCAAAGAGACGTTTACAGTGAGGGTCGAACTAAGAAAAAAAAACGAACTATAGTGATGTGCAATTTCGGAAGTGATTAGAGTCGGGCGGAAGTGGTAAAAATGCTGGCTGATTACAGTCGTCTAATCCCTGACCAGCAGGGGTAGCGTCTGCTAATGGTGGGTCGCGCCAGGCCGCCCGGACCGCTTCCGGCCGATCCAGCCGGGTACGGGGGGGGTGGGGGGGGGGGGGAGCGGAAGACGGGTAAGGTAGTCTTCAGGTTTTGCTGCCGATGGGGCTCTAGTGTAAACGGTATTGCCAATCGTTTTTTATAGCTGTGAGCGAAAGACGTGAAATAGACTTCTCTTTTATTGTTAGCACTTATTGACCTGTTAGCTACAATCGCAGCTTTTAGTCCGACCTTACCTATGACAGAGGTCGGCCAGTTAGGGGAAAGTGGGGTAAGACGGGCACCTTAATTTTGGAGCCATTTTCGGCCGGTTAGAAACATCATAAAAACGGGAAACTGAGTGAAAACCTTTTATAGACATTTTACTTCCATTTACCAGAAGATGAGACTTAGACCTGATTCAACAAATAAACTGCAGCTATTTTTGCAAAACCTTGCAAAAACCCGTCTTACCCCACCCCATGGGGTAAGACGGTCACATGGGTAGGGCAAGAAGGCCAGCTTCTTTCACCGACCAGCACAGCTCGCAACAAATGCCCGAGATTACCCGCATTGATACAGCCAATCGTTGGTCTCAAGTGCTTCGGAAATGACAGTATACGAGATTCATGCAGAAGGCGTATGCTCGTGTATAGGCCCTAGTTCAGAAGCCATGTAGAACCGTTTTTCACATTCATTATTCGAGAATAAACCGTGCCGAAGGAATATTGCTAACATGTCTGTGAGTATCGGAATCGAACAGATTCTTATTAGAAATGCTTCTTTTTTCCTACAGCAACAAAAATATTTTCACCATTACAGACCCATTGGATCCATAGTTGCAAGTCTTACCCCAACCTCAATGTCAGAAGTTGAGCACGCTTTTTCTCTGTGGACAATTTGATGCAGACAAAGCAAATCCGGTAAATGAACACTGGTGGCATATGTACTGTGCACCACAAGTGATTTTTTGTTTAATAAACTTGGTTATGATGATGATATGATGATGATTGCGAGTTTTTAACTCTATAGTGCTGCACACGACAAAAGCTTGCACAATACGTTATGGATGTTTTCAATGAAATGAGTGTTTTAAAGAAATCAAAATATAAGATTATCGACAGAACACAAATTCACCAGACTTCAATGGTGGTGTGTAGTGGAAAAGGCAATTCTGGTCCTAATTTGCTCGCTCGTAGCGCTATTGGTTTGGTCTGCAGAAGGAGTGCCCGTCTTACCTACCCTGACCGTCTTACCCCACTTTCCCCTACTTCTACGGCCGTTATCAGGCCCATCTTCGTTGGCCCCTAGAAAGGTCCCGGTTTTTTTTTTAGTTGCGCCGTAAACGTCTACGGCAACGCTTACGTTTATCAAGTGATCGGACTGAGCTCAGCTGACGCTTCAGAAGAACTCGAAGCTCATGCACTCCAAGCTATTGCTAGAAAACCGTCAGAGGCGACACCAGCCTCCCTCCCCCCCCCCCTTCGGACGGTAAGGGCACTCGCCAAACCTATCGGTTTTCTCCTGCTCCCCGACCAAGACAAGACGGAGGGGGAGGGGCTAGTAGACCTCCCTTCACTGTTTCGCGCTTGATTGAGCTAGTGCTCTACGAAAAATAAGTGTTTGCGTCGTTATGGAAGCCGCAGCTGGCACCCAATTTCGAGTTTCACGTCAGCCGAAGCCCTTTGCGGTCAAGTCAAATTTTCCTTCAAATGTAGGGACCCGTTTTTGGTGAGCAGCGTCGCCAAAAATGGTAGCGGACTGCAAATTTACCAGCATGGTGTTAGGCATGTTTAGGCGCGTCGCTCAGGTCACCTCAGAAAGTTGACCTTAGGTTGAGGTCAGATAATGCTACAAACGCGGTCACTGTGGTCATTTTTGGGAGTTATTCACCGAAAACGAATTCCCACTTTAGAGCATTTGACCTGACCTCATATATCACCATTCACCGGTTGGCCTGATACATTGCTTATCCGCTACCAGCAGTTTAGTGTCGGTGCACCTTTTTTCCGCGAAACTCTTGCTCAATAAATGGCGAACCGGCGAGGTTATTGGTTCTACCAGCCCTTCCTCCCTCCCCCCCCCCCCCCCCAGCCTCGGCGCGTGTAGAAAGCCGATAGGTCCAGCGAGGATTAAAATGGGACCAGACGTTTCGGAGGTAGAAGGAACTGAACACCTCTCCACTTCTCAGTCAGTTGCGTAGGCGCAAAAATAGTTCCAGTCAATCGCACGTTAATTAATAACGCCGATATATGAGCAATAACTCATTTATTCGCACTCCATATAAACATTCACTGAACGACAGTGCCCTCTCGGCATACATACAATACCTTCCAAACTTTCTCACATGTTCGTAGGTTCACACATAGGTTCGCACCCAACGCCTATCGCCTGTTCGTTGGACAGTACTTTTTCGTGTGGGCGTTGAGCCCGCATGCCCGGCATTTCGGGCAAGTATAGGCCTGCAGTATGGGGCATCTGGTGCGGCCTTGTTCGTCCTGTAACACAGAAAGGAATACAGTTAAAGTGAAGGTTCTGTCTGTAAATGGATCTGATGGAACACAGTCTGTGTTATCTGCTACTTGGATAGGTTCAGTAACAAAGGGATGATGTGCTGGTGCAATCCGTTAGGTACGTATATACAGCAAGATAAAAAAAAAACACATAGACTCCGGTCCCAAATTACGTTGATGCACAGAGTCAGCACTTTTTGCAAACACGTTTGATAACACTAGACGGCGAAATTGACAAAGTGCGCACAATGAACACAAACGAGATGTACCTTTCACGAAGGATATAAACACGATTTTACTTTTTCCGAAAGGGTTGGCTGCATTTTTTTCTCAGCCACTAATGTGCCTATACAGTAGCACTCTTTGTATTCTTACCTTTAGCTTGTGGCTCGTGGAGACGAACCACAGTTCGCCGTTATTTGCACAGAATCGGCACTTGTCGCCGAAGCCGCGGGACCTCAGCTCCCGTCCGATGGCATCGTAATCTGCGGGGACATACACAGGTGGATCAGTCAGCGCTTAGGGACACCGGCTGTAGTATTACTAAGGCGAATGTTTGTAGGCTAGGTATCATGGGCATAATTACCTCCGAAGCCAGCAAAACACAATATCTACCGGCAAAATTTTGTTTTGGGCTTAAATGCTATGTGCTCAATTGCTTGCGCCTTATTTTACATTTTTGCAAACAAAGATGTTCATTACTTGTCCACTATTACAAAGAAACATCATACGTCAACTCGGAGATGGACTTAACGAACAATCAAAGGGGATCCGTCTACTTCCAGATAAGTTTCACTTACATCCTTGGAAGGAATTGCGGTCCATTTTCGGATGCTGCGGCAAGACTCGTTGAACGGCGTTAGGCATGCAGTATGAGCGCCACTCCAGGCGTTGTCAACGGGCTCTTCTGAGGAACTTTGGCGAGCATCCGACTTTTTATACAGGATGCTCCTCCCACCGCCCAAAGGCCTCTGGCGCTGAAGCAACTCCAGCCGTCCGCTGGATTGGCACGGTCCGCCATTTTACACCGGCGACGCTGGTCGGTGATTGGTGATTGGCACCCCTCCGTCCCACGGCGCCCTCTCCATCCGGCGGAAGCTGCTCCGACATTCTACACCGCTGTCAAAGGATCCGATTGTTTTAAACGCTTCCGGTTCATGATCCTAATCAGTGACTGGAAGATGATAAGATGCCGGCCGTCACGCTGGCAGTTATTATTAAGCTTGTAATTGTATTGTGCACACGCCTTATTCATTTTTTTCGTCATACAGCTAACTGCAATATGTTATTCATAACTAACTTCATGTAAGTTTAGGCCAGCGCTTAGCATCGGGGCATAGAAAGACACAAGGCATAAGCCAGCATTACACTTCGCATTGGCGTCTGAAAATCCGCAGGCCAATCGGTCTAGCGGTTGCTGAGATATAAGCCTCTCAAAAGCGTTACAGGCCGGGCCGAGCCGGGCCTGGCTCATACTGAGATTTTTCCGTTATATTGAAAAGACTCGCTTCGCTCGCTGCGCTCGCTCGCTCGTAATGAACGTGAGATCGACATGAGAAGTTATGTGAGCTGAGAGAGATGAAACTGCGACTTGCGACAAGAGTGTAAATTCTAGGGATCGAGAGCGCGAGCTGCAGTGAGCATTAGGCTTTAATAAGCCACGCTAGGATCTTGTGTTCTAATTATGTGGTCTAGTCTGTAGGTTCGAGCCGCATCGCCACGCTTCACACAGCAGCAGACAGTGTGCACGTGTCATGGCCTAAATGAAAACAAAGCTTAATTAAATGCCGCGGTCACACTCTTTGGGAAGTCAAAGTTCAAAGGGGCCAGTCAGTCCACCATTTCAGCCGCGCGCTTCCGGACGCACGTTACAATTCCGGAAGTAATTTGAGTCGGCCGGAACGGATGAAAATGCTGGCGGATTACAATCGTCTAATCACCGATCCTTAGGGCCGGCGCCTGCTAATGGTCGGTCCGCGCAAGGATCGCCGAAAGAACCGCGCCGGGGGACCCCCGTGCGCGACACACGGCGCGGCACATGCCGGTAAGACTCTGATATCAAACGCCTGCAATCGCCCATGATCATGTGTCTACACTCTAATGCAACAACAAATAAAATAAACAATTGTAGGTATTAAGAAAATAGACAAGTCATTCGCACAATTGCTCGTAAACTAATTCCTTGCAACAATACGTCTTATAATGCGTAGTGGGGCTCAAGACACATGTCTTATTATAAAAATGACATGCCAGGTGCCCGAGGGGTAGACATATTTGTCTTACATCAGCATCCTCTGTAAATAAGTCATAATTCATTCTCCGTCCACTCGATATGACGGCAATGGGAAGTTGGAGCTCAACTAATAATTCCAAAGTAGAGCTAAGCCACCAAAGCCACCAAAGTGTCAGCTAAGCCAGTTTTCGAAGAATCGGAGCAGTCACATTCAGACACAAGGCGCTAAAGTGATGCAGTAGACTGCACTGGAAGCTTGGGGTAGATTCGATTATTAATTTAGAAAATACTAAGGAAAACGAAGAGAGGTTTGTAGCACCACCTCCATTTAACTGCGAGCTATTTGATGTTGGATTCTCGCTTGGAAGGTACTTGAAGTTCCAATGCCGCGTCGCTAGTCTTTACGTTCCCCTGGACAGAGACTGTACCACCGGGCTTGGGCGCCTGTTGGCGCAGTGCTGACCTACCTGGTCAGCTATGAGGATGGATAGCCAGCCGTGCGCGAGGCGAGCCGCGTTGCAGCGAAATGAACTCATGTCGTTTGAGCTTATTGAAGAAAACTGGCGCAGTGGGCGTGTCTACAGCAGAGAACGAGTGACAGGTAATTGCGCGATGAACCTCATGCCGCGATGGTTTAATAGCTATTGGCATTATCTAAAGGAGAGCAAAGGCCTAGCAGCAGCAAAGAGCAGGCGCTGGGTGAATAACCTAGCTCTGGTCCGGTACGGAGCTGATGCATTCGAGATGGTGAGAAAGAACGGGGGACTAGAAGTGTTTTCTGCCTCAAGACTGAAGTGTCACGTGAAGGTCACATTGTCCGTGGACAGTGAGCACGGTGGTCGTGATAAGCTTTGTCCCGGCTGGAGGCGGAGGGACTTCTGGAACGTGACCTACGACTTCAAGATGCAGCTGCCCACTCGTCAGCAGCGCGAAGAAAACCCGACCAGTGCCAACAACAAATGCATGATGGGGTCGCCGGTCTGGTGGCTTTCAATAACTTTGAAAGTAAGTCTGACGGTCAGCTTACCTAAGTGTGTCCCGCGGCTTATCCGGACCACCTAACCAAGTCTGTGCCTCTGAAAGCAGCTGATGCACAAAGCATGAAATCAGCAAAAAAGCATCAAGGCAAGCAGCTCAAGTTGATTTGATCTGCTGGACATCTGCGAGATCGGTGCACCAACCATTATTCAATCTGACAAGTTGTTCGATGACAACGGCCAGGAATTGTCAACATCATATAGTGCGTGAGCTTTGCTGAGGGCCGGACTGAAAGTGGTCCAAGTCCGCGCTATTCTCAGTCGCAGCTAAGTATATGAATATAATTCGCGGACTGACCTGCATGCTTCCAACCCGTTCAGCAATGGTATTTACGAGTATCGCATCTGATCTTTCTCACAAGGCCCACAAGGGAATCGGTCGGACGCCATTGGCAGCTCGATGTTGAGTAATGGGCATCGCCCGAAGTGTGAAACTCCAGACCTGCATGCTGCCTTCTACGTCAACTGTTACTACTGTAACTGAAAGTATCGAGACGGAGGAGGGGCTTGTATATAGAGTCTGTCTTAACAGTACCGCGCAAAGTAACGGTGGATCCATCAAGCCTGACCGAGGAAGGGCCTGCTTAATTTGAGTCATCGAAGCAATTGATATTCTCGTCCATTCCTCAGGTCAATTGGTTCGGTGACTTTTAAATTAAAGCAAGCCTTTCTTCGGTAAGGCTTGATTGATCCACCGCCACTTTGCGCGGTACTTTTAAGACAGACTGTACAGTGCCTGTCTTAAGCGCGTAAATGAAAAAGCTGCTTTTCGTGCATGCTTACATGAACAGTTGTGGCCTTACGCACATCCGTAATCTTAACTCGAGTCTGTAGAGTTGTTCCGTTGTTGATGACCGGTGTTGCGGATAGAGCTATTAAGTGCTGGCCCAGCTGCACACGGAATCCGAGCCGGCGGTAGCCGAGGTCAAGGCGGAGGCGGTCGACTCGTCTTCAGAGCAGCGACACCTATGGATGGCGGAGCTGAGACGGATGCTGGAGTCCGGACGATACGGCGTGAGGGAGAAGGAGGAGGTGAGGAGTCTTCTCATTAGGTATTGGAGAGGGCGCTGACCCTCCCCCGGACCATGAGGATTGGTACTGGGGGCGGGTGCTGTTCCTAATTGTTGCTCACCGTGGCTGGGCGGCGGCAGTCAGCGACGCACGCGCTACTGACCTGGACCGGCTCGGTATTCAGCTTAGCCCGGCCGCCGCCCGGCCGGTGGCCGCGCCGCCCGCTGCGTGGCGTGGGCGGCCGCCCAACCGGGCCGCGGCCGCCGCCCCGCCGGGCGCCGGTGGGCGAAAGAAATTAATCACTACTCTAATTTTCAACAGCAGTCACTTACAGTGCTTTTTGTGTTACAGGACGGGCAGGACCGTTCCAGATGCTCCATGCTGCAGGCCTACACCTGCCCGAAGTGCTGGGCATGTGGGCTCATCGTCCACACCAAAAAGTACTGCCCGACCAACAGGCGGTAGATGGTGGTTGGGCCCGAGCCTGTGAGCATGCGTGAAAAGTAGAGAAAATTGTGCCATACCTATAGTGATTGTCGTGAAGTGAATGGGACTAAGAACTGCTTATATATGGAAAATATAAAACTCGCATTTCGGTAAAAAGCGAAGCCGATGCATTGCAGGCTAGTTGATACATAATTTTTGTTCATTAGATGATATTGACTTTCTTCAAACAATAACGAAGGGAGAAAGAATGTATGGACAGGGGGTTAGGAGAGACTACTGCCTCTGCAAAACCATAAAACAAGAATCTTCTGGAAATACTGAGCAAAGAGTATTGCACTCTTTCTAATCCTCCTACCATGGTTACCCTACAACCCGATGTGGCATTCCTGGGCGAGACCGATGCAGAAGCGAAACTAAAAAAAAAACTCAACGGAGTCGCCGATGCAGAAGTGAAAAAAACTATCAACACAGCACATAAGGCTGTAAGGCGCGGTGTGGAAGAGACCAGCTGTAGGCTCAACTGCCCCGTACTGAAGTGTATGGGCTCTATTCACGTCTGCCTATATTAGCCAGTGCCCTGGAATGCTAGCCGCTGAGACAGCGAAACAGGCAGATCAGCAGATAACAATTATCGTACGGGAGCTGCGGTCCCGTGGCTTCGGCGACAAGTGCCGATTTTGCGTCAGCAACGTCAACAACGCTGCGGTCCACCTCCACCAGCCAGCCAGCATCCGTTTCAGCACCTGACCAGCGAAATATTTCTAGCTTAACCATCCAGGCCACCTGCGAAGACCAATGAAGGAAGAGAAAGACGAAATTGAAGCCGATAACAGAGTTATAAGGAAAAATGACATGACAAAGTAACCTTTACCATCGCAACACCAGCCTGGAACAGTTGGAGAGAATAAGCTGCTGGTCGCAAAGAGCAATTGCGTGTTGCGACTGAATGTCTTAGAACACTTGGCAGGCTGATCACCAGTCAACAAAGCCTAAGTAAATCTGAGCAAATCCGCATTACCGTCCGACCACCGCGGCAGCCAGCTCTGGAATGGACGGAAATGCCGGGCGGGACCGCCCACCTCGCCTGGCCTCCACGTGGAGCTGGCGAGGCGAAACAGTTCCAAAAGTCACCGCTAGAGGCCAGGCGGGGTCACAGCCAAGGTCACCCCCGGCCGCCAGCCCCGCACTCGACTTGACAGCGAGCCAGCTCCCGGCCCTGGGGCGTGTTAGCCTGCACTCTGCTGGGACCCGTCGCGCATTTTAGAATGCTGACCTCATTGATTTATTAAATGTTTTTATCTATAAAAAAGATAAATCATACTTGCTAATGATAAAGGCAAAAGGTTTTATGAAACTTTCCATTTGAATTTCAAAAGGTTTAATGCTTTAGGTATTATACACTTTCCTCTACCTATTTGTGAAATCATATGCTGCTTATTTCATATTTGTCCAGGCGAAAAATTTGCTTAAGCACACCAGCTCTTTCGGCCCTTCTGTCACCTGTATTATTAACAAGTAAGAAGGTTCGTGCGTGCACCGCTCTAATCTACGGATGCATCCGTACGACCTCTTACATCTGTTGTAGAAAAGCGACAGCCGTGAAGAGTGACCAAATGATTCTAAACGCTTCATTAACTATGTGGAGCATCGACCATAGATGTTAGGAATATCAGTCAAAGTGGTGGAAAGCACATTTTGAATAGCTATCATTTAGCAAGAAACACGACTCAAAACAAAATAAAAAAACAACCAAAAAGACAGCAGTTTCTTATGGGTCCTATCTCTTGGAGGTTATTATTAGGTTATTTTTTTGTTATAAGGATAAAACTGAGGCCTGAAACTGACATTCTGGCCAAAAGGCAATACCCTTTTGTCCTCTCCCCTTCCCACATATTTATACAGCGGCAAGCTATGGTCAGGGGTGTCGTTTTCCGAAAATGATTGGTAGTGCCCAAAGGCGGCGGCTGGCCATTATATATGACGGGGCTTACAAGGTAGGGTACCCCCAAATCTGCCTTTCTCATCGGATTTCGGCCACTTATTTTTCGCCCTGGTCATTGACAAGACTAACCGAAATCTAAAAAAAAAAAACACAAAAAAAAACTTTGGAAATCTGGGTCCACACCGGACGCCATGCACAAAACGTGCAGTTATATAGGCAATAGTGTCAGAGGAATGCACGCCATTCTGAAAGAGGCCCACATCGACTTAAAAGGACGGCTGTGCTGAAAGGGGACAGGAACAGCTTTGAGGGCCCAAGCCGACTAAAAAAGACGGCTGCGGGGCCAGGAACGGTTTTGAAGACCCACGCCAATTGAAGGGTTCGACAACTAACGAGGACTGGAAACACAACGATAGTTAGAAAGACCTGCTTGCCAAAATAAAAGGATGACAGTACGAGGGGCGTTCAGAAAGCTACGGGCCCGACCATGAAGGAGCAGAGAGATACAGCATCGACTCATTAGACCCAAAAGTTCATTTATTCAAATAAACACCGTTAAGACAAACACATTTCGCGCAGCGCTTCGCGAGAGCCCTCAAGGCCTCCATAACCAAGTGGGTTTTGGACCCATCCTGCACGTCCAAGACGGCTGATTTCGTCTCCCTGCTGTTAGCGAGGTTGCCGCTGCTAATTTTCTTATGTTGGGGAAGAGGTGGCAACCACTAACCAGAGTGTGCAATGTTCGGAGAGAAAAAAGTGGATGCGACAACAACTCGAAGCTCATCGCTTCACTGTTCGTCATCCCGCCCATGTACGCAGGTGCGTGGTCGCGGATCAGGTGCACACTTAACGTCAGCTTCCCTATAGCCTCTCCTCGATGTTTATCGAATGGACGAACATCATCAATTGTGTGCCACTGTTTTGGAAAGTTGACGAGCGGAGGGGGGTCGCATCGACCCCTCCCCCCTGCCAGGCCGTGTTATGAAAAATGCCCAGGGCGAGGGTTAACGCTTGGTGCCTTTTCTGCACTAACTACTATGAAACGAATCACTGCTCTCTTCTGGGCGTCGCCCATCCTATCCGAAATGGCGAACTATGCTTCGAATAGAAGCCCGAATCAATCACAGAAGAGACTTAACCCGCGCACCGACGGGGGTCTGCGCCAACTTAGTACCGACGGGGGGGGGCGGATGACCGCCCCCCCCTGAGATCTCGAGAACGAAGCAAGATAGCGACAAGCGGTAAACGGCATCGGATACGCACGGTCAAGATCTACAATTTTTACTAAGGTCATTTTCAGGTCAGGTCAAAGATGACGTCACAGGGGTCGAAAAAGTCAAAATGGCGGCGCTAAATATGGAGAGAGTTTTTCTCGAATAACTTTCGAATTAGTCAAGATAGGAACAAACTAAGGGCATCATCGTGATCCTCTCGTCAATCCGCATCGAATGATATATATGTTGACCTCGAAAGGTCAAGGTCAAAGGTTGACCTCAGGTCACGTGACCTCGAGGTCATCATGTATATCATTCGATGCGTCTTGACGAGCTGAACACAATGAGACCATCCACGCGTCTGTATCTTGTTCCTGTACGGAGTTATTGGCCAAAAACCTTTGGTGACCTTTGATGACGTCACATGACCTCACAGCTGCCCAACAGCAAAACAGACCTCAAGGTAGTGAAGGTTGATCGTATATGAAGTCATGTATGGTATATGGGGCCATTCCGACCCGTTTTAGTGGTAAAAACAGGGAGTTGATTTTTCCCCCATTGACTTATAATGGGGAGGTCGCGAAATTGACCTGACCTTAGGTCACCGATATCAAAATTCCGAGATATACAAATTGTAGCTACTAATGACCTAATAACATCCTGCGACTTTCAAAGGCCTCCGACATCTACTGTAGCTCTGGCACGGTGACAAAGTTGCAAAAAAGTGACTTGAGGTTGGGTCATTCAAAGTGACCTGGTGACCTGACCTTGAAAGGTAGGAGGTTCAAACTTGCACACCATGTGTAAAATTGATAAGGGAATAGTCATACCAAATTTCGCGGCGCTACGCGCCGCGGTTTTTCCGCTATTCGCGAAAAACCTCAGGGGGGGGCGGATATCCGCCCCCCCCCGTCGGTGCGCGGGTTAATTAATGGCCACTTACTTAATTTGCGTAAGTGGACATCCCAATAACACATCATTTAACACACCGCCTTGCAGGCCAAAATTCCAACTTCTTCATTGTTCGGCCCGAAACTTTTTGAACGCCTCTCGTAGTTACGAGCTTCAGTTTTCGGGGTCTGATGCGGTAATGACCTGGCGTTGAACCCTGGGGAATCAGGCTGCATCACCCACTCAAATCAATATACCTATGGCCTATTCTGGAGCACCGCGGTACCTTCCGAAGTCGGTGTAGGGCCTCCAGCGGCTGGTGTGGAGACGGATCGGGGTCTATTAGGGGCGGTCGCGTGGTATGTGGGACTCAGAGGTAGTTATGGACCTCTATAACCAATTGCGTTTTCGAGCCTCTTAAAATCCATTAAGGACCGGAGTCCTAGACACGTGAAACCTCATTGTCAGCTCATGTGCACCTACTGTGGCTAGAACCTTATTTATGTACTTGCATATGTGCTTATTTAATATTTGCTTATCTGTTTATTTTGATTTTTTATCAACTGATAAGTGACAAAAGATTGGTATGGCTCAGCGAACATTGGTAGGGCCCAAATAAACATTGGTAAGGCTCGGGCCCTACCAGGCCTATACAAAACGACGCCCCTGGCTATGGTCCCATCTCTTGGAGATTTTTATTCTCTTCGTTTTTTTTTGTTATAAGGATGAAGCTGAGGCCTGAAGCTGACATTCTGGCTAAAAGGCAATAACCTTTTGTCCCCTCCCCTTCCCTATTTCTACAGCGGCAAGCTATTAATTACACTGTCATCTGCCTCTTGATATGTCAACCTGTTCGAAGAAGAATCGGCGCTCGCGCACTCATCTGCTTTCAGTTGTCATCCGCTGACGTGGCTGTTACGCTCTACCTACATCCGTTTCGAACATCTGGGCGCCATTTTCTGAACAAAGCTCAGCGCTGTACGCAGGTGCGCCTGAGGCAGTTGCTGATGTGTGCGCTCGATGCGTGTCAGTCATTGTGACGGCTGGTAAATTGGCACAGCGGCAGCTCAGACCCCTATTCAGCATCTGCGGCGACACAGGACAGGTCATTGGTGGCGACTAAGAGACACGCATAGATACTAGAGTGTGGTGACAACTGACAATGATAGGTCTGCGAGAAATAGTTAGATGACAAGCGGATGGTAAAGTGTTCTGTACCAAAAATTGGCCAAACATGACGTCACTCTGAAGTCTGTTCTGGCTGCCGTATCAAAGTTTTTTTTTCTAAAAACATATCTTTATTTTTGGGGGTTAAAATCCCAAACTGTTGAAAATCCGAGATAGCAGTTTTGTAGCGCCGTCTTTTTTTCTACACAACCAAATAAAGAACTTTAAAATTACTTCTTAACCCGCGCGGGGCTGGGGTCTCCAGCCGAACGCGCGGGGCTGGGGGGGGGGGTAAATTTTACCCCCCCCCTGTTATCTCCCGAACTAATGGTCCGATTTGGAAAATTCAAACGCCAATCGAAAGCTCTCATCACGAATTACTAAAAACATGTACTTAATTTAAAGTTTGAGGTCAAGGTCAAGGTCAGGTCAAGGGTACAAATTACAAGTTTCTACAGTATCGGCCTTGCACCGTAGTTGCCGAAGAATGGAGTCATGGACTGAGACTGATCGCCCAAAACGTGTTCTTAGGCTACCAAGACAATATTCGTTGCATACAATATCATTCAGAGGTCAAGGTCAAGGTCAGGTCAGGTCAGGTCAGGTCACCAAAAAACAAAATATAGAAAAGGGCATGTGCGAGTGCGACACATGTTTTATGGGTCATTTTACTCATAGAATTCAATAGGCACACTCAATAAGTGATATGGACCACCTCTGGATGAATTTCAGGTCGAGGTCAGGTCAAGGTCAGGTCAAGTGAGGTCAAATTTTGAAGTTGGTTGTTAAGGCCTAAAAAGGTGTCGATCTGATGCAGTTTTTCACGGCGAATCGAATGGTGCTATTTTTGTTTCCGTACGAGGTCTAGAACTTCCAAAAAAGTCATTTTTCAAAAATTTTGTGTGTCGTGACGTCATAAAATTTTGAATAACTCCGACATTTTTGAACCGATTCTTCTAAAATTTGGTATGTAGGTGCACATAGACCACTTCTCTGACATATATTCCGTTTTTTTTATAGACTCAAAATTTTGGATTTTATATTGATTTTACCAAAAAAGTCAGTTTTTTGAAAAAAAAATTTAGGCCAAAATCCAAAATTTTCAAAAAACCGAGATAGCCATTTGATAGACAAAGTAAAATTACGTATAACCTTTTTTGTTACGTCTTGATTCCTTTAAAAATGAAGATGTTAGCGGCGTTTGAACTTTTGCCGTTTTTGAGGCGAAAATGGCGAACATGACGTCACTAAAACGTCAATTTCTCAAAAAATTTCCGACGGATTTCGTTCAAATTTTCACGGAACGTGTCAAATTGATGTAAGAAAAGGTACTGAAAGTTTGGCGGCGCTGCGCGCCGCCGTTTTTGAGATATCGCAAAAATTCGCGAGGGGGGGGGTAAAATTTACCCCCCCAGCCCCGCGCGGGTTAAGTGTAGATTTGGTGAGCGTTTCAGGATGTCGTGTTTTTTGCTCATTTTTACTCGAACATGACCTCAGTTTGACCTCAATAACTCCTGACCCAAGGTGACCTGTGACTTGAAATTTTGTGTGAAGGTGTATTTTGTATTTTGTATTTGTATTTATTCAGTTTATTGCCAACAGGACAGACTCCCAATGATAGGCAAAGTCGAGTAGATAAAACACAAACAATAAATAAATAAATATGCGTCACAATATTACAGATGGTCACTTGTCAGGCACCTGGCTAGTCGTGTGATAATCGTCGCCTTGCCGTCGCAGAACATATCAACGGTAGGGCAGCGTGCAAGAAAAACATTGGTGAGTCTGGGTAATCTACAAAACATGCCGTTTCAAATTGATGCCCGGGAAGGTACCAAAAATTTGGCGGCGCTGCGCGCCGCCGTTTTCTCGCTATTTAAGAAAACCATAGGGGGCCAAAATGGCCCCCAATCAGGGCGCGGGTTAACCCTCGCCGGCCGAGGGGGCGGGCGGGTGCCACCCCGACCCCACCCCCCATAGGTTTTTTCGCGATCGTTCCGAACACGCTGGAGATAGAGAGCTGAAACCTGGCATACCTGACCTTTGATTCAAGCTGGATCTTTTGACACCAACCGAATTTTCGGGTCAGGTCAGGTCACTGACCTATGACGTCATAAGTGAGCCTCTGCACGGTCTTCAGATGTCGCAACTTCGCAACGCCCTCACTGCCAGAGGAGCTTTCACAGGGAAATGAAACTTGCAGTATCTAATATCCATTACGAGTCTTACAACTTGTATGTCTCGGATTTTTCCTAAAGGTCATATGAGTTCAGGTCATTTTCGTGACCTCAGCGCATTACCTATAAGTCAATGGGAAAAATGAAAACTGCTATTCTGGCGCCGGGAACGATCTCCAATTATCTCAAGCACAATGAATCGTGATTTGATGCATTCCTTGCAAGGATATATGCGTCATTTTTGCAATGTTGACCTTGCGTGACTTCATTTATGACGTCATTAGGGTCATATTAGTTTTTCGTCAATTACTCCCGATCAAATTGAGCTAGCGAGTAGTCGGGAAAGCCACCAATGGACTCAGAAAGATCTGTCAAATCGAATGATATGCAACATGACCTACTTCGACCAATTTCGTGACATTGGGGCGCTGACCTGACCGTGACCTAAGGTCAACACCCTAAATTAACCTCACCCAAACAAAAAGTATATCATTCGACGCGCCTGAGCGAGGCGAACACGATGCTGCTAAAATCGCGGCTCTGAGACCGTTTTTTTTTGCGAAGTTGTACACCAAAACCGGAACCATACCTTGGGGCACTTGACCTGACCTCAGAGGTCACCGGTTGACCTAGGACCTTAAAATAGGGTATCAATCTCTGCGTCTCGTAACGGCGCACACACTCGTTTTTTTTTTCGCGACGCGCTAGCTCCACCAGGGGCGAAACGGCGAGGGGGTCGTACCCGCTCCCCCCCCCCCCTCTCGGCCGGCGCGTATGTAGAAAACCAATAGATCCGGCGAGGGTTAAATTCGTAGCTTATCAGGTTTCGGAGATATCACACAAAACGCAAAGGGGGGGGGCAGCTTTATGCCCCCTAGCGGCTCGTGGGTTAGGGTACTACAGCTCCAACCCATGTGAATGAAAGCAGACAGAAGAATCTCCATATCTAGATGAAAGAAAGAAGGCAGGCTAATCTCCATACCATTTAGCGGATGCATAATTTTATCATCTTCGGACTTCAGTCCGCATTCGCAAAGGCGAGTGGTTTATAGCGTATGCATCCGCCATATTTTGTCTCCACCGGTTTCGTTTTGCTAAGTGGCATGCGAGTGTGATCTACTAGTATTTGTAATGGAACATTTTGGTACTTACCGTCTCCATGAACTTGGCTGATTTACTTACCTACCTTTTATTGCTTTATTAGATAGCACGTTTTACGCCGTGGTTCCTCTGGGTTTTCCGAATATCGCCTTTGTGTAGCAACAAAGGAACGATGAATCTCCACAGCAGTCCGCCCATAAGTCATTCGCCTGACAGGACACCTGTGTTCGTCCCTTCAGCGAACTGAAAACGGCAGGTCATGTTCACTGCCGGTCCGCGTGCAGACCCGGCCGGGTATATAAACGACCCGGTGCAAGGGCGTGGTACCAGACCCACCAGGACTTACACCATGGCTCTGGCGGCTCTCCTGCTGGTTTCGGTGGCAGCGGCCACTACGCAGGCCCTATGTCCGCACGAGGCCACCGACCTCCTGCCATGGAGTGCGGCAGCCTCCTGGGACGGCCAGGCGGTGAGTTATTTTGTGGTCCCTCCTTGCCCATCTGCATAGTGTTTTACAATGCCGCAACTTTAAGTTGCGAATGTTTGAATGCTTAACTAGTATTTCAGCTTGAACGCCACGATGCTGCTGCTCTAACAGCTGATCTACGTGTTCCTGCGGTTAAAAGAATCTAGGATGCATTTTAGTCATCTAAAAATTCGTGATTGATATCAGAGTAAAGGCCGCCCCACACTGGACCTCGCATGCGGGTTGCGAGTTTTTGGATTTTCGGGTTTCTTCAAAATTAAATAATACAATCTAAGGTGAGTGACCCACACTACCATCCAACAAGCGAGTCTGCATGTTCTTAGCTTGCGAGCCACCTTGCATCGCATTCCAAAAGTTGATTTTGAGTCAACTTTCGATTTTCCTCGCTGCGAGGTCTGCGAGTTCTGCGAGGTTTGCGGGTTTTTCGTTGGAGTCGAATTTTGGTTCGTTGCGCCGGTATTGCGACTATATGTAATTTTCTGAAGGTGTACCGACTTCACTGCATTCATGAAATTACCATAAGGGAACGATCTAATCACTCTATGAATTAGTATTATGCCCGCGAACTCAAAACCCGCAAACTCGTAACCCGCATGCGAGGTCCAGTGTGGGGCGGCCTTAAGTAATTAACTATTAAGCTTAAGAAATAATTATCAATTTAATGAATAGGTGTTACGTAGGTTCAAACTATTTGCAAGGCTGTTTCTGCCAAATGTGATATGGAGTTTTTCTTTCAGGTGCCTTCCGGCGGTGACATCACGATCGACAGACCTATTTTGTTGGACGTCAGCTCTGCTCCGATGGGGACGATTACCATCACCGCCGGTGGACGCCTCGTCTTCGACGCCACCTCCCCCACGACGCTGACGCTGAGCGCCAACATGGTGGAGCTCACCGGCGGAGAATTCTGGATCGGCTCGGAGGACTGTCCGTACACCGGAGACGCCGAGGTTCTTCTCACCGGCACACGCGACGAGAGCGAGGGCGCCCCCGGCGTGCAGAAGGCCGTCCTCGTTCGTGAGGGTGTCTTGGAAGTACACGGCCAGCCCAAGCTGTCTTGGACCAGTCTTACAGCAACGGTTCCCAAGACGTCGCGCCAAGACATTGCCGGCAACGCGATTCACAGCGCCCTTGACAGCGATAATCTGAGAGGAAACGGAATTTTCATGTTCGAATTTGACAGCTCTGGCAAAAGCGTTCGCAACTGGCGGCGAGTGACGAATCCCTCAAAGTTCACTGGTCGAAAAGGAAACGTTGGAAGCATCATCACAGTTGTCGTGAAGGAGAGAGCCAATTTCGGGACAAACTTCCCACCGTCGGAAATAGCGGCAGCATTCGAAGATCTCTGCTATGACGGACAGCGAACCAGCGCCTTGAGTAGCATGGCGAACAACGAGCTGACGGCGTTCGCGGCCATCTGCCACATCGGCTTCCCGGAGAACAGCGTGGAAGCGGCGGGCACCGTCAGCAACGACCGTTCCCAGACGGGACTGCTGGTGCAGCGGATCGGCGACGTCGAGTTCGCCGCCATGTCTGTGGTCTCCCTGGTCGGACTGCGAACAGCTCATCATGTCGAGATGATTTCTTATCCATCTGGCAGCGTTCCGTCCCTGGAGAGGACACTTACGCTGGCTGATCCTGTCACTAGCTGGAGCGCGGGCGATCGCATCGTACTAGCCTCGACCGACTACGATCACAGCCAGTCTGAAGAGTTCGAGATCCTGCAGTGCGATACTTGCACTGAGAATCAGGTGAAGGTTCTCGGCCCGGTTTGGTATACCCACTGGGGTGAGGTAACCGATGGTGTTGAAATGCAGGCTGAGGTAGGAATGCTCACACGCAACGTCCGCTTCCATGGCCAGATGGAGGACTCTTGCTACGGAGGCAACCAATGTGATATCTTTGACTACGACACGTTCGGGGGACAGATCAAAATGCTAAGGAATTTCAATGCCGCCAGGATTGAGAACGCCGAGTTTTACCACATGGGCCAGCAATCTGTCTTGGGATCCTACCCGATTCACTTCCACATGTGTCTGGATACGTCTGAGAAGGACGTCTATATTCGCGGGAACTCCATTCACCATACTTTCTCCCGCTGTCTGACCATTCATGGTACACATAATGTAACCGTGCATGACAACGTTGCTTATCATCACATGGGCCACTGCTTCTTCCTGGAGGATGGTGGAGAGCAGCACAACGAGTTCGTCGGTAATCTGGGTCTCGGCACCAGAGCTGGCACTCTGCTCCCTACCGACAGGGTCAATGCCGTGAGCACTTTCTGGATCACAAATCCCGACAACACGCTGATAAACAACCGTGCTGCCGGCTCTGAGGGCATGGGCATCTGGATTCTGATGCCGTTCTTCCCGACAGGACCTTCAGCCAACGTAGATATGGGCCTGTTGGAAAGCCAGACGCTCCGTACTCTGGTTCCGGCTTTCCAGGGTAACCGGGCTCACTCCAACCGCAAGTTTGGCTTCCGTCTAGACGATATTTTGCTAGATGATGGCACCGTCCAACCGGCGAGCTACAAGCCACTGGTGGACCCCAGTGACCCAAGAAGCGAGCCGGCTTTCCTTCATCTGGACGATTTTGTCGGCTACAAGAACTCTGAGGCAGTCTGGATTAAGTCTTTCTGGACGCTGTGCACAAACTTCCGTCTAGCCGAGAACACCATCGGCCTCATATTTGCTTCCTCTCAACCAGCTAACCCCGGTCTTCATTATGAGATGCTTGCCAACTCTCGTGTGGTGGGCAACACGGACAACAAAGGTGAGCCAGAGGGCAACTTCACAGTGAGTTCCGGAGAGGTTGTGGAATTCGATCGCTCACTACCAATAATAGGTAAACGCGATGCCCAGCTCGGCGTGGCGTTCTATCGTGGTCCTGTTCACGTAATCAATACCTCGTTCTCTGGATTCACCAGCAATCCGCTGCGTAACGCAGGAGCGATCAGCAAGAAACCTTCAAATCCGTACATCTCATCGCCCATCGCCAGCGTCCGCAATGTGACATTTGACTTCGCTGACCCCGCGGAAGGCTCTCGCTTCTTTGACGGCGATGGAACCGTCTTTGGCTTCGAAGAGCGAGACGGCAACCGCCACAACATCGTGCTCGACGTCGACGGCTCCCTGACGACCGTGGCCGGTACCAGCATCGTACGACCGATCCCCATGCTGATGAACGCCCGCTGCGTGCTGATGCCCACCTGGGGCCCGGGCGCGGCACTCTGCCCCGATCGGTTCTCACGGCTTCAGCTCTCGGCCAATCTCATTCCGTCCTTCATGACCCGCAACGACCTGATGTCGTCGGAGGTGGAGACGCCGCTCGCTGAGCAGCAGACCAGCTACTCGCTCAACACACGCGAGTCGTACATCCTGCACTTCAACACCACCGTGCCGCAGCAGTTCAGGATCGCGCCGCTGGGTCTGGAGCAGGGTCTGCAGCAGGTGGTTGGCGTCTGCGTCGGCGTTGACCAGGCGTTTGTCGTGAGACCCAACACCTACACGGCGGCCCTCAGCAAGGAGGAGGTCCTGGCCGACGACAACAACACCAAGTACTTCTACGACGTCGATGCAGGAATCGTCACATTCAGGTAAGAAGGCGACAGCCTCGGTCAGGCACATAACTTTACATGCTGTAGGATTGTTAACTGCTTACTGTGTGACAACATACAAGTAACACAGTAAAGAATCAGCACGATATTATTGGAATCATTCAGTGTAAGCAAACAAATACGATGCTTCGATTCTAACGCCTGGAAATTGTTTCAGTTATACATTTTTTATTACATGCATTACGAGTGCCAGACTTTTGGCTTACACGTCTGTGTTCTTGTTGCCCAGGTTCACGCACCCGTACCCCCGTGGAGAGAGCACACTGGCCCACTGCCCTGGAGTGCTGGACGAAGATCTGAACGGCGTGTGCGGGCCGCGGGTCAGAATCGTCCTGACTGCTTCCAACGATGACGGCGACTGTCGCCAGAGAGCCTACCCGGCCTACCAGACACCTCCCGTGACGGCTGAAGGGGCCCTCACCGTGCCCGTGTTCCAGTAAAGCCTAACCAGACGCCACACATGTCGGCCCTGTGACGATGTTCCAATACATTGGATTTGTCTGATGCCACCCATCGGTAGAATACATGGTCACATGAACTTTCGGAGATTGGCTGATATTGTTTGGATTTTTGTTTTGGCTAAAATGGTAATTTATGTAATATTTGAGGCTAGGTCTACATCATTTGGGCTTACGAGCATTTTGCAAAATCATTAAGGGGCGTTTGAACCGGTTTTAGACATTTAATTATGGTCGTGTAGTTCAATAACAAATTTTTGACGTCAGAAATAGGTATGCATGCATTTTTGACTGTTTTAATTGTATTTTAAGTCCAAAACATGTTTTGATTTTGATTTTGTCGGAAAACGGTTGTAGGTACTATACTGCTTGCATAATGCATATGTCCAATAAATATTTTTCAAGGTTCCTTTCTTTTCCTATTTTAGCCCGCGCCGGGCCAGGGGGTGTTTGAACACCCTTTGCGGCCTTTCGCGGATATCTCAAACGTTTTTGGCACACCTGTTCATGCATTGTTTCCGCACATGTAAACATTTCAGACCCAGGGCTCTCAAGGTCAGCTCACCAGGTCACGTCAAGTGACCTCATCTCAGAAAAAGTTTCAATAATCGTCATAGCTACATACATCGACTAAACGATTGCCTTGAAACTTTCAGCGATTGATAACAGTAACAGTATGTACAAAATGTATATCTCGGAATTTTGGTATTGGTGACCTAAGGTCATGTCAATTTTGCGACCTCTCTATTACATAAAAGTCAATGGGAGAAAATTGAAATGCGCCTCCTTTGGACGAATGGTGTTCAAACCCCTCTTAAACATCAGTTCATAGGTAAACATGGCGTACTGAATCGGAAACAATGCACCTGTGACCCCTCTGTGTGCCCCTGCGGTCCTCTCAGGTCATGAACGGTCACCAGCAGTTTTTTGGCTATGACTTTTGATAGAGACGTGCTAGAGCGATGAAAACACGTCAGATGTATTCAGCCCGACGATACGGATCGGCTGATAAGCAGCATGACCCTTTCCGGTCAGGTCATGACCTTGACCTGAGGTCAAATTTTCAAAATTATATTTCAAGGTCAGTGAATAGTTCATTCGGCGCGTCTCGACGAGAGGAACACGATGCTGGCAAAAGTAATGTCGGGGCTTGCTTGAATCAAAAGTTATTAACCCGACCGGGCCCGGGGTAATCCCAACCACCGCAGCCCAGGGGGGGCTTTTTTTCGTCTCCCCCCCCCGTCTAACTCCGTAAAACTAAAAAGTCAGAAAATTTCAGCATCCTAGCTCGAGCTCTTTCGAAGATATTCTCGAAAAACCTGAAGGGTGGATGAAAACAACCCCCTGCCACTAATAGGGTTAATCTCGCCCCCAGGCTCGATATTCTGTCGTAGCTAAAACGTCCAGTAACCAGTTCACCTCTCCAGTCTCCGAGGCTACCTGAGGTCACTACGCATTACGCAATAGCGATTGTGGTCTTTTACTGACTTTATTTTATTTCGATTCTCGATGGACCCGGTAGTTGCTGACTGCGGTATGTACAATTTAGGGCCTTGGTTGCTGGCCTACACTATACTGGAGTGGCATGAAACGAAGGAACTCAAAACACGAATTGAATCCTTGCGTCCATAATTCATAAAGCTTGCGTCAAATGATCTATAATATAAAAGGAGCTTGTGATGCAAAGCGATTTTAGTGTATGGATCGCTCATGACTGTACAATGTCAGGTACAATGTACATTTAGGTACAATCAGTGGCGGATCCAGGGGGGGGGGCAAAATAGGCATTTGCCCCCCCCCCAAACGGCAAAATTTTAACATTACACCTATGGACGATGCATGGAAAGAGTCGATAAATTGTTATGGTTTACCCCCCCCCCCCAAAAAAAAAAAACTCTGAGCTGGATCCGCCTCTGGAGTCTGGGTACAATAGTGTTTATGAATTTTTATCCATTTTGCAGGTGTAGGATTTCTCATGTGATTTCTCAGGTTAAGGATATGGACACAATAAAGCTTCATATGGTAGCCCAAAATGATCCAGCTCTTGCGCGCTTGCAACAAGTCTGGCGCAGTCAGTCATCGTGTGCAAGTTTGTGTTGAGAGAGTTCAGTGGTGTTGAGTTTGAAAATTGTTTGCATTGTTATGACTTCAACTTATGAGACTGGGAGCGGGCCGGGATTTGCCGATATTGATATAAATCTTTAAAAGGTAATTACGTGGTTGTTTCATGTGTTATTAAGGCGGTACACATGGAGGTCCCCGCTTCAAAATTAGTTAATCCCTATAATATAGACATCATTCTATAGAGAAACTCATGTTTAGTAAGAATAATGTGGTTTCCAGTTATCTGATCGATAATTTTAAGACCAAAAGCTAACTAATCGTATTCTTACCACGATCTCGGTGGAGCCGCACGACGGTCTGTTGTCAACATGTCAATTGTTGTTAAATACCATTACGCAGAAATGTAGTATCTTCATAAAACCCAACACACTAGGGGAACTGTGGGAAACCGGGGTTTTGGGTGGGGGGGGGGGGGTACTATTTTTATGAAAAAGTGATAGATATACACAAATAATTTTGGAATTACATTACAGTTCTGAGGGCTGTTCACGGGCCCTGTGTGCGGTCGGACCGCACACAGCCTCGAAGCTCCGCCCACTTCGTCCCTACGTCAGCCTTCCGTCACCGCACACAGCGATCGCTGTGGCCGGTCGGGACTGGCCACAGCGGACCGTCCACCGCACGCAGCCGTGACGTCAGAACCGCCTACCCATCCCCTACCCCCACGCCTGCTGGACGCACCGCACACACCGCACGCAGCAGTGTGCGGTGCCCGTGAACACCCCTCTGTATTTTCAATTTTTAATAGAAGATAATTCGGTAATTTTCTTTTTCGGTAAAGCGCCTCACGAGATGCGCCAGATCTGTCGACGAATGATAGCGACTTTTCTGAAAAAGTCTTCAGAAATGTTTCGTTCGTAAATATTTTCGTTCGTGCATTTTCTTTATTTTCGTTTTTTGGTCCGTGCATTTTTTTGTCTGTACATATTTTCATTCTTCGTCCAACATTTCTTCGCCTGTACTGTGCATGTTTTCGTCGGTGGCCAACTCGTGGCGAAGCAGTGCAGTGCCGAAGGCAATGCCTTAGGAGAGATTACAGGCAATAATAGAAGTTATAACGTGAGTTCTTTATTTACAACCAAAGCCGCATTGCGTTAAACTTCCCAGAGCGCCAAACACCAATCGCTGCTACAACAACCGCACTCCGCGCGGACCGGCGGCCGACTGCTCACGAACCCCGCGTCTGCGCGCCGGCGCCGCCAGTGGCGTCGCCAGGCCCCCGGGCAGGGGGGAGCAAGTGGCGTCGCCAGGCCCCCGGGCAGGGGGGAGCAGCTCGCGACACCACACCCTGCCGCCCTTAAAACGGAACACATTCACTTTAACCTGCCGCCCTTAAAACGGAACACATTTTAAACCGGAACGTGGAAACAAACACATTACGCGTCGGAACGTGGAAACAAACACATTTTAAACCTCGGCGATCAGTCGCCTCGGGCACCTCCGGCGCCAAACACATTTTAAACCTCGGCGATCAGTCGCCTCGGGCACCTCCGGCGCCGAGCGGAACGGCGTTGCGAGGGGCCCTCAGTGTCCCCGCCGCCCCTGCCGCCGCCGTCACCGACATCACCGCCACCGCCGGTGTGACTGTAGCCGCTGAGGTCACCGGTATCACCGCCGCCGCCGAGGTGACCGGCACTACCGCCGCCGCTGACGGCATCACCGCCGCCGCTGAGGTCACCGGCACTACCGCCGCCGCCGGGGTCACCGGCACGGCCCTCGCCGCCGGGGTCACCGGCATCACCGCCGCCGCCAAGATCACCGGCACGGCCGAGGCCGACTGCTCCCCGGTCACAGGCCTGACCGGCGACGCCGGCGCGGCTGCCGTCACCGAGGCCATTGGCGCGATCGTCTCCGACAGGGCGCCCGGCGCTGCCGCCGGCGCCACCAGCCCGGTCACCGCCGGCCGTCGCTCTGACGTCACCGCCGGTCGTCGCTCTGACGTCACCGCCGGTCGTCGCACTGACGTCACCGCCGGTCGTCGCTCTGACGTCACCGCCGGTCGTCGCTCTGACGTCACCACTGGTCGTCGCACTGACGTCACCGCCGGTCGCCGCTCTGACGTCACCGCCGGTGCTGTTCCCTGGGTCAGCCGCCGCCGCCAACAGCTGGTCAACGTGGCGCGACCAGATCACGTGTCCCACGTCCACTTCATACGACACGGGACCAGGGCGGGCGACCACCGTGCCGCGGACCCACTTCTGACGACCGTCATACGAGCGGGCCCACACTGTAGCTCCCACGGCGAATTCCCTGCTCCGTCCGCCGGCCGTCTCACGCTGCCGGTCCCGAGCCGCCTGCAGAGCTGTCTCGGCGCTCGGAACCATGAGGTTCATCCGAGTGCGTAGGTTCCGCCCGAACAGCATCTCAGCGGGAGTCCGTCCAGTCGCGGCGTGGGGCGTCACTCTGTACGCCAGGAGCGCGCGTGACAGAGAGAGGTCCACTCCCCCACCGGCCGCCGCGCAGACTCGGAGCGCGTTCTTGACGGTGCCGACTGCTCTCTCCGCCAGTCCGTTTGACGAGGGGTGGTGCGGCGCGACACGAGTGTGACGAATGCCGTTTGACCGCACAAACGCCGCGAACTCCTGACTGGCGAACTGCGGGCCGTTGTCGGTCACCAGTTGCACTGGCAGTCCCAGACGGGCGAAAATATCGCGCATCACGGCCACCGTCCGGGCCGCCGTCGTCGTCTTCATCGGCGCAGCTTCGATCCATTTTGTGTAGCTGTCGACCATTATCAAAAAGGAATGGCCCAGCATCGGCCCAGCAAAGTCGGCGTGCACCCGCTGCCACGGGCCGTCCGTCGGCTCCCACGGGTGCCGTGTCGCCTGCGGCGGCTCAGCTCGCTTTGAGACGCACGCCTGACACCCGCGAGCCAGCGCCTCCAGCTCAGCATCGAGTCCCGGCCACCACACAAAGCGCCTCGCCAGCTGCTTCATGCGAGTGCAGCCGAAGTGACCCTCATGCAGCTCCCGCTTGACGGTGTCGCGCAGGTTGCTCGGGATGACGACTCGGCCGCCCCAGAGCAGACAGTCGGCCTCGGTCGTCAGCTCCTCTCGGCGATTCTTGAAGGGAGCCAGGTCCGGGTCCACCACCGCCGGCCAGCCCGATCGCACCGCCGCCAGAGCGCGGGCGAGCACCGGGTCTCGGCGCGTGGCCACTGCTATCTGCTGCGCGGTCAGACACGGCCCCTGTTCGGCGATGAACATTACGCCGCCTCCGCCGTACGCCGCCTCCTCTTCTGCCGACAGCCGGTTCTCCGCCTCGTCCGGCACCGACAGACGGGACATCGTGTCCGCCAGCCTCATGTCCTCCGTCCGGCGCAGCTCGATCTTGTACTGGTACGCCGCGAGCTGCAGCGCATACCTTTGCATGCGAGCCGCCGCCAGAGAGGGCAGCTCACGGTCCGGGTTCAGGATCCTGGAGAGCGTCCTGTTGTCGACCACCAGGGTGAACGGCCGACCAAACAGGAACTGGTGGAACCGCCGCACTCCGAACGAGACGGCTGCGGCTTCCCTCTCCACTTGGGCGTACTTCCTCTCCGTCGGAGTGAGCGTTCGGGAGGCGTACTGTACCGGCCTCTCGAGCCCCTCGGGCGTCACTTGCATCAGAGCCGCTCCGACTCCTGTCGCACTGGCGTCCGTGACGAGCCGCAGCGGCAGCACGGGGTCGTACCGCATCAGGACCGGCGCCGTGGACAGCATGTCCTTCACACGGCGCACTGCCGCGGCGCACTCCGCCGTCCATGCCCATTCTCATCCTTGTCGCCAGGATGTTATAACGTGAGTTCTTTATTTACAACCAAAGCCGCATTGCGTTAAACTTCCCAGAGCGCCAAACACCAATCGCTGCTACAACAACCGCACTCCGCGCGGACCGGCGGCCGACTGCTCACGAACCCCGCGTCTGCGCGCCGGCGCCGCCAGTGGCGTCGCCAGGCCCCCGGGCAGGGGGGAGCAAGTGGCGTCGCCAGGCCCCCGGGCAGGGGGGAGCAGCTCGCGACACCACACCAAATCAAATATTTTTAGGTTAAATGGTTATGTATCTGGCTTCAGGCCGAAGGCCTGAAGCCTGATGCATGACCACTTAACCTGAAAATATTTGATTTACTATTGCCTGCAATCTATTCCTGCAAGTAACTATTTCCTTATCCGGTAGGCAAAAATCAGTAGGTTAGGTTAGGTTAGGTTAGGTTAGGTTAGGATTCCCGGTAGGCAAAAATCAGTAGGTTAGGTTAGGTTAGGTTAGGTTAGGTTCCTTAATGCCTGGTAGGCAAAAATCAGTAGGTTAGGTTAGGTTAGGTTAGGTTAGGTTAGGATTCCCGGTAGGCAAAAATCAGTAGGTTAGGTTAGGTTAGGTTAGGTTAGGTTCCTTAATGCCTGGTAGGCAAAAATCAGTAGGTTAGGTTAGGTTAGGTTAGGTAAGGTTAGGCTTCTTTAAGCTCGGTAGGCAAAAATCAGTAGGTTAGGTTAGGTTAGGTTAGGTTAGGTTAGGTTAGGACACCTCTTTGAATTTCATCGAGTAATAATCGCTTTTCTCAAATTTAAAGTTGTCCGCGCTTTAGACATAACAATTTGAACCTTGGTATTGTTTGTCATTTCTGGCTGCGATAAAAAATTGTGCACGCGAAACGCATCTGATATTTTTGCAGCCTTGATTGTTTATAAATTGTGTTCATCCGCCGTAACCAGCATGGCGTCAGCGTCGGTTGCGAGGGGTGAGGCATGTGGTGTTTTGGGGTCAATTTTGCCAGCTTTAAATGGTAAGCTGTTGCATTATACTGGCAGGGAATGTTAGATAGTTGGATTAGAGCATGTTGTGATACTAATTGGATTCATATAATTAAAACGAAAACGCTTGGGGACCTCCGTGTTTCCGACCGGAGGTCCCCGGTCGGACCTCCGACCGGGGTCCGACCGGGGTTCGATCTTTCATGTATCAGTGATAAAGATACAATTAACTGGTTTGTTGCCTATTTATTTTACCCTTTTGAATATAAAGTGTCAATTGCAATTCTTATCGACATGAAATTTAATGTATTTCAATTTTATGGATGACGGACTTTATTATGACAATTTATTTTCATCAAGTGTTAAGAATTACATTTTTTCATTGCCCAAGGGCCAAGGGTTTGAGTATGTAACGCTTATGGCCGAGTGGTTTTGAGTTTTCTCCGTTTGTAAGTCAAGCTTCTTGTTTTCTCTTCTAGGTAAACCCTGTTGTTTAATTGGTTAATCTTGAAATGTTTTGAATACAGAATAGAGGGAGTTAATGTGATTCAAATGCAGTGCCATTTTCCAATAAAGTCTTGAGTCAGTTGTGGACTCTCCGTTTCCAAGAGAAGCATAGAGATTAGTAGCTCGAGTACCCTAACTTACCTCAGACTGCCAACATCTGAGCAATCAGCTTAAGCTATTTGGTGCCTGTTAAGCACAGACTACATGGTCATAACCATGAATGAAAAACATTCACTTGACCTTTCTCAGAGAATAGAGTCAATATGAATGAAAAGCCAAAAGGGTATGTATTGAGCTTGAATCTGTGCTGAGCTGCTTACTCCTTGTTTCATAAAAATAATCATCCACATGGCACACCCATTACAACATTTTTATACCGTTATCTTATACAGGGATTCTAGCAATTACATTTTTAATCAGTCAATAATTTATTTCATCCCTTTCAGACTCAGCCCTGCTCTGCCACCTAGAGCGATATCAGCCAACTGTTAATACCAGCGACTGCCGTCGGCGGCGCCACTGTCGCCGATGGAGGAGCTGCAGGCGGCCACGGCGCCCTCTGCGCCGACGGAGGAGCGGCCGCGCAGCCGGGTAGCTCTGGTGCTGGCCTCGGTAACCGGCGTGGCCGCTGTGGGGCTCACCGCCGTCAGCTGGCCGTTCGTGGCGCCCGCCTTCAGAAAGGTCAGCAGCCAGACAGCTGAGAGACACGACCCCTTTCCCTGACCATATGTAGGTAAACTCATGGTGACCTGATTGAGCATCGATTGAGGCCTTTGCTAAGCGCATATGTTGAATGAGGTGCAGACGGAAATAAGCATTTCGACACTGTTGTTATAGGTATAACTGCTTCACTGGATCACATGCATACATAATTAGTCAAGTATTTAAAAAATACTTCATTTGACAAGCCCAGATTTGTTGTAAACATTTGCCTCCTTCTCCTTCCCTGTGTTTCGATCTGAAGCTGTGACTACCAGCATTACTCCATTTCTACATAGTTTGCCCACCATGCTGTCGCCTCTGACCCTGTTGACCGCTGCCCTTCCCTCCAGGTGTGCCTGCCGTACGTGCCAGCCACCACGGAGCAGGTCACTAACGTGCTGCGCGCGCTGAAGGGTCGCTCCGGGCCTCTGGTGGATCTCGGCAGCGGCGACGGGCGCATTGTAAGTACACGTATCGAGGGGTAGAGCGGGTTCGTGTTTATAGGCACAGGTAGTCGGACAGTCGGACTGAGAGACAACGGGGACGGACTAAGGCTGGCGGGCAAAGATAGATCGATAGTCAGACTATGGGGCGGGAATATGGTATTGCTAGTACGGTTATTGTGACATACAAGAAGGGCTGGCGGGCAGACTGGACATATGGGTAGTATTGGGTAATCACGTAGGCAACATAAAAATAATGAGAGACAAAGCAACACCGAATCGACAGATAAATAGAAAATATGGGATAAGAATATAACACAGGCAGACAATCAAACCAACAGACAGACAGACAGGCAGATGCTAGATTCTCGTAATTCTTCATTGGTTCCTGCTCAATGCTGGGACTAGTTATTTATAATGGTCACCTGTAGCTGCTTTCCCCCGTGGCCGTCAGCACGAGTTATGTCAGAAGAATGGCTTTATCAGGGTACATGCTACAAGGGACGGATAAAGTGACAGCTCTCCACACCTAACAATTTGCTGTGTCGCTCACCGCTGGTTGTCACAGAGCCACCGTGCTTAACTACATCAGATTGCACCGACCGCATAGCATGTGCAGCATATTTGAGGCGAGCTCCCTTTCGGTGAGCCAATATTGCACAGAAACTTGATTACTTTAAACTCACTCCAACACGGGACGAATAGTGCTATCCGCTCAGTATCTGAAGACTGGAAATCTTTTCTACTCGATATACGGAAACTTGGGATAACAACCCCAGGTAGGTTTGCCGTAATTACACTGTTGCCAGGCCGTCGGCTGTGCGGCGATGAACATTGAACTCTGACCCGAACTGAAGGGTTTGGGCGTGTGTGGCAGTGCTGTTTTCTGTTTGATCGTAGGGAGGCTCAGTGAGGAACGAACCGTGCCGTCTTTGTTAATGTAGCCTTTAGTACTCTGTTTCGCGGTCACTTTCGGTATTCTCTGAAATGGTACTAGATGATCTGAAATGATACGGGAGTCTCTGAATTACTTTATCATTACATGTGAACAATTAGTAGCAATTTTTACAAGCGAATACTCTTTTAGCTTTAAGTATGCCAGCACCGTGTTGCTATGGACCGCGGGTTCAATAAGTAGCCGACCGACTAGCAATCATTCCTCGATCTCGATCCCCTCTCCACTCTGTCCCATGGCCCCATGTTTCCCATCCGTAACGTATTGGGAGGGGTTCGTCCAGTATGGGGTCCTTTCCCGGTGACTGTTGCGAGGGCCGCGCGCGGATCCCAGTGATGAGCTGGCTTGAGTGCTGGGCAAATACACCAGGCGTGTCGGTGGGGCGGCGGTGGGGTAGTGGTGTGTCATGATGGGTTTGGCGGCTTTGGTGGCGGGATGACAATGTGTTGTGACGGTGTAGCGGTGGTGGGGATGGCGGTGGTACCTAGCGGGAATGGCTGCAGGGCTAGCGGTGTCTGAGGGTGTGTTGTGGCGATGTGGGTTTGGTGGGGCAGGTGATTTTGTGCTGTGGCGTGGCAGGCGGTGGTGGCTTGTGGGACTTTGCGTGTTAGCGGTGTTTGTATGTGCTGCTATAACACAGTCTGGAACGGGGACCGAAATCAAAATCACTGCTTGTTTTGCGCTGAACGACGACCCTTCAATTATCATCAAAACCGACTTAATCCGCTTGCGCTCGACCTCATTTCAGACCGATAAATTTTAATGCACTGCACCCTGTCGCGCTGCTAGCAACAATTTTATCCGACGGCGACCGCCAGTGGACGTATCCGCGATTTATGTGCCGACCTTGGCGGGCTAATATAGCCGCAAAGCCTTGGGGAGGCGCCCTGGCAGCGGCGGGGCGGCGCGTGCCCATCAGCCACGAAGAGACGTGACAGCGCGGCGCATTTGTCTCCATAGCGTCACCGTTCTGTCTACCTCTGACTGTGAGGGGAGTGGTGGAGGACTAGGCTGTCGTATGGTGTAATTTGTATCGTTAAAAAGTCCGATGTTCGGATCTTTTATTTTCGGACCGCTGTTGTCGGATGGGCCCAACGACCAACGGACCTCTGTCCAACGGCCGACGGCCGGCGGACATATGTCCAACGACCAACGAACTTCTGTCCAACGGCCAATAGACCTCTATCTAAGGGCAGACTGATTTTTGTCTAACGACCGACGGACCTCTGTCCAACGACCGATGGACCTCTGTCCTGTCCAATAGAGAGAAAGGAAACAGACAGGAGGAAAGAAAGAAAGAAAGAAAGAAAGAAAGAAAGAAAGAAAAGAAAGGAGAGAGAGTCAAAGAAAGAAAGAAAGAAAGAAAAAAGAAAGGAGAGAGAGAGAGAGAGAGAGAGAGAGAGAGAGAGAGAGAGAGAGAGAGAGAGAGAGAGAGAGAGAGAGAGAGAGTCGGGAGAACTGATGGAAGGAGGGAAGGACAGAGGGAGTGATAATCTGGCAGGCGTTGTTCCGCGCGTGTTCCGGGTCCGACGCCTCCGGCCGCTATCAGGGCCGAGTCCAGCCGACATCACACAGTCAATATTGAGGCCTCCGGCGCCTACCGAGCGGGCTGGGGCTGAGTGGGGAACGGGACTGGTGTTATTAGGTGAGGTGGAGGGGAGGAGAAAGATTCTTTCTCGCGGGTAGGCTCTCGAATGTTATTTACATATCCGATTTCGCTCTTTTGTCTGTTTGGTGTGCAGAAAGTCTCAAAAAACTTTTTCTGCAACTTTCTACAGTTATTTTTGTAATAACCTACGCTTCTTCCATCACGTTATGCTGCTCATTTTCTTCTCCATATTGCTATTAAATCCGATTCAATAAGAATATAATTTATTGTCTGTTTTTGTCTGTTTTATCCCGCTTCCGTAGCTCAGTCGGTAGAGCGTTGGACTACGCGTGGTGAGAGCACGCGTTCCCGGTTACAACAGTCCGGGTTCGAAGCGCGACGGGCGTTTGACGTTTATGGGCCTCCTGACAGGTATGGCTGCGGTTGTTGGCAGGCCACAGCCAGGCGAAGTCAGTGAGGGGACCGGCCGTGCGCGGCTATGTGCGCACGTAAAACTTTAGACTCCAAATTAGGCCATAGAACCGGCATTGCGCGATCAGAGGGTAGAGGGCAGGGTCAACGCAACAAGTTTTGCTTAGCGGGGGCTCTTTCCTTGTGAATCCTTCTAATCAAGAGGTTCGGACTAAATTTGTTTTAAAAAAATGTGACCATCAAACACAGTCACTGTCCTGGCCGCATCATCTACGTTCTTTTGTCTACGCCCACACCTAGGATAAAGTGCTGGTTAGCAGTGGGCCTCTGACTCAATCTCTTGTTTTCTATGCTGCAAGACCTTCGAGATACCCCCGCTTTACTAAAGGTCTTCCTTTTTATTCATTCACACATGACAATAGTATTGTTGAGTAGCAATATACAAGATTTTTCGACATAAGGTCATTCAAACAGATTGAGTGGCCCGATTTGAAGACTTTGAAGCACTTCTTTTGTTCGTTTTATGACATACGGCAGAATGATCGTCAGTAATGTAAAAATGCCCAAACTACCACCAAGGTGGTCGTCTATCGTTGGGACTACTTTTGGCTATGCCCCATTTATGACTTTCGATGGAGGGAAAACAAAACACTTTGGAGAATTGGGGCCGATAAGGGGTGCTTTATACGCGGCGGGGCTACTTTGTTGTCGCTGGTGGGCCATCGTGCCGCGGTTTGTCAGCCTCTGATCAGTCTCAGCGCCGATGGAGATGGTACCGTTCTTCACGACAAGCAAGTGATAGTTGGCAAGGCTCAGGACAGAGAGGTCGCTGGCGCTGCTGCAGACCTTTAAATAGCGAACGTACATAGTGACTGGATCACAAATGCCCTTTGCCAGACCATTATTTTGGGGCAGTCGATGCCATCCACACTGCACACAACACATGTACATACCGATGATTGCTGCGGGCGTGGCAGAGGGGTTTAAACTCCTCCAGTGTGCGGTGGGTGTCGTGGACCACGGGCGCTGCCGAGGGGTACCCACCGCACACCTTCGACCTACAGTGTGCGATCGCTGGAACTCAGCGTGACAGAGCTGTCGCTCCGATCAGTTGCGCAGGACGGCAGTCGATGGGCCCAGGACGGCAGAACTGAGTAGCAGATTCTGCTGATAGAGCTAAAACATATAGGTGTGACGGGACAGTTACGTTGGTATATCTTTAAGCAAAAATATAGTTGTTTTTTAAAGGTAGACTGTCACCTTTTTTTCACTTACCGGTTTTCGTAAGAGGTGCCCGCCCTCACCACAGATGTCCAGTCCATTTTCCGTTATCCTCACCCTGTAACGCGCAATCGCCTCCCAAAGTTCCATTTGATGCCATCTTTTTCGCCGGTGAAAATGCTCATCACTACGATAGCATGTATGACACTTTTCATTACATTTTGGCATCATAGAGATTCATTGTTATTTTTCTTGAATGTTGTGACAAATTTCGTAATACCAATATTAATTTCAACAGCAAAGACGTACATTTAGCAAATTAATGTTGAAGGTTTCCTAGTATACTAGCATGAAGAAAGGCCGATCTCTTAGCATTGTGAAGGATTTCAGGGAAAGGAAAAACTTTGTCGATTTTAATTAAGAGCATTTTATACAAATTTTAAGGAAAAACTCGTCAAAAGGGTTTTATTTATCTTTTCTTATTCACACATATTCAATTCAAAGGCGATAAATTGTTAATTAGCAAATTTGTGGTAGAAGACAATGCTTTTTTTTACTTGAAGGGAAGTGGTAAAGGGAAGACCTGAGGTCCGATCTCTTCAACACTAGTGAAGGGAGCAGACCCTATGACAAAGGTAAGTGGTAGAGGATTTTTGGTTTGCTACCATGTTCTGCATGTTTCCACCCATTGACCTCTATTAGTAGGTATTATGGAGGTCAATGTTTCCACCTCTGTTTCAAACACGACGCGATAAAATTGAAGACTTATTCGGGGCACGTGTCAAATGTATTGGTAATTCATAGGCGATGCTGAAAGTGGTTTCATCCTCATTTCTACGGTCTCTGTGCGCTAATATTTAATGGTTTTCATCGTGGTAAGTTGATATACAACGGTGCCGGAATCTCTCAAGTAACAAGTAACGGGTGTGCACTTAGTTTTGGAAAAAGATCGATTATCTCTTTTTTGAACTTGAAGTTATAAATACAAATGCTGGCATAGTGAATACCTAATCATGCAATTGAGGATGAGCATGCCAAAATTCAAATTTATACAATTGACTTGGGGAAACTACCCATGCTGGAAACTGCCAGTCTGCAAGGTATGGCAATTTCGACAAGATCTGGTCGGTGCGGGCTTGTTCAGCTGTTGCGGCGTGGTGCGGATTTCGCTTGGTGTGCGGATTTAGTGGATCACAGTGCAGATTTGGCTTGGCGATGGACTTGACGGACAAGACGATATTGATGAGGCAAATTGAAAAACATTGCTGGAGCTTTTATGTGTAATTCAGTGTCCCCTGGGTTTAAATGAGTGTGCAACTGCTGGTCATTTTTGGGTTCTGTGCGGATCTTTTACCCTCAGCCCACATTGGGGTGGATTTTCCGGTTTTTCAAGGGTTGGTGCGGATTGTGAACTTGGGCTAGTGCCCTTCGTCGACATGCGAGCGATACTTTGCAGCATGGCTGCGCACGGCTGCAAAGTATGGCTTCAGCTTCAGCAATGTTTTTCAATTTTCCTCATATATCTTGTCTGGTCTGTCATGTCCATCAACAAGCAAATCTGCAATGTGCTACACCAGTGTCCCAAAATTAGGGATATTTTGGCTTGGGTGTTCGAGGGTAAAATTCCTCACTACAAAGAGGACTGAAAGTGGAAAATTGCCAGTCAGAAAGATACAAAGAAGAATGAAAACATGATCACCATTTTCTATGTGAATGTTACAGGATGTGGGAGCTGCGATGATTTAATGGAATTTGAATGTAGGTACAAGCCAGCCAGCAAATGTACATGCGGATGATCTTAGTTGTTAAAGTTGGGAGGGCAACTTGTCCTGGAAAATTAAAGGTGATAGTGGACCGAGTGGACTATTCAATTTCACAAGGATTTCACTTTCCACCCAAATCTTGGGACACTGGGCTACACTAGATCTGCACCCTACCAGCCAAATCCGCACCACGCCGCATCAGATCAGCACCAGCTGAACAAGCCTGCACCGACAAGCTTTTGTCAAAATTGCAATGCTTTGCAGACTGGGAAACTACTAGGCGCAAATCCAAATATTGATCGACCAATAAACAGTTGAAGTGAGCAGGGCTATGACCAAACTAGGAATAAATAATTTAAATATGAATGCTTATAATTATAAATAGTTATAAAAAATTAGTATTTGTCAATCACCATTCAGCGACCGTTGACCTGACTCAGTCTGAAAAACGTGGCAGCCACGTTTTTCAGACATGCTGAAAGCTGTCATGCTGCACCTCTTAATATTAATTGTAAAACAACTTTAAATGACAAATACAGCTTTTCTTTTACAGCAGCAACATGGTAAACCGTTGTTGTGTCAAGACATGCAAGCAACACTTTGATTACAAGCCCCAACATAAGCAGGGTGCAAAATGGAAACTACACAGGTATGTGATCTCGCCACTGTCATTGCAGTATTTGAAATGCAGTATCATGAGGGTTATATTTTACCAGATAAACGCCTTTTGGGCGAAGACCGAACGAGCGAGAGAACTGTAGCTTTTCTTGACAAGGGGTCCTCTGACTTCGGGAATTTTTCAGCTATCGACACAAAATTGGCACACTGCTAGAACTAGACACACTCTACAGTATGTTATGAAAATGAATGAACCGGGGTGCTTGGGACATTCACTTTGCACGTGCAATGAATTCATATCCTATACTGTAGGTAGATTTCCATATCAATTTCACGTGCTTTCAATAATTCTTTAGACGTTTCAGTTCGTTACAGTCTCAAAAGGTCTCGGTTATCTTTCAGTCTACCCCCAAGACCTAACTTATTGTTTTTTCCCTGGCCCGGCATGCTCTCGGCACCATCCCTCCAATTCTGGCCCAAGGCAACGCACGAGCGCTGCCTGCATCTAGTATTGAAAAGACTTCGCTTCGCTTGCTCGCTCGTAACAACCTATGTAGGCTGTCGCCATTTATTGTGGCACAAATGTAAATGCACAGAGAAACCACCTGCTTTATTACCAAGAATTTGAGAAATCAAGCGATTACACCCCAAATCGCTTCCTCCAGCATTGCATTGCAGTATTTGAAATCACCTAACCTAACCCCAAATCGCTTCCTCCAGCCGGAGGCTGTACCCTCGAAGGTAAGCGCGCTCCGTGGCCGAGAGAATTCCAGCGGTAGTGTTAGACGCGAAAGCAGCTGGTGCGGACGGCCATATTTTGCTCGAACGCGTAATCGCGTGCCGGTGGGGTGGTTCTATTATTTGTCTGAGTGAGAGGCGGCTTACCCATGGGGCGGTATATGGTGCAGAGCTGGGCGCCACTGACAAAGAGAAGGACGCTTATAATGTGACACAATGTGTTCTAATGTTATAATATCTTTTTTCGGCATGGGCCAAGTGCATGTGACCTTGGGGTGGTGCGTCAGTCAATAGTATGGAGATGAGTGCCTGTGGGCTGTGACGTTATGACGTTGTGCGTTGTTTTGTAATTGTGCCGTCTTTTGATGGGGCGAAGGCTTGCAAATCCGCCCCATTGGAACAAAAAGACATTATTGGCACGCCCCCCCCCCCCCCCCCCAGCAGGGCACGGGTAAACACTAGGGTGGCACTTAGCAATAGGGTGAATTCTATGTTATCCGATTTTTAGGCGTGCGGGTAGTTTTCTGGTTCCATTCCCGTAAAAAATAATGTGTGCAAAATGATTTTGAAAAATATTGATATTTAGGGGTCGCGAATTGAGGTCAAAGTTGGCAGTTTTGGGGAAAAAATCAACTTTTTGGAAACTACTTTAAACCTATTTGGAATGGCATATGTGGTCATTAAGCGTCATATCCGACGTATTTTGACCTTTATTTGTATAACAATTGCTTATCCCATCACTTCCGGTCGATCGTAGCTTGGATCGTAGCCAGTCCAGGTCAGGCCAAGACAGGTCTGATCTGGGCTGTTTTACCCATGTCAGGCCTGTTTTTGGCCTGCGACCGGTGCCTTCTCACAGTGGAGGTCATATCCTCTTATAAGTGTGAGGAGTGAACGGTCTCTCCTGTTCCAAAGGGAGGACGAGCCCCACAGTTCTATCGGTTCTTGAGACATGCTCCTTTTCTGCCAAAGAGAATGTGAAGAAGTTGGAGTCAGCCTATCGCCGGCGGGGGAAAGCAGAGGCGAGAGTGGGCATTGAGCTGCACTGGTTTATTGTGCTTTCGGGATGTTCTTCCGTGGGCGCTTCTTCCGACTCTACATAGTGCCAGTGCCAGCAACAGACTTACCCGGCCGTTGCGGCGCGCACACGGAGGGAACGTCTTTGACGATGGCGACCATGAGAGAGAAACGTCGACTCACACTCCCAAGCGCATGCGGGCGAGCGGACGTCCCCAACAGTGAACTGGCCTCGACCGGGCCAAACTGCCCAACCGTAATATGTGAAGAACACGTGAACCTGTTATCAACTGCGGCACGGAACTTCTGATACGACTCCGGCTGAACCGCGAGAGAAGGAGCGTCGACCGATTCTAGGTCCTGGTGATGGGGGGGGGGGGGATTAGGGTGGCCAAGCTCCTCGCCGTTCCCAAACTCCCCTCCATCCAAGCACAGGAGGCCATGCTCACAGCGCTGGGGGGCTAGGAACTGGAGAAGCGGAACTGCGGCCTTTTGCTTCGACGCCACGACACCGAACAGCATGCTGGTGAACGGTACTTTAGCCCTTATCGAGCAGAAGCTGGATCGGCCCGTCCTCCAGCTGGCCTGCCGGCACCACGTGTAAGAGCTGGTCCTAGAGAAGGCCTTCTCCACTTGCCGTAGAATCTCGAGCGGCCTCTACATCCGGCTGTTTAAGAGGTTCAAAGGCGGGTGGGAGTTCATGCTTCATTGACAGGATCACACCGGTGGCGTTCGCCGTCGACGCCGTTCCGGAGTGGGACAAGCTGCTGGTCAGCTTCCATCGCTTCCATCGCTGGACTATGCCTAGCTCCGGGAAGACTACCGAAAACTTCTGGAGCTCTGCGTAACTGCTCTCGGTGGAGTTCCAAGCACGGCATCCGTTTCTCCGCCTCAGAGTACTCCACTGAGTTAGGTGGATGGCAAAGACCATCCGTACCGTGGGTGCCTTCCTCTTCAGGGAGCGGCTCCGGCTGACGGTGGCCGAGGCCCAGGTCATCAGACGCTGTGCGCTGTTCGTTGCCTGCAAGTTCGCCGCCGCCGCCGCCGCCTGGTCTGGGACTCTACTGCCACTGCGCCGGCTCTGGACCTGACCTTCGTGAACTCGTTCTGCACCTACCCCGACAAGGAGCTGTCGAAGACGACAGTCCCGGTCTTCGGCCGTCACCTGTAGTAATTGAGGGATCGGCTGGTGACTCTGGAGCTTTTAGACCCCGACCCTCGGGCTCAATCAAGACATGGTGCGGGCAATATAGACTTGTAGGAGAGGGGACCCGCCCCATAAGTCCTTAGTGGGCACTATGAACGCCGCTCTCGCGACCGAGACGTTGGCGAGCTTCCTCACACCATCGTTCAAAAAGCTCTCAAGGATACACGACCTGGACGCGGGGCTCATCATCAATGACCAAGGCCACTGGGAGGACAGCAGCTACCAAACCGCAGCTCGTGTAGTCCGGGAGCTGCGGGTGGTGAATGACTTCACCAGGCGCGATATGGCGCTGATGTTGGACTGGCACTCATGAAAGACAAAGATTAGCGCCAGTTCTTCCTCCATGTCGTTAAAAAGATCACAGAAAACGCTAACCTGACACCCGAAGATCGACTGCAATTGCTAACCAGGCTACACACAAAGTGATCTGGGTGCCCGTTGCCCATGATGCCCCTCCCTCCAATGAGGCGCCAATAATCTACTAAAGAGGAGGAACTGGAGTAGTGGAGTACATGGACCAGCGTTCTGGCGTGGCCGAAGCTGCATGGAATATCAATAAACAATATGAAAATGACTAAGAAATGCCTTATTATCATCCGATTATAGCGTAATAGGAAACTCAGAAGCGATTTTAATGATATTGAAATATGCTACCAAAATCTCAATTTTGACCTTGATTCGCGACCTCTAAACATCAATATTTTCCCATAAAAATTTGCCTCCCTTATTTTTTACGGGAATGGAACCGGAAAACCACCCGCACGCATTAAAAATCAAAAATTGATTTTTAAGTGCCACCCTAGAGGGTAGGTCACTGAGGGTCACAATATGAAAATATCCTGTGATACATGTTTTATGGTCCATTTTATATGTCAAATGCGATTATGTGGGTCAGGTAGCCTTTGGGATCAGTTTAGATTATGTTCTGGTGAAGGTCAGGTCAAGGTCAGGTCAGGGTCAGGTCAAATTAGGTCAAATTTCAAAGTTGATATTTTTGCATAAAATGGATATCGGTTCGATGCAACTCGTCACGGGGAGTTCAATGGTGGTCTTTGTTTTGCGCTACCTGCTCTAGAATTGCCAAAAATTGAGTTCAAAAATTTGACAATTGTAATGTCAATTGTAATGAACAATGTAATGTAATGTAATGTAATGCAATAATGTAATGCAAGTATGGAGATGAGTGCCTGTGGGCTGTGACGTTATGACGTTGTGCGTTGTTTTGTAATTGTGCCGTCTTTTGATGGGGCGAAGGCTTGCAAATCCGCCCCATTGGAACAAAAAGACATTATTGGCACGCCCCCCCCCCCCCCCCCCCCAGCAGGGCACGGGTAAACACTCTGGTAGTTCACCAACCTCTCTCTGCACTGTGATTTCAGAACCTTGGTACGTCACCTGCGACGGCGACGTCACCTGCGAGTTCCGCGGAACCCCTGACGCCGTCACCAGCTGGACCATCCGCGGCACTGGACCATCCGGCGACGGCCGTGACGCCGTCACCAGCTGGACCATCCGTGGCACTGGACCATCCAGCGAAGGCCGTGACGCCGTCACCAGCTGGACCATCCGCGGCACTGGACCATCCAGCGACGGCCGTGACGCTGTCACCAGCTGGACCATCCGCGGCCCTGGACCATCCAGCGACGGCCGTGACGCCGTCACCAGCTGGACCATCCGCGGCCCTGGACCATCCAGCGACGGCCGTGACGCCGTCACCAGCTGGACCATCCGCGGCCCTGGACCATCCAGCGACGGCCGTGACGCCGTCACCAGCTGGACCATCCGCGGCACTGGACCATCCAGCGACGGCCGTGGCGTCGACTCTGCCAGTGCCGGAGAGGTCGGCGACGTCACCTGCGCCGCTGGTGTCAACACCGCATGGACATCAGCTGCGAGCTGGTAAACGGCGGTGGAGTGGAAGCAGGTGAGAACTGGCAACCTATTTATGACAAACTTTTCTTTTTTGCTTGAGGGGTGATTCTGGTGTCTTTCTGCTAGAATTATTCAAATTGGGCTTTATCTATTATTTTGACCATGGACGTGCCTCGAGCATACTGCAGCAAAATTTTTACATTTATACCCCCCAAAACCCCCCTAAATATTGACCTAGAGCAACCAAATTTGCGCAGGGGCGAGAACTCCAGGGGGCCCACCTACCTACCAAATTTGGTGTTTCTAGGTGCCATAGGAGCCAATCGCGAGGGGGGTCGCATCACCCCCCCCCTGCCAGGCCGTGTTATGAAAAATGTCCTGCCAGGGCGAGGGTTAATGTAGGAGCTATGCACACATAAAGCATGTGTTGTTTACAGCATGGTACTTCGGGCTGCAGGCTTGAAATGGAACGGACTTTAGTCTTATCTGCATGTGGTAGCTCGAGCAGAGGTATTACATCTGCTTACGTGTCCCGTAGCAGCATTTTACACCTTGTCCTGCTCTCCCACAGAGCGCGCAAGCCACCAGCCAGCTGACTCAGAGCCCAGGGGGCGTTCGCCACCAACATCCGCACGGCGCAGCTGCAGAGGTGATTTCTGCCATGGAGCAGCATCCGCGGCTCCATGACATCATCCTTCCATCATTCTCCATCATCATTTCCGGAGCTCACCCGACGGCGGAGCTGGCGACGCCCGCGCCCCGCCTGGCCGTCCAGCCTGCGCGCTCCGCCGCGCGCCGCGGGCCCGGCTCGCCGAGACGTCCGGCTTAGGTCGGCGTTTGAGGCGCGGCGGGGGGCAACGTCTCTGTGCCCTGCACCGGGTCCCCGCCGCCTGCGGTCTCTTCTGCTGCCGCCACTGAGGGGAACGGCTCTTCTTTGAAGACATCATCGGTCGACGGTGATGCTGGCGGGCCGGTGGCGGCGTGCCCCGTCGGCAGCGCGCCTGGGGAGGACGCTGGTGACGACGAATCTTCATCGCCGTCGGCACCGGTCGCGAGCGAGTCGCTGTTTAGTTGGCCTGCTACTGTGCCAAAAAGTGCGACTGTGGCCAGACTGGTATACGATTTGTCAGTGCTTACGCCCCTCTTGCCGTGCCGGCCGTGCTCTTTGCCGTCTATTGGGGATGCGTTAGAGTTATCGTTTTGGGGTTTATACCGGTATCAAGATTGATTTAAAAGATGGATTTCATCACATTTCTCGCGCACGTTCCACACGTCCTTTTGGTGTTTTGTATGATGGTAAAACGTGCTTATACCTTTTCTCTGTTACCAATGGGCCCTATTAGGTACTGCATCTCCTGCATTATTAGGTAGAGATGCAGTACCATTATTAGGTACTGCATTATTAGGTACTGAAGGAGATGCAGTTAGGTACTGCATCTCCTTCGGAGATGCAGTACATAACAGATGCTTTCAGTGAACTTGTAGAGTCGAGATTTAACGTCAGGTGTTTGGCGTATTTAGATGATTTTCTTTTCATGTCCAAGGACGCTGAATGGTATCGCTGCGTTTCTGACTAGTGTTGGGTTGTGTATTAATTTCAATAAATTAGTTCTCGTTCCGTTGCATGTTTTTACGTTTCTTGGTGTGTCGATTGACTTTGGGCGTGATTCTGCGCGTGTTCAGGATAATGCCTTGTCTTGTCACTAGTGCGGGATGGCCGTGGTCCAAGCACAGTCGCTGTGACAGACGGTTCGATGTGTCGACCAATCATGTTGCTTCGTTTTTGGCGCCTTGTGTGTTGTCCGGTCTGTCAAGACTCAGCTGGCTCAGTCTCGACTCTGGCTCTGGCCATCAGAGAGCGAAAGGAGCTGCGCGCGCGGCTGCAGCAATTCATCGGCGGCGGCGCTGTGAACGCTGTGTCGGCGGCGCGCGAACAGGAGCTGATCGCGCTAAACGAGGACCGCCAGCAGCTTGTCCATCTGCAGCAGCTGGTGTTGCAGCTGATGGGCGGCCAGCAGCTGGCGGCGGTCGCTACCCCCCCCCCCCCCCCCGCCGGTCCTGTGTGCGGGGACCGCCGCGCCCGGCAGTGATGGAGGGTACTATGGCGGTGTTACATTCCTAACTGTTGTCACATATCAACTGAGAACCGTCCGGCCGGAGGCAGTTAACGCCGGCCGGCACCTACTCACCGTGGCCGTATTTTTTTATATGGAGAGAGGAGAGAGGAGAGAGAGGACATCAGGTTGTCAGAGAAATAAAGTGTATATTTATTATTTGAATCGAGCGAGTCGCGTGTTCCACGAGCGGGACTTGGAGCAAAAAGCTGGCATTGAGATACAACGAACAGAACGTGGCGTCGAGCAGGAACGCCCCCGGCTATGTACACGGTGCTGCTGGGCGCGCGACCAACAAAACACGAGAATGCATCAACATCAAAGACACACGGTACATCAAAGCCCTCCGCGCCATCGCTGGGTCCGTCGGCACCGCTAGCGCTTCTACAAAACAAGCACGCACATAGAGACGCCATTTCCAAACGCACGCATACACAGAACAAAAACGCACATGCACGTCCATTCGTTTCACTCAGTCACCCATGAACGGCTTGGGTTTCCGGACGGTCACCAGCCGGCGGGGCCGCGCCGCGGCAATAGGCGTGAGTCTCCTCGTTGAGCTTGCTGAGCGCGCTGCCACCGGAGGCGGACGGGGCGCCGCCGGCCGCGCCGTCCTTCGCGTCGCTCACCTCCACCTCGACCCCACTGTCGGAGTCCTCGGCGGCGGCGCGCCGGCGCAGCTGCTCGCAGATCTCCTCTGTGACGAAGGTGGCGCACTTGGAGTCGCGCATCAGCGGCGTGAACTCGAGCTCTGGCCGGCCCTGGTGCAGGCGCCTGGCGCAGGTAGTGCTCCGTCAGCGGCCGCGGCTGCACCACGGCAGCGCGCGATGCTCGCACAGCTCGCACTCACGCTCCACGGGAGCCGGCGCCGACTCCGGTCGCCGCCGCTTCACCGGCGTCGAGCTGGCCTGAGACGAGCCCTTTGCCGCACCGCCCGAGCCCGTGTGAGGGATGATTGTGAATTGTGATCTCGTTGTTGATTTTGATGGGCTGTCCGGTGGCGGCCGCCGCCGCAGCTGCCTTCCTACGGCCAAACGACTCCATAATCTTCTTGGCGACGACAGAGTGAGGGCTGTAGACGTCATTCTCGAACTGTTTGTATACATATGCGAATGTGGCCGTACAGACGGTGCACTTGTAGGGAAAGGTGCACCGGGTTCAGCATCACAAGGTGGTCCTTAAAGACGTGGTGCAGGAGCTTCCACTGGTACACCTGGCGCACACAGAGAAAACACGTCACCGGTAAATCCCAGTTTGAAGTGAAGGAAGATGTGCATGAAATCCTAGGACCAGACAACTCGCAGGGGGGAAGTCCACAAATGACGCAACATCACTAGGTACAACCTCGTATCGCACAGCAATGTAAAATCATTAATGGTACCTAATGGTCTCCCTAATAACCGTGTACGTGTATCTCCAACCCGAGCCGCCTCCCACGATAAGATCAAGACTTGTGTCAAGACATGTGTCCTAAGTATTAAGTAATAAGTTCACCTGTATCAAGTTCACCTAGCACCACTTTTCTGAAAGAAAAGTGGTTCATGTTTTAGTGCCATCTTTCATTATAGAAAGACAATGATGTTGAATGTGTTTTCTGATGAACCACAAAGTGAAAATCAGTGATTTATGGGTGCATTGTATTTAAGAATTCCTTTTGAATTATCATGAGCAGAGTTGAATACCTCCTTTTGCACTCTTTAGAAAATTACCCCGTTTACATGAGTCATTCAGCCCTAAACGGAAATATCCGATTAGCCAGGGAACGGAAAAATGCGTTTCGGTGGCCCCGTTTACATGAGCCTTATCGGAAAAATCCGTTCCGGAACGGATAATTCCCTTTACGCCGGCAGCCCGAAAAATACGGATATTTTGCGCATTTTTACATGTCTGGCGCAGCTCCTATCAAGCATTATTTGTGCTTGTTTTAGGCTTAATTTACTTGATTCTTAAAAGTTTTGTATGTAGAATTGGAAATAATCATGGCACAAGCCATTATTTTACTTGTGTGCTGTAAAAGAAGTGTGATTAATTGTCAGAAAGCAAGTAAACAATTGAGGTTTTGGACAACATTGAAGAGCACATCTACATTGAAAGTCTTTTTGGTTTCAGAAAAAGGCTAAAACAGCTCATAATAGTCATAGCTCATCATGATGGACCTCCAGTAAGTTGACAAAATGAAAATGCATGAAAGGATGTGCAGGATGGTGCCACACTTCAGAAAACATTGGTATGAAAGTGGGTGGTGCGGGATTGTGTATACATTTTTAGTTGACAGATTTGAAGCACTTGAATATTCCAGCATTCTATTTTCATTTTTTGCTTTTAGCTGCTCAGTTCTTCAAAGACAGGGCCATGGGTCAGATCAGTACTAGGTGAATTGTGTAGTAGATGTGACCTGTGGGTGCATTGCTTGACTGTCGGGTGCGTGCAACACAGTATCCATCATTTCCATGTGTTTTAGTCATAACAGAAATTACATCTCCTCACCACCAAACTTTAAGACACTATCAGTGCATTTTTCAAAATGCATAGAATAATCCACTCTCAATCACACCAGGTAAGATGTGAAGATGAAGTCCGAGTGGTACCTATGTGGTTTGGTAGGTTGGTTGACCTTGTAGATTTGTAGGAAGTAGTTTGGTATAATAGGTTGTAGGCATGTAGGTGTGTTTGTAGGATGGTAGGTTGAAAGTTAGGTTGGTAGGTAAGGTTATGTATGATTCTACAAATTCCACAAAACTTGCCAGTTGCCTGCTTCCACCATCCGAGATTAACCAAACTTTCAGAGACCTTCCCACCACTGAAGAATCTACTTCTTTGGAACAATAAGGTGAACATTTAAATATAGGTGGGGGGGGGGAGGGGCAGATGCCAGTATCACTGAGTAAATTTGGCTTGTGTCTTGTGTACATTTTGGCATGCAGCCAAGTTACTGTCCCAACCAGCCAGCGTGCCCTGCCGTCTGGTGGCTGTTCGCTGAAGCATAAGTTATCTGAATCACTGCTAGGAAGTTTGAAGTACCTAGGTAGAGAAAATTGTTTGGGAGTATTTAGGTACTAAAGCAAAATAAATCAAGCACCATATCCAGTGTACCAAGCACTAAATGGCACTAGCATGCTGTTCCAAGTGGCTATAGGGAGCGACTGGCTGGGAAGGCTGTTGGTTGCCCTGGAATTGAACGCTGATTGTTGAATCTAAGAAATATGGAAATTACCCATAAACTAGAATGCTTCCCTTTTGAAGCATAGGACGTTCCTCTCAACACTTATGTAGGTACTTTATGAATCTGACACAATGGCGCGAAATCAGGGGCAAAAAGTGGATTTTTCATTGTCATTAGACCTACCATTCAAGATAAATATGTATTTTGATGTGTAAACTAAAAAATTTCATCTATAAAACATGCATATTCATGTCATTTTCTGCTAGATGCGCAAAAAATCCGTTTAGGCCTGACGTCCTAAACGGATATTTCCCATTAATTCATCGGATATTTCCGTTCCGCGTAATCGTCATTTTTGCGCGCCCAAACCAGTTTACATGAGTCGAAACTTGCGCACTTTTCGCTAAACGGAAATATCCGTTCTAAACGTCATTTTCGCTGACTCATGTAAACGGGGTAAATGAAGAGACTCACAAAATTAAAACATGATTAGAAAGAACACATCCTTAGAAATGTTTTGTGTGCTAACCATATTTTTTTCACAAAACATTTATAACTTCCACCAAACCACACAATGAGTCAGGTGAGATTATCTTACATTAGGTAAGGTTAGGTAAGGTTAGATTAGGTTGTATTATTTCTGCTTGTAGTGTACCTGACTTTTCAAGGTAGGTACATGATAATTTTAATTGCAATAATCACCTTAAAATATATATTGGCTAGCAACCTAGATAAAGGCTAGGCCACACATGGCAATTAAATAAATATTAACAATTGTTTCATACTTTCACATCGCATCGTAAGAAACATTCAGTTATTTACCTTTGGGGCTCGGGCTGGGCGGTGGGTGAAAAGTTGAGAATTCTTCTTGCCCCTCGACCACCTCCTCTCCTCACCCGTCCTCGTCCTCTCCCTCGCTCACCAGGCATCTTCACCTGGAAGGTAGGCATACAGAAATGGGCCAGTCTGCAAAACGTGGCAGGTCTTGACAATATGTTGTCAGGGCACACACCACAGGTTGTGGCAGGTTTGAGGAATTTTGGGGCAGAAGCAAGGAAATCTGGGGCAGAAGTTGAAAGCTTGTCACAGCATTGATTCATTTCGCTTTTCATACTTATTAAATGATGCACTTCATCATTATATCATTTTCATCATATTCATGAGGGGCCCTCATGAAAGGAATTGGGTTGCCCAGGTCTCGGCATTCCGCTTGGGGCAATGTTTTGACTGTCCCAAACATCTTGTCACGGATTGAGCTCCCTGCCACACTTTGAAGACTGGGAAATTGGTGCTGGAATGGAAACACTATCAGATTCATGACAATTTTTCCAATACCATAGGTATTTGTTATTCAAATAGCACTTGTCTCAACTTAGTCTATCACTATTCATATAAACCTGGAAATAGTCTAGCTTTTAATATCACATACCAAAATACATGTATATATATACCTATCAGATGAATCAGAATTGGAATATTTTAAGATATAGATAACATAACTCATTAAAACAGGCAATTCCAAAAGCGTAAACACGACATACATCATAACCAAAGCAAGGATCATTGTATATTTCAATTGTAACATGCGCGCCGTTTATGGCGACAAAACCCGCTTCCATATCTTATGACCTTGAAGTCTAGTGATGTGTCAACATTGTCGCTAGACATTATCCGATTGATAATTTATGATAATCGATAATTTTTTTACGCGATTCACGTGATGATAGCTTGCCAGGTGAATTCTAAAATTTCGTTTTATCCAGGGAAAAAATCATGGGCCGATCTGAGAAAACTTTTTGAAGGTGGCAGTCTTCCTTTAACGTTGAAGTCTTACTGAAGAGCTTTGAAAGTTTTTTCTCAACTATTTCCATTTAGACGAAGCCTGCCTTCTGAAAGGAACAAAGATGTGTTCGAGCCTTTCAGATCAGCCCAGCGAACTTCCCCGCTCCATTTATATTTGTTTTGTAATCTCCTTGTTGTCGGGTTCCATTGTGCTCCGACGACTGGGGTGCGACGCATCCCGTTCTGTTTTTGTGGGATCGGTACACACACAGACACACACACGCACGCGCGCGCGCCACATAGGCCGCTTTGACCTTTGCTCGGTGGCCTGACGATTTTTTGTTACTTTTTACTTTTATTTATTAATTCATATGGTGAACATGTATGCTTTTGCCGTACGCGTTGACTTATCGCGATTAGATGGCAGTTTATGGCGCCGACTATATCCGGGGTGCCCTGGGGACAGGGACAGCTCTCCCCCGGAATAGCAGTGTACCCCCCCCCCCCCCCAAGCAGCGGCACCGACAGCGGCGTAACAAAGAACACGCGCGTGAGGGCTGATGGGACCGTATGAAATATACAAAATACCTACATACATGTCTACATGTCTCTCACGGGAATTCAAATTGTGAGGAAAAGCCTCGAGAGCTAGGTTTAAACAAATATTGTGCTTCCTCTTGATTTCTGGTTTTATTGCGATATATGCTAAATCTGCTCCAAGACAAAACAATTATTATTGAAGTGCTGGCTGACTATTGAGAAGGAACAATTTTTTACGTCTCTGCATTTATTTTTTTATTTGTAGGCTGTATTGTAATATTTTGGTTAACGAGCTGATAAGATTATGATGTATTCTGACGTTATTTTGTCATGCGCCTAGACAAAAATATTACCGCTTACTCTCAGTCATTTACATATCTTAATCAGCATTTGCCGTTCATTCAATCTATTTTTTTCGATCTCACAGCGCGGACCTGTCTGCAGGACACAAAGACAACCGCGCTTGGTCGTATCACGCGCCCTAAAATCGGCCAATAAAGACGGCGAACGTCTCCCTGAACGAAGCATTTCCTATCACCGCGGATTTTGTTGTTTATCGATAGGGCCCTGGCTGTCGTCAATCACAAAGATTTTGTTTCTGGGTCGCAGTGAACGCGCGGCGATATAGCGTGTGTAAAACAGGAAAGCATCATAGAAACTGTGGCTGTAAAACAGGAAACGTCGGAGGAACTACGCGAGTGAAACAGGGGGCATCAGTGAGCATCGGTTTCGGTGGCTGGCGGCCAGAATTCAGACAATGGTCGTCGTCGGCGCTCCCCCTGCTCTGGTGATGCGATGGCGTCTCTCCGAAAGCTGATTTTCTGGAGCGTCAGCCCGCGGCCTGCGGGACAGACCGCTCGGTGTGATGTGGTGCAGCCGCGACGAGCTTGAACTTTAAAGTCTGTCAACCCATACTGCTTGCTTACCCTCGCCCCGCCACTTACTTATATCATCCCTCTCTCTCACATCACCTCGTGTCATACACCACCATACATAGCATGCCATACTCGTGTCCTACTCTTCTCCCATGCTCCTTTCTCTCAGTTTATCACCCTTACCTCCCACTCCACTACTTCCACTCACTCTTCAAATCTTTCCCACTCCCATCGACCAGTCCGTCCGATCCCCTCAGTCCCCTGACAGCCAATCCGTCGGATTCCACGGTCCCGACCGGCCAGTCTATCTGATATCACTTAGTCCCCGGGCGGCCAGTCCGTCCGCTCCCCTCAGTCCCCGACTGGTCAGTCCGTCCGCTCCCTCAGTCCCCTGCCGAGGGATCGGGCGGACCCTGGGGACAGAGACAGAGTCCGTCCGATCTCCTCAGTTCCCGGCCGGCCGGTTAGTCCGTCCGATCCCTTTAGTCCCAGCCAGTCCATCCGCTCCCTCAGTCCCCGACCGGCCAGTATTACAGGCCCTGGGGCCGACTCGTCCCCCCGGAATGGCCGTGTTTTCGGCGAGCTCCTGCTGCGCGCGGACGACCGTCGGGAGCGAGGTGGAGACGGCTGCGCTGCTCCCGGTACTCGGGGGAGCGCTGTACTGCAGCGGCGATGACCAGACTCCCTCTGCCCAGCTCGCTGTCTGCACGCATACGACCAGGGGAATGTCCGCTACTGCTTATGGGGAAAGGGTGGATACTGGGGTGAGAGGCAGTTTTTGTGTAGTAAAACTTTGTGATAATGGGCTCATGTAACTAAGTGAAGTCACTTTCTGCTCCTGAATTTGTTACTTTGTTGGCTGTCCTTGGATTGGTGTTGTTTACCGAGTGAATCAATTTGTCACCTTGTCTGTGCGCGCCGGGTCGTTTGTTTTAGTGTTCATTTCGCCGCGCCGGTGTGAGAAACGCCCTCCAAGAAGGCCGTCTGGCCCTGCCTAACACTGGCGTTAATGTGCGCGGCGTCGCCGGCTTGGTCCGCGCCCGGCCTATTGACGTCCTCGGTCCGGTCTGCACGGTAATCACGTTCACATAGTTGGCTGATGTAAGGTCGATCCCCCGCTGACGAGTTCTCTCGAGAGAACCACACCGCTGATGTAAGGTCGATCCCCCGCTGACGAGTTCTCTCGAGAGAACCACACCGCCTGCGGGTTCACAACGGCCCCTCCCCTTTAACGAGAAAAACGAAATAGCGTTCTAGGAATTCCATGGAAGAAGGTAAAAAAAAAAAAAAAATCACTGCTGCACGTCTTGCCGCGCTCGCTGCCCTCTGTCGACTGGCGCCTGGCATGTCCCTCTCCGCTTCCCTCTCGCCCCTGCCTCCCCGCGGCCATGCGCCTCCCGCCGTCCCTCCCCCTCCCGTTGTTCCCCCTCTCTCCCCTCACTTCGCCGTGCGTCCCTATCCGATCCGTCAACATACCTTACCGTCTCCGCCGTTAAGGTGGCTATTGACGTCCTCGGTCCGGTCTGCACGGTAATCACGTTCACATAGTTGGCTGATGTAAGGTCGATCCCCCGCTGACGAGTTCTCTCGAGAGAACCACACCGCCAAACCCGCCAAACCGGAGGAAACGACCCAATGCCTCTTTTGCCGCGCCACCCGCCTGAGATCCCACTTATGACCTCGGCTGCCTACTCACCTGAGGTCACCAGAGGTTATCTGCTCCGCACACCTGCGGTCCGACTAATGACCCGGGGCGCCGCTTCATGCCCGCCGACCTCCTGCCTAAGGTCACCGTCATGACCTTCCGCCATTTCACGCGCCCGCGGTCGCCCCTTGTGACCGCCTGCCGTGCCATGACCGGCCGGCTACTCTCCCAAGGTCACAGGTCATGACCTCCGGCCGCGCGCCGTCCGTTCGTCTGGGGTCACTATTATTGACCTCCAGCTGACCTTCCCAGGTCGCCCGGTCACGACCTCCGACTGCCCCGCAGCCTAGAGTCACCGGTCAGACCTCCAGTTGCCCCACATACCTTAATTCACCGGTCGTGACCTTGATATGCACCACATACCTGGCGTCACCGGGCGTGACCTTCAGTTGCGCAACATACCTGATGACACCGATCGTGACCCCCGAAGGACAACTCGTCTGGTGTCACCATTCGTGGCCCCCGGCCGCGGCACCCGCCAGCCGCACTAATGCCACGGTCCCCGTACACACATGACCCTCGGCCCCACATACGTCTGAGGTCACCGGCCGTTTCCTTCTCTTACGTCCCTGCCGAAGTAGAGATATGGAGAAAGAAAGAGCGAGAGAGAGAGAGAGAGAGAGAGAGAGAGAGAGAGAGAGAGAGAGAGAGAGAGAGAGAGAGAGAGAGAGAGAGAGAGAGAGAGAGAGAGAGAGAGAGAGAGAGAGAGAGAGAGACGCGAGCATTCGCCCCTTTGTACGCGACAATTACCTATCAAGTGATCAGGGTCACGAGGGGAAAAAAAGCGGCCATAGCAACCTGCATCAAATATTCTGCCGAGACGTGTACTTACAAAGCTCCATCTCTGCTCTGGCCCGAGAAGCTCGGTGCGCGTGCGCGTGGAAATGCATACATATTCGCAGTGATGCAGCCATTAGGACAAACGACTCGTAGTCCCCGGAAAGGGCCACTGGCGCCCTCCTGCCAGCTACTGACAGGCTCTTTACAAGCCCGGCACGCTCCAGCGTTCTCCCACGGCTGCGGTCAAGTCGTCCTGGTCTCAGTCAGACCACCTAACCCCCGACAGACCCTCACAGGCCCCGGTCAGGCCACAGCTGCCCGCTCCTGGCAGGCTCCTTACAAGCTCCGCGCAGCCTCAGCAGTCTTCCACGGCTCCGGTCAAACCGTCGTGGTCCCGGTCAGACCACATAACCCCCGACAGACCCTCACAGGCCCCGGTCAGGCCACAGCTGCCCGCTCCTGACAGGCTCCTTACAAGCCCCGCACAGCTCTAGCAGTCTTCCACGGCTCCGGTCAAGCCGTCGTGTTCCCGGTCAGACCACATAACCCCCGACAGACCATCGCAGGCCCCGATCAGGCCACCGCTGCCCGCTGACAGGCTCCTTACAAGCCCCGCGCAGCCCCAGCAGTTTTCCACGGCACCGGTCAAGCCGTTCTGGTCTCAGTCGGACCACCTAAACCCCGACAGACCCTCACATGCCCCGATCAGGCCACCGCTGGCAGGCTCTTTACAAGCCCCGCACAGCCTCAGCAGTTTCCCACGGCGCCAGGCCAGCCGTTCTAGTCTCAGTCAGACCACATAACCCCCGACAGACCCTCACCGGCCCCGATCAGGCCACAGCTGCCCGCTGCTCACAGGCTCTTTACAAGCCCCGCGCAGCCCCAGCATTTCCCACGGCACCGGCCATGCCAGCAAGGTCTCAGTCAGGCCACATAACCCCCGACAGACCCTCACCGGCCCCGGTCATGCCACATCTGCCCGCTGCTCACAGGCTCTTTACAAGCCCCGCGCAGCCCCAGCATTTCCCACGGCACCGGTCATGCCGTCCTGGTCTCAGTCAGGCCACCTAGCCCCCGACAGACCATCACAGGCCCCGATCAGGCCACCGCTGCCCGCTGACAGGCTCCTTACAAGCCCCTCGCAGCCCCAGCAGTTTCCCACGGCACTGGTCAAGCCGTTCTGGTCTCAGACGGACCACCTAAACCCCGACAGATCCTCACATACCCCGATAAGGCCACCGCTGGCAGGCTCCTTATAAGCCCCGCACGGCTCCAGCAGTCTCCCACGGCTCCTGTCCAGCCGTCATGATCCCGGTCAGACCACATAACCCCCGACAGACCCTCACCGGTCCCGGTCAGGCCACAGCTGCCCGCTCCTGACAGGCTCCTTAGAAGCCTCGCACAGCTCTAGCCGTCCTCCCGGGCCGGTTAGGTTGTCATGCATTGTATGCACTATATTGTATGTGTTGTATTGCGCCCTCGTGAGCGATCTGCGCATTCGAGTTTCGTGGCGATTACTGCTCTCATGCCGTTCTGCGGCAAAATATTTTTACCGTGACGTCGTACTTCCGAAGCTACATTCCTGTGCAGACCGAAGATGCCCGGAACGCGTTTGCACGGAATACATTTCGTCTTCGCAGTAAGCTACCATCAGCGGTCGATTCCATAAAGGTGGCTAAAAAAAATATCTGACCGTTTTCCGCCTATTCTCTTTTGAAAGCTGAATGGTATTATCGTATTCTGTTACTAGCTATGATTTCCATAGTGATAAAGTGAACTGCAACCCAAGCACGCAGACATACAGTTGGGGCATATTAGGCATCGAGAGTGTTGTTACTTGGGGCGTAAAATACCACGTGATGTGAGATATTACCAAGATATGAAATCGGCCGCGAGACAACAACTCGCAAGCCCCGAAACGACTACGGCCGCTTTCCTGCCGTTTGCTCACATACTCCCTGCAAGCGTCGCACGGCCCCTGCAGTCCCCAATCCCTCCCCGCTGTAGCTTATTCTGCCCCTCTTGCCTCATCCCGGCGATCAGCGCCCCTTGTCCCATCCCTTCCTTTCCTCTTCGGAAGAGGGTGCGCCGACGTATCGGCCAGTCTCCCCCGCCTCCTCCCAAATCGGCTCCCCAGGGGGTCGGGGGGAGGGAGTGTGACACCGAGACACCTGCGCGACGACCGTCAGTTCCCTACCCGAGCGAGCGCCTCGCCGGGGCGTGTCTCGGCCGCGGTCACTGTCCATTGTCCTGTCACGTAGCGGCGCGGGTGGAAACGCTGGGGGGGGGGGGGGCAACCGAGCCGCCCCGCTGAGGGCCATTCTGCTGGACCGCGCCGCGGGTTCTGCCAGGCGGCGGCAGCTGCCCACCGCGCTGCTCGCCCTCTCGTGCGACTCGCGCCGCCACCACATACCGTAACACTGCACCCTCCTCAGACGCATATGAAATCAGCGTCGGCTAGACGGCGTCCCCAGGCACGCAACTGGGACGCGCCGCGTCCAGCCGGTCGCGTCCCGCTAACTACCCGGAACGAGAAACGCACGTTCCTCCTCCGTGCGCACCTATTCGCGGTGACGTCGCGGTTTTTCAGGAGCGCGCTGTAACCTCCGTGTTGTTCAACACTTGGAAAAAAATGGTAACAGCGGCACATAACTCGAGAACCAACAAAGCCACAGCGCCGCGGAAGAGCGCATTCGATAGCACTTTTAACCCTCTTTCCGGATTGCGTCCTCAGATTTGACCCCCATGCCCACGGTCAGGCCTCTAGAGGGCAAAAAAAAAAAACAACAACGAAATAACTGGTTTACAGAAAATGTTTTTTTTTTTCCAACCACCTTGACTCAGTAGAGCCACGACATTACTTTGCAAGGATCGTACTCCTCTCGTCGAGACGAGTCGACAGACCATAAGTTAACTCCTAAATGTTAACTTGAAAATTTGACTGCTGGTCAAGGTCATGACCCGACCGGAAAAGTTCCCGGCTAACCAGCCGACCGCTCCCGGCTCACCAGCCGACCGCTCCCGGCTCACCAGCCGACCGCTCCCGGCTCACCAGCCGACCACTCCCGGCTCACCAGCCGACCGCTCCCGGCTCACCAGCCAACCACTCCCGGCTCACCAGCCGACCACTCCCGGCTCACCAGCCGACCACTCCCGGCTCCCCAGCCGCCCACTCCCGGCTTACCAGCCGACCACTCCCGGCTCACCAGCCGACCACTCCCGGCTTACCAGCCGACCACTCCCGGCTCGCCAGCCGACCACTCCCGGCTCACCAGCCGACCACTCCCGGCTCACCAGCCAACCACTCCCGGCTCACCAGCCGACCACTCCCGGCTCACCAGCCGACCACTCCCGGCTCCCCAGCCGCCCACTCCCGGCTGACCAGCCGACCACTCCCGGCTGACCAGCCGACCACTCCCGGCTCACCAGCCGACCACTCCCGGCTTACCAGCCGACCACTCCCGGCTCGCCAGCCGACCACTCCCGGCTCACCAGCCGACCACTCCCGGCTTACCAGCCGACCACTCCCGGCTTACCAGCCGACCGCTCCCGGCTCACCAGCCGACCACTCCCGGCTTACCAGCCGACCACTCCCGGCTCACCAGCCGACCACTCCCGGCTTACCAGCCGACCACTCCCGGCTTACCAGCCGACCGCTCCCGGCTCACCAGCCGACCACTCCCGGCTTACCAGCCGACCGCTCCCGGCTCACCAGCCGACCGCTCCCCCGGCTCACCAGCGGCCGTACCGGCCGAATCACCCAACCACACTCTACCCCCAGTCATGCTCACTCACCTCCCATGTCCTTCCTCTTCTCTCGTCTGTGAACAGGGGTGTTCACGGGCACCGCACACTGCTGCGTGCGGTGTGTGCGGTGCGTTCAGCAGGCCGCGCCACCCACGATGATGGCCGTCGCCTCGTCTGCGGTGCCCCGCTGTCTGTCATGAATAAGACCCCTCTCTCTCCTGGTCGCGCAGTCCCCGTGTGGGCGGACCCCACTGACTGACAGGTTGATGTATCGGTGATGGGCTGTTACACTGACACGGCCGGCCGGTACCGCTAGGCGCTTACCCCTCGCCCACCGCCATACCAACCGTCATACCATCATCCGTTCCTACCAACCGGCCACATCGGCCGACCACCCGGCTCCATCAGCCGACCACCCGGCTCTATCAGCCGACCACCCGGCTGCATCAGCCGACCACCCGGCTCCATCAGCCGACCACCCGGCTGCGTCAGCCGACCACCCGGCTCCATCAGCCGACCACCCGGCTCTATCAGCCGACCACCCGGCTGCATCAGCCGACCACCCGGCTCTATCAGCCGACCACCCGGCTGCATCAGCCGACCACCCGGCTCTATCAGCCGACCACCCGGCTCCATCAGCCGACCACCCGGCTCTATCAGCCGACCACCCGGCTGCATCAGCCGACCACCCGGCTCCATCAGCCGACCACCCGGCTGCGTCAGCCGACCACCCGGCTCCATCAGCCGACCACCCGGCTCTATCAGCCGACCACCCGGCTGCATCAGCCGACCACCCGGCTGCACCAGCCGACCACCCGGCTGCATCAGCCGACCACCCGGCCACATCGGCCGACCACCCGGCCATTCCGGCCCGATCCTTCCCGGCCACACCGCCGACACTCCCGACCCTGCGGTGTGACACCCACTCGGTGAAACGTCAGTAGAACACAAACCCGTAGTAGAACACAGTAGAACACAAACCCAGTGATTCCCCCTCTCCTCCGGGTGAGTCACTGCCTGCCCTCCCCCCCCCCCCCACCTCCCCTCCAGACGGTATCCCGCTCCTTCGCTCCCTGTCCCTGCCCCTCTGCCCGTTTGTCCCGGCCTTGCGCCGCCGTCCTAACTAAACATCATCTCCGGTCTCGGCTGTGAACCGGCCGTCCCGACCGCCGCCATCGGACACTGCTGACCCAAAAGACGGGCTGTTTGTCGGACCTCCACCCCTCGTCTCCGCCGAATGGGGCTAGCCGCCGGCGACGCCCGCTGGCCCATAGACCCGCGTCTATTCACTGTAGGCAAACAGGCTGCGTCCGTGCTACAGGGCGCGCTAGCCGCGATATGCGCCTGACTTGTGCGTTTGCGAGGTACTTACATACGTATGTACCTCGCCACTGACCGCCCCTGCAGGCGCCACATTAGTAGGTAAGTACCACAATCGGTCCTCGAACATTAATGAGGTCCAAACTCAGGTCAGCTCCCGTCCTGACTGAACACAGCAGAAAAACGACACCTCAACAGATACCACCTAACGTCAGCCCGGTCAGCGCCTGAGGCATTTCCTTGCGCTCTTTCACTCGGTTCGGACGCCATTCATGATCCCGGTCCCTCGTGGCGGGCAACGGAAGACAGCAAAACAAGCCGTTCATGGCCCCTTACCTGTTGTTCTTGACTCCCTTCCCCTTGGGTCACCTGCTGCCGGTCCTCTAGCCTCCAACCTCCTTCGCCGAGTGCGAATCCCCCGCTGTCGATCTCGCCGACTCCCATCTCTTTCACTGATCAACACTGAACGTCTCGCCATAGCTCCCTTGCCTGCGCGTCACACCCACGAGCGAAAAAAAAATCACTGCTGCACGTCTTGCCGCGCTCGCTGCCCTCTGTCGACTGGCGCCTGGCATGTCCCTCTCCGCTTCCCTCTCGCCCCTGCCTCCCCGCGGCCATGCGCCTCCCGCCGTCCCTCCCCCTCCCGTTGTTCCCCCTCTCTCCCCTCACTTCGCCGTGCGTCCCTATCCGATCCGTCAACATACCTTACCGTCTCCGCCGTTAAGGTGGCTATTTACGCCCTTGTTTGTGTGGCGAGCGCCGTCGGGCTCTCCAGTTAACGGCGAGAGATCGGTGACAAATGCTCCACTCTCACAAATGCCTTCTAAATTGTAGGCAATTAAGATAAAAACGATTCAGTTTAGCTCCATTTTTTGTTGGAAGCAAATTTTCTGCTCTTCACTGTCCGACTGAAATTTACCAGTCCGATGGGTGTCTTCGTTATCTCTTTGTCACGGTTGAGTGAGTGTTGTGACTTCGAGTTTGACGGCTGGTGTCAACAGCCAATCCCTCCTGAGGGCTCATCGCCTCGTTCATCGATTTTCGGCCTGTTAAACCCCTGTCGGCTACGATCCCCTTCCCCTCCACTTCCCTCGCCGTCATCACAGCGACTGCACCGCACCCCTGCCGCCCCGCCGACTCGGCGGGCATCCCCGCCCCGCCCCGCGCCGGCAGGCCTCGCCGCCCGCTCGCGGCGGCATCTCACGTCCGGCCGGCCCGCCGACGTGACCCAAGTTTTCCGCGTGGGCCCCGCCCCCCTGTTCGGAATGTGGCCACCGCGCCGCCTCCGCCTCCTCCGCCGCTCGACTCCGGGTCCGGGACTCTGATCGGAACTGGATTGCAGGCCGAAGTCGGCCGCTGGCAGTGCGCCGAATCATCCCCCGAATTTAGGTCAGCCTGCCGGAGTTGGCGATACAGTGTATCGTTCCACAGATCCGCTGACGATGAAAATGCGAGTTTGGGCTACCGAGGAGGTGACACCTCGCGCCACCAGTCCATGTACGAGTATTTCGCCCGCCCACGCCGCCTAGCCAGCCAGCTAAACGTCCAACCAGAGTCAGCGCTATGTACCTGACCTGTCCCCGGTCTGAAGATAGTTGGAACAGGGCTTGACCCTTTTCATAGCGCCCCGCCGTGATTGGATATGAATCGACTGAAGTGTGAATTGGTGTCTGGGGCCCGAGGCGTGTCGAATTTTCGGGAACTGCGCGGTCCGGTGCGGCGTTTGATCTATCGGGTGTCGATAACAGCACGGGTTACCCGCCATTTAAAACGAAAGCGATTAATCGCAACGATAGCAACAGTAACTTTCCTGAAAAATCCTATGTTTTCAAGCACATGCATCTGTTTTTAGTTTGGATACCATACCACTGTGTATCTCATGTAAAGCAGGGCTGGTGCTAGGTGGATCGTAATCAGTGATGCCTTATCTCCTGATAAATATTTTTGGGATGATTTCATGATCTCACATAGTCTTACCAAGAATCATTAGTCTTATTTTTTCTCCGGTCGCCACTTCAGGGTATATTTTATTTTTCTACGAGATGAAGAATGACGCTCATGCACGAAGAATGCACTGGTGTCTGGGTCTCGACCGGATTCTGTGGCATTATAAATCACTTCTAGCCGATTCATTTGCATAGGTCTCTTGTTAGCAGAACCCTGAGGTGCGCTTTGAAGTGGCTATCGACCACATCTCTCAAACATACGCCGTTTTAACGAAGTCTTAAAATGAGTTGCTGGTTTCGTATTATTTTTTATATAGATTATCCGTTTATCCTTTAAAATTTCGTTATGAAAGATACATTCGTGTCATCTCTTTTATCCCATCAATGATCTCCGTTTGTTTCCAGCTATTGTCCTGAGACTCATACTTCTTGCCGAATCGACAGGGATGACCTTTGCTGACCAGGCCGTGGCCCGAACCGACCGTTCGTGGTCATTTCCAGCTCGTCTATGATGCCTGTGACAACCCTCACCGGTGGTGACCCTCGCTGACCTTTGTTGACCCGCCCGGCACCCTCCTGTGACCCCAGGTGATCGCGGCGGCTGCGGTCGGTTTCCGCAGCGTGGGAGTCGAGCTGAACCCGTGGCTGGTGCTGTTCTCACGGCTCTGGGCTCGCCGGGAGGGTCTCTCTCCGATGGCGTCTTTCCGGCGGGCTGACCTGTTCTCTCAGGACTTGACCCAGTACCAGAATGTGGTCATATTCGGCGTCAAACAAATGGTAAGTGGCGGGCCGATTGGGGAGAAACTGGCTGATGAGGGAGGGTTTGCTCTTGGCTAACATCGAGCTGTTTAATTGTTGTTATTTTATAGATTGGCATTGGTTTTGTGAGACTTGATTACGACATGATCGGGACTTGGTTCCACAAAATTCAGTTTTACTGGCCTTGGTGGTGGGTGTTAAAGCTTTTGCTTAGAATCTAATGTCACTGGAGAGGTCACATTTCGCGTCTGATGAAATCGGCCGACGGACGATAGGATAGCTACAATATAAGCCCGCCTGTCTCTGGCTGTGTGGGCCGGCTAAACTCTTGAATCTGGAGGATGATGTTTGAAAAGTTTGTTCGGCTAATCATATCACAATGCATGGATAATGTACTTCGACTTCGTATTCTTGATTCGGAAATAAAAGTATCGAATAAAAAGTTTTGAACTATCGAGGGATGAATGCATTTCCGGCTGGAGTGGTATTTTGTTTGATTCCATTCCGCAACGAGTGCACTGGGCTGCATTGTCTTCAAGTTAGATTCCCAGTCTGCATTTCCTTTCTTCATATTGACACTCAATTATGGCTCTTATCCTCTTGAAACGCTTTCTGCTTCAAGCGTTCCTATCTGGTCGTGACAGCACTCAATGGCAGCAAAAGGTGAACGATGATGAATGGCTGGATCAGATATCCACACCGCCTGTGTTCGCTGGAGGGGCTTCTGTCTGCGCCTCTAGTATTTTGCGATGCAAGACAACGAAGAGCGAATATTTGTGAACGATTCCTGGTTAAATTGTGCGTGTAATTTGATGAAATTCGCATGTTTGTTCGATAAGGCTTCCTGTACATAGATACCCGTCGCGCTGATCTCTAAACATTTCACATTTCATTTCACGGCAATCATTTCACAATGCAGTGTTTCTGTTATTGCATCATCAGTTTTCCGTAATTTTGTTTCACATTAGCGTTCCGCCTTTATCCGTGACATGCGTCGTATTTTTATTGGAAATGAATATATTTACTTTCTTTACTTTATTGTTGCAGTTGTGATTATTACAGTTAAACCTATTTTAACTTACTGTTAAAATATTGTCGGAGTTGATATTATATTTGTTTCATCGTGGTTCATATTTGTCTTTTGATTTTCTTCTTTTTTTAATTAGGTTAATTAGGTCGAATTATGAAACCAGGGTATTTTTCTTACCCCGGGTCCACAGCTCCACTTTAGCACGCACGCATACACGCCGTTGAAGAAGAGCTATTGTCTGCTGGATTACAAAGCTCACTCTCTTTAATCAGCCGGGGTAACAAACACCCTTCACTGGGCCATCCGTCCGGCGTTTCTCCAGCCCTGCCTCCGACCTCGCCCCTCGTAAACTCGCTCTGTCAGCTGCGGGTCCCATTTCTGATGTGGAAATGCGAGGCGCACGGTGCGGACTACACACACCCGGCTAATGTGATATCCCCGCCACTGCGCTGGTGAAGGTCCGTAGAAAAACGGCCAACACATCCTGCTCAGACGAAACTGTGTGGAAGCCTGTCTGCAACCCGAGCTGGCGGCGAGCCGGGTTGAGAGGTCTGAGAAGATGTGGTGGGAACGAAAGAGTCGGGGGCTCGCTCTGGCAGGGTAGTGGTCCTGGGTGTCACCCAAACTGTTCACTCCTTGAATTTAACCCAATACCATGTTTTATTGCTTATTTAGACAGTAAAGACTACATATGAGTTCAATCATCGCTGCTCGCCGTAGAATCTGATTCATCATAACGTCGGAATATAATTTGCATGATTCGCGTGATTAACGTTATCATTCGTAAGCATGTTCTGCGGTCACCGCACTAGAAATGTGTGTATCTGCTCTCCAGTTTCATATTTATGTCTGGCCGATAAGTGCCAGCAGGCATTCAAGTAGATCCGGCTGAGAGCAATACAGTAACGGGGCCGAGTTTTCAGCCTTGTAATATTTGTACGCCGCTACCGCTGCCATTTTATTCCCAGATCAGTGTGGAAAATCGCGTAAAGCGTTCGAACGCTAGGGGCGTTCTATTTCTGGACGGCCGTGTGGCGCTCAGTCGATGGGGAGATGCCAACTCTGAGAGCATCCAGTGCCGAGGCTAAAGCTGGCCGTTCCCAGCCCAGTGCTAAAACTGGTAACCCCGTGATAAAACTGGCACCGTGCAGCCCCCGGGGCTGAGCGCGATTCCGCTGCACTTATTCCCGACCTGTCTGCTCACTGGGTCCACCACGCTGATTGGTTTTTCTCCCCCGGGTACGTCCCGAGAATCTGCTGATATTAACCGCGTGGGTGGCGTCTTCAAGTTAGTGAAAATAGCGTAAAGCAATGTGGGCTAGATAGCTTGCTTTTGCATGCATCATGTTGTGATTCCGTTCCCTGCAATGAAATACAAACTGAAAAGGGTTGTTGTTTTGCTCGTGATAAAAGAACCGAAAATAGATGCTTCAGTGCTACATTATGAAAAGTTTACGTGTATAATAAGTGTATATGCGCATTGAGCATCTGAAGGGGGCAGATTCGCCATTCGGGATTCTCAAGGGTCCTGCAGTAGCCGTACCGCCGCTGACTGGTAGGTAGGCTGCGCCGCTCGACACACCGGTCATGCGGTACAGCCTACCTACTCAGGCAGCCGGCTCGCCCAGCTAACATCCTCTCCGCGCCTCCGCGGATCCCAGTCTCCGCGGGCGGACAGCGCTCGCTCCGCGCTGGCGGAGAGGAACAACGCAGAGAAAAACAATCATCGGTGCTTAATATTGGATTCAGCTGAGCAAACATTTGGTTTCTGCGGCACGCAGAATCGTCGTGCCGTGTCGGCAGCTGTGTGGAAAGAAAGCTCGCCGGACGCGCTCGGGCAATTTACGGAGACGGCAGACGCTGTTTGGTTTGGTGAGTCTCTCGAAACGATGCCGGCTGGGAATTTAAGCGATGTGGGCGAGCTTGATGTGTAATTGGACGGATAACTCGACTGTTTTGAGTGCTGCATATTATGTACAAGAACCGAGAGTGTTGCTATTTGGTCGCCATGCCGCTCCCTTCACACTTATGTTTACTTCCAAGTTCACTTTATTCCAAGTTCACTTTATAGAAGCCGACGTTTTACACGATTTAAATCGAAGCGGAGGCTGAACGTTCGGCTGTCATACCTTGAAATAAGGTTCCCATGTCTTCAGATGTTATTTGTGGCTGCAGGCGCAGGAACCAGCGCCAAACAATGAATTACCGCGTCAAACCCAGTTGTAAAAAACATTGCTCGTTACTTCGATTTTATCTTTAAGCTCCTGCCAAAGAAATTCCAGACGTTCAAGTGATATTTCAGTGACATCTAAGGATAGCGAATGAAAAATGTCACCATTCTTCGTATAAACGTGGTAGGTAATGCAGTAGCTGAATTAACAACGTTCAATAGTTATGTTTACATCGCATTTAGTCAAAATGCTAGCCTCAAAAGTGCAAAGATTATGAGGGCGGTTAAAAAGGATCGTCAGCTGTTCACGTGCCACTGCGGTCGACTGGTTGCACTGTAAAACTTCTGAGGTCCAAGTGAAAGTTTCTGGACCGATCTGTCACACTAATGAAGCAACTGTTCCTGGGCACTGTGTCGTCGAATTATAAGGCACGAACTAACACTGTCCGAAATCCAACCACGAACGGCGCCGCTCCCGGCAGAACTGCGAGAAACTGCTAAATCAGCGCGATGGATCTAACCTAACCGGTCGAGACTGTTAAGCGTCGAGCGTGTGATTCGATTTGGTCGGCGGGCCTTTGGGCGGGGTCACGGTGGACGGTCATCTGGTCGGCTGCAGGCCTGCTGACCAGGTGGGAATGTCGCCCGGCGGGCCTCAGCGCCGGAAATAGACGGCCCAGGGGACTGCGGCGGTACTAACCAGAGCACACCGCCACCCTCTGCAGCGGCCCGATCGACAGCCAGCCTATCCCCCCTCTGTCTCTGTCTCTGTCTCTCTCTCTCTCTCTCTTTGTCTCTGTCTCTGTTTCTCTCTCCCTCTCTCTCTCTCTCTCTCTCTCTCTCTCTCTCTTTCTCTCTCTCTTATTATTTTCATTTAAAAAAATCATAGAACTCCCTGAATATGATGCAACACCATACAGCTGAATCATGAAATTTCTTCCTTCAAAATTAATATCACATGATTTATAGCCCAATACATCATTCTTACCAGTCAAAATGATATGCCATATAAAGCACCGAATCGAATATCTGAGGTCTATTAACTGATAATCCAACCCACAGGTATGGGAAGTCCTACATGATTCGCCTGCGATGCATTATAGCAGTCAATGACGCAATCTTGGTAGTTCTATGCATTTATATAATCTCGAACACGATCAGAAAAAGAATGTATTCCCATAACACTGCTGAACGACTCTTTGTCACGCTCTTGGAAACCTTAGCAGCTCCCTCCACGTCAAACAGACAAGTTTGCCAGTGGATGCATGATGACTGAAATTGTAAAACTTGGCCGCTTCTTGGCACCAGTATGCTGCTGTGAGTCCGTGACCTGACTGATGGCTCTCTTCGAGGCGCTAGCTGCCGACCAAATCATCGTCATTGATATTTATGAGAGCCTCACTCTGAGCGCGGCCGCCGCTCGCCTTTGAGGAGACTGAGACGGAAACTTGGCTCTGACCCATCGCGTCTTCCACTTAACCCCATTATAAATGTATCGGCCGGCCTGGCGGCCGTACCCGGGTGCTGGCTGGCACCTCTCCGTCCGCCGGGCTGGTCGACGATGACGCCTCGCTTTCCTGCTGTTCTCTCTCCCTCCCCCCTCTCTCTCTCTCTCTCTCTCTCTCCCCTTTCCCCTCTTTTCCCTCTCTCCCCTCTTTCTCTCTTTTCCCTGTCTGCTTCTTTTTTCTCTCCCATTCGTGCTTTCTCCCCTGTCGCTCATTTTCCTCCTTTTTTCTAGATGACAATTTTTACTTTGTTCATTTTTTTCTGTGTTACTTTTTATTGCATGTTTTCCTCTCCAGTTCCTCTCTTTTTTTCTTTTTTCTTCCGGGCTTCATTCTTTTTTTCTATTCTAACTTTTTCTTCTTTCTTTCCTGCGACTTTTTTCCTTTTCTTTCTTGCTACTTCCTCGTGGTATATAAATGTGCGGTTTCGCAATGTATCGAAATTTTGTTCTCGTTCTTGCTTTTTCAAACTGCAGCTGGGCGTAAGCGCCATTTTTCTGAAGCTGTTGCAAAACGTTTGTCACGCTTATTCCTAGTATCTCTTTTCTCTCCGTTCTTGATTGCGGTGCTTCCCTCGTTTCTCTGCTGAATTTGCAATGTATTGCACATTGTCGTTACCAACTTTTCCGTGATTGTTTGACATTTGTATAATTCGCTCGTTCTTTGCGGCTGTTAAATGCCGTTGACGGCGGGGCGGAATCATTAGTTTTGTCGCCGGCCGTATCGAAGGACGGATATTGAGGGAGTTCGTGTGCATGCGACGGCCGACGGCGGTTCTGAGCCCTTCAACCCTGAACGATGGTGCCGATAGGGCGCACAATGGCGGTGAGGTGGAACGACCGGCGCGAATAGACTCGTTAGGTTCTTGGCGATGGCGTTCTGAAGGTGTTGGCGAAATTCTGAGCCCACTCGCAGCACGGCGCTCGACACTGCCGTCGTTTAGAGAACAGAGAGCAAACCAATCGTCTACAAAAGCACCTGAGAAGTTTTGTTTGATACTAATGATGTGCCGTCAGGCGGCTATCGCTTTCAGTGTCTTTTATCAGCGGGGAGGTCCCTCCGATATTTGCTCGCCGGCTGTCGAGCGATCTGTTACCGACATATGCAACTGATCAGTACCGGTTTTTTGTCAAACTGAATAGCACCAGTTTTTTTTTTTTTTTTTTGTCGAATACGGTAACGGTGCGGAATTTCTACGGCTGTGGCAAGAACTCCGCTCCCCGGAAAGTGCTTTTTGCGTATTTTATGTGATTATGGCTTCAAACAAAGGTGTTAAGAGTGCACTATAAACCGAATATCTGAAGACTGGGATCTGTTTCCACATATCTCTGGTGGCGAAGGTATAACAACGTATTTGCTTGTGTGGGTACATATTTTACTTGTGGCTGCTCCACCCACCCAAGACGCTGTTACGCCCAGAAGTGTACCTACATATGTGAGCTGAATCCGAATTATGCGGCTCTGAGCTGCTTAGCAGTAGGGGCATTCCATGTCAAATCGAACAAAAATCGGCTGTTTTGCACCTTACCATCAGCGATTTCATTATAAATTTGTGAGCGAGTTCCTGTGTGGCCCCGGACATTACATTGATGTTTTTTGCACATTCTGACCACAGGTCTTCTAAATATAGGGCATCAAATTTTTACAAAATGTTGCATCTTTATATTTTTGAACGACCATAACTTTGGTTGTACTTGTTTGATTTGAATGAAATAAACCTTACTGTTTAGGTAATTTCTTAAGCATTTGTTTAGAATTGCACCTACGTAAATATATGACCTTGAAATTTGCTTAACTCTGTTCTTAAGCACAAATATTGAAATAGCAAAAAACACGTCACCTTCGATTTGGCTCATTTTCATATATTTTATTGCCTACCATATTCTTAACAACCTGTGAAAAAATTAGAGTGGGCCATTCATAAGTTTTGAAGAAAATTGCACATATGCAAACGTATGTTAGCGCGCGCAGTGGAGGGGGAAGAGCGAATTTCGCCCACTTCTCCTGTTTTTCGCCAATATCTCATAAGATTAATGTGAAATTAATTATGGCTACCTGTCAAGAATTGAATTGGACATCTCATCGTGCAAGCAATAAGAAAATCGGTTCACAACTGTTCTAGTAATAGCGGTGTAAAGTGAACATCCTGTCGCCGCAGCGACGCGGCGACTCGGCAGCCGGCGCCGACCGCTACGCGCCGCCTGAATTGTAGACTGTGCCGGGACGGAACGGAACGGTTCCGTCTTTACATCGCGCTCCCTACCGCTGATTACGTTCGATTCGCGTCAAATTTTGTGAGAAGACTAAGAAATGTACAGGCAATCTTATGGTGAAAGAATTTTGAAAATCAGTTGGTAAACAATTGAAATATGAACGTGTAAACACAAAATTGTGATTGCTGCGTTTCCCGCATCGGCCGAGCCCGCCTCAGCCGGCGACATGTTACTCTTAGCAGGACTCTAACTGCCATATTTATAATTGGATTAACTAGAAATTCCCCATACACACTAAAAAATGTATGTTCTTTCGTATAGTGAAGATCAAAAGACGTGAAGATATCGTTGCGTGATAATGTTTTCGTTGAATTTACTTCATGATGCATTTCCACACGGCTCAAAATTCACCGCAAAATACCGTTTGCCTGAGACACTTTCACTATGGAACGTGAATGCTTGACTACGATGACTATGCATTTCCATTTTCGCAGAGTTTGGGATATCACTAATCAGCAATCATTCATTTCAGAAAGTGTACACAAGCAAGCATGTCTTGACTCTGTCTTTCAAGGTCACGCGCGGTTGCGTGATGTTGATGCATGAAAACGGCGTTTGCCGCGAAAGTTATGAATGGCCCACTCCAATTTTTTCACAGATGGTTAGGAACATTGTGACGGACATAATATGTAAAAATTACCCAAATCGAAGGTGACGTGTTTTTTGCTATTTCAATTTTTCTGTTTTGATTCAAGGTCTAATGCATTTCAAGGTCACTTCAATTTAATTTTATGATTAAAAATCAAAGCCTTATCAATTGCCTATAAGACCCTGTTAATATCATTTTGATACCAGGAAAGGAACCAGAGTTATAGCCATTTAAAAAAATTGATGTGTGGCATTTTTCGCTATATTCGATGACCTATATCTCAGCGATACGTTATCAAATTTCGAAAATATTATACGTAACTCAGTTTTGAACCATGCCCAGTCTGCCTACAAATTTTCAGAAAAATCGAAGGGGATGACGGATTTCGGTGTTTGATTTGACGTGGAATGCCCCAGTACGAATGTGTCGTTATAACCAAAGTTTTGATTGCCTCAAATTGAATTTTTGTATTTTAAGCTTGCTTGCGTTGTGCATTAACAATATATGTAAGTACAATTGCAAATTTACGTCCGTGTTTCTTATAATAGTCAATTTGCCCATCACCTGGATCTTTTTATGTCTGCTTAAAGTTGATGTGCTGCTGTTTGGGGACTGTCTGGCCTTCTTTACTTGCGGTTAGATGTTTGACTTTTATAATTAAAAACGAGCTGGTTCCGGACGTAATTTTACATGATAATACTCCAGCGACATAAGTGTTGACGCCAGTCGCACAGGATGTAAACTTAATCAGAGTCGTTTTCAAAGTTGGCCCTGCAAAGTCTGGAGATCTGGAAATGGGGCTGCGGCAGATCCGCATCGGGCGGAAATCCGGGGCATTGGAGCCGACACCCCCGCGTCGAATCTCGCAGCAGTCTCTCAAAGAGTGGCCTGGGGTACTGTGCAGTCTGATCCTACAAAATGCAGTGATAGTCGCATCGCTCTGTGCGGGAAGCGTTGATGGTATGATGGCCTCCTGCATGTTTGATAAAGGCGCCAGACACCAGACGATATGCGCCTGTCTGGGTATGATTGCTCGTAATTTGATATTTGCCGTGATTAGCGTCAAACTTATAGCAATAATAAAATAACGCAATGTCTCTCGTGGCCGATAGTTCCAAGATGAATGCAGTTCTGCTGTGATTTTCTATTTATGATATCGCGTCTCGCCGGAGTGTTCGTCCGACTGATGCATCTCGTGAGATTGTATATGTAGGTATCTGTCATGTAATGAGCATCATAGGACAGCGAGACGAATTTTAGATGAAGATTGCATAATGCACAGTGACTTCCGCGATGCTAGAATAGAAGCAGCGCTGTACTGTTCGTGAGACGCGACCGTAGTGTGGTGTGGCGCTTAACTGAAATACCACAGGCCGTGTCACACAGGGGACTGCTAAAGATTTATTTACCTTTTACATGCGACGTTACATTCATTTATTCATTCTGCAGGTGGCTTGCGTCACACAGCTTCCCATGTTTCCAAACGAGGTCGCCGGGGTCAAGTAGTATGTCAGGAAGCGCCACCCTCGCGCTACCGATTGCGTGACACTGGCTTTACAGCACCTCGTATACCTACGTATCGATCAGGACAACAGGTAGTGCCGGCGGTTCTTTGTTCACGATCGTATTTGGACCATATGGCTTCACTGAAGGAATGACTCATAATGTGGGTCATGGCAACGTTAGCCACTGCAGCCGGTCGGACCCTGACCGATCCGTCCGTGGCACGTGCACCTCTCCGATACCGTCCAAAGGAAGGCCTAAGTGAGACTGGGCCGGGTCACCGGCACACACCGAAGTGGCGTTCAGGGTCATACCGGCCATCGAGTCGCCGCCAGAGAAAAGTGACCGATACTTTAAACGGAAACTCAATCAGAGTAGATCGCTGCAGTGGCGCGGCGCCGACATGGCCGAGCGATATTGGTACTGCGCTCAACTGGTCGGCTCTCTGAGCCGGGAAGCCCCTGGGGTCTGGACCCGGAGCCCCCCGGTCCGGTGCCGGTCGGTCGGTCGGTCCCGGGTGCCCTGAGCGGCCGGGCCGCGCTCCTTTGTCGCACGGTGAGCGCCGCCAGTGCTGCGGGACAATGGGCGTCAAGTGGTGTTTGTGGGCCCGTGTGGGCGTTGACAGGCGGCTCGGCCCCGGACGGTTTTAGCAGCAGTGTCTGGAGATATGTCTGAGCAGCCGGTGTTTGGCGATCACCGCTCATCAAAGACGGTGCTCCCTCGGAAGTCGCTCGAGTTCACAGTAGTGAGGCGGCTGAGGGGCATTTATCTGCTGTCGCTCGGACATTACCCTTCTTTGAAGGAAAGGTTATCCTACTTACGGCAAGGCGTCGGCCTCTTAAACCACCATACAGCTCATCACTTCTCCCGTTATGTAATCTCGCCATGAGTTCCTTCAGTGCATGTGGCGCCTGAGTGAGCCCTCATTCAGAGGCCGATGGCCGCTCTTTGTGCCGCATTTAGTCGCCGTTAAGTGGCCACTGTGCTGTCTCTGGGGCCGATACTTGTCGCCCGCTCTGGGCCCATCTCTCGCGAGCCGGGTGCCCGCCGACGCCCGTTAATCCCGGATCGTTTCCGTCACGGCGGACGCGCCGGCTCCAATTGAAGCGACGTTAGCGTCGACCGGCCGTCGCTGTGGGCCCGCGACCGACCGGGCGGGATGGGAGTGCGACGACCCGTCTGCACGGGGTACTGTGCCGCGGGTTATATCCGGACTCCGGAGTCGCTCCCAATATGCTGCTGGATGTATTTGGGAAGCGATGGACATCTCTCTGAAACGTGTGTTGGGTAGTTTTGGTTTGCTGTTGGTGGCCAGGTTTGGTGTGAGCCTTGGAGTGAAAACTGACAACACATGTTTTTAGTGAGGCTCCGATCAGTTGAGGAGAGCGTCGTTGGGTTATCGGTGTAACTTTGGGCTGTGCCGCGTGCAGTGTATTCTGACGATACCGAAAAGTAAGAGTTTGGTCGATCGGGGAGTGAAGGAGGAGCTGACTCACTCGGCCTTAGCCCGGGCCGACCGCTGACGGCTCGGTGCAGGGGTCTTATCCGCAGAGATAAACTCGTTCGTGGAAGCTCTTTCACCCAATACAATACTGTGTGTCAGGCATGACCCACGGCACCGCGCCCTTTTTAGCCGTCTGCGTCGCCTGGCAACACTGAAAATCCAGTCGAAAAGTTCCTAACTAGCTCAGGTTGGGGAACGACCCTCCGACCCCCTCGCGTTGATGTGCCTGTCTGTTTGAGAAGTGGTAGTTTGTCGGCGCTTTTTAATTATGCTATCAAGTGTGCCTGGTTACTGGGTCTAAACGTTTCTAAATAAACGAATTGTGGACGTTATGAGGCTACAACAGCGTTTACGAAGTCATTTAAACCTCATTTCTGCTAGTTAGGTGATAGTGGTTTCTCGTAAGATCCAATAAGTGGACTCACTTTAGACAAATTGTACCAATTACAAAGCTGGCATGGTACAGCGTTCGCCGCCCTCCTTTATCGATACACGAATCCAGACGACGGAAAATAGTTCCTGAGCTCAACCATCAATCATTTCGGTGACGACGCCATAAACGCGATAGAGAGGCTCTAATAATATATAGCGCGGTCGCGTATCATCACAGTAAGTCGTGTTCAAACAGGCCCCGGTGTCCCTGTTGACCCGCGCCGCTGGTCGGTCACCACAAAGGCCGATATTCGGACGTTGACCTCGACCCTCGTGGGTACGCATTGCACTCTCACTCGTCACCAATGGTCATTTATGCAAGGAACTGCTAATCGTCGGGTCGAGATCTGTCCTAAGAAAACATTTTTACATATTGATATATACAGTCAAACCTATTCATATTTGAACTGAGATTGCATGCTTTTATTGATATTCTGCAGGGTGAAAGAGTGACTGCGAAGTGTCAGAGCTGGTTGGCTGCGTCATCCCTCAATACGGGGACATGTTCCCCGTGACCCGCGTTGCTCTCGCCACCTTTGCCTATCTTGGTTTTTGTTTCCTGACCAGCATATCAAACATTTTGCCTACTATTAAAAATCTCAAATCGCATTTACAGCAGCAAAGAATGAGAAAATATGTTATGACCGAAATTTAATCTTTTTTAAACTAGTTAGTTACCAAGCAGTCTCAAGCCGAGCCTCTCTGGGTATCGGTTCAGTGTTCTGATTCCCAAGCTGTCACCACCGACCCACACGACTGGGTGGTCCTGCGGCGGCCGATATCACCGTCTAACGACCCTCACACCAGAAGGCCCTCCCAGCTGCCGCCCGTGCCGCGTCATTGCCTCCAGAGCACGTGGTGTGGTGCCTCTGGTGGCGGCACTAAACGGAAAATAAAAACGGCCGTAAACTGCAGCAAAATGACATAAATTGGTCATCACAACGAAATACCAAATCTTATAGTGTTAGTTCGCCCATAGGAGTTAATCCCGTAACAAATTATGGAACAGATGCGTTAAAATGAACATTGCTTTAATTATATGTCAAGCTGTATCCTGCATGTTTTATGCAAATATAAATACCTGGCGATAGGCGTATTCCGCCAGCTTGCATTCGAGCATAGTCAGGCATTCGTTGGTCATCTACGTTGCGAAAACAAGGGTGACTTTATTCGCCAATATTAAAAGCAAATGCACTTCTTTACTCCCTTTCAACCGTGGAAATGTGTCGTGGGACAACACTAACTCAATTATTTTCCCATTATATGCTCTTGCATCAAGGCATTGTTCAGTATAACAGCTTTAGCGTTGACAAGCGCCAGTGGTACTTTGTTTCCATGGCAATGTAGCCTGAGCCAATGAAGCTAAAATCGACAAAAGTACTCTGACGTCATATGCTGGGAAAATGCCCAATAAACATCGTGGACAAGCTTGCGTTTCGTCGACGTCAAGTGGGGTGGGTATGTCAGTGCATTACGTGCGTCATAGCTGCGCCATTATTGTCTCGCGTTCCACAGTTTTGCCTTCTGTCTCTCGGTACTCTGCAGGTCTTGGGCGCTTCTGTCCACCTTTCCACGCCTGTGCATTTGCCAGTCGCGCCATGTATATTGGTCATTTATGTCGCTGATCTGAGCAGGGTCATCTTCATCTTCGGACATCGTCGCTTCGCTCCCGTCTGTCGCCGATTTCCATTTTCCTGTCATGGTCCCAGCTGCCATCGCCTCGCCAACCCAACTGTCCTGCGGAGGGTCTGTACACCTGACTGCACCTGGGCCGAGATAATGGCTGGTGCCTGGTCGCCTGGTCACTCATAGTGTACCACGAATCAATGGCTCCCGTGTTGAAATAATCAAATTTGAATATGTCAAATAAAATGTGTCGTCGTCGTCGCCCCATGTCCGTCAGTCGGCTTTTGGAAGTAACAGAAAGAGCTGGCGACGACCATCTCCCCTCGCGACTGACACTCAGGATGTCTGTTGGCAACTTTAGGTAGGTGTGCTGTGAATTTTATTTTCCTGTCGCTGCCCGGTGTCACCTTGACACCGTCGTCTGGGCATTGCATTTCAGTATCGCTGTCAGAAATAGCAACCAGGAGGTGCACGGCCCGCTCTTATTTCCCTCATCGACCATCTGTTCACCCATTCCGATGTGATGAGTCTGAGGAGTCCAGAGCATTTTGGTCTGGAGGGACCTCCTGGGGACGGATCTCTCCTCGCTCAGATAGGGGGGAGGCGATCCCCATCAGCTCTCCAGCTCTGTCGGCAGACTGGCCGCCGACCCGTGACTAATTCCATAATGAGCTCAGCTCGCTGAGCCAGGGGCCCAGATGGAAGCACACGTGGCGACAGGAATGTCGTGGCGGCCACCCGCCCCGCGCGCTGTGGCGTGCGGGACTCCTAAACTATCCAAGGTTTTTGTCCCAATCTACCGAGCTTATCTCAAGAATGTCATCAAGAATGCCTTGGAACTGGAAGTTTCGGCGTCACCGTCTATATCCTACAAGTACACATGGCGCTGATGACCGCCGTGTCTGCTACTGTTGTGCGAGACTTCCCAGTAATATCCATTTCCCAGAGCTGTCTACATATTCTGCTTGGGGCCCGATTTCCTCTCGGCATGCGGGACACGTTAGTTGGTTGTAACCGGTCACTGGTTAGCTGATTCCACTCTGAATGCAGGAGACACAGGTCGGTCGGTCACCGGTCCATCAGCGGCTGGATCAAAATGTCAGCTCCGTATAACCAGGCCTGTCAGCGGCATGTCGTTGTCCAGGCATATTGTCATGCCGCCCAAACTGTTACCCGACTTGTGGCAAAGGTATGTGGCATAATATTCTTATCAGCAGCGGTTATAGGAGTGCTATATCAGCTGACGACGCTTGGGTCAAACTGTCGGATTCCTTATAGCTGGATCGAATTCTCGGCTGACGACCGCGTCATGCAAAACGTTGGAGCTAGCTGCCGGTTGACAGTGGGACCGAACTGGACATCCCTTTGCGTGACGGGCACACCGAAATGGCCCTGCCGGGGCGCGGGCGGGCAGCTGTCATGTGGGCGGCCGGACTGTCAGTGACGGCCGTGCCGGACAGGTGGGGGCGGACGGTGGTCACTGTCACTTGTGATGGGTCTCACGGGGTCATCGTCGCGCTGGCGACTCTCGGCCCGCACTGGTGGTCAGCGAAGCCAGGCCGCGCTGACTCAACCTGGTATGATTTTTACAGGACCAGGCTAGGCTAAGTATGCCTGGGCTGGGCTTTACTGAAAGATATGTTGGGGACCGGGACTTTGGTCTGTTCTATGAATCGTTTTGGTCCCCGTGGACCGGACCAGTGAACCCCAGTCCATGACGGTCTGCTGGTCCGGCCCATTATGGTCCACTGGTCCTGCCCATTGTAGTTCGTTGCATGTCGACAGCTGCGGTAAGCCGATGTGAGCACTGAGCAGACAGATTTACACCGCGCCTCGTGGGCGGCTTTCGTGGCCGCGTGGGCGACTCTCGTGGCCGCGTGGGCGGCTCCGTGGGCGTGTGGGCGACTTTCGTGGCCGCGTGGGCGTTGGCGTTATGGGCGTCAGTCGCGTTGCTCCGCAGTCAGACCGGCCATTCGGAGAGATGGTTTGTTGACGCCCGCCGGTTATATCAGTGCGGGCACACTCGACTGTCTGTGTGGAATTAGAGACCGGGCCGGGTCGGGGGAGGCTAGAGCGATGAGAGGAGTCTGGCTACGTTGGATAGTGGTAGGTGAGTCTGGCGGGGCTAGTTTCTGATGCGGTTTTCCCTTGATTGACTAGAATCGTATAATACTTGTGTAGAGAGCTGCCAGCTGGTGATCACGGATGATAGGTATATCTGGTATTTTTCAGCAATGTCTGATGAAGCCCAAACCCGTGCAGACTTCGTTCTTGATCCTCTTCAATGTCGACATCCTTGTTAACAGACCTTGATGGCCCGCTAAACTCCATATTTCTGTGTCCCGCTGTGCTGTCTCCGCGTCTGAGCCGCGTGGCCCTATGTTACGAAACACGTTTCTCTGGCTCTGATCGCGTGTGTGCATCTGGCATCTCACTACTTGGTCCTCAGCCATCTCACCACTTGGTCCTCTCCGAACACTTATCCTCTGACGCACTTTACCTCTGGCGCCTTATCCCTCTGACGCACTTTCCCTCTGGCGCCTTATCCCTCTGACGCACTTTTCCTCTGGCGCCTTATCCCTCTGGCGCCTTTTCACTTTCCCTCTGGCGCCTTTTCACTTTCCCTCTGGCGCCTTATCCCTCTGACGCACTTGCCCTCTTCTGACCTCCCTGCGTCTGTCTCCCCACAGATGCCGCGGCTGGAGATAAAGCTGGCACAGCAGCTGCCGGTGACGGGATGCGTGATCGCCTGTCGCTTCCCCCTACCCACCTGGAGACCTTCGTACGTGATCGGCGAGGGGGCAGACGCCGTCTGGGTCTACTTCCGACCGGGTATGGAGGACGAGGAGCTTCCACCTTCGCCCCCACCGCCGGGTAGGGAGAGGTAGCCGGGTGGGGTGATGGGTGTTTGTATCGCTGCCGGTTCTTAGAGCGGATGTAGGGTAGTGTGGTGCGACTGAAGTCTAGTCGAGAGTCGGTATACGAGGTGTGGCTAAAAAGAAACCGGACTGCTCGTGCTGGGCATAAAGTAGGGGGCCGAAGACTAGCGAGACACTTGACATTAATCTTTATCATATTGTGGTGATGTGTGCCAAATGGCATCTCGATATCGCTATTATTCTTCTTTCCACAGATCTTTGTTTTATCGATGTTCGGCGGCCTTGTCACCGCCAGGTTTCTACAATGAGCTTCGAAAAAAAGAAGGAACATGACGTTCCTTGCCAGACTCAACAGAGACGCTGAATCTGTTCAAGGCTTTAATGTTATGTTTGGTCATATGTCACATGCAAGTGTTTGAAAGGGTTACGAGGTTCAGCACTGGTCGTGAGGATGTCGGTGATGACCCCAAGGTCTGGAGGTCCATCAACGTTCGCGCGCATGTCGAAGTCGAGGGTGGAGACGAAATTGATCGTCTTTTTCGATCATAGGGGATTCGTTCACCGTCAGTTCGTGCTGGAGGTGTACCACAGTCGACCAGCATTTCTACAAGGAAGACCCGGGACGCCTCATTTCACGAGTCAGGCGCACCAAGTGGAATTTCTGGGAAGCCAAGATCTGGGTGCTCCATCACGACAACGCTCCCGTGCATTCTGCCATTAGCGTCAAATCGTTCTTTGCCAAAAAGCAGGTCGCGGTGCTCAAGTACCCTCTTATTTGTCAGACCTACCTCCCTGTGACTTTTGGCTGTTCCTTTAAATGAAAAAGGTTGTCAAGGGAACCCATTTTGAATCGGTCGAGGACATCCAGACCAGAGTGACCAGCGTCAGCGTCTTCGATAAAACAAAGAGCCGTGGAAAGGAGAATAATAGTGATATCGAGATGCCGTTTGGCACACATCACGACAATATGATAAATATTAATGTCAAGTGTGTCGCTAGTTTTCGGGCCCCCTACTTTATGGCCAGCACGAGCAGTCCGGTTTCTTTTTAGCCACACCTCGTATGCTGTCAGTGCGAACTTGTGAATGGTCAGCTCTACGGAGGATGATAGAGATTTTGATGGGTATGTTTTTGGGTCGAGATTTGAGTGATTCAGGTGCGGGAAGAGTTGGTGGTACTGATTTCGGAAGTTGCTGTTAATGTGCTGATGTTGACGAACTGATGTGACAATACATTTAAAGGCTTATTTTGTCAGTGCATCTTCATACCAGTCTCAACCCATTCAACTTCTATTGACGTTGGCATTGCCTTGTTTCTGGCTGGTAGCCAGAGCACTTTTTGTTTTTGTTTTTATCGGTGATGAATCTTGCGAATCTTGCGTAAGTTTGCAAGAAAGCATCTTAAAGACACAAGGGAAGGCTTGTCATTCCGACAAATGTTTTGACTTCTAAGCAACATCCAACGCCATCCCTTTCCACTCTGTTTAAACCTTTACGTTACGTGCACGTTGTTAGTATCGTAGGCATCGCTTTCCTGATTCTAGGGAGAACAATTTAAGCCATGCAGTCGGTGCGCTTGTAATTTCCCTGGGGAAGTTAATCACACTACTAAATGGGGCCAGCGCAGCATGACTTGTTTGCAAGAAAAACTGAACTACCTACCGGGTGGGTGCCACCATCTATTTGAGATGAAAGCATCCCGACGCAGGCTCTCGCACATTTAGAATGAGCTTTTCATTTTTGTTTGACGCATTTTTGGTGCGTGGCCGCACTCTTGTAAGTGGGATTTTCTTGGCGTCGGCTAACTTTCTGGAGCCTGTCATTAGAGCCGGCTGATGAACGGGCCCAAGCGCTGGAGATTGCGAGGGCGGCCAACGTTCAACGCGAATATTATTCAGCCAAAACGCTCTCTTTGAGCGGAGTTTTGCCGCATTGTGTGAGCTGGCGGAGAAGTGCGATGTAAAACAAGAATTTTAAGGGCGAAGAACTGTTCTAAAGATTTTGAGCATGGTTTCGCTAAATTTCATTTTTGGAGACTAGTGTTCAAAAAAAGAATATTAAATGGTTATGATCCTCCCAACCCATCTTACCAGCCACGTTCCTGATGCTGCTTCGGGTGACTTCCTCCGTCGTGACCAGCTCTGAGAGGCCCACGCGAGCTCCCGGTGCGTGGCGTTTGACTGGCGTGTGCGGTCGATTCGTGGTGTGACACCACACGCGCGCCTGAGCCGAGCTGCCTGGCAAGCCATCAGGTGGATTGGCCGCTGTGCGCCGCACGGTTTTCTAGATGCGGTGCAACCATCCATCATGTGGTTGCGACAGCCGCCACCAAGATTGGTACGGAGCGCAGCTGGCGAGGGCGAGACCGGTCAAACGCTGCCTCAGTGGTTTCTGAGGCTGCTCGTGGTTTGGTACTTACAACCGGGTCGAAGGCTGTTCCTGAACAGCTTCGCGGGACTGTTTTGGCCCCGACAGTTGCTTAAAAGATATCACAAATAAGCCTGGGTAACTTGGAATGAGGCTTCAGTCAGCTCTCTAAGCACTATCATCATTGCAATGCGATAGTGGGCCATCTTAAGGATGATGCAGAATTCTTAGATGTTTCACTATGTATACCAGGCTTTCTATTCACCGAGGAGTTTGAACCTGGTAGTTGATTAAAATTAAGTTCCTGATGACAACTGTTCGCTGAGGAGCTTTTCCTATTCGTTTGCCAACACATTTCTCCAACTGGTCAGCCGGGCTTCAAACACAAACTATAAAGGGAAAACTACATTTGTAAGGAAGTAAAATTGACCAGTAACCGGCATACGCGAGGGTAGTTGGGCACTTTGGCCCAGCGACACCATTGGTGTACCCTGACCGGGGCAAATGCGAACCCGCATCCGCTGTAGCGCCGTACAAAATGTAAACGGCACCTAAGAAGCTACCGGCGAACCCGGTCGATATGACTTTGGAGAGGGAATGCGCGCTTCTGCCTAGACGCATCCTCAAGATCGTTGCAGCGGCTCGTCGTTGACGGGAAGGTGCTGGGGTAGCTGATAATGGCCAACAAAGCCCTTACAAAGGATAATGAACGCTTTCAGCAGCATCCGAATGCTGGTTTGTGCTTAATTTCCAGGAATCTATTCAAACACGTTGTTGAAATGTAAAGCGTCAGAGGCAGTCAGATATATTGACTTCCCGTTGTATTAACATGTGAAAGGTATAGTGTTCTGTTTGTGCGCTTGAAGTGTTCCCCCTTGCAATGGCAGCGCTTGTAGTAGGTAGAGGTTGGTATGTTGTATTTAAATCCATAGGGTCTATGTTAGGATCAACCTTGGCTGAAATGATCGAATAAGAATCGAAAGCTTTTCTTCACTCCAGCACTACCAAACTTACGCCTGCTGACGAACTCACATGCGTCGCCCAATCACAAGCTCGTGCATAGCTACATATAAAACAGTTTTGCTCTGACGAGAAACATTTTGTGAAAAAGACCAGTGATTGGTGATGAAAACGGGACGTGAGATGCAAAAAAAAAATGGATTGAAAGACGGAAGAAGAAAACAACTAGGTATTGTAATTGCTGTTTCTCATGGTTCCTTGTGGAAATGACCCAAACACTGCACTTTTTAGCGCATGTTCCAGTCATTACTTTCTTCATATTGGAATATTAAATAGGTTAAAAAGCAATATACCTATTCATGCTACCTGCATCCTGCATTTTCCTGTTCTTAGCAGCCTGTGAAATGTTGTTCGGTAGTGCCCGCTTTGAGTCGTTTTCCTTGGCAGCCCCCAGACGGAGTACGGTGGACTTATTACGGTCGGCAGGCAGCAACTCGTTCTCATTAGGTGCGCGACATTAACCTTATTGGCTGAGAAACCGGAGCACTAATGACGCTACGAACCGATCTTGATTGAAATGGTAAATTACCGGAAAGCGCACGGCGTGAGAGCTAGATCGCAACACAAGGACTGAGAGCGGCGACAGAGCCAATAAACAGCAACACTCGGCGCATCTCCCGGCTGTCGCCCCTCTCCGCTCTCTGCCCGATGCTCTGTCGTCTCTCCTCCCCTGCTCTGTGCCCATCTCATTCCGACCAAGGTAGCGCACATACGTGTGACAATCTCCATCGGCCTGGGGCCGTCGGTCCGCCGCCACGGACGGCGCCGGTCTCTTGACCGACGTCTGCAGCTCAAGTGGTCAATCTGGCGCCGCTATGCCCTCGGGGTCTGGCCGGGACGACAGCAGCGGAGGCGGCGCGTCGACATTTCGCCGCCGGCGCCACTATTGTCTCCCTGTGGCGCCCGGGGACGCTCCGCCGCCGCCCGGCGACGACGAAAACTGGAGCGGAGTGGCCAGTAGCGCGGCCCGCTGGAGCGGCAGCCCCGCTGCATTTCAATGAGCCCCCGGCCCTGATTTCATTTAGCTCGAGATGGAGCCAACTATTTTTGTCTCGCTTCTCTCCCGCCTTCTTCCTCCCTTGGTAAGTGCACTTGTTTGTGGTTTCCGTTTGCAAAGTGGGACGACAAACTCGCTTTGGAGTTATGGCCGACTTGAAATGGAACAGTTTTGTAGCTGCTTAAAGAGACAGTCGCATTATGTCGCCGGTTGAACACAAAAACAAAGCATTAGCATTTACATGTACTTCAAAAAGTCTTTTCAAACAACTTGTGGACGCTTACTCAAGAAAGCGGTAAACCAATAAGCAGTACGTCAACCCACAGCTATAATACAGTGGTTGAAAAGTGTTGGTGCACGAAGAGCGGGCGTATAAAGCATAACGCAGGTAGCATGTAAGTGTAGCGAGACTAGAAACATCATGGCTATAACTCATGCGACTAGAGCGCACCTGTCTACGGTATAGAATGTGTCCACACAACCTGAAGATAGTGAATACCTACGTGTATCCAATTTGTGCCGTACCAGGAGGATTCGTGAGCGAGTGTGCTGTTTCAAGGAAAACGCTACAGCTCGCACACAATGACTCTGAAAAGGTGGACAACATGAACGTTGAGCATCAAAAGACGGGCTGACTACTATATACAGGTACCCCGTCGTTTCAATTAACAAGGTTTTGTAAAGGACGGGGCGCTGAGGGGAGCAGTCAGAAGCTGCAAAGACGGATGAATAACAGCGCCGTCAAAACCATTGTCACTTGCATCCTACCAGAAAATCCAACAACCCACCTCATTAATCCGCATGCACAATTCATTGGCGCTTGCATTGCTCTCCACCCGGTATCATTAGTATAATGATACCACGATAAGGACGATATACACTGGCAGAACAAAAAATCACCCTCCCTTTTTCTCCTCAGGTCACATTCTTCAATGCACCCCTGTTGATCACATGTGCGGCCGTTGTGGCGTATTCGGTCGTCTCACCGCGCGCGGTGGGCCGTCGGTCGCGGTGTCGCCCAACTCCTAGCGACTGTTTCCCACCTCCACACGACCGGCATCGATCCCTAGCGGTGATGAAAGCCAGCCGGGCTGCCGGCACGACGGCGGACGGCCGGCCCACCGGCGCCGCGGCGACCGCGACCCGGTCGGCCCCTCATGGATCCGCCCCAGGTCCGAGCTGTGGCTGCCCTAACTCGAATACAATCAAGATTGAAGCCAGAACTGACCCAGATACTCGACCGAGCTGACCCAGTTTTTGGTCGTTCCCGGTCTATATTCGTCTCAAATGCAGCTCGGACCTAGGCGGATCCACAAGGCACCCATGTCGGCTTTGTGCGACTGCCGATCTCGGCGCTCTCCGCCGCCGAGCCGCCGGCCACTGCACCGCACACCCGACGCCATTTGAGCGGACATTTGGAATATATCACTGTAGTTGCCGTATCACTGGCCAGCGGCGCCGTAGATCCTCCGTGGATCGCGGGCGGTCGCCGGAGCTGTCCAGTCCGTCAGTCCTGGCTCCCAGTCCGTCCATCAGTCCGGGTCACACATTCTCATTCTGTGGGCGTGGTGCGTGGGTTTGGTGTCCTCTGACGGTCCACTCTCCCCATCCTCCGCCCCCGCTCTCTGATACCCTCTGAGAGCACCGGTCCAGCTGACACCCATCGCGCCGTTCCCAGCTCGCACTGCGTCGTCCGCTCAGCCGTCTGCCCCCAATATCCGCACTGGTGTGTTCAACGTCCCGAGGTCCACGGACACACTCTGCCATCTCTCCAGCTCAGCGAGTTCATGGATCTCACCAGCCGCTTGATCATACACCCAGCACTTTGTGAAACCCCAATCACAAGTTTCCTGTTCAGAAATCTCACTAGTTCGCAGTCTTTTTGTGCAGCAGTGTCGCTGTCCGTCGTGCTAGACGGAGATTCGCGAGCCGGTGATGTTGTTCAGACTGGTTTCTGAGGAGTCTGCTGCCAGTATGTCCTCGGCCGTCTGCGTATGGCTGATGGTCTCCATCGCTATGGTGTGCGGTAGTAGGTGCGATATTCGTCCGGGACGCCGCTTCACAGTGTACCTGACGAGAGAGCAGTGAACGGTTAGTTCAGGGACTGAATGTAAGAGGGGAGGTGCAGGAGATACACAGATAGTCAGGGAGAGGGGCCAGGGGGAAAGGGACTCGAGAGGTGGGCAAATAGTGACAAGAGGGATAGGGTGAAAGAGACCCAGCAGATAACAAGAAAATCTGTTGGGGAGTGTGCGAGAGAGAGAGAGAGAGAGAGAGAGAGAGAGAGAGAGAGAGAGAGAGAGAGAGAGAGAGAGAGAGAGAGAGAGAGAGAGAGAGAGAGAGCGAGAGAGAGAGGCAGAGGCAGAGGCAGAGGAAGAGGCAGAGAGGAGAGACAAAGAGAGAAGGGAGGGAAAATACGGAGGAAGGAGGGAGAGAGAGAGAGAAAAAAGAGGGGAAGGCGGGAGCTGAGTGAATATATTTGGTATTTCAGGGTTGCACCTGGCTTGAATGAAATCAGTCAATCAAATGGAGCATGCAACATTCAAAGAAAAGAATTTCCTACAATGAAAAATAACCGAGCCTTCGCGTCATCACCATCGAAATTCGAAGGCAAACACATTTCCGATATTCCGACCCGTATCAAATCCAGGAAGTCCCAAATCAGCGTCAGCCTCGGCAGCTGAGCCTCGGGTGGCGGAAGGATTTGGATCGTTCGGATATTTCCGACCAGACACATCGACAGAGGCAAAACCCAGCGGCAGTCTCCTGACAAATATTCGACTTTGCGCCGAGGTGCGCCGAGGGCTTATGTGGTGTAGTTTGCGTGTGTCAGCCAGTCCTTGACGACATTGGAGTCTGGAGACCTGCAGGATTTTTCAGTCACTTCATAATTTATTCCCACGTTCTACCGCACAACACTGAACCCAGCCCTGTCACGCCAGCAATGCGTCGCATGAAATGCATTGTTTGTGAAAAGACATTAGTGACGAACCATAACTGAAATGATCGCCATCGAACGGACGAAAGGATATATAATTCAGAGTCCTCAACTAACTATTTCCAATAGAAATTAGATACTTTGTTGACAGACATGAATTGGTGACCTGTAAGTCACCTCGTCAACAAATGAACAGAGTTTATCATTTTGCTTCAAACTTTTAAAATGATGGTCTAGATGAAACCAGATTGATTGTTGAATGAAGGTTCACAAAGAGATTTATGCGGGGCTTATGTATAAGTTACCAAGTCTTTTGTCTGGTTTTAAATATATTGACTTCGAATCTGAAGTTCGAGCCTGACGGACAATACGATTTTCAAATAGTATTTCAATATTTTCTTTGAGTCATAGTTTCTAAATAAAAGATATGTTTATCCACAATGTACTTCATCCATAGTAAGCAAGCCGAAAGGCGTAGTTACCCCAACTGAAAGCTCTGCAGGCAGTGAATGTGTGGCGGTTAACTGATAAACTGAGTGGTTCAAAACATTTTCTGTGTGAGGAGCCAACCTATCCTTCACTAGTGTCGATTCATAACTCCGATCGGCGTTCAGCGTCAGCTTGAGCCATTTATGTATTTTTTCATTGCATGTCATTCATGTTTTAATTTTCGAATGCCATGAGGGTGTTGAAGCGTCCACTGCAACGCTGCGTGTTCGTTCGCCCGTTTTGCCAAAGCTAGTTCGCCTTGTCCGCTCTCCGCGCCGGCTGCGAGATGCCTGCGGTGGTAGACTAGCCCGGCGGGCTCCTCTGCCCGCGGTACAGTCTACCTGCCAGTGGGCGCTTTACACCAGCACTGCAGTCGGACTCGCGCCGGGCAGGGATGGCGTAAGAAGTTCCTCTGCTCAGTGCTACAGGCCACGTCTGTTCTGCATTATTTATCTCACATAAAGTCAAGACACTTCGAAAAAAAATGTGTTAAAATCATAACTCTGCCGTTATTCCAGTCTAATAAAGCAACTTTTGAGAGTTCGATGCATTTCTCGCGCGGGTCCGTATTACTTTAAATCACACCATACGCTGTTGAGCCTCCTGAGTTCAATATCATTACCCTAGTTATTTCTTCTGATATTCATCGAATTCATCGATACAACGTTTCCTTGAAGCCACAATTCTCAGTATTGATTTGCCTTCTTCGACGATTTATGTCGTATCGTGAAACATTGAAACATCGACAAAAAGACGAGCGCCTCGTTAAAAATCAGCACACACCACAGCTCGGACAGCCCAGCGCTAAAAGATTTCGCTGATGGAAGTTTGATGTGCACAATTGGCAGCCTGTGACCGCTCCAATACGTCGGCGTAATGGTAAACAAGCCGCCATCAGATCTCGGATCTGCCATCAGAAGGATCGGAATGAGTCTGACTTCGGCCTCTCTCCAATTGGAACGAGTCGCCTGTCCACCGAACCAATGAAACCCAGGAGAACTTCACGCAGCATAAGACTGAGCGCAGCTATACTTATGTGGACTGAATCACTCTACTAACCACATAGAAATTATCAAAAGAGCTGCTGAACTAAAATACATTGGTCCAGTGGATGGCTTTATCATGCTAAGACAATGATGTAGTTAGCCTGATGGTTGGATTGATTTCCGAATTAGCCGTAGTTAATGCAACTACGCCTAACGAAGGGCTACTTACCGCTCTTGAATCGACCGTCTTACGTGACGAAGTCGGATTAGAGCTAATAGTGGACGATTGCGTCAGACAGCCGACGCTGGTGCAGCCGTAATTTGCAGTCGGTATAAAAGTTCTCGGCTGAACCGGACTCTAGAGAAGCTCCGGTTACCTTGGTACCCCAGTGTTCATCGAGCCGCGGCGCAACTGTTCCAGTCTGATCTAATCACCAGTCGAGCGGGGTCGATCGCCCACCGAGGGGTTATTGCGTTATCATCAACGAAATAGGGGACCGTGCGGCGCAGCAACTGGCTGGGTGATTATGACATGTATCTAAACGTCCTTGGACTTGATACACACATAACACACCTACGCTGCCAGTGTGGATAAATATAGATCAGTCTTGTTCATTTTTTACGAATGAAATAGCATCAATCCTCTGCTATTAACGTCTGACGAAATGTTATTATTTACTTCCCCAGGTAAATGATTATGTTTCGTTGTAGTTTCGGGCCACACTGAAGGAAGCAATTACTAAAAAAAAAAAGGAATATTTCGGCTTTATTGAGTTGCCTTGTTTACTGGAATTGGATTTGGTTTTTAATCATTGTTTCCCCCAGTGTTCTCCGAAATTAAAACGGACCATATAGTCAATTCTCTGTTCAATGTCATACATGGTTCAGAGGCTGACTGTCAACTCAGAAATATTAGAGGGTCAATCTGAATTTTGACTTTATATCCTAGCCTTGCTAGAATAATGGTTTAGCCTTGACGTCTCAGTGTTTCAAGTATTTAAAACAAAAATAATCCATTTATTTTCATGAGCACCCAGATCAGTTTACTACTTATTCATCAGCAAAAATAATATTTGAGCAAAAACAATCCAGAGCTTTTAATCCAGTTACTTGTTACTTTTCAACCATACGAATAACTGCAGTAAATGCCTGCCGGCAAACGTGTCTACGCTTATATAAGCTTCAGTATTTATCCCTCGTCGAGATTGCATCAGAACACGTTCGCTTTCACAATATCGTTGGCCGGGATTTCATTCGACAGCAAAAGTCTCCCTCTAAAACTGAGTTACTTTAACTGCATTGCACCACTGAGCCCGCATCTGCTCGCTAGAATGGAGAAGGCTGCGGCGAAGTTGGCGCAGCAGCATTGAAACGACATGGCTGCGGGCGCCGAATTCGGCGCAGATGGACCGATCACGGGTGGCAGAGGAGAAAGAGGAAAGGCTGGGTCGGCGACCTTAGCTGAGAAATGGAGCAGCATTGAAACAAAGAGAGAATGGGGAGGGGAAGAGAGGGGGGAGAGAGAGAGAGGGAGAGAGAGAGAGAGGGAGAGGGAGAGAGAGAGAGAGGATATGGACAGAGATAGAGTGAGAGATTTTCAGGGAGTAGTAGAGGAAAGAGAGAAACAGAGGGTAGAAAGAAGCGCGTAATTCATCTTTCAGCAAAGGAACGGAGCGGCGTTTGATACGAGTTTAAATGGCAATATGAACGAAAATTTCTAGTGACCACTGATTTGTGAACCATGAATGTCACAACTTTAACAGCACACTAAGCATACATCAAAGACTCATGTAAACCGCACACAGGGGTCCCTGAGTCCACCACTTTAGCTCATCGATCACACCCACGTCGTCGCCATAAAACAGCTCACCGTTCAGAGCCACCGCAGAGAGCGGAGCTGCGCGGCGACATTTGCGCCGCGCCAACGCGCCAGTATCGCCACGTGGGCGGTCGGCGCCGCGCTCCAGTTACGTTGTTAGCGCCTCGCCGGCCGGCGATCGTCCGGTAAGGTCATTTGATGACCTCTGCTCACCATAAAACCGTCCGAAAAGAGCCGGCGACGTTCATTGAACGCCGCTAACCAGGTTGCCCGCAAGTGGTATGACATGTAATGGGACGCTGAACGAATGAAACCGACATACAGCGGGGCGGAGAGGAGAGTCCAGTGGGTAGTAAAACGGGATGGAAAGAGGCAGATGTGTTTTAGTGGCACTTCGGTCAACAGACAGTTGATATGAAAAAGAGCACGTGGCTAGAAGGCGGACACAAACATCACTTACCATTTTCTTCAGCTACGACTGTAAAAATCGCATGAATCACGTCATGATTTATGGCATGCATTATGTCGAGCCTTTAGTAGATATTCATTGCCAGCTGTTGCGCCTCCGATGACGTCACGCGGTGGTCTGGCGACTCGCCTGTTTTTGGGCCGGCGGAGCGCTGGACAGCAGAGCTGGCACCGACAGCTGCACACGCTGGTCAGGTCACTCGGAGACGACCGCTGGTCCGGCGAGAAGATCACCGATCCGTTGGCGGTGATGACGTCACCCTCTAACCGCACCGTCTCCTGTGCCAACTGGAACACAGATACACGTCATGGATTCAGGTGTGACGTCATACAGTACTGGATAAAACACACACACAGTGGAGATAACGGGGTGAATTAGAATGAGTGAGGGAGTTGGCTTCTGTTCGTTTTGGTTTATATTTCGTTTCGACGATTTTACTCTGAATATCGCCACAAAAAGCACATCTTGACCAAACATGCATTCATATTACTGTAGGTATTTTATCAAAGCCATATTAAGTCGGTTTAATGACATTGAGTTATCAACGTTCCAATTTCACCTGCAGCATTTTTTACGACATTTTTCACTCCATAGCTGCGGCATCAGAGGCCGCTGAGCTACGGCCTATAGCCGGCGATGATTTCGACAGCTCACTTCAATAGTGCTCAGAGCTGACGCAGATGAAAACACAGGTGAATGGCGACACCATAAATCACTGTGCGCCGGGGCGGCCGTCTATTTCGGGTGGCGGCGGGCAGCGATAAATTAGAGCCCGGCCGCCTCCGCGGGCCGCTCGCGGGGGCGGTCACCCGTGATGACCCGTAGATGCCGACACGAAGCGTCCCAGTGACGCCCTCCGCTTTCGCCCGAGCGTACGATGACGTCGTGAGGGTCCGGTTCGGGAGAAGTAACGTTATCAGGGCCGTCATATCGTGCGCTGTTCGCAGTGACGCGAGCAGTTCCAGCAACCCAGCTGGCTGAATAGGGCACGCCGCGCAATGGGCTGTCGACAGGCCACTTAGAACGCTATAGCAGTTTAAACGTGCCAGAATACTCGAAGTTTTCATTTGGCAGCACTCTTACTATCTCTGATAGGACGCTGGCATAGTTTGGGGGTTTGGGTTTTCCCTTTGTGAACGAAGCATCCAGAATGTCGACCTTAGGCTTAGTAGTCAGTGGCTGGCGAATGCACAGAAAATAATAAAATAAATAAAGCGTATGGATCGGATTTCCCTTTGAACGTTATGAAGCAATATCCTACAGATGTTCATTGTTCAATGTTCATATTGAAGGATCTTTTTCGCGCAAAAGAAATGAATTTCTGCTGAGTTTAAATGTTCCTTATGTCTTCTTACTAGTTTATTGCTGTAACTCACAGCTTCTCAGAACGCCGAATATCTATCGCTGAATGACAGTGCACCAAAAAGTATGCAGGATTTGATATATGTAGTTCGTTTCATGCAGAAAGACGAAGAAATGGACAAAGATGCAGGTTAATGAGACACTTATATACTTACTAGGCACGTTGAGTGAGCGCCACTTTGTGAATGAAATCAACATGTTTTGAACCAAACATGGAGATTGCAAAAACAAACATAAACTCCGGTAAAGACCTGCGCGAAGCGAAAAGCTTCCCATCTATTCAGCAGTCATTATCAGTTACCACTATCAAAGATATCATCCTCATGATAAAGAGCACTCAACAGGATGAGAGACGAGGTGCTGGTGGGAAACACCATCTGAGCTAGAGAACGATCTCCAGCGGGTCATTCTGTCCCTTCAGAGGTGGCTGGGACTGTCCCGGCCCTGACGACAGCCGCTACTGACGGGTTCGTTAGCTGTGCTGTCCGTCAGGCAGTGTCGATAGTGTCTCACCGCCCCAGACGAGTGATTGTGTCTCGGTCCGATCATAGCTCCCTGGACACCGAGCTGAGATGAGCACTGCTGCTGGCGGCATGGCACGGCCCTATACCAGGGATTCCCGACTGGTTTGTCATTACATTCCTGCGTCATTGGGCACCACTGCCCGGCCATCTCGCCTCCTTTGTGTTGACCACTGAACTCTATAATGTGGAATGCGCATCGGCCGCCAGATGGTGTCCAACGGTGCCGCCATGTTGCGCAGACCAGGAAGCGGCCGCCGCCTGTGTTGGGGAATAGGGAATTCGGGACCTCGATTTACGTTTGCGGTCGCTGCATGCGTTACGTTCAAGCTATGTGGACACGGAACCCGGCATCTTACGCAGAATTGAGTGGAGAACAAGATGGAATCCTAAAAAAATCCTCAGATACAAGGAACTAATACGTTAAACCCTTATAAGTCAATGGGGAAATATGAAAATTGCTATATTTGCGCCGAGAATGATCTGAAACTATCTCAAGCATATAGAATCATGATTTCATGCACTCCTTGCAAGGTTCTATGCTTCATATTTGCATTGTTGCCCTTGCGTGACGTCATTTGTGACGTCACAAGTGTCACAAGTTTTCTTCAATAACTCCCGATCAAATTGAGCTAGCGAGTCGGGAAAGCCACCAATGGACTCAGGAAGACCTGCCGAATCGAATGATATGCGACATGACTTCTTTCGACCAACTTCGTGACCTGGGGGTGCTGACCTGACCTTGACCTGAGGTCAACACCCTAAGTTGACCTGACCCGAACAAAAAGTATATCACTCGATGCGCCTGAGCTAGCTGAACACGATGGTGCCAAAATCGCGGCTCTACGGCCATTTTTGGCGAAGTTATTAACCAAAAACCGAACCCGTGCCTTAGATCACTTGACCTGACCTCAGAGGTCACCGGTTGACCTGAGACCTTTACAGCGGGTTCCTACCAGTCATTCTGCATTATACTTTGCCGCATACGACCACTTTACCGCTTAATTCTAGTTTAATTAGCGGCGCATTAGCGAGGTGGGTTCAATCAACCCCCTCGGCCGGGGCAAATGTAGGTCCGGCGAGTGAATTTGAGGAATTCTGAAGATACGATCGTGTTCCCCATTCAATTCTGCGTAAGATGCCGGGTTCCGTATCTACGTAACTTGAACGTAACGGATGCGGCGGCCGCAAACGTAAATCGAGGTCCCGAATTCCCTATTCCTCAACACAGGCGGCAGCCGGTTCCTGGTCTGCGCAATATGGCCGCCACCGTTAGACACTACGGCCAATAGGGTTGAAGCGGCAGTGCTCCCCTGTGGTGTTGACGCACCTCTTTGTGGGGATTCGTACTGCGATAACCACGTTTCGAGTAATTTCGGTTATTTTTATCACAATTTAGTGGTCAAATACATACTTACTTTTTACGATGGATTTCAGGGATCAAATCCATACGCTTTATCATCACACAACTGGGGAAAACTAATTACAGATAATCTAGTTCTGAGGAGATGCGTACATATATTGACAAATCACACCCAGCGCGGAGTTGTGGCTGTATTATATCTGGAGCGGAATGGATGATCCGGCATTTCCGCTGGCGGAGACTAAACGGTCTCATGATAAATCGTTCCGACACTTCCACGGGCTTAGAAAGGAATTTTAGCGCCAAAGTAGCGGTCATGGTCAAAGTTCGACGACTGTACTCAACATTGCCATAATGTGGGATAGATGGTGTCACGTTCGGCGAAGTAATTGCTACTCTGACGGGCCGTTCGGAGACGATAAGTTTGATAAGATTGGATAGTGTTGTAGCAAGACACATTGGACAATATCGTGCCCATAAAGATGCCAGTTTTAAATTAGCATGGTGGTCGGACGGGACATATTTAGGGCAATATTTAACAGCGCTGGGCGATGCTGAACACAAAATAACAACGATAAAACATCATAAGTGGAGGGGTGAGCAAACTGAGCCTTTTTCAATAACGCTGATACACTCTGGGGTAAAGACCGGTTACACCAGTCAGAAAGTGAAGTAGATTCGGTGTGGCCAAACTAGCACCTGGTAACAAATTCCCAGTGCTCATTCGGACAGCTGATGCTCGGCAAGCTACTTCTTAGTAAATTGTCATGCTGACAGCTACATTTATCAGAAAATTGATTTTCAGATGTTTGATAATTATCGGATGTTTCCAGTTTTAGAGAAGCTAGGATGTCGCCAGAAGCTATGGAGAATTGTTTCCAATAGCGAAATCATGGAGTAGAACCAAAAGGCATTGCTAGATAAGCAATCGGCAATCGATAAAGCATAATCTTCAAGTGAGTTTGGGGTATCGATACAGAAATCGTATCTAGCGTTGACAGCGAAACATGCATTTATCATCAGAGGCATGCTACCGGGTGCTGATAGTTCCTTTTTTTGTGTGTGTTACATTCTCGCTCCACCTGGTTCCTAATTCCCTCAGCAGATGTGTCACACTTGGGCGAAACGTTATTCAGGCTGGCTCGTTATGTTTCGCCCTCATTCACCTCAAAGCTGCAAGTCATGATCCAAATCACGGTGAAAAATTGTCGCCAGATGTATGTCTACTCTAACACCTGTTAGAGCGTGGAAGTCAACACGCGACATATCTAGGTGAGGCTGACACGGCGCCTGGCCACACGTCTAGCGAAGTAGAGTGATGTCATTCCACAGTTGAAGGGCCGAAACCCTTCAGTGGTCTCTTGATATTTAAATATGTGGGAGCTAACAAGTTCTTCGCCTAAAATATTGTTGGAACTTCTGAGAGAGCGCAAAAAATCTTCATATTCTTAAGTACTGATAAGATACCAAGAGTTCAAAGGCATAGAAATAGACCAAAGCAATATCTAACTGTGTTTAACATATTTATTGATTACCTGCTTTCGACATCAAATTATTATGCCATGTATGCAAACCTTTCAGGAGTCTGTACTGTGATGACTTATGTCGATACTTCCAAGCAAAACGATTTCACCAGATTTCTGCTGGGTAAATGATCGTTTGATGCTAAACAGGACGCTCTATACTCGATGCCACAGGAAAGTGTGAAAAGTTTTATCGTTTACCCACCATAAGTTCTAAGAAGCTGATGTACATTTGATGAAAGGAGAGCTCTATAGCATTAGCACCTAGCCTTAGATCGCTCCATTAGCCTATCCCACTTCTCGAAAGCAAGTGTAACGCTCTAAAATTCCATTAGCAAATAAAACCAGTAAAACGCCTTTTGGGCGAAGAACGAGCGAGCGAGATAGTGAGCCCTGCACGTGCGGAAGGGCGAGAGGGTACTTCCAACGGGCTTGTGCAAAGCACCCTTCTAACCGGCCGCTAGCGGTGTGCCAAATTTGAACGCAATCGGCCCGGCCGTTCCTGAGATCTGGAAGCGGCATTCTGCACGTGCGCACGTGCAAAGGGGGTCCAAACTCCAAACTGACTTTTGCACGGCACCCTACAAACTGGTCCCCAACCGTGTACCAAATTTGAACGCAATCGGCCCAGCCGTTCTCGAGATCTGGGAGCGCCCCCTGCACGTGCGTACGTGCAGTAGCACGCCAACCTTAACACATGCAGATGAATTATCTGATGGAGACCTAACTGTGTACCGAGTTTCAATTCAATCGGCCCAACCGTTGTGCCGTTATTGAGGTTGCAATTTTGGGGGTTCTTAAAAAATGTCCAACTTTACCACGCGCCACGTGCGGTGGTTGGCAAGAACGCATGGTGGCCATCACACCACAGAACTTTTACGTCCAAGTGACATTCAGTAAAGAAGACCGCTTGTCAATCGGATGTCCCGTTCCTAAGATATTAGCTTTTGAAAAGCGTACCACGGCCGCTCATACTCAGGATTTTCCCTTAATTCAGTAAGAACTCGCTCGCTCGCTGCGCTCGCTCGCTCGTAACAATGTTTTATTTTGCTCAGTTTAAAAGTGGCTGCAGTATTATGTCACACAGCTCGCTTATACTCGTATCAACAAACTCGTGTGAATAAGCAGAACGTTGAAAGTCGCCAAGTGTAAAGTGAGCAATTTACACCAAGGACTACGAATTGACTTTATCGGCACTTCTTTACAAAGTCCCAACCAGCAATTCAGCTATCAAGCAGCAGTGTGTTTGTAAAGATGGCACACCATTTGCCGAGACAGGCCTCCTTCAAGTCAATTGAATTCGGCCTCGTATCTAACCGATTACGGTCAGCACGATTGGGCTGGAAGTTCAGCACGCTAGGGTGAACGTCCCTTCCACGCTAACAAAGGGAGGTGCAACGAACCCCTCAGCCACGTGACGGGACCGCAGGGTCTCTACGCTTCGCACCATCTATAGCAATGAGCATCGCTGAAGTGCAGCGTCATGTAATGTATATGTTTTGAAGACAGGGCTTATCAATAACACTCATCTGTCTGAAATGATAACGCGTCAAGGTCGTCATTCTGAGACAATAGTATGTGAAGGCCATTACATAAAAAACAGCTAAGAATATGTAAAAAGGAATCATATATAAAAAACTATAATGAAAAGAAGATACTCATCGAAAGCTACGCCTTTTAAAATGACTCATGTTCTTTTAATGTGGGTAAGGTCAGAGTTCATCAATTCAGTTTCTGATTTCATTTTAAGGACATTATTTAATATTTTAGAAAAAGTATAAATAACGAATCAAATCAGTTCAACTTCTTTTAGTACCAGGCGGCGCTTCTGTCCTGAATCCTTCGCGAAGGCAGAATCTTGCCTTAACCGAGTTCAACAGACCGCTCAAGTCTCGGTAAAGAAATTAAACTCGCCAACTTCCTCGGCAATGCGAGGCGGCTCGTCTCAGCTGTCTAGTGACCTTTTCGGGGCGCGCCTGCTGCTTCAAAGTGAAGACAACGCCAGTCACGGAGAATTAACGTGAGCCGGTGCGGAAACGGTTCGCCCGAACGGCTCTACCCTTCAAAGGCGCGCGAGACGACAGGCCGCAAAGGACGAGCTTTCGAGCCATGACATTCTGTCGGCTGGAGGCAGCTCGTGTAAGTCGATGTTCCTCCAATTGCGGTTCAGTTGAAACGTTCATGAAAAGCAAACTTAACAGTGCACAAACTTGAAATGTTTACAAAAACAAGTGTCACATATGACAACGTACCGAATAAATGCGGTGAATTTTGTGTCAGTGGTCGTCGCAATTAATATCCCATGTTTATCCACAGGTTTATGTACGGAGAACTAATGTTGAATAGGAGGTTTCCTCTTCTGACCCCTTCCAGCACTCCTATCCCGGCACTAGCTTACAGCCATTGTATGCCCCCGCCCCCTTTCCTCTCCCGCCGCCTCCCGTTGCTCACCTGGAGAGCCTCTGCCTCGTCTCGCTTCTCGTCTTCCGTGTTCATGGTGACGAACCGCAGCACGAGCAGGTTCAGACTGGCCGCCACGATCGCCAGCCCAAACAGGATGAACACCAGCGCGAACGCCACGTAGTCGGGCCTCGTGTTGAGCGCGTTGTCCTGCTGCAGTGACACCATGTCGCCGAAGCCTATGGTGGTGAGCGTGATGAAGCAGTAGTAGACCGAGTCGAAGTACGTCCAGCCCTCCTCGCGTGAGAAGGCGGCCGCTCCGCCCGTGATGACCAGCACGCTGAGCGTGAACACGACACAGATGAGGTTCAGTTCGGAGGCCTCCTGGGAGGAGCACTTGAGCAGCCTCTTCACGGCGCGGATGACGATCGAGCTGGCGCGGTTGACGCGGTCGCCGATGCTCTGGAACATGACCAGGCCTAGCGGAATGCCGACCAGGGCGTAGCACATGGTGAACACCTTGCCGCCCACAGTTCGGGGCGTGGAGTGGCCGTACCCTGTCGGAGAGAGGAGAGCAGGTCAGTTGTGTATCACTATCGGGAGGATAGAGAGAGAGAGAGAGAGAGAGAGAGAGAGAGAGAGAGAGAGAGAGAGAGAGAGAGAGAGAGAGAGAGAGAGAGAGAGAGAGAGAGAGAGAGAGAGAGAGAGAGAAAGGGGGAGAGAGAGCGAGAGAGAGAGAGAGGGAAAGAGAGAGAGATAGGGAGACAGACCAAAAGACTGCAAGTTTCTTCAGAAAGACGGAGAGTAGACAATGTTACCTACTGGAATTAATCATACAAAGATATAAGACCGAAATAAACCTTACTTCAATATGAAAAAATAACGAGGCCATAAGACTCAAAGGCAAAGTAACTTCTCAAAAGCTTTCCGTTCAATCTACTGATCTGTATGTTCCCTCTCTGCATATCTTTTACAATCCATATCACGTACGGACGTGGCTTTGAATTTCAACTAGAGCCAGCGCTGCGCCTCATCTCTAGCCTGGGATATAACCGCCCCCGCCTTTCCATCCTACCAGCCCCAGCACTTGCCAGGCCCAGTCTACTAACAACAAATGAGCCGCCATCAGGGTACTCCAATTCCGGCGTGACTCGCCATCGCATACAAGTGACAGGGTGCTCGCTAGGCCAGTGATGTCATTAATCCGTGGCGTCCCGGCTCGAGTCGGAGGCACTCACCGGGGCTTCAGCGTAGGGGCGGGGTGTGAATGGACCGACGCCACGGGGGGGGGGGGATGTTTGACATAGGTGGGCATCAGCAAGGACAAAGCCCTACCTGTGCTGGAGCTTCGGTCGTAAAAGGAGCAAACATTGGCAAAGATCTGTCAACATCGGAGACGATCGCTAAGAAACCATGTCAGATGCGCGCAATGTTTACTCGCAGTTAGCGTTTTTTTTTTTGTAAGCGTGAATTACTTGAAGACTTAAATTTGTCTGCGCATTTGTAAAAAAAAAAACAATGCGTGAAACAAACCTTTAACTTAAACATACGGATATATCCAATCGAATCAAAAGTATTATGAGCCGCAGAAAAGGCAGGACGGTGCCGAAAGGCCTTTTGCGGTACCGAAAAAGGCGACTAAGCAATCTCTCAATAACTTATGTTCCAAGTTTAAATGAGTTTTGCAGGTGAGAAAGCCGCTCCTTCTATATAAAATAAATACCACGCATTGCAAAGAGCTGTTTTCGGAATGTTTAAGCAGCAATTAAAATTCCCATCTCCTGCTTATCAAATTAAAACTCCCTTAAATTCTTTAAAGTTGAATAAGTCTTCAAATCTACCACTTCTCGCCGCCTTCCCTAGTTTAACAATAGTCGTTTGAATTTGATAATGGAAAGCCTGCGTTTTCAATCTACCTGTTTTTCAGACCTGGAAGCTTATAAAAGTCGAACTTCCATCGTATTTTAAAATGTTATAGTAATGCATGTGGCACGAGAGCACGTCCCACGGTCAGCACTCATCACTTGATAGCAGCTTTGTACGTTGCGGCCAGGGGCGCAAATTTGTGGTCATTCAGGTGTGATATAGGTACTTGCATATACGGAATATCATTTTACGTTAATGTGGACCCACAAGGCTCTACGCATACCACTGTCTGGCTCGCTCCAACTACCGAAACTCCTGTGTTGTGCTGTCTAACTACCGAAACTCCTGTGTTGTGCTGCCATTCCCTGAGGAGAACCAGAGCCTCCGCGAGCGTCCAGTCCCGCTGATTGCGTAACGCCAAGAATCATTAATATTCTGACCGTGGAGAAAAGCCCGGAATAGTAATGGACATTGGGGAGTATCCCGTCCGAAATTCCTGCCAGGCGAGGCTGGAAAATCCGACTATAATAGTCGGGCGTTTACTACAGCTGGGAGTTTTAACGATGGCCGGCGTGGATCACATGTTTTTACATTATGTAATCATATGTGATCTTTTGACGCGTTGCATGATTTCAATAATACTTAATTAATGATAATGACGAAATCGAGGGCGTCAACATCAACAACAGTTTGCCTGTCAGGGACAAAACCGATTAGAGCTTAGTAATCATTTATACAATGAACAGTCGCAAACGAAAATAAGTACCTAATTCAATTGGCGCAGCGCTCTAAAATGCTTTTCCAATTTTCTTCATCTTCTACCAAATCCAATCAACTTCAATAGTTTGTGGTTTAAAGTACCGTTAGTACTTGGTAGATAAAATTTGTAGTTACTCTATTACCGATGAAATAGTACATCAGCATACGAATTGTTGACCTTGGTTGGATGAGAACATTGTTTGGAACAGGGCTTGAATTACTTCAGTGACCATAACAGGGCTGGATTTAATCAGAGTAATGTAGGCAGCCTATCCACAGGCATTGTCACAGTTCATTTGTGAAATTCCTGACGGAGATAAGCGTAACTCAGCGTTGACTCCATCGCGGTATTGGGAGCAATGGATTTAGGACATTGGCCCGCAGCATCAAGCTCTCCCGGCAGAAATTTTCGGTCGCAGAATACTGAGAGCTGTGACGCGCCAAACTTGTAGATTTCTCAGAACCCAAAGAGCTCGTCCCCTGGCACAGTTTGACATTTGTTTCTCTTCCGATGGTCGAGCAAGCACAACCGAGTCCACGGCACGAGGACTTTCCCTGGCGCCGACACTGAGCACCTCCCCATCCCTCCCACCCGGTCAGCACACGTGCCCCGAGTGCGCGCTCGAGCGTCCCTCCCAATCCGGACAATCCGATCTCTGGGCCGTCTCCGGAACGGCGTCCACTGGGAAATCCACGTGGACGGTCGTCGACACGCTCAGGGCTCGTTGGGAGCCCCGCGGCCCACCGGTGCGGCTCGGCGCGCGTGCGCCGCGTTTGTCTCAATCTGCCGATGTGGCGTGCAGTGGCAGCGCGCTGTCAGAAGGTGTCGGTCTACTGTCAGGTGACTGTCATCCCGACCCAGCGTTATAATTTGTCACACTCACACAACTTCCACCAGATGGGTAAATAATGGATTTGTGTGTGTAGACAAACATTACACGCAAGCCCGAGATCAAGGCCTGTTGTACCGAATCCGAGCGAAACCAGCGTTCCGATGTAAATAACATCATAAATATAAACAAGCTTGCTTCAGAGCTCTGTGGCGAGCGCCTGAAAGGAGGCAGGATTCGAGACGAACGGCAAAGAAGAAAATACGACGATGTAGAAGGGACATTTGTGGAGAAAAACGACGCTGAATTTAAACTGTTTGATACGAGCTGTTTCGAAGCTCGATTGCAAGCTACGTTCTTTCCAGAAATGTGACCCGGCGTCGTTTTATTTGAGCGGCATTTAAACGCTAGCTCCGGCGTCTCCTTTGAAAGTCTGACGTTGGTGTGCTCTGATATTTATATCGTATTATGATTCATGGAATGCGAAATAGACTCTTTGATGGATAGCCGTCGAATTTTAATAGCTGATTTCTCTTCACCCGTCAAGATATGCAAAACACCGAGCAATATGAATTGTTGAAATAACTGCGCATGTGACCGCAACATGCATATTCCATTGAAATTTGGCTGTAGAGCTTAGTTAGGAAGTGAATTGCAGGAATTACTGGTTAGACTAAATTAATTTCCCTTATGATACCAAAACAAACGATTTATATACCACGGTGCGTGCCATGCATCGCAAATTTCATGTCTGCACTGTTGCCAAAGATGACCACCTCTGAGACAACGTTTCCTACTTTATCGACTTTAGGCTTAAAAGCTTTGCATTTTTAGTGAGACAAGGTCCCATTTAATATCTGGCAGTACTCAGCTGAGCACCAAATGGACATAATTCCAGTAATGGACGGCCATCGTAGCTTTCAGCTCAGCACTCGCGGGGCTGAGTGCAGCGAATGCGAAGTAAATTGCCTTTTGATTTTTTTCGTTTGAACTGTTATAAGATTCATTTGTTTTGAACGAGTGGTGGGACTTTGCTTTAAAAAGCATTCTAGAATTGTTAATGCACAGATAAGAGTAGTTCTATTGTTATCTGTGGTTCATGTTAACGTGAAGTGTTGATCGTATATGAGCCAGGTCTGGTAAACTAGCAAAAACAAGGATGCTGATTGCTGAACGCACCCACTTGATTTATGTGTAAAGTTCTTGGAAGATGCAAAGTAGCACATAACTCCTCACGAAGTTGAAATAAAATGCAACCAGAACTTGCACGTCAGTTTCAAACTGCAATAAAGCTGTGATGGGCCTCATTGAATCTGTTAGAACACCACAGGGGAATAGCAATGAACATATGTGGAGATATGGTTTCAACGTATACCTGCACCCCGTGTAGTTCATTAGTTAGATACCATTTGTGCGCTTTTTATTCATGCTAGCTTGTTCAAAGATTTCATAAATGAAGAGTGAATTGCGTTGGAAAGCATCATTGTTGAGGGACACGATTTTGTGTCAGGATAATGAAATATCACTCGGCTTGATAGAGCTTATTTCTTAGGTCCTGGAAGCATAAACCAATTTACAACTTTTGTTTAATCCCACAATGCTGATGTTACCCACAATACCATGGAAACATGCGCAGGTGCCCATCCTAGCAGCACAGTAGCAAACACGGTAGCAGAGTAGGATTGACCAATGAAGAAAATCTTATTGGTAACAAGAGCTTACTCCATTGCTCTTTTGGAACAAACTTTTTCATTTTGGTGGTATTATGTTTGCCTAAAATCTCAAAACTGCAATGATCCGTTAGATCCATCTCACGCTCGCAAAGGGTAGGTGTTGTGAGCGTCATCCTGACCATGGATCATCAGACAGTGGAACAGCTATCAACACTGGTGACTGCTGAACACTTACCGATAGTGGTGAGGACGGTAATGGCATAGTAGAAGGCGCCGGCGAACTTCCACTGGTTGCCGGCCTTGAAGGGCACCGACTTGGTCACCACCGTCTCCATGATGCTGTAGTCGCTGTCGGAGATGTTGTACTTGCCGCGGATCATCGAGCTCATGTCTGTCGGACAGAGAGAGAACAATAGAGCGTCGGTGAAAACCGCCGACCGCTGGAGACGGCGAGACAATGGCCCAACTAATGGCACCGGCTTCCGAACCATAATGAGCCGACGGAAACCGGCCCGTGTGGCGCCGTGGGGTATTTACAGCGGGAGGGACACACAAACGGACACATGAAACGGAGCAGAACACCCAGGCGGGTGCTGTTTGAAGTCACTTAGTCACAAAGAAGCCAGTCAGTCAGCTCCTTAGTGACATAAAATGTCATGTGCAAAAGCATAAAAATATACGCTTCACGCATTGGTTAATACCCAGGTAGGTTCGAGCCTTTCAACCGGAAGTGCTTTTCATTCCACAAACGGCCCGTCACATCCCTCACATCCACCTCAGGGACGAGCGGCACGTGGAGCCCCTCCGGTCGACGATCCGCGCGGCGCCGATCAGCCGTCCGCCGTGACACGGTCGCCTGGCTCGGCTGTCGTCTGTCATTGCAGCCGGGCCCGTTTCCAATCAGTGGGCCGCCAATCATGCGTGGCTCGAGCGCCGGCGAGCTCCGCCGTGATTGAGGGATCCGGATCGCCGCTGCGCCGAGCCGGCGCCCCGCCCGGCAATACAGCCTCAGAGATGGGATCATAGATCAGATATCGCAACAGCCGCTCGGGGCGAGTTAACTACCGCGAGCCGCAGGGAACCCAACCGCAGGTCGGTGGGTCTCAGCATGTGGTTCATTCAGGAGGCACGTGCACTCTGCATTTCAAAAGTTGCTATGCTTTGTCCAGTGTGCGTTGCATTATAAGGGTAAGTTATTTATGCAAAAGAACGTTTGCGTCAAATACATATCGCACATTACCATATTTTATCACTGATGGTCGTTTAGGACCTGTGCAAGGTCATTTACAGGACGCCTGGTGCCTAGCGTCACATCGTTAGTGGCCATTAAGTTCAGGGAAGCCCGATGACTCTTCCGTAACCAAATTGCCGCTTAACGAGGCCGTGGCCCAGCTAAGTTTATGGCGCTGGGAAGTGGGAACGATGCGAGTTCGCTCGTCCTACCCATCATGGTTTCATGCCTCCCGAATCCAATCTTTTTTCAGATGAGACGTGACAAGTGCACGAAATCCAAATTACCTGAAAAAACCTTCTTATGGCCTCCATTCTAGGCGGGCCAGATCAACATATTTGTATTCCAGTAGATTTCCAGTTTCTCATATCCCTTCTGTATTTGTTTTACCCTCTCCTTAACCTTCCCTTACCCTCACCTCCTCTCTTTCTTTCAGTTTCTTTTTCCCTCACATTTTCTCTCTCCTTCACCGTGTCTTCTCTTCACCTTCTCCTCTTACTATTTTTCTCTGTCTCTCTCATCCGACCCGGCAGTGCGGTCTACCTACACACCGCACGGATCCAGGAGGTGCAAAAACCGGGAATACCAATGCACGGCGGCGCGGCGCGGCCGGTGCCGTCGGCGGCGACGGCCGGCCCAGCGCCTGCGGCTATTTTTAGCCGACCGGCCGTCGGTGGCGGCGGCCGAGCGTCGGCTCCGACTGCCGTCAGACGAGGTGGCCAGTCGGGGAGAGCGTCGGTGGCCAGTCGGGGAGAGCGTCGGCGGCGGCGGGCAGAGCGGCGGGGGCTAGCCGGCCCACACCGGCAGACAGACAGCGGGAGTGAAGCGGGTGTCGGACGACCGTAAAGGGAACCGTAAAACCACGCCGATTCCTTTCTAACTCATTGGTTGTCGTTAATGGCTGTTTGGGAGAGTTAGATGCATAAATAAATATAGTTTGTCTACCTCCTGGATTTATATTTTTATTGAAAGTGCCTTTGAAAGGCACTTAAAAGTCACTACGTAGTTCAAGTCCCGAGCAGTTATACTTTCACAGCCATCAATTTCAGGAAGTTCCCGTGCTTCACAGAATCACTAAGCCTCACCCAGAAATCCGCAATAAAACTGCTCGACCAGCGATTGGTATATGACCCCCCACCACCCTGTCACGGGCTCGACCTGGCCCACTCACGCTGGGTTGTGGAGGCTCCTCTAGGGCCCCTACGCCTATCGAGCTGAGCACAATAACCGACGTCCATCGGCCGTGTGGTTAAAGGTCACGAGGGTCACGTGCAGTTATGAGCTTGCTCATGTGCTCTGAACACCCGCTGTGGAGTTGTCTGTGTCGCTGCTTCAGTAGAAGATTGTGGCCACACTTCAGCGTTAGCGCCTAAGGCGTCCACATGATTTCAGGGGATGGAAGAAGATACACGGGTAATACTCAAGGTTGCAGCATAAAATAAAAGCATCGATTCGATTCTCGAAAAGCAATTAGTGCACTGAAATAAAAATGGGAATCAATTGATTACAACACTGAGGTTATCATGTCGCTTCCGGTACGAACTGTGCAAAAAAGCGCATCTAATTCACCCCTGAATGTATTTTTAAGCTATTATCCGTTTCACCTGGTATGCAAGGCAAGGCAAAGAAGAACTGATTTGGGCAATCACTATATAACCGTCCTGTAGCTGGTTCAGGTTACCCCCCCCCCTGCCCCCTGGACCTATTAGCAGGACTCTCATTATCGGGTCAGACTGCGACCTGCGACTCCGCGAGCTCCACGCCGTGCCGCCCGCAGCTGTGGCGTTTGGCCCGCCGCCATCGTCTGGCCTGGTAGACTGCGCCGGTTCGCTCGGCTGTATTGCGGCACAGCCTACCCATCTACACGCAACGAGGCCCGCGACTCTCCGTGCCGCCGTCGGCATATAGAGAGCGAAATTATACTGACACCCATTGAAAATATTAACTAAATTTACCACGAACTCCTAAAAAAACACTACATTTAGAAACTAAACAATCACAATAGCACGCTGTCGCATATTCGCAGAGAAATGCTTTTTTCATTGCTCCGCAGCAAGCAGCCACTGGCGTAGGCGTTTCCTGCGAAGCTGTGTGCTCGCCCCGGCACCGCCTTTCCATCAGTCGCACACACCCCATCCATTGGCCTGCGGTGGGATCGGCTCTCAGCGCCACAGCCAGCTCCCAGCCCACCCCTGGGGAGAACAATAGCCACCTTGCATTAATTCCTCCCGCACTCTCTCTCCCGCTCTGCCCTCTCCCTCTGCCCCGCGCTACCCTCTGTAACTTCCGTGCGGCACTAAGCTCTTACTGACTTATGCTGCTCTTACATTACTAAGCAGGCAACTCGACACAGGGATGTTGATAAAACCATAAGCCTGTCATGGAATGTAGTTGTGTCGTGGAATGGCTCGACACGTGGACGGAACGGGCGAGAGAGAAAAGGAATATATGGTCAGGTAAAGATGAAGATCGACAGAGAGAAAGAGAGAGAGAGAGAGAGAGAGAGAGAGAGAGAGAGAGAGAGAGAGAGAGAGAGGGGAGTTAATCAATACCTAGATTAAATGGCATAGCGATGCACCGTACTCAATGTGCGCGAGAGGAGAGAATCCACACCGGCTCCAACGCTCCTTTATTTCCGGGTGAGGCTCAACAAAGCTGCAGAGTCGGGACAGCGCGGCTTCTGACTCGTGCTGTGTGCAGCTTAGAGGCTGTCGCGCGGACCGGAAGCAGCCACTTCCGGCCGACATCCGGCCGGTGCTGGTGCGGTAAAACGTCTCCGCAGACGAAACGCCAGCTCGTTACAGTTGTGGAAAACTGAGCTGTGTGTCCGACGGGTCGAGTGAGCTGCTGTCCTACCCCTTCGAATGACGGGTATAACCTATTTTAGATTTATCATAGTTTAAGTTTTTAGCAGGTAGATGATCTTGGTTGAAGGTACGATATTTTCACTACTCGTGGCTTAATATTTTTTGTCAAAAACGGAATCCGTTCAAGCGGCATATCGCACCTTCATATGACACCAAACGTTTATATAGTGGAAATGAAAAAAAAAAATGATCGCACAATCAACAGCAGCAGCTGAATCACATTGATTGTTAACAAGGACGGAGTTGGTGAGCTGCTACTGTTGACTTTTATTTCTGGACATACCTAATTATTGTGCTTTAAACTGGAAGCAAAATGCACTTCTTATTAGAATATGTATACCTGTAGAAGAGTGAAGTTAAAAGAGCAGTCAACGATTACACGATTTTTCTTTTTTCATGCATTTGTAGAAAATTATGAAGCATAAGTGAAAATGAGTCAATGCCAAACACGACCTGCCATTAGTTGCTCAGAACATGTAAGCAATCAGGAAAGCGTGTTTAATCAGCGTCACACCTGTACCCTTGCTTTAAAACCACCTTCAGCGTCAGAGCAGCTAATCTAACCAGAGTAGTCACTTGGGAGCACTACCTTAGCTGTCCCCTGATCTCCATGCTTCCAGGTTATGGCCCAGCAACCTTAATTGGGTACTTCCTGCCATTCTAATTAAGTGCTTCCGCCATTCACCAAATCGTTTTGTTCCATGCACTGAACAAACCATAATATTTCTCATTTATTATTTGCTATAGGTTAATCGCACAAAGTTAAAGATATATTTTCTTTCTATTTCGATGTTGGTGAGAACTATGTGTCATTTTGTTAGCGAGGTTTTATCGTCGCAATTTGAGTGCAGACCATTGACCAATGGTCATCAAACACACAACTTCTATGGCCTCCTAAATATATCAGCAAACAGCCTTTTCAAGCGACCGCCGTCTATTCGTGCACCTATAACGTACTGGGACTCCCCGTGGGGTGACAGTGGGCAGTGGCATGGTGGGGTATTGTCCCACCGGGGCGGGGGCGGGGGCGGCCGGGCGCAGGTGTCGGCTTCTCGGTGACGCAATAGAGTCGCAGTATGTTTTTCCTGGCGAGCCAGTACCGCTAACACCCCCGGGCGGGAGGGGGAGAGGGAACCGTCGCGACGGAGGTCAGCGAGAAGAGGTGGGGACGATGGTGGCACCGGTGATGACAGTGTGGGTGAAAGGTGATGGGGAGAGAGCCGGTGACAGTGACCGGGGTGGTACAGGTGATGACAGTAAAGGTAAAAGGTGAAGGGGAGGGAACCGGTGACGGTGGCGGTGGCGGCGTGGCATCGCAGTTAGGTGAAATCTCTGACGGGACGGCAACCAACCGGTGGCGGTGGTGGCGGTGATATCGGTATAAACAGTAGGTAGGTGATAGGTGAGTCTGAAGGAGGCTGCGATGGTGACAGCGGCAGCAGACGTGGCGCTGCCAGGGAGGTCCGGTGGGGGAGCGGAGGTAGATGAGAGGGGATCGACGGTTGGGAAAGAGCGGCGACAGAGAAGGAGAGACGGCGGCAGGGAAGAGGCAGCGCTGTGGCGACCGCAAAGGTGACTGGAAACGTGAAAAGAACGCCAGCGATACGGTAAAGGTTAGGTCGGGGTCACGCCATTATCGTTCTCGCCGTCTTCAGTTTCATCCTTTCGCTGCTCCGCTCTCAAATGTCAGACATTCATAAAAGAACAGCGCTGGTAGGCGGAACAAAAACAAAGTTTGGTTGGGGAACTCTGAACATTTGCTCAACAGGAATGCTTCTGAAAGCATGATACCACTCTAGAATGTCACGTCACCAGGGCTCAATCTTATAAACGCCATGGAATGGATATGGCAGCACTGGCTAAAGTTCAGCTGCAGAAAACGACGCTATCAAATGCAAAATGGTTTTCACGCATTTCAGTCCAGCGTAATTTGACGGTCTAAAGAATCATTTCGTTGACTCAGATAAACCTTTATCAGCACTGGTATCACTGTGAATGTTACCAGATGCCGTAAATAGAATAGTACGGCATTTTATAAGATTGGGCCACCGGCCCAATCTTATAAAATGCCGTAATCGCTGTAGCTGGAGCTCCATGATCGCTGTAGCTGGAGCTTGTGTTTTATCCTGTATCGTCTGGAAAATTTTTGATGCCTGAGTGTAATGTTGAAATTCTTCTTCTTTTTCTTTGGCAGACTTACAGTTACAACCTCCGCCTCCGTCGCCTGTGGCAGCACTAGTATCCATGAAAACATCCCACTCCCCTATACCGCTCAGTCTCCCTCGCCATCCTCTTTCTTCACATTCCCCGGCACAGTCCCCGCGCCCGCTGCCGCTTCGGCTGTTGACCATCACTTGTCTGTCCTGCTGTCAGCAGGGACCGCCCCTCCCCAGCTCCCGGCGGCCACTGCCCACCGAGACCCCTCCCAGTAGCCCCCTCCCCACCCTCCCAGACCCCAAGACCCCTCCCCAGCGACGGAGCATTTGGTGTGTGGCGGGGTAGACTATCAAAACATTTTATACGCTAGCGATGCGACCGATGGAAGGCGCTCCCTGATTCGCGTGGTGGGCCTGACCTGAGAGCTAGGAATGTTTGACATTACATTGGTCATGATCTCGTTATAAAATTTCAATTAACATATCTCAGAAAACTAATCCGCAACATTGGAATCTAATCACTTCGCATGTTGGAGCGCTAAGTGGTAAACTTCCACAACAGTGAGCCTCACGGTTACTGGAGCATCGTGAGTGTGTCAGAGACTGATATCTCTCAGCAACCTAAGACTGCTGGAGCGGGGAGCAGACGGAATGGGGAGGTGGGGTGTGATGGGGTGCTAAATATGGCCGGCATCTCGCCCCGTAATCGATGCCGTTCAGCGAAATATGGGTCATATCCGGGCGATGAAGGCGCTCGTTATAGCGTCTGGGTCACAGGGATGCTACAGTCCGTCATTTTCAGTCCGTCATGAGCAGAAGCCGTCTTATGGCATCGTCTGTCGTTCACCGTGGGCGTCCGCTGCCAAACTCTTGTTCCTCGTATCTACTCTTCAGTCTTCCACGGACTGACGATTTCAAAAGCGAGGAGGGGGGCACATGAGAAGTTTGTCCGTCACACATTTTCCATTGTTGTTTTCTAAAAAAAAAAAGAGCATATGCTATAATGTTTCTTCACATTACAGAATAACATAAAAGAGAAATCCAATGACTTTTTGGACATTGGATAAGTTTTTTTTCAGGAGTATGCCCCTGTAACGTCCAACACCACCTTTCTGAATCCACCAGTAACCTTCCGGCACCAGCCGTGCCTTTTCTCCGTCTTCGGTCTTCCATCCTAAGCTCACGTCTCCTTTCACCTGTCTCCCGTCTGCTCTCTTACTTCTTGGTCCTCGCCTCCGTCTCCATCCCCGTTTCCCGCGCCACGTCTCCCGATCCCGTCTGTCTCCCGTCTCCAACCCAACCATCCCACTACTGAGAACCGCCCACCACCGGCTTAGGACCGACGCACCCAACAACCTGCCTCCGTCGCGTCGCCAACGGCACAGCCCAGCGCCCCCGCGCGGGTCCACGGCCGCCCCAGCCTGCGACACTCAGCATCTCTGCGGACGTGCTGACCCTCCGGCTCTGGGAACAGGTGCCTGATCCGCAGCTTATCAACTGGTCAGCAGGACACACGGCCGCGCCGGCGGCGACACGGCACGTCCGGCCGGCCGGGATGATCCGTTTAGGGCTGGCGCCGCCGGCGACGGGGGATATTGGTCGTGACCTGACGTGGCTGGGGCACGGCTGAAGGGATATCAGACGGAGGTATGACGTCAGAGGTTGGGATGGGGTTGGTAGCCGGTTGGGAGAGGAGGGGAGGGCGAGTCCCTGATAGACAGTCGCCATACCTCGCCATACCATGGCGAGGTATGGCGCCATACCGCCATCGCCATACCATGTCAGGAGCGGGACAGGAGTCCACGGTGAATGGTTGCCGGAAAGTGCCCAACAAGATGGTGGGAGCTGACAGGCAGCAGTGCGGGACACGGGTATGACAACGCGACGGCTGCGGCGGCGGCGGGGTGTGTAATGATAGGCTCTCACGGTGCTGAATAAATTAATTACTGGATATACAACGGCCGGCGAGCGTGACAGCGTACCAGACATGAACGCCGCCGAGTGCATAATGGCCATATGGTCGGATAATTGTCCATTGTTGGTCTACTTACAGCAAATACAAAGGTACCGAGTGCACATCACAAAGAACCTGCGCAAATATATAGGACGCTCTAGGCTTAAGTGTCATTAAGTCAAAATTGGCACTCGTTTGATGCCTTATCATTGACCGGGGATACATGAGCAGAGTAAACGGGTATTACAAACGGATTAAAATGCTGGGCGAATAGGAAAATCAAATCTGCTCGTGATAGCATTCACTTGCTCATGCATCTCAGGTAATTCTCCATCATCAGTCCCATCCCAGACTGTCCAATATCCATGGAGCACCCTGTCGCTAGGAGAGCTCCTCCCGTTCGAGACTGCTCGGCCGCCCGGCACTCGAGCGCCGCTCTCTGCAGAATGGTCCCGCACCAACCGGCCTGTAACTGGACCCGGCTCCAACTGTTTGCTAGCGCGCTCAGAAGTTTGGAGCCGGTTCGGCACGATGCTATCGAGTTGCAGGCCAGAGGCGAGGCCCTGTTTCGTCACCAGTAGCCTCGTTTGACTGATGTATAACGGAGCACTCGCCCCGGCTTGGAAAGATAGCAAGAATGGACGAGTTCGAACGATTTTAGCCGCTCTTCCATGCCGTTAAGGGTAGAGATTGCAGGGCACTTGGTGTGCTAAATTTAGAATAAAGGACCATTTAGTCATGGATAATTGTTAAAGTTCAAGCCACTCTGCTCGTTCGCGGTATGCTACCGCAGTACCCATTATCCATTGTCTTGCTACTTCAGCACAGCAAGTTCTCAACTGTTGACAACACGTGAGCAAGTTTCGCAATAACATAGTGTTTGTGATATAGTTCCTGGCAAGAAACTGGCAGTTAATTAAGGATAAACTGTTGTAATTTAGATATGTTTGGCTTTGAGTAGGACCAGGAGTTTTCCCGTGATGTTTCTCTGAACTCAAGGACATATGACGCTCATTCCATGCGTTATAGCTCGATCACCACAGATCGGCGATGCTTTCAAATCGCAGCCGCTCAAAAGTGGTCCACTTTTCTGTCCAACATAACTCGCTGCCAAACATGGAATGTCGTGCAGCGTCCGTTTAAGGCCGGCCGCTCCGGGCCCGTCTCCGAGCAGCGTCTTGACGTGCCTGCGAGTCCCTCTGCTTGCGCTGGGCACTAAAATATGGCGGCATTAGACCGAGTTGAGGTCGATCGAGGCCGGCCTGCCGGGGAGAGCCGCGGGCGGACGGCCAACTGAGCGCGCCGCCGCCCCCGGGCGCCGCTGCCGGCTCCTGGCTGCCACCGCTGAGCTACCGGGGCTGATCAGACCGCCGAGCTACCGAGGGCTGATCATCACCACTGCTGAGCTACTAAGGGCTCCTATCAACCAATGACTCTCAATGTAGTCTCAGTATTCGCTCATCGCAATGCCGTCCCACATTACCACCTCGATCCTAGTCATCACACAACCATCCTACCACCATCCTTCCATTGCCTTACCATCTCCACCGCCGTCACCGCCCTTCTACCGCCCTACCCATCGCTACCACCACCGCCTTACCACCGCCCTACCATCGCCACCGCCACCACCACCCTACGTCAGCTACCATCGCCATCGATAACGCCCTACCACCGCTCTCTCACCGCCACCGCCCTACCACCGCCCCATCGCCACCCTTTCGCCACACCGCCACCCTTTCCCCGCATCGCCACCAACGCCCTTCCACTGCCCTATCATCCTACCGTAACCACCGCCCTACCACCGCCCTACCGCCACCCTTCCGCCACACCGCCTCCACCGCCCCAATTAGGGCCACAGGTTGAACGGGTGCGCGGCTGTCGGCACTGCCCCTGGCTCGTTCTCAGTAATCAATTGGCAGCGCCTCAGTGGAGCTACGCCCGCCGGCATATACACACCCCATCAAAGGAGGGTGCCGTCGGCGGGGGCGGGAGACGTAGGTATCCTGAATACTGCCACACTTGATGCGCGACCGTTGGTGATATGTGATCATTTGGATAGACGGAAGATACTTTAATAAAGAACAGCATGAAGGTTGCTTTGCATCCCAGAACCTCACCTTAAATAAAGAGGCTATAAGAGTTACCTGGTTGGTACGATTTTTCGCGCTCAAAATATGTAGCTGCATACTGGATATGCCTAATGAGGCCTAAAAATTGTGAGAACTTGTTGACGTGCCGACTCGGCAGCATCATCCATTGGTCATTGATACTAATAACAAGTTGATTGGACCGGGACGGCTCATGGGATGAGGCCATCTCCATCAGTTTCCCTCAACCGAGTTGTCGATAATCATGCGGAATAATTTACTTCGTGACCCGCTCTAGCACTGGCCATTTACCGAGATGATACCTACAAAAATGATTTTGGATGGTATCGAAACAATTTAATCTTGAAGCTTTGATATATTTTTTTTCAATGCATTGTTCTTTTTTCAAGGCGGCGGCGGATATTGATATAGATACTAGTCAAGGGGGAAGGGAGAATACCGATTAGAATATCGTTGGCTGGTATCTCTAAAGTCGTGGTTGTCAAAAAGAGCTGGGGTGTGACAGTGTATCGTAACATAACATAATCTACCGACTGCTGTTAAAAACCATGCACAGGAAAACAGCATAAATCACACCTTGATTAAATAATTGAAGACTACTGTGACGCGGTAATGAAGATGTAGGATCGCATAAAAGTCAGTTAACACTTGCAGTTTGTCAAATAAAGCGGCCATTTTCATAAACTTGTTGAGATATGCGAGGAAGTCTAAATGTAGATGAGTTCAGTATTAATTTCATGACGTCTACTCGTATAACGTAGTTGGAGAGCTAACGACGATGGTTTGTTTGTTTTTTTTTTTCCTCCTCCTTTTTCTTCAATATTTTTTTTTAAATTTCTTATTATCTGATTGATCATTCTTATTTATTAACATCTTATACTTACCAACGCTCCTGGAACAGACGACTCAGCACTTTGCTCGAGTTGCATTGATACTTAAAGGAAATAGTTCACTTTCACGAAATTATTTTTTTTGCAACGGATTTATGATTTTTTATGTTCAAAATAATCAGCAAAGAAAATAAAACCTTTTTATAACAAAAGATTATTTTCTATATTTTGATATAGGAAGAACTTTTCAGTTTCTGTAAGGCACACGCGATCCAGTATGAAAAGAGCATGGGTCCCGAAAATTCTTCAGAAACAGAGAAATTATCGCAGCCACCGGCATTTGGGCGATCTGCTCGATCTGATAATGTTCCCCTGAATGTCCTAATTGATCAGTACGAGAATTTCTCTAGAGTTCTTGTAGATAATTTCTCTACTTTCTGAAGAATTTTCGGGACCCATGCTCTTTTCATACTGGATGGAAATATATGCAAGGCACACATCCTCAACGCAAGACACCTTTGAAATAGAATATCTTTGCCTAGGGTGATCGTTGGGCTGTAAAAGCTCCTGATTTATGCTCGTCTCAGCCCAAGCTACAGAACTGCTATTCCAGTTCAAAACCCATGTTAAAAAGTGAACTATTTCCTTTAAGCTTTTTTTAGAAGTAGCTGATAGTTACTAACGTTACGTTATTTATCGAAAAGGGTTTTTACATGGACAGTAGATTATGAGAAGCCGTCTGACCTATCAACTATGTAGAATCAACACATCTACAAATGTGCAAGATTTCCCTTGCTATATCTCTGCCCACTACTTGATAGATATCAGCTACAGCGTATAGATAGACGGACCCGGCCGATCCCATATATGTATACTCACTGTTGAGGAGGTGCAGCGTGCGACTCTCGTTCTCCGACTCCAAGGCGTCGAACACGGCCGCACCGACCAGCAGGTAGGTGAGAGTACAGACGATCAGAGAGAGGGTGCGAACGTTTTGTTTCTTCATCTCATCGTGGCCAGTCTCGGGCTCCCGGCTGGCCGGGGCGCGTCACTGGAGTCACTGACGTCACTGGAGTCACTGGAGTCACTGGTGTCACGGAGTTACTGGAGTCAATGGTTCGTCTGGCGTCACTGCGCACACTGGGAACTGTCCCAGCAGTGTCTGACGTCACTGGAGTCACTGACGTCACTGAGTTTCTGGTATCACGGAAAGTACCAGCGCTGGTAACTATTACCGAGTGAGATTGATTTCAGTCCCACGCCCAATTCTGCAGGCAGCCGCAGAGATCTGGTGTTGCCACGCCGAGCTGTCGTCGACCCTGCCGTGTGACTCTGTCTGCCCCACGTCACCCTGACGTGCCGCGTCAGTCGCCGTCAGTGGCGCAGCTGACCCAGCATCAGACGCGGCTCAGCCGGGCCGGTAATGCCCTCAGCAGTCAGCAGTTGTATCTTGTGGTCAGCAGGTTTCGCTGACCTGGCGCGGACGGCCTCAGCTCTGCAGTCGTGCCTCCACGGCCCGGCGGCTCGGTAAGCTCGCGGCTCGAATCACTGAGTGGATTTATCCGCGAGTGCCGGCCGTGAGTTCGTTAGCTGGGATCGCAGCTGTTAATTTCCTTGCAGAGGAAACTTTCCGTTGGCTGTGATAGCCTGCCCGGCACAGTTCAGGATGACAAAGTCCTGGTATGAAATGATTTACTTCTCGTTTGGAGCGACGGGATGTCTGTATCCAGTATTCGGATCTCTCCGACGACGACTTGATTCGTTGTATGAACCCTGAAACAAACAAATGGCCATGAAAATATGAGCGGTGTATTAGGATATGCCACACATCCCAAGACATTCGTTATGCATCAGTAATATTCCACGACAGCACAATGAAACATTGCTGGAATATCATCAATTAAAATGTCCCATAAATAAATTGACATTGCCGTATCGCTTTCTACCAGACACGTCCTGCCTTATTAATTGCGTGACGGCCTGCAACTGTCGTCAACTCGAGGAGGGGATGCAAATCGCCGGCGCAGCTGAAAGCGCCAAAGTATCAGCTCAACGAAAGTTGAAAAGCGACTAGCTTCGGTCGCTCAGCCCGCGCAGCGTGTAGCTGGAAAAGTGTCTGGCGCGTTCAGTCTGAATTTGTAAATTAAATGACATTGAACAGCGCTGATTGAATATTGACAGATACATTCAATGAACGAATATTGGCGTGCAGTTCGATGAAAACAAGTGGAATATGAAAGGTCCTTAAGGATTTGTTATGTTAGTGGATTGACCTTTGAGCAGTTGCTTGATTGATGGATAGGCATTTAAATGTTCGTAGGAGGCAAAACTTTCTTTGCATAAATTTCGAAGCCATCTGTTTGTCATGGCTTAACCCTATTTATTCCTGGCGGGGGGGGGGGGGGGGGGGGGAGGGCGTCAGGAGCCCCCTGAGGTTTTTTGGTTATTTCTCCCAAACACTTTGAGCTAGGAAGCTCAAATTTTCTGACTTTTCCTAAAAGGCTTTTACGCAACATTTCTGAAAATTTTGACTTAATCTGACCTCAGGTCAGGTCACCAGAGGCGGTTTGGTGACCCTACCTCAGAAAAGTTTGCAATCACGCCAGAGCTAGAGTTTTTGACCGATCAATTTCTTCTCTTCAGGCTTTAGTTAGGGTACCAGTATGTGCAATTTGTTTATCTCAGAATTTTCATATCTGTGACCTGAGGTCAGGCCAGACTCGTGACCTTTACATTGCAAGCCTATGGGAAAATATTGAAACGCCTCCTGCTTCGTGTAAACGAGTCAAAACCACCCAATTCTTTCAGTATTATGGAAGATTATCTCATCGGTGATGATCCTGGTGCCGCTAATTGACAGGGGCACCGGCAAAGGTCATCTGAGGTCATGTGACGTCATAAATCATTTTTCTGTCAATAAATCACATGATGGTGCTAAAGACTTGTAAGTGGTACCAAACTGCTCGCCTGGTCAAGGCGCGTCGTTTGGTATGCAGCATGACCATACCCCACAACCTCATTGATGAGTGACCTGACCTTGACCTCAGGTCAAATTTCAAATTGACCTGTGAAGGTCATCACATACTTATTTCGCATCGCCTCGGCGAGAGCAACAAAAAATGCATTTGTTTTATGTCTCTATGTTTCTTAGTTTAAAAGTTATATAGGTAACTAATTCCAAAACATTTTATCGTTGATGACCTCTGGTGACCTCAATATTGACCTGACCTGAAAATGTTTTATGTAAAAGTTGTAGATCTTCAAACGACCTATCAAACGCCGTTTGCCGTTTGTCGCTGCTATGTGTAGTTTTTGAGACCTGAAGGGGGGGGGGCGAATCGCCCCCCCCCCCCGCCAATTTCTTGTCCCGGCGGAGCCCGCCAGGAATAGGGTTAAGTCAAGAGCCTTTCAATCACACGTGAATCGAAAAGACTCACGTTAATGCGACATTGCACGAGCAATTCAAAGAGAGACGAAAGCCGATTTAGGCGGTCAAAATTAAGCACATGCCTTTAGGTACCTATATAGAATATGCTTCGCTTGGTCTGTAGCTGAAGCCAAACGAGCATATTTAACAATGAATAGCACGAAAGTTTATCACCAAAAGTTAAACGGCTTCCTTTGAGGAAAGTCAATTTTGGTACTTGTGTTCTATGTATTTATAATTTAAGTAAACAAACCGGAAATAAGCAAGTGCAAACCTTCCCCATTTACATTTACCATTCGTACTCAAAGGCGTTCTTCTGAAAAATCAAAATATCTTAGTGACACCCATGCATTCTGACATTAAAAAATAAAATCAAACCATAGTGTGTCGTTTATTCTTTGTGTCCCACGATGCCCTGGGCTTTAGAAATTATGCCTGAATGAACACAATGAAATGAAGTGCGCAATAAAAATAATAAAAACCAGCTACATCGAAAATAAAGTGCATCAAATCCAGAGAAAAGGCTGGAAACGGGGTTGCGGGGTTCTAGCATATAAAAAAAAAATCCTGCAGGATCCGTCGAGCTTCGTCTCCCCCCCCCCCCCACTCAAAAACCCATGGCGACGCCTCTGGGGTTAACGTAAATTCTTGACAGCCTTTGTATCCTCGGCAATTTATATAGTACAGCCACTTGAAAATACCTTACATCCATCAAATAGCTCCCGAGATGAGGGTCACAAAACATCCCGTATCAGGTCGTGTAATCGAGATACCCAAATGGAGCACACTCTAATGTGATACAATTCCCAGCATGTGACTGTGAGTATCCTATCACGCAGTGGCTATTAGAGGTGGCAAAAGGTGACAATTTTGGGAACCAGACTCGAACCAGACCCGGCTGAACATTTCTGGAACCAGTCATACCCGGTATAAGTTGGAATCGGAACCAGTTGGACCCGTTCCCCAAAAGTCAATTAATGCAAATCATTTGTAGAAATCATTAGTTGCATCATGTAAAACAGCTTTTCCCTCTGGGAATACTTACGAGCTACGGTGTGGAAAGGAGCATACATAAGAAAATGTTTTCCTTCCATTCACTTCATATTTTGCAATCAGGCGTAGTGTGCAAGATGTATGGTTTATGGTAAGACCCGGTTGGACCCGTCATAAAATTTCCAGGAACCGGTCTGGACCCATATGGGTCCAGACCGGTTCTTTGGACCGGGTCCTCGGGTCCATATTTTGCCACCTCTAGTGGCTATATATGATCAGGGGGTCACAGACTTTGCTGTACGCGTAGCGAGCGCATCTCCGTTTCGCGCTGATTAGGTTTGTTTCAGGTTGTGCATCAGCCAATCAACGCGCACGCTCAGCGGACCGATATGTGATATGTGATGTCAGATTATTATCATTGTCTATTCCTAGCTCTCGGCGTATCGTGTTGCTTTGTGCAGAATGGTTTCTGCTCTTTGCTCTATTACTTCTGGTGAACAAGGGAGGGGTGAAGTGTGCTCTGTGTACCGTGCTTTCGGAATATAATTTACACCTGGGCATGAAGCATCGTGCTGTTAATTCCTGTCAGGGAAGATTTCGAGCCTAGGGAGGGAGTGGGCAATTTCAAGATTAAGATTGAGCTTAAAAGTCTGATGGAGTTATCTGTTTTTTCTTCTGTGCGACCTCATGTCTGTACCTCCGGCTATCGTCATAAAATAATACTACATGCCTATAAGTATATGAGGTATTGCGAAAATGCTACACCAGCTAGAACTCAGGCAACATTTTTGCCGGCCTTGTTCAAAAATCGGCTAAGAGCCTATTTAGGTCTGCAAAATTAAGTTATAATATTCCATTACATAAAATACATATTAAACTTGGCCGGTGATAAATTTGTAAGACCTCTACTTTTACGTAGCTCTGAACAAAGCCGAGCGCTGAGTTTAAAAAAAAAAATCGAGTAGGGACGTCGGTTTCGGAAAAAATGCCTACACACCAACCTTTCGTTACGACGATCCAATACAACTGGCCTAAGGACATACGACCTAACCAAACTGATTGGTTAAAGTATTTGTCTGATCACACAGCCACCTCGAGTGGTATCCCTGTAGCTCCAGACATCTGCCTGGGACTACCTCGCCCGTCGCGTGTCGCCAGCTCCGAGAACCGGCCGGAGTGGCGTGAGACGGCGCGGAAGTGGTACTGATCGGGACCGTTACCATCGGACCAGGTAATTACCGGCCGGAACCCATCAGCGGGCCGAGAGGACACCGCGTCACCGTGCCGACGGAGATCGGACCGTCGCGACCGACACCGCGCCGACACATCAGCAACGCGATCAGCGGGATCGGCAGGATCGGCAGAATCAGCAGAATTGAAAAAAAAAAACACGCATTATGACACGAATATTCATGGAGCTGCTACAGGCAGCGTGTCACAACGCATTGAAGGTATCATGTATTCGCTTGTTAAATTTGGTAAATTTTCCTGCATGAACGTTTATTGGAGGTAGAGCCCCAAAACTTCAAGACTAAAAGTTGTGAATTGCTTTAACCCTCGCATGTGTGCGGCGTTTGCCAGCTTCTAATGTGTAGCGGGGGGGGGGGTCGGTTGGACCCCTCCCTTGCCGTTTGGCCCCTGATGGAGCTAGAGGTTCGCGGAAAACAACGAGCGTGTTGCCCGTGACAAGAGGAAGCCGATGATACCCAATTTTAAGGTCCTAGGTCATTGGTTGACCTTCCAGGTCAGGTCAATGACCCAAAGTCGGGAAAATCGGGACCTGTTAGAAAGTCGTAAAGTGTGGCTGCTACGGGGTTTTTCGGGGTGCTGATCACGAATATCGTCTTAGTTTTGATCAGAGATGATGTCTTTAAGCATTTAGACCAAGTCGGGTCAGGTCAGGTCAGGTCAACCGGTAGGGGTCGTGACGGGTATTCGTAGTACGTGTCAACCGCCTCTGACAGCTTCGTAACATGTAACGAAGTCACCAAAACTACTTCATAAATGTTCAAAGGGTTGCTAAATTCGAACTCAGCTCCAAAAACTAGCCTAGAAACATGTAAAACTCGAAAAGTGAACCGAGGTCACCAAAGGTCAATGACCTGACCTGACCTTCAGGTGACCTTGACACCCACCCTAATGCATGGGGGCAGCATCAAATCACATGTTTGAACGTTTGAAACCACGAAAAGCTTGCAAACGCGCCGCTAATGCGAGCCGACATACGCGGAATCGCGATTCCGGCCAAACATGGTCTCGGAAAAGAGGTCACAGGTCAAAGTTCATTTGGGTCAGGGTCATGAAATTTTCAGGGTAGGTGTAAAATTGATCAATGCGAGGGTACTGAAAGTTTCGTCATGATCGGCCGCTTTTTACGCGAGTTATTTGCGAAAAACCTTAGGGGGGGTTGCATCAACCCCCCCCTTGGCCGGAGAGGGTTAAAGAAATATAACTCAAAAACACTTCCATTGTTTTCCACTTACAATTTAAATCGTCTGAGTCAATTCGTGAGGTCATTTTCAGCGGCAATGAGCTGAGCTCCTGTCACGTCCAGGTAAAAAAGGATCAAATTTTAACAACTAAATTTTTCAACAAAATGGTATCAATCATATGCACTATGCAGTTTGAGCTCAGGAAGACGATGGTGCTTATACTTACGTCACTGTAAGACGTAAAAAAAACGTACTGAAATATGGATTTGAAAAATCGAAAATTATGAAATTTTGATTGTAATGCGTAACTCAGCCATTTTTAGAGATATTGGGCTACAGCTTTCTATGGTAGTTCACCAGTGGGTTTACTATCACAAGCATATATTTATTTTTAAGTCAAAAAGTTTTTTTAAGTATTTGTTATTGTATATGTATATTAAAAAAATAATGAGAATCCGAGATGGTAGTTTGATAGGCACGTGTATTCGCAGTCGACTCATATGCAAAAAATGGATCTAGTTTAAAAACAGAGCCTTTGAGAGCGATTATCGTAGTTCAATGTTTTGCATCAAAGTCGGCCGACATGTCGTCACTCTGACGTCATTTTCAGCGGACTTATGGTAGCTGGAAAGTTGTGAGTTAGACACAAGATGACAATTTGATGCCGCTGAAGGTACCGCGTTTCGTGTTGATACGTCACGTAGTTTATAAGATATTGCGGAAAAACCAGAGGGGGCTCTGTAGAGCTCCCCCCCCCCCCAGTCATGCCCAGGTTAACCCGCGAGTTGCTGGGGGGGCGTTAAACGCCCCCACTTTTTTCACCGGGCCACAGCATAAAAACGGCGCGCCGCAGGCGCGCCAAATTTTGGGTACCTGTAGGGAATTGATTGAAGTTTATTGTGACCAAGTTTCAAAAAAATCGGTCCGACAATTTTTGAGATATCGAGGTTTTAGTGACGTCATGATTTCTGAGTTTTCGACCAAAAACGGCATATGTTCAAAAAATCATATAAAATCACAGAACAGACATACAGACATGCAGTAAACGCCATTAGACTGCCAATACCATGAACAATCAACTGGCTATCTTCGAGTATTGATTATCGTTCCGCATTTTCCAAAATCTTGAACTGAATCTTGGCAATTTCTCGTGACTACTTCACGACCATGATAGGTACATGCATTTCTTAAATTGAACTTTTTGAGCCAAACACGTACACATATGATAAAATGAATGTCACCATCGTGCTCTACGCCCCAAATTACCCATAAAACATGTGTCACGGGCTGCGAATATCAGTTTTGATTTTCGGGGATATGTGCCTACCCGGTTGACCTGACCTTGACCCTGACCTATGCTTGACTGACCCCTACATGGAGCTGACACTCTTGTAGGCCTTATATGATGGATTGTGCACCGTTTTGACAGAGTTTAAGACGAGAGTCGCCCATTGCGAAGTCCTGAAGTCCATGCTACTGAAAGCCCGATTTCAGGTGTTTGACCTGACCTTGACCCGACCTGTGACCTCAAAATTCAACTTTAAAGTACTCATCTGAAGCGTCTCGTCGCGTTCTTTCGTTTGCCGCCTCGTGCGTTTCGCCGCGCCTATTGGTTCTCAAGTTATCGGCTGGGGGCGTTTAACGTCCCCCCCCCCCAGCAAACGGTGGGCGGCGAAATACCCCAGCAACTGCCGGGTTAAGAAAGCTATGGAATGCTCCTTTCCGCGGCGCTGTAGCTCTATTCCTTCCCGGCTTATGTGCGATTTGTAAAAATGTCAAAATCGGGAAAATGGTTCGTGATAATTTCACCTTTGGTAACTTCCAGTGACCTTAGCGATGAACTGATCGAAAAATGTTTGTCTCCTCCACAGGTATAAGTGACAACAAAACTGCGGAGATAGCGGATTTGGTGGGGCCGTAAAAGGGATTCTTAAATGAAATTACAGAGCCCTTTAATTAAAACTCCGCTAATCCGTTTTCGCAGCCACGGTTACGTTCCTTTGGCGATTCGGAAATGACTCAAGTGCCCTCAAAGTTCCTGCCTGCTGCAACAAATTGTTTACTTTTTAACCCGCGCCCCGTTGGGCTCTGCCGAGCAACGCGCACTGTTGGGGGGGGGGGCAATTTGGCCCCCCTAAGATCTCGAGAACCACGCAACCTAGCGACAAGCGGCAAACGGTGTTGGATAGACCTATCAAGGAACTACATTGTGACCCAATTTTATTGACCTAGGTCAAACCGATGACGTCACAGGTCAGGTCAAAGGTCGAATTTTCACCGTTTACAGGCATTTCAAGAAATGCGTTGTAAAATCGAGTAAAATGCATTTCATTGAAAATCATCGATGGGGAAATGTTCTTCAAACACATATTTTGCCATTTGAGGTCAATGATACCAGGTCAGGTCACAGAGGTCAGGTCACTGGGGGGTCACAATATGCCAAAGTGTCGTGTGATACATGTTTTATGGTCCATTTTACATGACAAATGCGATTATGTGGGTCAGGCAGCCTTTGGGGCCAGCTTAGGTCACGTTTTGATCAAGGTCAGGTCAAGGTCAGGTCAAGGTCAGGTCAAATTAGGTCAAATTTCAAAGCTGATGTTTGCATAAAATGGATATCGAATCGATGCAGCTCGTCACGGGGAGTTCAATGGTGGTCTGTGTTTTGCCGTACGTGGTCTAGAATCGCTAAAAATTGAGTTAAAAAATTTGACGTCATCATTTTTGAAGTTTTTTTTTTCGTTATAACTTGGCCAAAAAACGAGATATCGATCTGAAATTTGGTATGTATATAGAAGAGCGCAGGGACTATCACATATATTCCGTTGTTTTCGAAATTCGGAAAATTTTTGAATTTCTTTTTTAGTTTTTCTTAAAAATCTTTTTTTTTATTTTCTGGGGTCAAAAACCCGAAATTTTGAAAATCTGAGATAGCAGTTTTGTAGCGCCGCTTTTTGTCTACTAGACTAAATAAAGAATTTAGAAATTGCTTGATAAATGTAGATTTGGTGAGCGTTTCAAGATTGCATGTTTTTTGCTCATTTTTGCTCGAACATGACCTCAGTTCGACCTCAATAACTCCTGACCTAAGGTGACCTAAGACTTGAAATTTGGTGTGATGGTGTAAAATTGATGCCCGGGAAGGTGCTGAAAATTGGGCGGTGCTGCGCCCCGCCATTTTCTTGCTATTCAGGAAAAACCACAGGAGGGGGCAAATTGCCCCCCCCCCCCAACGGGGCGAGGGTTAAGAGGTTTCCACTTTTCTGTCCCGTTACGCAGTTCAGTGACGAATTTTAATTATATGCACTTGCGTAAGTGCACTCAAAGATTATATGAACTTTGTATCAAATAAACTGCAGACCACAGACGCGTTAACATTATTCAATGTTTGGAGTCACAACCTGAGCAATGCTCTCAGTTCGTCCAGCTGGTACAAGCAACGCTGCTAAGATTTCCCGAATCTTTCGTTGGCGTGCTTAGTCTTAGCTCCAATTATCGATCAAAATAAGTAGGTTTCAGCGAATCACCCACTGGCAAGTCTCTGGTCAATAAATGTAGTAGCTTTTCTTTTTCTGTGTCTTTGAGGTCATCTGTAATTGAATAAAGGATAAGATGATATATAATTAAAGGAAGCTCAGGACGACTCATTTACCATGATACCTACGTCCTACGTACTTAAAAACGATTGTAACTGATCTCCGACACGAAGTCGTCATTAAAGTTTCAACCTAATTCATAAAAAGATCGGTAATACTCGAGCCATCAAATCAAAGGCAACTAAAGTTATACCTATCTAAGTGGGTTAAGTTTGGAGACTGAGTGCGCGTGACTCAGTTGTTGACTGCATAGTGAATATGCACTGGTATGCTCCTCAAGCCTCCAAGTTTTGCAAACCGTTTCAGGTTGGTAGGTATAGGGTAAGATAAGAGTTTGGTGAAGTCTCAGTTAAGAAAATTATCGAAAAATAAATCACTAAAAGTTTGTCATTAATTGCGTTTCTGGTGGTTCTGTGACAACGTTTTATACGCTTGATATAGCCATCGTAAAAAAATGCAAAAAAAAAGAAACTCCCCCAGGCAGCTTAGGCTAAGCATTTGATGGATCCAATCAGCATCTCTGCTAGGACACCCGACAGATAAATAGCCGCTATTCTCCCTCATTCTCTCACCGAGCCATATGGGACCCATCCCGCGGCTATCGCACCGCCCTCTCACCGCCGTCTCACCCACCTGGTCCGATGTGCGTCGGTCGCGCTCCGCCGCCCTCTGCGTCGCGGCCGCGTCCTCCGACCGCGCCCCACTGCCGGCCGCGTCGCCAGCTGCCGGCGGCACAGATGGCCCCAGGCGCTGGCGCGACCCCCCCCCCCCCCCTGCCGTCCCTCCCCGGCGGCGGCAGCCGGCCCTGGCCGGCGGCGCAGCTCGGTCCGCGCGCAGCCCGGCCCGGGACCAATCGATACGCCAGAAACGCGCCGCGCCCGGTTAAATGTGATAATTGTTGATTGGGCGGCCTGTCGTCGGCCAGTGACAGACCTTAGTCTGACTGGGCCATCGGTCTGTCCCGCTGCCGACCGCTGATGGCCAGCGGCGTATTTAGAAAATCGCGAAGGGGGGGACCAAGGGTTTGGAGGGCGCCACCTCACCCAAGGAGGGCGCCACACGGTCGCGAGATAAAAAATCGCTCAGTGTGGGTTGGGGGGTTGGGAGGCGTTTTTTACCATGCCACCAGTTTTTTTTTTTGCGTAACCTCGTATAGGTCGTGCTGCATTGATTTTGCATCGTGTGTATTCTTTATACTCCAGGTCACAAAAGGTCAAGTGTTCTTGAAATGCTGCGCCGAAGGCGCGCGAAATTTTTGAAAACAACCTTTTCCTCCGCTTTTTAGGCACGCCTTTTATACGATCACTGTTCAAAGCTCCTCTCGCTCTTTTACCAAATTTGAAGGTGTAAAAAATACCTAAGGTTTGGTCGGGCCGCTGCCACACAAACTGTACAGAAAGCTTGGCTCATGGGTGTCGATGTATAAAAGTTTATTGGCGGTGGCATATCTACGCACCAGATCACCGTATCGGATTGATACCGGAGCACGAGATGCGTAAACATCATCCAAATTACCTCAGACCAGCCTTCATAGCCTTCTCACAGATGCATACAGTGTACCCACATAACCAGTTTCAATCACCGAAACTTCAGATGCCTGCTGTTGCGCCCGAAACTGTTGACAATACTTAATCGTAATCCATATAGATGCCATGATGCACGTAAAGTAGGATCAATCCGTTAAGACCAAAGACGTGTTTTATGCATCGTAGAGCGTAGATAGTTTTGGTAGGTATAGATACTTCATTCATTGTGCTGAATGCACGTTCATTTGTGGCAGTTTTCACAGGCAAGACATCAACTATGTGCAATAGAACGTCTAAGTTGAAAAACATGCCAAAGGAGTAAATAAATGATAGGAGGGCAGCGATCAACGGATGTTGCCAATAGGTAGAAGGGCTGCGATCCACAGGAGGGCACTAATAGGTAGAAGAGCCCCGATCAACATCCCGAGTTTCGACAGTAGGGCACCGATAGGTAGGAAGTTGGCGAGCAGCAGGAGGGCGCCAATGGACAGAAGGGCAGCGATCAACAGGAGGGCACCAATAGGTAGGAGGGCGCCGATCAACAATCAACAGGAGGGCGCCAGTGCCACCAGGTAAGAGGGTGGCGAGGAACAGGAGAGCACCAATAGGAGGGTGGCGATCAACAAGAGGTCGCCAATAGGTGGGAGGGCGGTCATCAACTGGAAGTCGCCAATGAGCGGAAGGGTGACGATTAAAATGGGGGTGGCAATGGTGAGGAGGGCGCCTTTGCTCAAGAGGATGACACGAACAGGAGGGCGTCTGTGCGGAGGGCGCTGGTCAACAGGAAGGTGCCAGTGGATAGGAGGGCGGTGATCAACAGGAGGGTGCCAGTGGTTAGGAGGGCGGCGATCTACACGAGGGCGCCAATAGGAGAAGGGCCCCGATTAACATTCAACAGGAAGGACTAGGGAACCAATAGGTAGGAGGGCGGCACTGAACAAGAGGGTGCCAAAAGGGAGAAAGGCGGCCTTCAAAATTTCACATGAGGGCGCAATAGGTAGGAGAGCGCCAATAATTATGAGGACGCCGATCAGCAGAAGGGCGGCAATGTGTAGCAGGGTGGCGACCTACAGGAGGGCGCCTTCGGGTGAGAGGGCGCTTATTTACAGGACAGCGGCTTACATAGGCGACCACCGTTACGCTTAGAGAGCTACAGCCTACAAATGTGGTTGGAGGGCGCCCGAGGGAGCCCTCCAACCGTATTTGGAGGGCGTATTTGGAATGGGCGTCCTCCGAGGGCGCCCTCCATCCGTATTTTCCCTGTAAACACATTCGCGATTGGAGGGCGCCCTCCAGTCGCGATTGTTTTTCGATTCGATTATATCACAATTGCATTTGCGATTGGAGGCGCCTTCGGCGCCCTCCAATCGCAAAGGGCGCCTTCGGCGCCCAAGGGGGGGGCCATGGCCCAGTGGCCCCCCCCCTGCCTACGCCCCTGCTGATGGCTGCGATGTGATTTTAGTCATCAACCGGACACGAAAAACTGCACAAAAAGGTGAACTCTTTGACACAGCGTATTTATCTATTTAGTATTAAAACGTAAGCAAAACAACATAACTTCGCGCTCAGGATTTAATCTCAAAGGTCATTTACATTTAGAGAGATCTCAAAGCATACGATTACTTCTCGGAAAAACGGCGTATATGTACTGCCTGTAACTATGTAGAGGAAGCTATACACGTAGGTTTCGATTTTGTGGTCATTCGTTGAATTTTCAGGTCACGGTGCAATCATAATAGTGGGCACTGATATATCTATTATCTACACCGAATCGCCTTTCTGACTTGATATATGTTGAGCCTTGCAAAAGAGGTCACAGATTCGAGGCCCCACTAAGGCGTCATGTAAGGGGCAAGACCGATATCAGGTCAGTTCACCAAATTAGTTACCTATTTTGGTGATCTGACCAAATGCTTTGATGCTACCAATATCCATAACCATGGGCTATCAAAGAGCCCATACAAATAAGCCTAATCTGAAATTTGGTACTGCAATGTATGACATGCATTGGCTATTTCGTTTTAGGGGTTACCCGTCATCATTTCCCTCATCTCTCACTCGATCTGCATTCATCAGTATCCTGGAATTGGGGAGATGAAAATGTTAAACGTTACATTGGAAACATACATTTAGGGGAGACTGGGGACACCTATTGGTGAGGTCTCAAGACTGACCTGACCCCAAGTGAATCGTATGACAAGTCTAAGACATAGGTACCTATAGGTAGTTGTGCCTCGTGGAGCGCCACGGCCCCCCCCCCCCCCTCCCCTGACGGTTTCTCTCGATTGCTCGGAACTCGTTCTGCTATAGAGCTGAAAGTTGGAGACTGGTTTGCCTGACATTTGATCCAATCCGGATCCAACTTTCAGCGATTGATATGAGTAACAGTTACAGTATGTATAAAATATATATCCCGGATCTTTTATATATCTGTGACCGAAGGTCAGGTCAATTTTGCGACCTTTCCATTACAAGTCAAAGGGAGAAAATTGAAATGCGCCTGTTTTGGGCGAATGTCGTTCAAAACGTTCTCAAATATCATTTCATGGGTAAACACGACACACTGAAACGGAAAAATGCTTCTGTGACCCCTATGTGTGTCCTTGAGGTCATCTCAGGTCATGAACGGTCACCAGCAGTTTTTTTTTAGCTATAACGTTTGATAGAGACGTGCTACTTGCTAGAGCGGTGAAAACACGTCATTTGTGTTTAGCTCGACTATACGGATCGCCTGATATGCAATATGACCCTTTCGGGTGAAGTCATGACCTTGACCTGAGGTCAAATTTTCCAAATGACCTTCAAGGTCAACTAATAGGTAATTCATTCGACGCGTCTCGAATAGAGGAACACGATGCTGAACAAAAGTAATGTCATTGGCCCTCTTGAGTGAAAAAGGCTATTTCTAGTATTGCCCCCAGGAGGCTAAAACGTTGACCTGAGGTCAAATCTGATAACAATGCTCAGAAAGGTCTGTAAAAGGGCTATCGAATGCGCTTTTCCGCAGCGCTGTAGCTCTATTGGTTCTCGAGTAAGCCGTTGGCAGATTCCAAAATTATTGAAGTGGACCTTTATTGAATTGAACTATTGAAATTTGACCTTTGATGACCTTTGGAGTCTGGTGACCTGACCCTTGACCTGACCTAAAAAAAAAACCGAAGTGTTTCAGTCATTTTTTTTTTTTGACATTTTTGACGTTCTTTCGATTGCCGCTTACCGCGTGTCGCTACGTGGCCAAGGAGCCAAGTTAGAGAGAGGGGCGTGAAAACGCCCCGCCCCCAGCACGACACGGAAGACACAGGCCACCAGCACGGCGTGGGCTAAAAGTTATTTTCAAAAAACTGTATCATAACCTTCCATGACCAGAGATGACCTCAGGGCATGAGGAGTCACGGGTGGTATTTTCTTATTTACATAGTGTGTCATTTTTACCTGGGCTGTAACCAATGTTTGAGTGTTTAGAACAACGTTCGTCGAAAAGATGCGCCTTTCAATGTTCTCCCTCTCCCATTAACTTGGGAATGCATACCTAATGGAGAGGGCGTAAAATTGACCGGATACCTATTAGGTCACCGATATCAAAATTCCGAGATAAACATTTTATACATACTGTTACTCTTATCAATCGCTGAAAGTTTCAAAGGGACCGCTCAGTCGGTTTGCATAGCTACAGCGAGCATTCTAACTTTTGCTGAGGTAAAGTCACTTGATGTGACCTGGTGACCTGACCTTGAGAGACCTGGGTCAGAAATAACATGTGTAGAAAAGGTGCATGAACAGGTGTGTCAGAAATCACTGCGCTCCCGCAGCCATTTTTGAGATATCAGATATAGGCATCTGCGAAAAAAACTCAGAGGTAGGGTGTTCCTTTTCATGTACACCCGGCCCAGCGCCGGCTCAGGTTATCGGTGTTTTTCTGTCGGTAATGCGATCAAAATGAACTAGCGGGCCGGGAAAGCCATCAATGGACCCTGGAATACCTGCTGAGTCAAGCGATATACAATATGACTTCCTTCGACTATCTCCCTCCGTAACCTGAGAGGCTGTGACCTGACCTTGATCTGAAGTAAACACTCAACACCCCAAGATGACTTGTTCCAAATAAAATGCATAGTACATGTATCATTCAACGCACCTGATCATGACAAAGGCGATGGTGCCAAAATCGCCGGCTCTGCGACCGTTTTTAGAGAGGCTACGCGCAAAAAAAAAAACACCCTGGGACTTAACCTTCCAGGGGGGGGGGGGCATTTTTTTGCCCCCCCCTTAGTTTTTTTTCGATAGGTATCTCGAGAACCGCTGCGCCGATCGTCACCAAACTCTCAGCGCCCTCCCGTGAATAGCTATTTGCACATTGTGACCAAACATTTTTCCAAAGGCTATGATAGGTTGGCCGCTAATGACGTCAGAGTGACGTCATTTTTGCCATTTTCGACCCAAAAAAAGGTTTCGCGGGAAGAGCTGTCAGGCCTACAGCTTTAGAGATACAGAAAAATGTTTCTGAGATAAAAGGTATAGAATTTAGAAGGCTACAAAACTGCTATCTCGGATTTTTGAAATTTTTTGTTTTTGATCCCCAAAAATAAAAAATAGATTTTTTGAATATAATAGCCGAAAAATCCAAAAAGTTTTTTGAATTTCGAAAAAACCGGAAGATATGTAATAGTGCCTCCCGCCTTACATACCAAATTTGAGATCGATACCTCTTTTTTTGGCCAAGTTATAGCGAAAAAACTGTTCAAAATTGATGACGTCAAATTTTCAAACTCAATTTTTAGCAATTCTAGACCTCGTAGCGCAAAACAAAGACCACCATTAGACTCCCCGTGACGAGCTGCATCGAATCAATACCCATTTTATGCAAAAATATCAACTTTGAAATTTGACCTTTTTTGACCTGACCTTGACCTGACCTCCACCAGAAAGTGACCTAAACCGTACCTGATGGTCTTATAACCAAAACCATTGAGTTGGAAATGAAAAAAAAACTGGCCATAAAACATGCATCGCACAACCTTAGTAAAGTTGGGTTCATGTGATGACCCTTGGTGACCTGACCTGTGACCTGACCTGGTATGACCAGTGACCTCTAATAGCAACACATGTACTAGACAACTGACGCCCTATCGCTGATTTTCGACAAAATGCGTTTTACTCGGTGTTATAGCGCTTTCCCTAGAAGCCCTGTGAACGGTAAAACATTTTATCTTTGAACTCACCTGTGACGTCATCGGTGACCCCGAGGTCAATGAAATTTGGTTTCCTTCGACAAATTTGACAGGGCTATCGAACGCCGTTTGAATTTTCCGGATCCGTCCAGTATTTCGGAGATACGGGGGGGGGGCAAAAAATGTCCCCCCCCCCCCACCGCTCGGAAGGTGGGCGGGAGGCCCACCGCCTGCCGGGTTAACCTGACCTCAGGTCACTAATTTACCAGGGACCTTAAAATCCAGAGACGTGTGTCTCGAAACGAAGTACATGTTCATTTTTCCGCGAAGCCCGAAGCTCTAGCTCAATTAAGGGGCGAAACGGCGACGAGGGTTCATCACCCTCGACCTGTGAAAAACCGCTAAGCATATGGTAAACAGACAGGTCTTGCGAGGGCGCTTCTCTACATGGATATCGGAGTTTGACTTGTGGATACCAATCCCTGCGTCCTGTAACGTCGCGGCTCTCGTTCCCAACGCTCAAGTTCAATTATTGGCGAAACAGCGAGAATGTTCTGTCCACTCCCCCCTCCCCACCCTCACTATGAGGAAATCGATAGGTCCAGCGATTGTTAGGCTCGAGAAAATATTCATGGAGCTCGTGTTGCATTCAATTCGAAAATATCTTGCGATGGTGAACATTTCTCTCATTCTGACTTCGCCTGGGCCAGCCTGGGCCACCTTGTCCTTGATCATGGTACCACAAATGGTTGTTTCGATCACACTGAAGAGAGATGAGTGCATATAAGAGCCCGCTGATCGTAAAAACTCCTGCTAACTTAAGTTCTCCAACAGAATTGACTACGGCAAGCTCCTATCTGGTTCCTCAGTAACACGAGGCGTAACACCCGATACAGCAAAATCGTTTTCAGTTTTCACAACCCAGTATGAACTGTTTGTTGATTATTCAGGACATCATGGCAATACAGAGTGGCCAATAAGTCATGTAACAAGTATAAGACGCCAATTCCTCACCAATATGACTGCAAAATAAATGACAATAATATGACCGAACGACACATCTTTCGAACACGGTTGCAATGAAATGTCCATATCTTAAATGGGATCCATTTGGACACCATGCTTTCAGGCGATTATGCTTTAGGCTACATGTCTTACCAAGCGCTGGTGGCACGTGTCGCACCGAATGAATATTACGTTAGAGTGCTAGGTCTGCGTAAGCCGTAACGGTTTCTTGCCTTACTGAAACCGTGGCACTTTGCATCGCGGACATTTGCAACGACATCGAGCCTGCCAAGCCTAACTGCACAGCAATTAGTACGTCAGATGTAAACACAGAATTACATCACCGCTCGCCCTCATCTTCAGCCGAGAAACAGAGTTGCCGGAGTGTGCGGCAGTGCTCGAGCACCTCCAGCGCCTCATCCAGTCCCTTCAGTTCCTGTTCGCGCACTGTCAGAAGCTGGGCCAGCCGCAGCTCGGGCCGGCGACACTCGGCCGCCGCCCGGCCTCCGTCAGCCGCCAGAACTGTCAGCGCGGCCAGTAGGTGCTCGTGCCAGCTCTGGTGCGGCGCCGCCAGCAGGCCGCACACCTGCTCTATCAGACCTACGTCCAGCGCCCGGCGCCGCAGCTCGCCGCTCTCCGAACACACGGTGCCGAGCAGGAAGGCGGCCTTGGTCTGCATGCGCGGCTGGCCGCTCTGCATGGCAGACACCAGCGCCGTGCAGCCGTCCTGCGCGCAGAACACCGCCTGGGCGGGCGGGTAGTGGCGCAGGAGACCCGAGACGGCCTGCAGCGCGGTGACGCGCGGCACCGGCTCCGGGTCGGCCTGCACCACCTTCAGCAGCTGCGGCAGCAGGCCGGCCGCCAGCGCCGCCCGCTGGCACTGCGGGTTATTCTGCACCATGTCGCCCAGCACGCCGGCCGCCTCGGCACGGATCTCCCCGTCAGCGCTGGCCAGCAGCGGCTGCACCGCCGCCAGGCCGCCCATCTTCTCGAAGTCGTTGGCGACGTCCACCTGGTCGACGTGATCTCGGAGCACGCGTAGGGCGGCCAGCTGTCGCTCGGTGTCTGTCTCGGCGAGCGCCGCCAGCGCTGTCCGTAGGGCATCCGCGATGGCCGAGCTGGCGTGGTGCATCGCTGCGGCCAGGAACTGACGGCGCTCGTCGTCCATCGGCGCACCTGGGTCAGCCGGCTCTGCCGTGCCGTGCTGGATGCTGAGGCGCAACAGACCCTGCATGTCCCTCACCTGGTCTCGGCGCCCGTCGCCCGAGCCAGAGCCATCAGCTGGCGCTCCTTCATTGCTCGACATGATTGATTAGCCAGTTATCAGTCTTTCTGAAAATGAGAAAACAAAGAAATGGTCAACAAACAATCTCATTTACAATAAAAAATTGAAAATGGAAACAAGCAAATGGTCATTCCAGCCCTCTCATTTGCAATAAAAATTGCAGCTGGGATGCATGGAATGATAACAAATGTTTCAGATGGGACTATCCCTAGGGATAGCTGTTCAATGGTGTTTTGGCAGCCTGCCCAGTAAAAGAAGCAGAAATAGTTTAAGTATTTAGTAATGCCATTTATTTCAGCTATTATTGCATGCATCATTCTTGCACATAATGCAAGAATAATGCAAGCCCTGGGCTGTCACATCTGAAACATTTTGTGTTGCTTGCGTATTGCGTTCCCGCCTCCCAATTCATACTGTTTTGTGTCCAAAAAGCTCAATGGCCGAGTGATTTCGATTTGTTCTTACCGTGGGCTTTGCTCCTCCTCGATGGTGAACGCCAAAAGCTGTTTTGAGAAGTTCTATCGATTTGATCCGTCAACCCTGACAGACGCAGAGCCCGGGTTCGAGCTATAATAAACCAGAAAATCAAGATTATTGCTCTATTATACCAACCAAACCCTTCCAGAAAACTCCACAGAGATCGCAGTCGCACGCCCACGTGTTGTGGCAAAACAAACGACAGAAGATGCAATAAGTGTGTGAATTAAACTGATGACGTATTCATAAATAAGAATGGTCAGAAAATATCGTGTTTTGATCAATAGAGTATAAAATTAATACATATTGTATGCTAAAGAATATACATTGCATTGATGTTTAAAAATGACAATTATAAAAACAAATTGTATCATATTTACAGAAAACGTCATATACTGAAATCCCAACTGCGTCGAATGGTACCACTTTTACATAAGTAGCGCGTCTGTTTCGAAAGGCTGACGCGGCTCAGGGGTAGCCAGTAACAGTTGGTAGCATTAGGCCAAATGGGCGCTCAAAAACTACTACCCCATAGGGTTTCCATGTTAAATCGACCTTTTTCAAGCGAGCCTCACACGTAAGCTAAAAGATAAAGTGCCAATATTATTGTGGGGAAAGGTAGCCTCAAGCTTCCTCTAAAACCTTTTTATCTGGCGTTTTTCGATGCGGAGGCCATAACAGGTCCAAAAAGCATTTGGCGCTGCCCGAGGTACCGAAAGCCCCTCCATGAGAGCACAAGTTCCTGCGCATGCGCACATTGCCTCAACCCTGTACTGGCGTACATTAGTGATACTGCTCACGGACTCGTTCAGCCAATCAGCGTCCCCGATTACATTAATAGATGTCGCTAGCATTACGTAAATCCTGCTTGCGAACACAATTTAAGAATGAAACAGCTGCGCCATTTCCGCCTTCCATTGATTCCTTCCATCTTAGTATCAACTATACGCTTTTCAACTAACTTTAGACTAAGTTTTAAGCTATGGTCAGTAGGCTATTTCTGGTACATATAATTAAAAAATAACTGCTTTATGAATTTGGCTTTACTCGTCAGCATAGAATACTCTATTTTTTCCATATTCAAAAAATATATCACCTACCATGTAACTCATCCACGTAAAATGGGCGCTTTCCGCGTCGTTGGTGTACCCGTTGTTCTATATACCCTGGACGCGGCTAGCGATGCGATGGCTCAAGCAGGGGGCTCAAGGCTATCCCCGCGTTCGATGTCTCTCGGACGACGAAGATTCTCTAAGTCGTCCGGCCAATCCCGTTCAAGGTCAGTGGGGGCTCGGCTGCGGCTATGGAACGTGATTGGCCGGACGACGTAGAATCTTTGCCGTCTGAGAGACATCGAACATCGAACGCTGACGCGGGGTATGTAAACCGATTCTGGATAATGTTATTTTGCTGCCTAGCATAGGTAGCAATAAAAAATCTAGCATATACCCCAATTACCGTACACCTATATACACTTATAATACCGTACACCTATAATGCCGTACACCTATAATTACCGTACACCTATGTGTATACGGCCTTGCCGTACACTGTGCCTGTTGCACATACCGTGATTTCTACTTCGTTCTCTATATACTGTAGTAAGTGCAATTTATATTGACATAATTTTTTATTTATGTCAGCCCTTGCCAATGAATCGCTCAAATAATGTATGAATATGCGAAACGTATTTTGAAAGCTTAGGATTTTGTCTTGACATACCTTGTACCTTGTACCTTGTAGAATACGAGCTGTTTGAGGTGTTCTACACCTGTTTTGCTCGCTCTTTGTTTGAATTTCTTAATCTTCTAAGTAGTTTAACCGTGATTTTTTATCATGTAGCAAGTATCATTGTTATAATTGGCTCTTGACTTCTAAAGATGCCTGTATTTTTCTCTTGCCCATAGCTTGTCTAACAATGCTTTAAACTCGTTCAGTGATGGGGCCATTACAACCTCTGCAGGTAGAGAATTCCAGTCATTAATGACTCGTATGCTCCAGTGATTGCTTCTTGCCCTCGATTGGGCATGGGGCTTTGCGACCTTGAGCGGGTGACCTCTTGTAATTCTACATGTGGGCTCAGCAAAGAAGTTTTCCCTTGGCAGATCAAGCTTACTGTGCATTACCTGGTAGCATAATATAACATCGCCTCTTCTTCTTCTATATTGGAGTGAAGGAAGCCTTAGAATTCGAAGACGTTCACTGTACGGCAGATCACGTATGTGGCTTACCAACCTTGTAGCCCGCCGCTGGACCCTTTCCACCATCAACTGGTCTTCTTTATTGTGAGGTCCCCAGATAGCGTTGCCATATTCAAGCAGAGGCCTTACCAAAGTCTTGTATAGGAGCGGAAGGGTCTGTGAGTCGATGTTGGCAAATGATCTGCGTATTGCACCAAGCACACGGTTAGCTTTTTTAACTGCTTCTGCTGCTTGAGTTCTGAATTTTAGCATTTCATCAAAACATGCCAATGAATCATTGCTTAAAACGTGATAAACTGAGAAAAATATTGATCCATGGCTGATGGTCTTGTCTGATATTCTTTTTTCAGTTGACCTTATATTTTCAGGATTTTTTGTCAGACCTATGTATATATAATGCCAGACTCATCAAGCCCCTGGCAGCTCCCATCTACTGTGCCTTACAGTCAAGATTTTTAAGCATTTTCAGTCATGGCTGTGGCACCTGTTCTGCCTGTTCTGGTGATCTTATTGAACTCCATGCTATTTATGGCATAAAGATACATCAGTGCTAGGTATGGATTGGAACATCTGATATGAGACCAGTTTGCATCCAGTCTCACTTTGAAAATGAACTTTGGAGTAGTTTATTGAGTGCCTAAACCACTTTGTTGTTTGGATGAGTCTATTCCAGCCATTCATGATTGGCCACCCGAGGAAGACTACCTGACCCTCGGGCCTTGGGCCTCAAAACTGCTGGGAAGATCTGGATTTTCAACTGGGCCCTGTTTCACTGGTGATAGCAGCACGCTACTATCAAATTGCGCGAGCTGACGTAATGTGATGACCTCACACTAATGACGTTTCATATAATCCGTGAGCTTTTTCATAGCTACGTATGGAACAGAGTTGCTGTCTCGTTGAATGCGTTTGATACATTCGCACGGCCGTGAAGATGTTAGCAGCAATATTTGATGACATCACACAGTTTGACGACGCCTTGGTTTGTAGATGTTTCCATGGAAACCCAATTTGACACGTGTGGTAGCAGCGTGCTGCTATCACCGGTGAAACAGGGCCCTGATGTCGCAGAGTAACTCCTTCAGGCATAATGAAGAATGAGCCAAACTTGGCATTGCTCCCTCTGTGAATGAAAGTTTCTTGCTGGCATTTATTGGCAAAGGCATCATTGGTTAACTGCACATAGGTCACTGAACTGAGGTACTGAATTGCAGGTGTATATGAGTCAGACAGGAAAGGAACACCTCTTCTTACACTTCAGTTAAATTTGCCCAGTGCCCAGAGCTTATGGGGACTGGGGTTTGACTAAATGTCCTTGAGGTTTTATCCCCAGTTATTAGACCTCATTGATAAGGGTGAGAGCAAGACTATTTCCTGGTGAGAGCAAGACATTGCCACCTTTTCCACCATTGACATTGTGTACCCACTTATGAAGCTTCCGCATGGCTTCCAAACAATTCATGAAGGCTTCATACTCTTATGGCAAATGCCATTATTTTTGCAGTAAATGCTGTACCTATTGATTTTTTTTTCATCTGATTGCTAGTTGATTCTTATGGACATCACTTTTACATTTTGTGAGCTGTCAATAACATTCCTAATTTATTTCTTGGAATTGCATTGTTATTGCCCTGTGCATGGTATTATAGCGCTTAATTAGCTGTGACTTGAGTCATGAGCCTTGGTTCTACTTCAGTGAAAGTTACCTTGTGTGACCATGAATTTAGGGACTCCTTGACTAACATTTAGGCCCTAGGGGAGAAGGGTGCTCATCGATTTGATTGCTCTCTTTCTTGGTACATGAATAGAGATTAGAGTGTCTTTTGGCTTCTGACCTGAAGCATGACCCATTTGTCATTTTTCTGTCCAACAGGCAGTGCTATCAATTGAAATAGAGCGTAGCCTACCTAACTAGAGGAATATGCCAGATAAATCATGCAGCATTTGATGCCATTCTGAGAGGCAATAACAGCTCAGATGTCTGGTCGGAAGACTGACAGACATGGTTCTGAACGACGGAAACGGTCCCGAGATGGTGACAGTCCGAAATCCCGGCACACGACTCACAGACATGACCGAGGACGCAGCTCAGATGATCGAAAACGGGGCTCAGATCGTCAAGAAAATGGGTCTGTAAGCCAGAAGGACAACACTGATCGACTGAGGGATAGCTCGAGCCACAGGAGAGATAGTTCGAGCCGCCGAAGGGAAAGCTCAAGTCCTCGGTGCGACGGCTTAGATCGCCGGAGGGACGTCTCTGGTCGCCGGAGGGACAGCTATGATCGCCAGAAGGACAGCTATGATCGTCGCAAAGAGGCTTCTAGCTACAGGAGGGAGAACTATGATTCCCGGAGGGACAGCTCTGATCGCCGGAGGGACAACTCTCCCAGCCACAAGCGCGCTCGGTTAGATCGCTCTCCAAACGCTCGTCGTTCTGTTTCCCCGCCCTCCTCTGCCTCTGCTCGCCCATTCAGTGAGGCTCGTGAACGTGCCTTTCTCACGGACTACCTCCGCTCGAGTGAATGTCCTCTGAAGCCCGGCTCGGAGGAGGCTACCGGCTTCTGGCCGTTCCACGCGCTGTACGTGCGGCGACTGGCGGCGGCCGGCGTCGAGCGGGGCCGCTCCCCGCCTCCGCCGAAACCCTCGCGAAAGGTGACCGAGCCGTTCCCCCTGCCGGCCTACGACCTCCGACTGGCCAACCCGCTGTTCGTGGAGCGCAGGGTGAGGGACAGACGCGACGCGCGCGAGCTGGAGAGGCAGGAGCGCGAGCGGCGGGAGCCGGAGGCCCGCAGAGGACGAGAGGTGCTCGCCGCCTACCTGCACTTCCTGCAGAAACAGAAGTTTGCCAAACTGAAGAAGCTGCGGGAGGCACAGCGGAACCTGCCAATTTATCAGCACAGGTCAGTCAGATACAAAAATGGACGACTACTAACGTGAATTTTTGGCTGTGAATCTCACATTTCATACATTAAAACCATGTTTGCTTTGATTCATGCTGTCCTTCGTTTATGTTCATATTCCCTTCAAACTAATTTTATGTTTCCTATCACCTGCTGATTGATGTTTCTTTTTCACAGTGTCTTTACTTCTGTTATCGTTCCCCTAGCGGATGTTCGGCGCGTGTGACCAGTCTGGACGGTCTGTAACCAAGCTCTTCCCTCCCCGCCCCTTTGTGCAGAGAGGAGATCCTGGCGGCTGTGCGAGACAACCCGGTGGTGATTGTGGCGGGCGACACGGGCTGCGGCAAGTCCACCCAGCTGCCACAGTACCTGCTGCAGGCCGGATACAACAGCATAGGTAGGGTAGCCGGGGCTGGTCTCGTCTGGGCTCTGGCCCTTGACACTTATGTGCTTCTGAGGCCCTTGTTCGCGATAGTTCGTCATATCTAAAAGCGTTGTGTTACATTAAGTTTTGCTTGATGAGCTGTGTACCTGTCTCCTCAATCATGTGTCTGAAATAATATTCCCGTTTTTATCTAAAAGATAATACCGTAATTTGCGACTCTGGTGGATTCTTCAGGGTAGCGAGGAATGAGAGCGCGTTGCTGGCTATCGAATGAGCTATTATTCTTTCAACGAGGAATTTGAACAAACTATGTTTATTGGACGTATACTCGCACGCTATCGAACTCTGATTGCGATATTACGTATACAAATAAGTAACTATATTGCGCCCTAGTGACAGTATTTTCGTATTTAGTGGCAATCTAAAATTTTGCGAAAAGCGTATGACCACGGCTGTATCATTTTGTCGATAAAAGACTAACTAATTCGTCCGCCCTCCCCACGGTTCTCCATCGTCTTGCAGCGTGCACGCAGCCGCGTCGTATCGCCTGCATTGCGCTGTGTCAGCGCGTTAGTCACGAGACACTGCAGCAGTATGGCGACCAAATAGGCTACCAGATCCGCTTCGAGAAACGGCGCACGGCCCGCACACGGGTGGTGTTCCTCACGGAGGGACTTCTGCTCAGACAGGTGAGGAACGATAACAGCTGGACTGTCGGCCCTCATGGAGGGATTTTTCAGAGTGACGAGGAATGAGAACACGTTGCTGGTTATCAAGTGAGCTATTATTCCTTCAACGAGGAATGTGTACAAACTTGATTACAACGAGGAATTTGATGTTTATTGGACGTACGTTGACGAACCCAGTACAATGCCTAGTGACGGTTATTTTCGCACTTAGTGTCAATCTATGCCGCTACAAGCGCTGCATGAAGTTCCACAAAACATGCTATGACACTTTCTCAGACATTTGACGCCACAGTCCCAACGGGATGTCACAGACCCAATATGAGTGACATCACCTACTCACGCTTGTGTGCACTGTTCATTGTTCAGGTGTCGGCCGATCCGCTGCTGAGCCAGTATGACGTCATCGTCCTGGACGAGGTGCACGAGCGTCACCTTCAGGGCGACTTTCTTCTGGGTGTGATGAAATGTCTGGTGCGCCAGCGGCCCGAGCTCAGACTTGTGCTCATGTCTGCCACCATCAACATTCAGCTGTTCAGGGACTATTTCCACGGAAAGGCGCCGGTGAGTGAGAGGAAGAGGAGAGGAGGAGTAGTGCAGAGGGGAGGAGCACGACAGAGGAGAGGATGTGTGGATCACAGTGGGGCATCTTACTTTCAGCTGCTTTGTTGTAAAGTTCAGCTCTGAAGTTCATGTCTAGCGGTTTAATTAGTTTCTGCCTCCTGCTGAGGTACCTAATCAACTAAGTCCTTGAGTGAGTCGCTGACTCCACTGTAAGATTTAGTGTTGTTTGGTCGCTACGGTACCTGCTGTGCACCCGCTGAAAAACTCAAATGAACGATGTTGATACACAGCTGCCACCGCTCGCTGCCAATGTTTGTCTGACGCTCACTGAAGCTTGTGTTGCTGTCTTCAGGTGATCCAGATTCCGGGCCGGCTGTTCCCGATTCAGCTCAACTACCGACCAATATCGGTGGTAGAGGCTGTAGCCAGGTGAGAGCTGGGGACGGGCAGGGGTGTCTAGGAGGGTTGGGGACGAGCAGAGAGGGTTGAGACTCAGCTATCGGCCAATATCAGTAGTCGAGGCTGTAGCCAGGTGAGAGCTGGGGACGGGCGGAAAGAGCTAACAGCTGGGGACGGGCAGACGTATCTGTGAGGACTGTCAGAGTGAGAGGGCTGAGACTTAACCCGCGACCTGGTGGGGGGGGCTATTTTTTGCCCCCCCTCCAGACTTTTCGATATATCTCCAGAACCGCTGCGCCGATCGTCACCAAACTTTCAGTACCCTCCCGGACATCAATTTTACACATTGTGACCAAAAATTTTCCAAAAGCTATGATAGGTTGGCCGGAAATGACGTCAGAGTGACGTCATGTTCTGCCGTTTTCGACCCAAAAAAGGGTTTCGCGGGAAGAGCTGTCAGGCCTATAGCTTTGCAAATACAGAAAAATGTTTAGGACATAAAAGCTGTAGAATTGACAGGGCTACAAAACTGCTATCTCGGATTTTTGATTTTTTTTTATTTTGACCCCCAAAAATCAAAAAATGGATTTTTTGGATATAATAGTAAAAAAATCCAAAAAGTTTTTTGAATTTCGCAAAAACCGGAATATATGTGATAGTCCTTACCGCCTTCCATCCACATACCAAATTTTAGATTGATACCTCTTTTTTTGGCGAAGTTATAGCGAAAAAACTGTTCAAAATTGATGACGTCAAATTTTCAAACTCAATTTTTAGCAATTCTAGACCTAGTAGTGCAAAACAAAGACCACCATTAGACTCCCTGTGACGAGCTGCATCGAATCAATACCCATTTTATGCAAAAATATCAACTTTGAAATTTGACCTTTTTTGACCTGACCTTGACCTGACCTCCACCAGAAAGTGACCTAAACCGTACCTGATGGTCTTATAACCAACACCATTGGGTTGGAAATGAAAAACTGGCCATAAAACATGCATTGCACAACCTTAGTAAAGTTGGGTTCATGTGGTGACCCTTGGTGACCTTTGGTGACCTGACCTGTGACCTGACCTGGTATGACCAGTGACCTCTAATAGCAACATATGTACTAGACAACTGACGTCTTATCGCTGATTTTCGACAAAATGCGTTTTACTCGGTGTTATAGCGCTTTCCCTAGAAGCCCCGTGAACGGTGAAACATTTTTTCTTTGACCTGACCTGTGACGTCATCGGTGACCCCGAGGTCAATAAAATTTGGTTTCCTTCGACAAATTTGACAGGGCTATCGAACGCCGTTTGAATTTTGCGGATCCGTCCAGTAGTTTCGGAGATACGAGGGGGGCAAAAAATAGCCCCCCCCCCCCCACCAGGTCGCGTTATAAACAGACCCCACCAGGGCGCGGGTTAACTACCGAACAGGGATTTATTCGAGCAGGTCAGAGGCATAGTTACCTTCTCCAACGTCCGTTCTGTGTGTGTGTGTGTGTGTGTGTGTGTGTGTGTGTGTGTGTTTTTTTTTTTTTTTTTACTGTAAATGCCCTCCCTCCCAATATCTCTGTTTGCTACTCTGCTGTTTTGTGTAAATGACCCCCTCCCCTTCTCTTTATCCGGCAGCTCCGGTCGCCTAAACCCGGCGCCGTTTGTGCGCGTGCTGAGTCTGATCGACGACAGATACCCCGCTGAGGAGCGGGGCGACCTGCTCATGTTCCTCAGCGGTGTGGCCGAGATCACCGCGGTGGCTGACGCGTGTGAGGAGTACGCGCGGCAGGCGGGCCGATGGATCGTGCTGCCGCTGCACAGTCAGCTCTCCGTGCAGGATCAGGATAAGGTGGGTCAGGATCAGGATAAGGTGCGGCCAGGAGAGGGATCAGGAGCGGGATGAGGCGGGGCCAGAGGCGGGATAAGATGAAATCAGGATAAGGATAAGCTGGTGAGGTCAGGAGAGGGTTAAGGTGGACTTGGAAGCGGAGTAAGATTAGGTCAGGAGCAACTGGGATGTGGGCAGAGGGAAGGGCATTTTGGCCGGGTGCTGGTGTGGATGGGGGGGAAGGAAGTCAATCGGGAGTGAGAGAGGATACGGGGAGGAATGACTTGTCGATGAGGAGAGAGAACAGAACTGGCGAGCATCGGTGAGTGAGGGCAGAATACAGAGAGGTATGACGGGATGTCTGAGGCGAGTCTGCTGGGACAGGGATGCAGGTAGCGCCACTGAACTGTTGGCGTGGAAACAGATGACACTGGCTGCCTCTCGCAGGCTCAATTATCAGACGACCCTCAGAAATCAGCTCCATGAAACATCATGTTTTATATTTCTTATTGCCTTGTAAGACTGTGCTATCTTTACTTGTCAAACTGACAGATATGTCAATCTGTGGTGCTACAGAACATTACCACACCCTAGTCTGCCAACTCAACCGAATGTGAGCGGACCTTCTAGACTTCTCATAAACTCTGCCCCTTGCACAGGTGTTTGCGGTGGCCCCGGACGGCGTGCGCAAGTGTATCGTGTCGACCAACATCGCCGAGACGTCGGTGACGATTGACGGCGTGCGCTTCGTCGTCGACTCGGGCAAGGTGAAGGAGATGAGCTACGACAGCGTGACGAGGATGCAGCGTCTCAAGGAGTTCTGGGTCAGCCAGGCCAGCGCCGAACAGCGCAAGGGACGAGCAGGTCAGTGGAGGAAGGGCATCGGAGGGATGGTATTGAGGGAGGAACAGAGTGGCTACTCTGGCTGGGATGTGTGTTAGTATGTCAGTAAATGTACTCACGGCGTCGGGCGCCACAAACGTGCAAATATCCATCATGTTCAGATCGCACGTCCGATCCTCTCCTCCACTTGGTATTCACATGCCCTCTTTCATCACCCGCCCTCCCATTACCCTTTTCCCTCAGGCCGCTACGGCCCGGGCGTTTACTACTTCCTGTACTCTTTACTACCCCCCTCCCTTTTTTCTCAGGCCGCACGGGCCCGGGCGTGTGCTACCGCCTGTACTGTCTTTAGTTTGTACTTAAATCGTTCTCTCCTCAGGCCGCACCGGCCCGGGCGTGTGCTACCGCCTCTACTCGGAGGACGAGTTCGACATGCTAGCGCCGTACGCCACGCCCGAGATTCAGCGCGTGCCCCTGGAGAGTCTGGTTCTGCAGATGGTGGCACTGGGCCTGCCCGACGCCCGCCGTTTCCCGTTCCTGGACCGGCCGGCTGAGGATAGTCTGGAGGACGCCATCAGGTCACTGGTGCAGCAGGTTAGTAGAAGGTCAGGTCACGGGTGCAGCAGGGTAGTGACTGGTCAGGTCAGGTCATTGGTGTAGCGTAGCAGATCAGGAGAGGTCACGTCAGTTTACTGGTGCACCAAGTCAGTCAGAGGTTAGGTCAATGGTGGGTGGTGCAGGTCAGGTCAGATGACTAGTGCAGCACGTCAGCTGGTGATGTCACTGGTGCAGCTCAGGTCAGTAAGAGGTCAGGTCAGGTTACTGGGTGGTACAGTACGTCAATGAGAGGTCAGGCTCAGGCTGCTAGTCAACTGTCTCAATCCACACTCAATCTGAGATTATGTGAGGGGTGCTGGTATTTCAGGAACTGATATGCCACCTTATGTTATATTAGCGCAACCACCACGTGGCTCAATCGCATTAGTTTTGTATATGTATTCTGATTTCTGACCCACGTCGTGCCGTCCCATTGGCAGGGCGCTCTGACTTCTGACGAGCAGCTGACCCCGCTCGGTCAGATGCTCAGCCAGCTCCCGGTGGACGTCACCGTCGGGAAGATGCTGGTGCTGGGCTCGGTGCTGCACCAGATGGGACCGGTCCTGTCGGCGGCGGCCGCGCTCAGCGTGCAGACGCCGCTCACCAACCGAGCCTTCCGCGAACCCGACTGTCTGGTGAGCAAGGGGCAGGATAGATACCTGGTGGGCGGGACAGGTTAGATGTCTGATGAGGGACGGGATGGGCGCTGCGAGTTGGGATTGGAAAATATGCCATGCATTACAATGGGAAGAGCGCGACTGTGATTTGTACGCGTAACAGCGGTGTTCCATCCTTAGACCTTAACCCTGTACCACCGGCCCTCCTACAGGCGAACCTGAAGCCACTGTTCAGCAGTCACGGTGACTCGATCACCCTACTAGAGGCCTTCGTCAGCTGGCTGCAGATCAAGGTCACCGGCAAGGTCAGGTCACGGGCCTGGTGCGGCGAACGGGGTCTGGAGGAACAGCGCTTCTACGAGCTGGTCAAGCTGCGCCGTCAGTTCATGACCATTATGGAGGTGAGGAGTGCTATGGGGGAAGTGGGGTGAGTGTCGAGTGACGCTTGCGTGTCTGTTATTCTGATGTTTTTTTTGTGATGCTTGTTGAATTGAAAGTTTGGCTCTATTTCCTTTACAAATATTATTAATATTTTGTGAACTGTGATTGAAACGGCTCTTGTAAACGTATCGTAAGCAAAATAATGATAATAATTTGACATCTTTAAGCGCATTTTATGCTTTTCTCGAGCTCCTACTGCTCATCCCATCCACCTTTGCGTAACCCACCACCACTCCGTTCCAGGAGTCACGCCTGCTGCCGAAGCCCGCCCGTCTGGTGAGCGCCGCCGACCGGGTCCGGCGGCACGGCGAGCTCTCTCAGCTGCGAGCCGCGCGCCGTGAGCTGCAGGAGAGCCAGCCGCGCCGCCGGCGGCTGGCGCGCGGCCCGCACGGCGCGGGAGACTCCACCGAGCAGCAACGGGACGGCGACGTGGCGGATATTGAGTTTCAGATGAGAACGGGCGCTCGTGATCTTCAGGTACCGGAACTCGGGGAGTTGTGGGAGGGGGAGTCGGAACTCGCTCGTGGGGGGGGGGGGGGGGTGACTGATGAATGTGAACCAGTGAGATGAATCTGCGATGAAGCTAAATATGTTGCAAGTCACGTTCTCGAAATTCGCCCCGCACGTCATGATGAACGGCCACTTTGTGGCGATCGATCCGTGATGTTGCAGGAGCTTCTTCAGGCGAGCAAGCTGAAATCATACCAAGATCAAACGCTGCTGAAAATCATCCTCTGCAGCGGCCTTTACCCGAATTTCGCGCTCCCAGACCTCCACAATAATTACAAGGTAATCTCTATCACTTTCGGCTTTGAAGAGAAAGTGTTTTGTTGCGTCTGAGCGGCTTTCTTGGTAACACTTTGTGATTCGTTATTTACTTAAGCCGGGATTATAACGAGACATTCCTCCTTAGTTCACATGCATGGTTTTGAAAATGCATGAAATGATGCTTTTCTAACAGTTGCAATTTACATGGTTACTATTTGTCATTGTTTGTCCTTGCTTGTTGTCCAGAAGCTTGTTGCCCATGTGGAGCTTTTCCAGAAGCAATAAAACTTTATATAATTTTTTTTTACACGACCCAATTGCATTATATCCTTGGTGTCTGAAATCCTTTCGGAATCGGCGTTTTCTAACGATCATTCGCTACAATGCTCGCATATGTAATATATGACTCCCCGCCTTCTCCCCGCCGTCTGCCCCCAGCCCGGGTCCGACCAGGTGTTCCACAGCGCCAGCAAGCCGTTCGTGGTGCTGCACCCCAACTCTGTACTCTCCTTCTCGCCGGAGACCCTGGAGATAGCCGACAGCGACGTGCGGGTGACGGCCGGGCCGCGGCCGCCGCGGCACAGCGTCACCAGCGACAAACACCAGCTGCTAGCCTTTGTGTGAGTGGTGAGGGGGTGGGAGGGGGGGGGGTGATGGCTGATGGGGATTGGGGAGGGACTGGGTATATGACTGAGGGTGGGTTTGGTGGGGATGGGAATAACTGAACTTGGCTTAGGCCTGAGGGTAAGTTGAAACGAAGGGGTCGAGTTTATAGGTTAACTGATGAATATGAGAGAGAAGTTGAATATGAGATGAGAAGTTTCAACAATAATTTATCCCAGCATGCCTCTTTTACTGGGAACTCTGTTGTGAAACTTGTAATGGAGATATCTTAGAGGTGATTCAGGTTTCTTGGACGACAATAACAATTACTCATTGAGTTAACGAGCAGAGTCCATCTCAGCGTGCCATAGATTTATATGAAACGTGCAGCACCTCTACATACAATGGATATGCTAACTCTAGACAGTAGACATGATATGTGGTTCATGGGAATTTTGAAAAGATTGTAACTATGTACTGAGATGTTTAATAATCACGATGTTCATGAAATCGTATCTTTACCATCCAGGCTATCCGAGTCATTCAGACCAATCACTGCTGTGACAGACGATGTCACAGATCATGTGTCCGTTTCTGACCTCTGCCAGGATCCCTCTGTAGACAACTAAGCCGTATGTGATAGCTGTAGCACGTGACAGTGACCGTGTCCTGACTGTTCTGACCGTGACGGCCGGCAGGACCCTGCTGGAGACGTCGAAGCCGTATGTGACGGGCGTCACTCGCGTGCCGGCGCTGCAGGTGGCGCTTCTGTTTAGCGGGACCATCGATACCGACCTCAGCTGCCGCAGGTAACATACTACAGATACTACAGTACCACAGACACTACAACACTACAGACATTGCAGCACGGATACCGACCTCAGCTGCTGCCGCAGATAACACACTATTTAGACACTACAACACTTCGGACGCTACAGAGTACAGACATACAGACGCTGTAGACGCTACAGACGCTATAGACACTACAGACACTTGAGGATCGACAGGAACCTCAGCTACCGCAGGTTGTGCTTTGTAGACAATGTAAACGCAACATAGCACACACAGTCACTACGCGCTTCATCGGTCATCCTAAAGTACTACAATGACCTCAGATACCGCAGGAGATAGGACACCAGACACTGCAGCCATCACAACTCCACACAAACGCAGGTGTGACAGTACACACATCTATTGAGCACGTGAAAACAGCTTTCAGGAGTACGATAACATTATCGAGCTGTAATTAGCGGGATAATGCACCTTCACTACCGGACGCAATGTGTTGATTCACCATCATACGTCGAAAACACGTAGTTTGATAATCCCATGGTGACTATGATGATCCGGTCCAAGTGTGCTGTTGTGCTTATGCTCGAAATTGGCGATAGTCTACTCGAGCACTACTACCCGCCTTTATTAGCGTAGCGATCGACATCTGCATCAGTCTTCCATAATCACAATGACCTTCGAACACTTAATCATTCATAGCCCCGGAGATTTACCAAACCACTGAGTGGATTGAACAAAAGACCGTCGCCATGGTCTGTTGAGTAATTGAAGGCCAGCGTTTCAGTTCTGTTCACTTTTCGGTGCAGCTGCCCAGCTAATTTGCTGCTCACTAAAATGAAACGATCTTCAGACGAATAATGGTTTCCTTTGTTCTGCTAACAGGCTGCTGTTGATGACTGCGATTATCATGGACCGTATTACATAATTCATTTAAGCCACGAACAGGCATGTTTCAAGAGTCGTATGTCCGTACATTTGTGGGTCGGTCTCTATCCACCGTTAAATTGTTTTCATCCAGACCTGAACGTAGCTGAAAGCTATTTATGCAATAAGAACTCGGCCTCGGCTTCCGTTTTATGAAGCACTTAGTACGTGCGTGAGTGAGCATCGTGTTTTATGTGACCACGGTGTATTGTTGAGAAGTTGTAACGTATTACTTACTTTTTGTCCTTCATTATCCGTCTCCACGCTTACATGCAAACCGTTTTTGCGGGTCGGATCGCCCACCGTGAACCAGGTAGCGAGTTTGTTGATGCCAAGCTATCCGACCCTTGTTTCCTGGGCCACGTTCGACACATTACTGCCGTAACGAAATAAAACCGTAGGAGAGAGCAAAACAACCATAGTTCTTTTGTTGGTGATCCCTCAGTGTCCATAACAAAGTTACGGCTGACCAGCCCAGTCGATTTAGAGAAGTACGCTCATACTGGCAAGCTGAAACGCTGGATTTCGCTCGTTAAAAAGTAGCGTGTTCCAGAGTTTCAGAGTCGTCGTTCATGTTTATGAGCCGAGACTTTTGCAACTTGCCATTGATTTTGTATTGTATGCCAATGCGGTCCAACCGCAAATGCACACATCGCGGGCGGGAAGGAGTGGGCAAAACTGCTCTTTTTTCCCTTCGATGTCTCCTAAATCAGAGCTGGCACTGCAGGACGGCTGCGAACGAATAATCCGGAAGGGTTACTCTCTGCATTGATGGATTTCGTTCATACTGGCAAAAGGACAGCCATACAGAAACCAGGTCTTTCTGCTACTCAAACTTTGGTAAGCTTAGAACCGGTAAATTCACGAGGGCTGACACCCCCCCCCCCCTCGCCTCTACGGTAGCACTGTCATGGGATACCTTTCTATGTCACGCAGCAATGTCACTTATGTCACTTAGCAATGTCTTGCAGCTCTGCGCTCTATCTAACATTTCAGACTGCTGGCACCGTGAGGCCCGCACTGTTATTCCATTTTCGCTGAATGGCCCGGTCGCGTGCTGTGGCGCCGGCCGCCTCGGTGAAAGCCGTTTGAAGCTGACACTGCGTAGATAGGCGGCTCATCCCCGTAATGCCGCTGCTCCCCGGCCGACTCATTAGCCCCTCGGACGTGTTACGCCCGCGGGCGGCCGCCCTATTGATTGTGCTGTGTTTGTGAGTCTCCGTGTGATCCGCCCAGAGGGGCCGGCTTTCGGCGATGGTGGGGTACTGGTTGCTATGGTCTGAAGTATGGTGAATATGGTAGAAACTTATCATCTTGCAATCACCATAGTTCATTTTATGGCATTTGACCTTGATATGGTTTGTTACCGGTGACCCTCTGTGACCTGTGACTCCCTGATCCCTGGCTTTGACCTCTGAACTCCCCCAGTCTGATCTGTGACCGGTGACCGGTGACTCTCTCTGACATGTGTTCCTGCAACCCCGACCTCTGGCCCCTGAGTCTGGTCTCCCCCCCCCCCCCCCCTCCTTAGTCTGGTAGGTATGTGACCTCTGCTCCTCTCCGAGTCTTGTCTGTGACCTCTGACTCTGACCTCTGCCCCTCTCCCCAGTCTGGTCTGTGACCGGTGACTCCTGGCTCCTTCCCCGACTCTGACTTCTGCCCCCCCCCCTCAGCCTAGTCTGTGACCGGTGCTCCTCCGTGACTTGTGTTCCTGTTACACCTGGGTCCTGACCGGACTCCTGAGTCCTGACCCCCTGTGACCTCTCTCTCCTCCCCAGTCTGGTCTTTGACCTCCGGCCTCTGACTCTGGCCTCTGCTCCTCCCCCAGTCTGATCTGTAACCGTTGACCTCTGACCTGCGTCTCTGTGACCCTGACCCCGACTCTAACCTCTGCTCCCTCCCCCAGCCTGGTCTGTGACCGTTGGGTGGAGTTTCTGGTGTCGGAGCCGGCGGCGGCACAGCAGCTGCTGGCCCGAGCCGTCACCCTGCGCCGCTGGTGGTCGCGCCTGCTGCAAACGCGGCTGGACAGTGAGTTTACCCAGCGGGCGGGCAGGGGTCAGTGGGAGATCACAGGGCGCAGACGTGGCTCTCCTGGCTTCCCAGACGGCGCGGCTGCCTACCATTTTCATCCGAGGTGGATTTTGATCGGAGGCAGCCGGATTTTATCTGTCAGTGTTTTTCACATGTTGATGGTATTCGGCGCCTGTTGTGCTTTTGTTTCATTTCGCTGGCAAAGTTATGGTGGGTTTACCGTGAACAAGGCCGCTTTTCACTGAACTTTGCGGTGAACTGAGCAGAACGACTGAAAGTATGAAAGAAGCTTAACTCGGCTCTCTTTGTTGAGCATTGTGGTGGGAAAGTAATAACTCTGCTTTCATTTTCTTTCTGTACGCGAAAGTGTCTAATGCTCAGTTGGTGGGGGGGGGGGGTCTTAGATGAGCTGCTCCTAGCGGAAAACCAGACTTTCTCGCGAGGCCGGTGGTAGTGTTTTGGGAGTGTAATAAGGTATGCTGATATTTCGTTAGCATCGTTGCCTTTATTACAGAGGCACCGGCCCGCGTTGCTGCCGACCCCGTAATCATATTACCTTGTGCCTTCATCAGCCTAGCTTGCGCTGGGTTAGGGAAAGTGTGAGTGGAGGTTACTAGGAATAACGATACCGGCAGAGCTGCCTTCGCCGCGAATAAGAACACGGGCGTATAATTGCGTATGGGAGAGCAGCGATTCTGTCTAATTACACGAGTTGATTGTCGCCCATTCCGGCCTTGGAGATTGGATTGTGGTAGTCCTGCTTTTGTCTCATGCTAGGAAAAGCTATGGGTCAACGGCTTTGTTGCTGGGGCCGCCGGAGGCCAGTCGATCTGTTTTCAGCGCTTTACGGCCGGACTAGCGCTGACCTTTCGATAAGCAGCTTAGCGTGCTCGGTGTCGCAGAGAGTCCAGTATACGTCTGTTTCCGCGGCCCGCTCGGCGGATTATGGCGCGGTGTGTCACTGTCCACCACAATAATGTCGTTTGGCTTGAAGGGCATTGGTGGTAGTATTGACAATTCGTATGACTATTTACAATTTGAACTGTAATTACTTGATTACTTTTTGTAGTTTTTTATTTCAGTATCCCGAACATTTTCGTTGTCGTGATTTTAATTTTGCTAAGTGTCCTGTGATTGCTACTGTTGCACGTTCCATGTCACAGCGCTTATAGCTCTCCTGTGTATAATCAGACACCCGATTCCCGGATGAAAAGTCAAAACGTTAAAAGTAAACTGATAAAAAGTCAAAGGATTTTTCGTACTTTGACTTTATGTCCTGTTGACTTTTCGTCTTTTGACTTTTATCCTCTTCACTTTTTGACCTTTTGACTTTATGCCCCTTTGACTTTTTGTCCATTTGATGTTTTGTCCTTTTGACTTTTTGGACCTTGACTACATGTCTTTTTGACTTGTTGACCTTATGATTTTTTTATTTTGACTTTATGTCCTGTTGACTTGTTGTTTTTGGCTTTTTGTCCTTTTGACTTTCTGTCCTTACGGTTTTTTGGATTTTGACTTTATATCCTGTTCACTTTTTGTCTTTCGACTTTTGTCTTTTTTACTTTTTGGCAATTTGACTTTTTGCCGTTTTTACTTTTTGTCTTTTGACCTTATGTCCATTTGACTTTTTGTCTTTTGACTTCTATGTTCGTTGACTTTTTGGTGATTTTACTTTTTATCTTTTGACGTTTTGACCGTTTTGACTTTTTGTCTTTTGACTTTCCTCTTTGTTGACCTTTTACCTGTTGACTTTAAAGATTTTTGACTTCTTGCTTTTGACGTAATGTCTGTTCACTAATCATCCTTTTACCTTTTATCATTTGACTTTTTGTCCGGAAACCCAGACGCCCACCCTACCATCTCTCCTCCTTAGACCTGGCTCGGAGGATCTGTCGAAGACTGCACCAAACCCGTTCCGCACGCTCCAGCGCCTCTCGAGCTCGTCATGAGTGCGGGGAAGGCCGCCCTCCGCCGCGCTCCGCCGCGCGCGCGCTGCTGCTCTAACCGGAGCACCTGCTCCCATCCCTTTTACAGACATGGGCTTGGAGGAACTAACGCCCTCCTCCCTCCCACAGACCTGGGCTCTGAGGAACAGCACGAACCAGAGGAGGAGTCGACGCTGCGCGGCCGGCTGGTGGCGGCGCTAATCGACTTCTTCCACACGGATGTGTTCTACTCGCACAAGCGGCTGGTGCCGGCCGATCTGGACGGTCTCTACTGTCGAGAGCCAGAGGCAGAGACCGACGGACGATTGCCGCCGTTCATCAGATATGACTGGTCAGTGGTGGGGAGGTGGAGGGGGCTGCAGAGGAGTGTGAGGAGTCGCTAGAGAGGTGAAGAGGCTGCAGAGGCTACGAGGAGAGTGGGGGTGTTGGTGGGGAGTGGGGGAGGCTGGAGAGGTTGTTAGGGGGTCGGCCTCGGGGTGTCGCTGGGATGGACAGAAAGGTCATTTGGGAGGTGGGGCAGGGAAGGCTGAATAGGCTACTGTGGAGTGGGGAGTCGCTGGGGAGGACAGATAGATCGCCGGGGAGGTGGGGGTGGGGAAGTTGTTACCGGGTCGCAGTGCAGCTTATTACTATCGGGTGGATATTGAGTGACGCGGATTTCCGTCGACTATTGACGTCCTTTGGCGTGAGCCGTGAGACGCTCCGGTTGGCTTATATGGCATCTGATCGTCCTCCCATCCGGCTCCTCAATAGGTAGCGTGCTCACTCCACACGTTACATTCATTTTTTATGGCGTTTATTTGCTTTCGCCGCTGATGGAAACATTTTCGGCATTTCTCCCTAGAGATATTGCACTGACTGGTAGTCGGCAGTCGGTGGTGGGGATTTAAACAAACGCATGACTGAGTTTTAGTGGAAACGGAAGATAAGTGTTCGGCTGGGTAGAAATCCATCAGAGCGAGGGATGGCACGTAGATGCTTATGTATTATTTGTTGTAGTATTGGTATTATTGGTGCAGTGAAATTGGTTTGATGGTCTGCGGCTTCGCGAGGGGCCGAATAAATGTCATTTGTAGATAACGAGTCTTGATAATCGTTTAAGTAAGTAATTATTACAACACTAAGCCGGTCATTCCATAAGTTCATTACCTGGGCTGATGATATATCATTAAATGGGATTGTAGATGAGCCGTTATAATCTCTCTGTTGACTCGGGGCTCGGCAAACGTTGCCCTTTCCCTGTCGCGGTACCATCCTCTCAATAATCCCTTATCGCTGCTCCATTGGCGGCCCTCAGCGTCGATCCGGGCTGCATGCGGGCCGCTTTCTGCACACATTTCGTGCCGCCAGATTGACGGCCACTTTGCCGACGCGACAGCCCCCCGTCGGCCGGGTGCTACGCTCGCTCGCTCGTCAGCGCTGTGGAGCCTGAGTGATAATACAGGTCTCCTGATGTGTGTGGTTTGAAGGATGGATGCTGGCTCTCAGATAACAATGCGGTGTTGATGTTTACAGTCTGATAAGCGACTCGGCTCCTTCAATGGAAGAGGAGACATGTCCATACTGTGATAACAGTATGTCCTCATTGCCTGTGGAGAGGATAGTCCATTGGAGCCTATGCATCTTCGAGCACAAGAAGACCAAAGGTGGGTGTCTTGACAGATATAGGTGGTATGAGAATCCTCCTCGTGGTCAGGCGTAGATGGCCGTTATCTTTACTTTTGCTGCATTTTATGGTAATGCAAATGCGAGTTTTAGTCATGAGATATGACTGAGACTCGCAGTCATTTTGGTAAAATGATCCATCAAACATATGCAACAGCGTCGGCCGTGGTATTTGTGCCACAGCTGCGGTCTATATTTGCCGCGCGGCCGTTTCATTTTCGCTGGGATGGTGTCGTTTTCAGGCGAGTCTGCCGCCACTGACGCCGAGGGGGTGGCCACGGAGCCCCAGGGACCGGCCTGTGAAGAGTGCGGCGCCTCACTGGAAGGAATGACTGGCATTCAGATTCTGAGGCACCGCAGGACCCATCGTCCCATCCAGCCTGCTGGCGAGGGGTGACCGCTGCTAGTTATACCTACTACTGCTGAATCTGACGACTGTGATATAGGCCTCAGGGACTGCCCTGGCGGCTAACCATGTGATACTAGTTCAAGTGTGCGTTTTGTAAATGTTTGTTACGGTTTCACTTAGTTTACGAGTGAACCATAGATCAATCGAAAGCCGTAATGTGTAACGGTCCGTTGCTGGCGGTATGACCACCGACCTATGGTCGAACGGCCGTCAGACCCCGGCGTTTGACCGGTTATTTGGGCTGATATCCGCTCCCCCGCCGCAGTATAACTCGGTACGACTCGGTATGGCTCACTCGGCCCCGTGGATCGGTCGGAACCGCCCGCTCCGGCCCTCACTCGAGCCGAGATTAAACAGTAACTGCTCGGTTCGTCAGTCGTGTGCCGGGGTCTGGTATTGTCGGCGCCACCGGATGGAGATCGTCAAATATAGACCGATTGGTACTTGTGGTTTGATGGGGTCAGCTGCGACGGATGAGAGAGAGGGAGGTGGAAGAGAGAGAGAGAGAGAGAGAGAGAGAGAGAGAGAGAGAGAGAGAGAGAGAGAGAGAGAGACAGAGACAGAGACAGAGACAGAGACAGAGAGACAGAGAGAGAGAGAGGGGGGGAGTAGCGGGTAATGGGAAGTTAGGAGGAAAGCTGGTGCTGAATTTAATTGGATGTGTGGTAGAGGAAATGATAACATTTTAAAATTTAGTTATTTTGAAAAAAAAGACTCTCCAGGTCATGTCCTATCATATTATGTGTCGTCAGAGAAGCTAAGAACGGAACCATCGCTCCAGCAGGTAGTTTTTGCCGGACGTCTTTGCTAAACTGAGCGTTATTAGGGTAAGTGATCGTTTTTGGGTATTACGTTGGGTGTGCATGTGCCAATGTGGACACTAATTGCGATAAACGAGTCTGGTATGGTGTCTCCCGAGACACGCGTGGTGCAAACAAGAATGGTCTCCGTTTGGACGTCCTGCCGGAATTAGCGTTTCGGGCCAGAGGTAAACAACGACTTCAGTTAAACTTTGGACCAACGTGATCTTTGGTAGACCAAATAAATATCGGTAGGCCAAATCACTTTCTGGTGGAACAGTGCCTGAATAGACCTACGGGGATACCTGCTGCTGCTGGGGACCCTCTTAGTTTGACTGAGGCTACCGATACCTGCCTGAAAGTTTTGCCTGTCGAGCGGCTCAGAGTCCCCGGTTGGCAACCGGATTTTGATAACCGTCTCAGTCTTCGCGTGGCTTGCGGGGTCGTCACGATTATTTCCTCCTACCGACTCTCTCCTCTCTCTCTCTCTCTCTCTCTCTCTCTCTCTCTCTCTCTCTCTCTCTCTCTCTCTCTCTCTCTCTCTCTCTCTCTCTCTCTCTCTCTCTCTCTCTCTCTCTCTCCTCTCTCTCTCTCTCTCTCTCTCTCACTCTCTCTCTCTCTCTCTCTCTCTCTCTCTCTCTCTCTCTCTCTCTCTCTCTCTCTCTCTCTCTCTTTCTCTCCTTCTCCGGAACCTGAGTTGTGTAACGACCACCCCTGGCCCCCACGGACACATGAACGCCGCTATCTCCCGCCCAGCTCATACCCTCCGGCTAGCGGTGAGACGGCGCCCGAAGCCTTCCGACGCCGGCTGTACCGACCGCTGGCCTGAACGAGCAGAGCCGCGCGCTCCACGGCGGGTCGAACGCCGAATCAGACGACCATTGATTGAGTGTGAGACACTTGAGGCGCCTGTCGTTGAGTGAGTTCGGTTACGATCTCGCTGAAATGATCTACTGCGTTTGGGACCGCGCTGATGGCTCACGCACAGTTCGGTGGTGGATCAATAGCAGTTGAGTCAGAGGAGATTTGATTGACAGCGACTGCTAGAGCTGTTGCCTGTTGGGACTAATCTTGGCACTGTCGATAGGTCCTATCCTTCCCGAAAGTTGGAGACCTGTGTGATCTAAAATGCTGCGGGATAGAGACAGACAGACTTAACCTTCCAGGCGGTGGGGGGGGGCATTTTTTTGCCCCCCCTTTAGTTTTTTCGATATATCTCGAGAACCGCTGCGCCGATCGTCACCAAACTTTCAGTACCCTCCCGGGAGCAGCTAGCGCACATGGTGACCAAAAATTTTTCCAAAGGCTATGATAGGTTGGCCGCTAATGACGTCAGAGTGACGTCAAATTTGCCGTTTTCGACCCAAAAAAAGGTTTCGCGGGAAGAGCTGTCAGGCCTACAGCTTTAGAGATACAGAAAAATGTTTCAGACATAAAAGGTGTGGAATTACAAGGGCTACAAAACTGCTATTTCGGTTTTTCGAATTTTTTGGATTTTGACCCCCAAAAATCAAAAAATAGATTTTTTGAATATAATAGCCCAAAAATCCAAAAAGTTTTTTGACTTTCGAAAAAACCGGAATATATATGATAGCCCCTAGCGCCTTCTATCTACATATCAAATTTGAGATCGATACCTCTTTTTTTGGCCAAGTTATAGCGAAAAAACTGCTCAAAATTGATGACGTCAAATTTTCAAACTCAATTTTTAGCAATTCTAGACCTCGTAGCGCAAAACAAAGACCACCATTAGACTCCCCGTGACGAGCTGCATCGAATCGATACCCATTTTATGCAAAAATATCAACTTTGAAATTTGACCTTTTTTGACCTGACCTTGACCTGACCTCCACCAGAAAGTGACCTAAACCGTATCTGATGGTCTTATAACCAACACCATTGAGTTGGAAATGAAAAACTGGCCATAAAACATGCATCGCATAACCCTAGTTAAGTTGGGCTCATGTGGTGACCCTTGGTGACCTTTGGTGACCTGACCTGTGACCTGACCTGGTATGACCAGTGACCTCTAATAGCAACATATGTACTAGACAACTGACGCCTTATCGCTGATTTTCGACAAAATGCGTTTTATTCGGTGTTATAGCGCTTTCCCTAGAAGCCCCGTGGACGGTGAAACATTTTATCTTTGACCTGACCTGTGACGTCATCGGTGACCCCGAGGTCAATGAAATTTGGTTTCCCTCGACAAATTTGACAGGGCTATCGAACGCCGTTTGAATTTTCCGGATCCGTCCAGTAGTTTCGGAGATACGGGGGGGGGCAAAAAAGTGCCCCCCCCCCCCACCGCGCGGAAGGTGGCTGGTAGGCCCACCGCCTGCCGGGTTAAAGAATCCGGAGATTAGACTGAGAATGACCTCGGGTCAAGGCCGTCTGGTGTGCAAGAGTTCAAAGATCCTCGAAATCGGAGAACTAATGTCGAACATTGTGAACTGCGGTGTCTCTGGGGCCCGAATGCTAAGCATTGTTTGTGTAACCTGATGAGATCCTTATGTGGTTTGGGAACAGCGGTTTTATGCGGGCAGATCAGGCTTCATTTAGTTCCTCGGATGAGCGAGCATGTGTTTGCTTTTCAGAGGCGCTTTTCTCATTTGGCTAAATGCCTGCATAGCACCGAGCACCACGAGCAAACTATGAACACTGAGAGGCTGAATAAGACTGAGCTCACCGGCCTTCTCAGTCTACATTTTCGAATAGCTTGATTATTAGAATTTATTGTCCTTTGGGATCCTTGCAATTTAGGAAGACTGGAAAATAACAAGTGATTGAGAAAGTCAAGTAACTGGTCGATTAGGTATGCACTGTCAGTACATAGGTCTACAAAATAAGTTCCCGCGATCAGTGAGCAGGTAACGCCTGAGCGCTGCTCAGGCGCCACCTGCCCACTTACGACGGGGACTTATTTTGTAGACCTACTCAAGGGCGCACACAAGGGGTGCACCGGGCCCGTGCCCGCCCCATTCGAATTGAGGGGGCCTTTTGAGCGGCCTTCGGCCGCCGCAAATGATCCTCAAATTGGCCCCTAGTCTTTAGACCGCCGAAGACCGTCTAAAATGAGCTGAAATGGTGATTGAAAAGACCTGCAGGAGGGCCCGTCTCGGGCCCCAGCAGGCCCATACGATTCCATGTAGGGCAACATTTTCAGCTAGGGCATGGGGTCCTTCATGGCATGGGTGAAGGCCGAAGGGAAGTTTGCAGGTCGTGCCCCCTCCATTCAAAAATCCTGTGTACGCGCCCGGACCTAATGTATATACCTGTCCTATGCCGTGTGAACGCCGTCAACGGCCTGACCGTAATACACATCAGTCAAAAGGGTGATAAAGTTTCATTGGGATCTAAATTGTCGGTATTTAAAGTGGTGAATTAATTATATTTTCGGCATTTTTAGCTGGCGCTTTGACAACATTGTCGTCATCGTAGCTTGCTGCCGTCACGGTCTGTGGATTAATAAAAGTGAGCGAGGAGGCTGGTCATTTCTCGCTGCTATGTGAATTGCAATGGTTATATTGAGCCATTTCCGGACGCTGCAGTATGGCACGGCACACTTACCGTTACAAGATATGCTCCTGACAACAGAATACAATGAAAAAAGTAGGTAGGCACTAGTATGACGATGCGCTTTATGTTGGCTGTCACTTGTTGGCCTCTCGTTCTTAATTGTTTACAGTCACTGTCTTTGTTGGATTGCAACTCGCAATAGAGAAGGCGACTTTCTTGCATATTAAATGTTTTAATTCATTAGCATATTTTTGCTTTGATGTGAGAGTAGCAACCATCCCAAGGAGGTGAAACGTAGGTACTACCATACATACTTATACGTGCAGTGCACTCAGTAGTGTACCTACACAAATGTATGTCTTTCATATACGTTCCCATTACTTCCCTTGCCTCGTGTATCCCCTTGGAACGAAAACAAACGACACACTGGCTCATTGAATCACATGAGTTCCAACAGACTGGGGCTGTTTGTGATGGAACCGCGCCCCACTGCGGTAATCCTTAGAGCTAGTGGCACTATACATTACGGTATCAATGTCGTCTCAATGTAAATATGCCAGCCTGATATGTGTGAAAGTTCCTCCCTACACAGTGTCGAGCTGAGGGAACGAAATTGAATGACTGGCGTAGGCGACAACGACAACAACAAGCCAGTTGCTGCCAAGTTCGTCTACCCGCAGCGAACGTGTTTTTTACGCTTGAGTAAGGCTGAAAACCTTTGGCTATGCGAGGCTTGTGCTTTTTACGCACAACGGCTAATGCAGAAGTTGGAACATACTTTTTTGGAACATACTTTTCAGCGCTGTCGTCGGCAGGCAGCGCCCGGCAAAATTATTCTTCAAATTTTCGACCGGCTTAAATGCGATCTCCAGCGCCTTACGGGAGGGTCTCATAATACCAGGGGCGTTCCACGACAAATCGACAAATAAAAAATTAAATTTGCACCCTCATATTTTATTCTTCGTTGAAAACTGGTGTAAGGGGTTGTGATGGGCGGGGAAGCCAGCTGTGGCAAGGATTTTTTTCTTCGAACAACAGTTTCCGAGATATAGCCTCGGGCAATCCCTGGAGTTTGCGCTGCAGCCCTATGTTTGGCGGCCTATAACTCAAAAACTATTGTTTTTTTACGATACAAACTTTATATGGTTCAACACACAATCAACCAACAAACATTTTGGCTATCTCGGATTTTCAATTTTTGAAAATTTTGATCACGTGACCTTTTGTCCAATTTTTCGAAGAGTGACCTTGATATTTTCCCCACTGAAAGTTGCAATTTTGTCTGATGACGATTAAAGCCTTATCAATTTTCATTCATATGCGATAATAAAAAAAGTGGTTATCGCCCTGCGTTGACCTCAGGTCAGGTCATTTTTATGACCTGTCCATTATTACGAGCGGGAGCGACAGCGAGATCTCGAGAATAAAGCAAGATAGCGACAAGCGGTAAACGTTAAAGGGTACACACGGATAAGGTCTATAGTTTTTACTGAGGTCATTTTCAGGTCAGGTCAAAGATGACGTCACAGGAGCTAAAAGGAAGTCAAAATAGCGGCACTATACATACATATATATGAAGTTTTTCTCGAATAACTTTCAAGGTATCCCAGCTAGGAACAAACTAATAGCACCATCGTGATCCTCTCGTCGATCCGCATCGAAACATATGTATGTTGACCTCGAAAGGTCGAAAGGTCAAAAGTTGACCTTAGGTCACGTGATCTAAGGTCAACTTTTGACCTTTCGAGGTCAACATACATATGTTTCGATGCGGATCGACGAGAGGATCACGATGGTGCTATTAGTTTGTTCCTAGCTGGGATACCTTGAAAGTTATTTGAGAAAAACTTCATATATATGTATAGTGCCGCTATTTTGACTTCCTTTTAGCTCCTGTGACGTCATCTTTGACCTGACCTGAAAATGACCTTGGTAAAAATTATAGACCTTATCCGTGTGTACCCTTTACCCTTTACCGCTTGTCGCTATCTTGCTTTATTCTCGAGATCTCGCTGTCGCTCCCGCTCGTAGTAATGGACAGGTCATAAAAATGACCTGACCTGAGGTCAACGCAGGGCGATAACCACTTTTTTTATTATCGCATATGAATGACAATTGATAAGGCTTTAATAGTCATCAGACAAAATTGCAACTTTCAGTGGGGAAAATATCAAGGTCACTCTTCGAAAAATAGGACAAAAGGTCACGTGATCAAAATTTTCAAAAATTGAAAATCCGAGATAGCCAAAATGTTTGTTGGTTGATTGTGAGTTGAACCATATAAAGTTTTTATCGTAAAAAACCAATAGTTTCTGAGTTATAGACCGCCAAACATAGGGCTGCAGCGCGAACTCCAGGAATTGCCCGAGGCTATATCTCGGAAACCGTTGTTCGAAGAAAAAAATCCTTGCCACAGCTGGCTTCCCCGCCCATCACAACCCATTAGACCAATTTTAAGCAAAAAATAAAATATGAGGGTGCAGGGCACTTGTCGATTTGTCGTGGAACGCCCCACCACACACAGCCGCTATCCGGGTTCAGAAGTGGCCAATACCCTAATTTTCGACAAATTTTAAGGCGTGATTTTCTCACATTTTCTGGTCATAAATTGATCAGACTGTATTAAATATCATCCAGAAAAAATATTACTCATTTTGGCACAGATTGGTGGGCTCCCAAAGTACACCGTTTTGTTTTACTTCGTGAGACCGAACTTGTGCTGCGATTTTCATGTAAATGTTGACGAGTCTCCTGTCATATTCTTTGCTTGAAAATGCGTAAGTAAGATATCAGCTGAAAGGGGAAAATGTGCGCAATCCATTGGTAACAAAAGTGCATCTAAAAAACTTCCCACTCAGTTATTGTAAGCTAATTGTTGCACACTTGCACAAAGCAGAAGGGCTTGAGGATTTCAATATTTACATAGGCCTACCAAAAAACGCACAGCGTGCTTCACATCGAGACAACGTCCATAACATATACCGTACAATTGTGATTCATTTGCTGAAAAAATTAGGTCGGCATCACACTGCCGGCAAAAGTTATTGCAGTTCTAGTGACGCTAGGTCGCCGCCCGGCCGACCCCGGTCAGGTCAGCCGGGCGGCGCGGCGGCCGTGCAGCTGACGTCCGTACGGTTCGGCAGCTGACCAATCAGCTGCGAGAGAGGAGCGCGGTCCGTCTAATCGCCCCCGGCAGTTGCTTGTGCTGAGGGGTGCTCGACGCTCGTGTCGATTGCATTTGTTGGTTGTCGATTGTCGATTGACTTGTGGGTATACTTTTTGGTGACCAATAAATGTACGTCGTCTTAACTGAATGTAGTTTGATCAAATTCAATAAAGCAAAAAGACATCCAGCCAACAGAACATTGTAAGAATGTCCGATATGGTTGATGACATTCAGAGTTTTTGGGAGCAGCCATTGACCAGAATGAACCTTATTGACTTTTGTAACATTTGCATTGCTTTTGGAAAGTTTCAGTCAGATATCTTCAGAAATGGCAATGTTATCGGCTTTTGCATTTTACCGTAGTCGGTTAATCACAATTTTCGATATTGCAAAGGCAATTTCAGTGCGTTCTTGACATCGAAAACCAAAACGAATAGTATCATCGTGTTCCAAAGCTCAAATTGCATCCGATGCACATCTTTTTTGTTGAGAATGTTCAACTTCAAAATTTGACCTTTTTGACCTCGCCGTGACCTGACCTTCATTTGTCGAATGGAAATAGTTTCGAATCGGACGACCCAGATGACATCATTTTTAGATGCTTTTGCCGAAATGGACTATTAAAGATTCGTCGCATGACCTTAAAAATGTATATATTTCCTTCCATGACCTTTTCCATGACCTTTTGTGACCCATGACCTTTCCATGACCTTTTGTGACAAAGTTAGGTTTCGTTTGTCAGCTATTCCTATCAGAAGCCGTTTGAACTTTTAGTATTGAACGAGTAGTTTCGAAGACAGCAGGGAAGCTATGCAGAATCCCCTTCCGAGTCACCCACGTTATGGGATATACCCGTCATCCGCGGATTACAAGCAAAAATATTTTTTACGGCAATGATGTATCAGCATGGATGCTCATACGTTCCCATATGTGACCTTACGGTTGACTTCACATACAATAAAAATTTCTTTTCAAAATGTTTACTGGTTAACGAGTTATCGCATTTTGGCCACTTCCGAACTCAAATAGCGGCTGTGTGCACCAGTACGGGTGGGCGCTGCGCTTGGTTAAGCTGTCTGTAACACTTGGCGCAACAGGCGTGTACCATTGCTGCAGATGCTTTTTATTGCGCTCTGGCATGAAAACTGGATGTTTTGGGATCCACTCATTTCGATTACTTACTGACAGAATTAACGTTCAATAAATAAATAAATAAATAAATAAATAAATAAATAAATAAATAAATAAATAAATAGATAAGTCAATCAGTAAACAGTAACCACCAAGAAGGCACCTTCGACGAAAAATAATAATGCAATGTTTTGGTGGCTGCTGCGCGCGGTTCGCAAAAAAAAAGATGCTGTTTCGGTATCTGCAAGTTGAAAACGGAAATGTTCATGGTGTTATTTTCAACAGTAGCACCATTCTTCGACGGATTCTGATCCGTCGAAGAATCACTATGTGCAGCTTAGCAATCCTAACATTTCCACTAAATAATTATGCTTACAACTTATTACTGGCAGCGGCAGGAATGTTCAGTGTTGAACCTTACCTATAACCGCTCGGCTCAGTCTGCTGAAACCGCTACCAGATGGCAGGAGAAGCGGGCGCCTGGAGTGATACTGTGCCGCATAGCACAAGGACAGCGGCTGACATGGGCTAGGCGTAAAACAGGACGTATTTCTTCTTATATCAAATGTGTCTCGGTGGTAAGGCCTCAGATCGAGTTAATTGCTTATATCAAAGCCATTATGTAACCGAAAACCTTTGGAGTGGCATCCCCAACCATTATGTAAGCCGGCAAAGATCATCAGAGATTTGACCGAAATTTGCACAATTGTGTCCCGTGCAATAACGTTGTAATGTTTTAGATAGTATATAATTGTTTCTTGTAAAGGAACCTACAATGATACTTACTACACATTTTTTATAGCTCATAGTCCACCTACTAACCAATTAATGTGTGCAGGCATCGGTAAAATCCTTTTTGAAAGGATTGCATTCCCAATCCACATTCCTAGTGCCGAAGTGGATTGCATTCCTACCCGCAATCCCCTTTTTTCACTTGGATTGTGATCAAATCCGCAATTCTTTTTTTGCAATCCTGTTGTAGGTATTATTATGTGCACTAGTGGATCTGGGGGAGGTAGGGGGCATAGGGCCGTGCCTCCATCCCCAAATCACCCATTTCTAGTAGGTACCTAGTCTTCTGAGTAATTCCTATCTAAGGCACAGGTATTTTATGGGAAATATTTTTTGCCTCAAACACCCCCACATTTAAACCTCTACCCAACCAGTGTTTTATATTTTTAAAACTCGCCCACGTAATTTTGCCCTTCCTATGTAGTTCATCGGCGTATATTATTTTGAGTGTTTAAATTAAAAGCGTTTAAATTATTTCAAGTTTCGATGTAAAGCCCTTGATAGCAAAGTACATTAAGCTGATGAAGCTGATCTCATAATTTTCAATCGCAACAAACCATTTCAAAGCACTAATCAAACACAATCCGGATTGGATTGCAAAAATTGGAAGTATGATGCAATCCAATCTGCAATCAAATCCTGTTTTTTTGGAATGGATTTCAAATCCAGGTGCAATCCACCAAAGAGGAATGCAATCAGGATTTTGCAATCCTGCAATCACAATCCTACCAATGCCTGAATGTGTGTCATCATCAATCAATTATACCAATCCATGTGGCACCCATGCTGTTTTGTACGCTACCGGCCCATTCACACGTCTGGCGATGTCGTAGGCGCACGGCTCGTTCGGCTGGGCTGGTCAGCAGTCAGTCGGCTCCATTGTGGTGTCCGTGTCTGGTTCCGTATTCATGACACGCGCGTCTCGGCCGAGACGGTCTCTGGCCGCGGTGGATGGCGAAATGGCCCATTCAGGCCCGGTGCAGCGGCTGTGCAGGCTCCTGTGTTGAGTGTGCGCGTCTGGGGAGAGTGTACTGGAGAACTGCATAGTGCATATGATAGGCCTAGTTAGTGATATGGCATTTGTGAGGAAATTGTTAATTAAGGAAATTATTAGTTAAAATCATCAATTATTAATTTTGATATAAAGCAAATTATTAATTTCAAAGGTGATGGTGATGCCTTTAGGAGCGCCATGGGCACTGAGCAGTCAGACATCATGTTTTTTGGTGAAATGGATAGAAATAAAGATAGGGGCTCAAAATTTTGCTTATGCGCTGCATTTTGTCGCTTTGTGTTGAATCCGTTTTTCCAAGATCGAAGAGTAGAAACAAACACATGTTAGCAACAATACACAGCACAGCTGAAACTCGAGACCAGAGGCATTCATTTGGCAGAGCTGAAGGTGTTGTGAAAAATAAAAATAAATATGTAGAAGACCAAGCTCCTACAAAACTGCCATCCATAAAGATCTTGAAATACTAGGGTTGACTATTAAGTAATGGAAGTGCCTTAAGCAATTAAACGGGTTTGCACGTGCACACATTATTTAGGTGTCATTTCATGCGCCGATCTTTTTTCTATCCAATGGTGAAGACCACATGTCCCTAGCTACTTTTTGCTATAAGCTATCGTCGTTTTCCCAAGAGACCTCCCGAACCTGTGGCGCACCACCTGGCAATGGCCAAAGCCGCGCGCCAGCGCCGAGTGCAAGGTCATTAGAGCTCAGTTTGTCGTAGGGAAAAGGCCTACCAATATCAGAAAATTTATTTTCTAGTATGGAGCGACGCAGCCTCCCCACAGACGATATGTCGGTGGTTTCATCGGTTTGAGAAAGAAAGCGCCGATCAGTCTTCTGGCGGCGTTCCAGGAGTGGGTCAAGAAGAGGCTGGAATGGTGTGTGATGCTTGAAGGCGATTATTTGGAGTAGTGTATGCTGTCATTTATCGTGCCAATGTGTATTGTTTTGATGAAAATATAGAAATTGTCCATTGTGTAGCCATAACAATAAGCCAATAAGCTCTGATGACCTCGCGCTGGCGCTTGGCGCGCGATTTTGGCCATTGCCAGACTCCTTTTTCATGGTGCGCCGCAGGTTCGGGTGGTCTCTTGGGAAAACGACGATAGCTTGGAGCAAGAAGTAGCTAAGGACATGTGGTCTTCACCATTGGATAGAAAAAACATCGGCGCATGAAATGACACCAAGAAAACATGTGCACGTGCAAAAACGTTAAATTGCTTAATGCACTTCCATTACTTAATAGCCAACCCTAGTCGCATTTCGCATTTTCTTATGATGAAGTTTATTACATTCTTAATAGCTTGCGTTTTGCCGGTGAATTCCAACGCTTTTCGAAATATGACTAAAGTTGGTTTGCTATAAATATCGTATAAAACTTTTTGTGCCTTAGCATGTTTATCGGCCTCAAACAAGCAATGATATTATTCTTGCTCTCGAGACGGCCACAATAATATTATCATTCGCAGAACGGGGCGCAATCAGGCACCCTTGTGCTGTGCGGTTATTCGGGGCTCTGTTTCCATGGGGTAGCGAATATGAACGGACGAGTGTTGCCTTGACGGCCGCGGCGGTCGCCAGACAAACCACCGAGAGAGCGCTATCTGAGACTAACCACCGAGACAGCACCACTATCTGAGCGGCGACAAGTGAGCTCCAGCTTAGACCGCACTTCATACGCTGTCGTCCACTTTGTGCGGATAGCCCGAGTCTGGGCCGGATTGCCTCCCCGCCGTGACGACAAGCCCTGTTTGAGACCACACTGGGAGGTGATGGCGGCTCGTGCTGAGCAGCAGCGCGCCGCTTAAAATGGCGACAGGGTGCCCATGTCAGTGGAGGCTAGAGTTATTGCTGCCGTGTAAAATGTCGCCGGGGCGTGTTCACGGGGGATGGGAGTTATTGTACGCTTTTTAGGGGCTTGGTGCAACATTTATTTGATGCAACTCCCATTTCAAATGACAGTGCTGAATTGCTCACCGTGATTGTTTGTACTCTGCACATTGACGAGCTCCGACGCTGATCATTTTTGACGTTGTTCCTACGCATTTTTCTCTGTTTTTCATTGGACGTCTGTTGTTTTTCATGTCCGACGTTGAAGTCTCTTGTTGCTATTGTATGCTGCTGTTGGCGCACTCTGCCGTCGCGGTTTTCTGAGCCTCCGTCCGTCGGTCCGGCGGCGGCGGCGCGTCGGCGGCGGCGCTGGTCGTCGACGGGTCTCCTTGGTCCCCTGTCGGTCAGTCTGCCGGCGGCGGCGGCAGGGTAGCGTCGAGCGACGACGTCGGGCGGGAGGTCAGGGTCGAGCGACTGTCAACGGCGTGAGGGTAGGGTCGAGCGTCAGTCGACAGCACTAGGGTAGAGTCGGGGGACGTCGGCAGGCGGACTGCCGTGCTGTGATGGGAGGTCCCAGGACGATGGACCGGTGGATCCAGCACTGTGCAGGTGAGGGTCGGCAGAGTGATTAGGGATGATCAAATGCTTTTTCTAATGACTAAGGCCAACGAATGGTCATTTTAAAGGAAATAGTTCACTTTTTAACATGGGTTTTGAACTGGAATAGCAGTTCCGTAGCTTGGGCTGAGACGAGCATAAATCAGGAGCTTTTACAGCCCAACGATCACCCTAGGCAAAGATATTCTATTTCTCGTCCCGAAAACGGTGTCTTGCGTTGAGGATGTGTGCCTTGCATATATTTCCATCCAGTATGAAAAGAGCATGGGTCCCGAAAATTATTCAGAAACTAGAGAAATTATCTACGAGAACTCTAGAGAAATTCTCGTACTGATCAATTAGGACATTCAGGGGAACATTATCAGATCGAGCAGATCGCCCAAATGCCGGTGGCTGCGATAATTTCTAGTTTCTGAAGAATTTTCGGGACCCATGCTCTTTTCATACTGTATCGCGTGTGCCTTACAGAAACTGAAAAGTTCTTCCTATATCAAAATATAGAAAATAATCTTTTGTTATAAAAAGGTTTTATTTTCTTTGCTGATTATTTTGAACATAAAAAATCATAAATCCGTTGCAAAAAAAAATAATTTCGTGAAAGTGAACTATTTCCTTTAAGGTATAGGTAGGGGAGAGCGGGGCCAGTTGAAACACGGGGTCAGATGAAACATGGCTTTATTTTCAACAGTATGCAACATATGGCGTTGCCGACACCACTGCGCATCCGCGCTCGACCACTTCCTTTGTCAACGGCGTTTGGGCGGCAAGCGGACGGTAATTTTGACTTGACACTTGTTTTTGTGTTTTTGGGGGGCGTTTTGGAGAAATCGTTTTTATGAATATTTTGTGATATCTCATATACCTTTGTTTGCTGAAAGAAGAACTCCTGGCTCCGGAATAACACCTTATTTGGCCCTTCATTCAGCATGATGCCGTCCCTCCAGCTCGTTTGACATGTGCTTTACGGCGCGTGCGAGATGGCGGGAGCGGATGGGGTCAATTGAAACGCTTCTCTGAGGGTCAGTTGAAACAGGGCCACAGGCCGTTTCAATGGACCCCGGTGACCTTTGCAATGGTTATTGTTCAGGGGCTGTAAACATTAAAGGAAATAGTCCACCTTTGAAATGAGCTTTTAAACTGAAATAGTAGTTTAATAAAGCTCAATTTTTGACCCCTTTTCTCCAGCCTTTTGCTTGAAAGCACACAATAGCCTGAGATATTTCTCATTTTCCTCATCCGCCCATTTTACCATAGTCTATGTACTGTATGTCACCTATTAGGAGGAACTTTGCACTTTTAGCTTTCCAACGACCTATTGAATGTAGCATTTGGAAAAGTAAACCGGACAAAATATCTCCTTAAGAAAGTGGCCTTAAAGAGGAAACCATCCCATTGTTAAGGATAGGTGCAATTGACCCCATGGGCTGGTTCAATTGACCCTCGCATCGGGGTCATTTGAAACGGGCGTAGAGCTGTTTTATAAGCATGCGTTTGGCAGCAAAATATGTTTGAAACATAATTTTACATATCTTAAAATAAAGCCAAAAGAACATATTTTTTCATGGTATTGTGCATTTTTCGATATGACAACTAGATCTCGCTGTGCATGTCAATATATAAAAAGTGGTTCAACTGGCCCCGCTCTCCCCTACTACTCGTATATCCGATACCGTGAAATGTTCCACCAATAATTTGGTATTGAATTGTGCTTTTCACAATGCTGGTCGTGACGTGCGAGATAGGTAACGGAATTGCGGCCTATCTGATGGAACTTAATTGCTCTTTCTAATGAGCGGCTTGCACGGTTGCAGAGATATTGTCGATCTTAGTTGGGGGCTCACTTTTTGGAACACCCTGTATTTTGGCATGCCTTGATTTAGGAGGATAGCTTTGCGCTCCATTAGATCATCAGTTGTTAGCGCGAGATTCTAATTTCTTAGTTTGGTAAGTTCTAGCAAATTTCTGACCAGAGACATGTGGTAATTCAACGTATCTCGCTAGAAAACACTATCGGCATTCTGGCGAATAAATGAAAACCGAATGAGTGGTATTTGTTGAGCATGGTGCATCCAAAATAGCTACCACGGGATTATATATTCCCGACCGGGGCTGAGAAAATGCGTTTTATTCACCGAGGTTTTTGTGCGGAGGACCGAGTGCCGGTAGGCACGAGGTCCGTAGCAAAAAACCGAGGTGAATAAAACTGCATTTTCACAGCCCAAGGTTGGGAAGAGATTTACCACATGCCGTACCCGCGCAACAGTTGATATCATATTCATTTGATATTATATATTATATTCCTATTATTGTGTTAATATTATATTAAAACTATGTTCATATTTATAGTCACCGTGATTATTTTTGGTGTTTTTTATTATTGGGCGGCGTTGAGTATGAAAGATGAAATTTCCTACTTCCCCTTATTTAGGGTTTGAAAAAAGCTGAGGATGAAGATGATGAAGCGCCAGAAGTTAGGACAAACTATAAAGATATGGAGTCCAGCAGGAGTGAGGAAACCGTGAGGAAAACTCAAAATTGGGTGAGACGCTGAATCAAACGCGTCTAAGATCCCAGCTGGAACAATACCAAATGTTTATTGTGGCTTGTTAAGATGCTTCGCGCATTTAAAATGTTCGTTTTTTGCGTGCATTATGTTGTAATAATGAGTATACTCTGACCATGTTCTGCAGCAATAAATACATTGGCATTGGAACGATACCTAATACCTGCCCTTGTTTAGTTGAATTACGTTGACAGCAAAAGTAAGTGAAAACGCCATCACTTAATTTTGCTCACTTCTGCTGTTGCTGTTAGTGAACACACAATCCGTAAATATCTTCTTTGGAATTGGTTCTTCCACTCAGAATATTCAGTAAAACTTTGTCTGGGAAAATCAAAAAGCCCTAGGGCCGAATCGTTTCCCAAATACCCAGGCTGGCACGGTCCGCCGACATCAAAACAACGGTGCGTCAGCTGATTATTGGTCCTCCGATTCAGGAGAAATTATTAACGCGGGAACGCCGGCGCTAAATAAAGGCGGTAGGATTCACGGCTTTGCATGATTGTGTGCAATATTTTTTTATACTATCAAGCGAGGGGTATTGCTGGAGTTTTGCAAATAAATATTTTATTCTCAGTTTGGCTATGCGATCGTGAACACTTTATTTTCATAGATACGATATGAAATAGTATAAACAGGCCAACCCAAGGCTATGTAGGCCAACCTTAGACTTCGCATAGCCATGGACATTGCGTAGGAAGGTACTCGCCGATCGTACCACGATACCACGGGCAAGATATCAGACTTTTGGGAGTTTTTTGTCGCTGAAATGTATTTTAAGTGCTAAGAAGGAAAATGCTTCAATTTAATGTCATGTACAATGGACATTTAGCCATTCCAAGCATATAGTTTGCCTGGCTTCGCCAACCAGATAGCCAGGTTTATTCCAAGAGCTTCTAAAGAGGTAGTGGATTTAATATCGTTTCTATTACATTTATTTGATAATCCTACATATCAGTAAACCTGCCACGTTATCATTCTCGTCGAGCGATTACCGGCACACAGGGGTGTCGATTTTTCAAAATGGTTGGGGGTGCTCAACCCCTGCACCGGGTGAAAGATTGCAGCTTTGGCATGGGGCACTTAACCGTGCAAGGCAGGGTTGGGTATCCCTATATACGGTACTGATAATCCCGGGATTTCCACTAATATTTCCCAAAGGTAGAACATACTTCTTGAAAATCATTCTGCTCGTCCTAGTACTTGGCTACCTAATTACATAAACATTTTTCCGAAAAAGTCGCATATGTATTTGCCGGCAGCTCGACAACAGCCCCGGCACCTCTGTAATATAGTGACAGAAACCGATGACGGCGATTAGCACCGGTGCAGCAGCCCTTGCGGCCCGCATGAGCGGACATTGCGCGGAGGCAGCGGTAGCTACGAGGCTCTGGCAAGAGTCAGACGATCACAATAGTCGCTAAAAATTGACAGGTGATCGCATTTCGATATTTACGGGTTTACTATTTTTCTCAGTGGCGTAGCCAGGTGGGTCCGTGAGGCACGTGCCCCCTCCCCCCATCAGGTTCAGGGGCCCTCGGGTTATTTGGGACTGATGGGCCCTGCGGCGCCAATTGGCCGCTGAGGGTCCATGCTGGCCATATTTGGACTCAGAAGGGCTCCACATGACTCGTAATAACACCTCATGGGCCCACAAGTACCAACACTAAGATCTCCATAAGGGCCCAAGCCAGCCTCTGAGGGCCCCTTACCGGCCTCGGAGGGCCACTTGCCGGCCTCTGGGGGTCCTAACCGGCCTATTCTCAGCCAGCAAATTTGTTTTGGGCCGTAGCTTTAGTCTGGCTAGCTCCGGCATTTGCTCCGGCTAAAGTACGGGCAAGGTCTGGGGCTCTACTCAGGGTTGTATACCAATCAAGTCGATTGAATTGATTGATTTGATTCAACGCGTATTTTGAGTTGATTGGATTGAGTCGATTGACTTTTCGAGATGACTGGTTGACTGACTCGTTTGACTTTAGCGACTGGTTGACTGATTTGATTCCCGAAAATTAGAGTGACTCGTATGATTGAGTCGATTGAATGGAAAGTTCAAATAAGTTTTAGCTGACGAAAAATAATGACACCAATTGATAACATCAAAGATCACAAAACTACACTGAAAACTGCTTGTCATCACAACTGCAATATGGGGTAGATGGCCAAATAAAGAACAGGGCCTAAACATGAACAGCCAACTTTGACTTTCAACTGCAATAACTGCTCCAATCCTGTGATAGAACCTGGCGATGCACCTACCTACCTTTCTGCACTCAGCAGGAAACGTTTTTTTATCCAGATGATAAAGTGCAAGGCCCTGGCCTATATACTAATAAAGTGTGATTAATGAATAATTCACATCTCCACATCTCCTCAGAAAGAACCCACTGAACTCTATTGCTATGAATATGAAACCCCTACAAAAATAACTGAAACAAAAGCGCCGTTTTCGTCTCGCTAATTACGTTTGCGTACCTAATTAATAGCTAATTTGCTGCATTGCTTAATTTGCAGCAGAACGTTTGTTGATCTTTTTCTCCTGAGAGCCTAAGCATAACATATTTATTATATTTCATTTTCCTTAAAATATTTTACCGAATATCATTAAGTGGTTTTATTTCAAATGAAATAATAATTAAAACGAACTTGGTGTTGTACAACCGATTTATTTTATGATGATCTACCATATGATCTACCATACTACATGATAATCAATGACGTCATCTTACCAAAAAATCAAAAGACGTAGAATAAGGATTTGTAAAAGCTTAGCATACTTATTGGCAAAACGTTTTCTTTGTTTTTTCGCAGTCGCACCGTGCCGTTTTCGCGTTTACTTCCTTTGTCCTTAACTTATCCTGTGGTTCCAGAGTCCCTGTCCTCTCCATTTCCTTTTAAATATATTTTTAATGCTCATCCCTATCCCCCAGTCCTAACAGTTTCAAATTGTATTGCAATAAAATGTTTTGAATTCTTCACATATAACCTATCTACCTTCGTTGGTACTGTTGGTAGCCAGTGACACATCTAGGCAGGTAAGTAGTTACCTACCTGCTTTCCTGCTGTCTTCATAAAGCATACCTAATGAAGTTGTCAAATTTGTAGCACATTTTCAACACTTTCATATGGTGTCAGTGTGGCATGAAACCTAGCTAGGTTCATTATGATCAGGGTTCAATTCAGAAGAGCTCCGCATAACTCACATAAGAGACAGACAGGGGCTTTACATGGGGTAGATGACCTGATGACTTAGCTGGAATATGGCCAAAATTAAATTGACAACTTTTAGGTGAAAGGTGGTGATTTGGGTTAAGGGGCGTTTGTTGAAGTCAACTACTGGGTTATTTTGCACCCATTAAATGAAACTTCTGCTCCAATTCTACCCATTGAACCTCAATATCATATCCACCTGTCCATCACTAGGTATCCTTCCTTATTACATAGAAACTTTGAATGGCACGGCAATTTATAATTTTAAATGACAATATTTTTGTTTCTTCTGTAGGTAGGTAGGTAGGTAGGTAGGTACACCAGACTGCTATGGACACTTTTCCAAGTTGGTGGGGCAAAAAACCTAATGTATGTCTTGGTTTGAGTCGTTTGATTGAGTTGATTGATTCCTTTCATTGTCGCGTTTGAGTCGATTGAATCAATTCCCGAAAACTGCTCTGACTTGATTGATTTGATTGGTTTCCCAAATTTGTCGTGATTGAATTGATTGCTATTGATTGAGTCGTATACAACCCTGACCTCAATATCATGATCCACCTGTCCATCACTAGGTATCCATCCTTATTACATAGAAACTTTGAATGGCATGGCAATTTATAATTTTAAATGACAATATTTTTATGTTTCTTCTGTGGGTAGGTACTAGGTAGGAAGGTAGGTAGGTAGGTACACCAGACTGCTATGGACACTTTTCCAAGTTGGTGGGGCAAAAAAACCTAACGTATGTGTTGGTTTGAGTCGTTTGATTGAGTTGATTGATTCCTTTCATTGCCGCGTTTGAGTCGATTGAATCAATTCCCGAAAACTGCTCTGACTTGATTGATTTGATTGGTTTCCCAAATTTGTCGTGATTGAATTGATTGCTATTGATTGAGTCGTATACAACCCTGGCTCTACTAGAGCTGACACACGATCCCGAAGCTCGCCAGCACCACAGCCGGACTTATGCCGCATCAGCCGTGCCGTACCTTAACCAGTATAGCGCCTTTTGGGGCGACTAACGGAGCGAGCGAGAGGGTGAGCCTTGCACGTGCGAAATTTCGAGGGGGTACCTCCAACTGACTTGTGCACGGCACCCTACTGACCGGTTTCTAGCGATGTGCCAAATTTGAGCACAATCGGCCCAGCCGTTCTCGAGATCTGGGAGCGGCACCCTGCACGTGCGCACGTGCAAAATGGGTCCCGACTGGCTTTTGCACGGCACCCTACTAACCGGTCCCTAACTGTGTACCAAATTTGAGCGCAATCGGTCCAGCCGTTCTCGAGATCTGGAAACGACCCCTGCACGTGCGCACGTGCAGCAGCACCCCAACTCTGGCACATGGATATGCAGTGCCTAGTGGGTGCCTACCTACATGCCAACTTTCAGCGCAATCGGCCAAGTAGTTACCGAAATATTGCAACAATTGCAAAACTGACACCTCTTCGTTTTGCACGTGGCACGTGCATAAGGGGTCACCCACATGCATCGGGAATAGTCCAATACTTGGTAGAAGGAATGAAGCTACCCTATAAAAATTACCGCGTGTAAATCGGTCAAGTGGTTGCTGAGATATAAGCCTCGCAAAAGCGTCCGCACGGCCGGCCGGCCGGCCGGCCGGCCGGCCGGCCGGCCGCTCATACTCAGAAATTTCCGTTATTCTACGTAAGACTCCGCTCGCTTCGCTCGCTCCGTAACCATACTTCAGCCACAGTAAGCCAGAGCAGCTATGCGGCAGCCGGACCTGGCCGTAGGGGAGCCGGACGGAGTTGAGCCAGACTTGGCGGTCCGAAACCATACCAACCCGGGAGCGCTACGGCAAAGACTGGCTAACAGGAATAGAGCCATATCGACCCAAACCCCGGCTCTGACAGCGTCCCGTTTACACCGGCCCAGGTCTGGCATGTCAGAGTTGCCGGGGCAAAACGGAATTGCGCCGAACCAAATTGCTGGCTGGGTTAGGGGGCCAGCTTTAAGAGCTCCACATCCGCCTGTAATAGCCCCAGGCCCACACCCACTTCTCTGAGGGACTTTATAGCGGCGACTGTGAGGGCCCTCACCGGCGCCCCTGAGAGCCACAGCGGCGTCTCTGAGGGCCCCACACCCCTAACTCTGAGGCCCTACGCCAATGCCTTTAAAAACCCTACATTGGCGGTTCTGAGGGTCCTTGTCAGTTACCAGCCAGCTACCAGCGACCCTGACGGCCCCACACAGGTGACTCGGACTTCGGAGGGTCCCAGCGGCGTTTGAGAGCACCATGCCGGTCTCTGGCTCCTGAAGGCACCGGGGGACCTCTTGATATCTTCTTGTCGGCCTATGAAGGGTCCGTTCCGTAACAGCAGTTCTGAGGGCCCCACGCGTGCCTGTGATGGCCCTAAACCAGTGTCTCTGAGAGCCCCCACAACGGCGCCTGTGAGGGCTATCACCGGCGACTGTGAAGCCCCTACACCGGCGCCTCCGAGGGTTCCACATTGCCATATCTGAGGGCCCCACACTAGTGCCTCTTAACCCGCGCGGGACTGGGGTCTCCAGCCGAACGCGCGGGGCTGGGGGGGGGGGTAAATTTTACCCCCCCTGCTATCTCCCGAACTAATGGTCCGATTTGGAAAATTCAAACGCCAATCGAAAGCTCTCATCACGAACTACTAAAAACATGTACTTAATTTAAAGTTTGAGGTCAAGGTCAAGGTCAGGTCAAGGGTACAAATTGCAAGTTTCTACAGTATCGGCCTTGCACCGTAGTTGCCGAAGAATGGAGTCATGGACTGAGACTGATCGCCCAAAACGTGTTCTTAGGCTACCAAGACAATATTCGTTGCATACAATATCATTCAGAGGTCAAGGTCAAGGTCAGGTCAGGTAAGGTCAGGTCACCAAAAAACAAAATATAGAAAAGGGCATGTGCGACACATGTTTTATGGGTCATTTTACTCATAGAATTCAATACGCACACTCAATAAGTGATATGGACCACCTCTGGATGAATTTCAGGTCGAGGTCAGGTCAAGGTCAGGTCAAGTGAGGTCAGATTTTGAAGTTGGTTGTTAAGGCCTAAAAAGGTGTCTATCTGATGCAGATTTTCACGGCGAATCGAATGGTGCTATTTTTGTTTCCGTACGAGGTCTAGAACTTCCAATAAAGTCATTTTCAAAAATTTTGTGTGTCGTGACGTCATAAAATTTTGAATAACTCCCACATTTTTGAACCGATTCTTCTAAAATTTGGTATGTAGGTGCACATAGACCACTTCTCTGCCATATATTCCGGTTTTTTCGATAGCCTCAAAATTTTGGATTTTATAATGATTTTCCCAAAAAAGTCAGTTTTTTGAAAAAATTTAGGCCAAAATCCAAAATTTTCAAAAAACCGAGATAGCCATTTGATAGACAAAGTAAAATTACGTATAACCTTTTTTGTTACGTCTTGATTCCTTTAAAAATGAAGATGTTAGCGGCGTTTGAACTTTTGCCGTTTTTGAGGCGAAAATGGCGAACATGACGTCACTAAAACGTCAATTTCTCAAAAAATTTTCGACGGATTTCGCTCAAATTTTAAGGGAACGTGTCAAATTGATGTAAGAAAAGGTACTGAAAGTTTGGCGGCGCTGCGCGCCGCCGTTTTTTAGATATCGCAAAAATTCGCGAGGGGGGGTAAAATTTACCCCCCCAGCCCCGCGCGGGTTAAGGCCCTATATCGGCGGCTTTGAGGGCCCAACGCCGTCGCTTCTGAAGGCCCCACTAGTGTGCATATGACGGCCACCCACCGGTAGGAACTTGTGAAGGCCCCACACCGGCGACTCTGAGGGCCCCATCGGCGTCTGAGTCCGTGCCGGTCTCTAAAGACGACCCCAATGAAGGTACTTACCACCGGCCTCTGGTGGCCCTTTGCCGGCCTCTGGCTCTGAGGGCCCGTCGCTGGTCTCTTGAGCCCCCTGCCGGCTTGGCGCTCAAAGGGTCCGAGTCTGACACCCGTGTACGACGGACCCACACCAGTGTCTTTGCAACTTAGCGTGTTTTTCCGCCCTTCTTCTTAAGACTAACATTGCTTTTCTTTACATCTTTTTTCATGCATTGTAAATTGCGTAATTGTTTTGTTTTTAGCAGTGAAATACTGCGGAACCAATTATGTTCCTCAAGCAGAGTTAGTGGGAGTTATTGAGGGAAAAATCATTGGGGGTGCTAACTGGAACATTTGGGGGTGCCCCGAAAACCATTGGGGGTGCTCATTTCAGCATTGGGGGTGCTGCAGCACCCCCAAAGGTATACAAATCGACACCCATGCCGGCACATCGTACCAATTGGTACGATGTGCCGGTAATCGCTCGCCGAGGATGCCAATGCAGCGTCGAGCGTCCGATGGTTTACGATAGGAATTATAACAATAGTTTTAAACTAGCGCTTTTTAGAACCATGGTCCGAAATGGTAATTCAAAGAACCTCTTCCCCTTTCAACTCACCTGAAAAAGCTGCTTTCGTGTACCACCCAGCACCCGTTTCGTAGACATATCAAAATGATAACCGGAGGCGAAGATTATCTTTATGATACCACGATTTGTGGGGCTTACTAGTACCGACGGGGATCCCACAAACACGACGGTCACATTCATTAAGCATGATGTACGGCGTAAAGCACCACAACTCACCCCAAAAGCGCAACCTTCTGAGATATCTTATATTTAGTTTCAATGCTGGTACTCTGCTCATTTCTGCTCAATAAAGTTATTTCTCGCTCAAATGCGCCTCACATTAATCGTGTGCTGTGCTCCACAATCATTGCGCCGCGCGCTCTTCCTTCTTATCGGCCCCCTTGAGATCGTATCCATCAATATCTATTTGCTTCAGTTCTAAGTTCTAATGACTTGTATTGTAGAGAAACAATTTTAGAGCGTTTAACAAAATAATTGCATAACCTATGAGCGATAGGAAAAGCCCAATCGTCCAACTCATAAAAAACATTGGGAAACAAACAACTGGAAACTGATGGTAGTTGGTACTTTCGCGCATAGGCGGCGGAACGGGGAGGGCACCGGGGCACCGTGCCCCCCTTTGATTTTGGCATTTTAACATGGGCTCTATGGGCGTTACATGGAAAGAATGGGACCAAAAGTCGGCAGTGCCCCCCCCCCCCTTCCCCAGTTGAGCTGGGCGCAGGTACTAAATAGCATCAAAGGAAATCCTATATTCATCTCGCCGCATTTAAGCGCACCAATCGAAAGACGACAGCGTGACCGCGCTGACAGGCAATCAACCTGGCCACATAAAACTAGCTAGTGCAAGGAAGATGTCTATATAAGCCACTGGACCATGCAAAGCGTTCATGTAAATAAAATATGAGTAAAGATGACCCGTATGAGGGCAGACTGGCCAAACAGTGACGTTACACGCGGATCTCAACACTGCACAACCCATTCATCAAAAAAGATCTCGTGGATCCCTATATACGTCATAACTAGCCCTAGTACGGGGGTATATAGCCATGGACGTAAATGGCCGGCTTAAGGCACAGGATCCCAATTGTCATCCCTATTACGTGGTCCCCAGAAGTCGCCAGGCCGAGAGCCAATGGCAGTTAAGCACATCTTACACGTGCCGACAAACGTGACACAATGAATCCAATAATGAGCCCGCCAATAAGCCTGCCTAATTCTGCATGTAGGCTGCTATTTACCACCACGGCGGAAGGCTAAAACGCATCCATACAGCTCAACATAGGTGTCAATTTCCGCCGGGTTGGGGGTGCTCAAGCTCTTTAAATTCCCCGCCGGCTCGGCTTGCTTGGCTTTGGAGCCCCAACAGACGGTGCGGGTCAAGGTCACCGCTGAGGCGGCGGCGGATTTGCTGCGCCCGGGCAGTGGGCACCCTCAATTCGGTGAAAATCGACACCCATGCAGCTCAACATGACAAAACGCTGCATACAAGCGCACGTCCTCGCATTTAATTGACGCATTTAACTGCGTCACTAACCTCGTACACTGTACAACACTGGTGAGATGACTGTACGAAGGAAACTGCCGACTTTGGCTGGCAACATTCAGGGTTGGTGACTTATGTACTGAGTTCGGCTGGCTGACAGCGATGTGACTTCAGGACCGGTTGATGAACGGGCCATCCTAGCCCCATACTACAGGAGCCCAGCTGGTCTTGGCGAGCGGCGGCGACTGGACGAGGCTGGACCCCTACTACAGGAGCCCAGCTGGTGCTGACGAGCGGCGGTTACTGGACGAACGGGTCAGCCTGGACCCCTACTGCAGGAGTCCGGCTGGTCTTGGCGAGCGGCGACGACTGGACGAGGCTGGACTCCTACTGCAGGAGTCGAGCTGGTCCTGTCGAGGAAATAGTTCACCTTTAACATGGGATTTTAAACTGAGATAGCAGTCTGATAGAGCAGATTTGTGTATGCCCTATATTTGAACCGTTTGAGATATTCACCATTTATCAGTGAATATTGGTGCTTAAATTCATGTTCTAGTGCTCATTTACAGCAAGCAGAAACCTCTTCAACACACACAGTGGCCAATCAGCGATGAGAGCACTTACAGGAGCAGAATCCCTTGCAGCTGATAGGTTGTTCAGCAGTTAGTGTTCATAACTCTAATCATTAAAATAATGAAATCCCTTTAGAAGAAGTGTGTAATTCCAAGCTAGAATACATTTAAATTTTATTCATCACATTTTTAACACATCTTTTTGAATTTTATTAATCAAATTACTCACAGAAGGTGAACTATTTCTTTTAACACTTACCTTGCTTCAATGGTGACATGTAGCTCTTGCAGCAGAGAAGGCACAGCATTTGGCTGCAACTTCAAATATTGACTTGTTGCTATCAATTATTCAGTTTTGAAATGCATACAGGTACAGTGAATCTTGGGTTCTCCTGTAAGAATGCTGACCGCAGAAGCAGAAGTTCATCCAAAGCTTGTGCCTGAAAAAGGGCCAGGTTTAATATATGAGTGAAATGAAGACTTATAGGTAAGGTTTTGACTAGACCCCTGGGTCACAACAGGAGATGACCCCCGTGATTGGTGGGACCACCAGGCACCAGCACTGGCACAGTCCGTTCTGACCACCGCACACCTATCAGCCCGAGAGCACACTAAATTGCATGTTAAAGCTCCATTAATGCTTTTTTCAATTTTGGCCATCCATTTTGTTGGGTCCATCATGTCCATCACCAAGCCACATTTAAAATGCACTACACTACATCCCCCACCACCTGACCACACCAGGCCAAATCTGCACCGCGCTACACAAAATCCGCACTGCACCAAGCTAAATCCACGCCACACCAAAGCCTCACCAGCCGGACAAGCCAGCACAGACAAGATCTTGTCGAAATTGCCATGCTTTGCAGAGTGCATACTGGCCTACCTGAACCTGACCTTACCCAACATATGAGCCTGACTGTCCTTAGCACTGGGAGCTCATTGAGACCAGGCCCCACAGGCCTAGTGGCCTCCTGAAACCTGATTTCCATATGGGGTGAGCTATTTAAGAATGGTGATCGGATATCGAACCCGAGACAAGACAGCAATGAGCAGTGGGCGGTTCATGCAACCATAATCATGTTTCCTTACCACAAGTATCAAAGCAAAAACAAAAATAGCTACCTATCGAATTCAAATTTCACTGGAACCTCACCTGCATGGATCTTAAGTGAAAGGTACATCTTGATACATCTGCACGAAAGATACATCTTGATCCACTCATCTCAATCTTGTTTTTCTGCATCCAGGGCATGCAACACTTCTGGTCAAGGCCGTATATAGGATATCGCTTCTGGTATTTTTGGCACAACTTACTCGACTGCTGAGCTCAAATGCAAATTGCAATCACGGTCATAAAATACTGAATCAAGGCCATATTACTGAATATTGAATCGCAACGTATATTCAGTCGATGTACCCCTCGTTCGATGTCTCTCAGACGACGAAGATTGTACGTCGTCCGGCCAATCCTCTTCTAGGTCAACGGGGGCTCGGCTGCAATTATGGAATGTGATTGGCCAAACGGCGTAGAATCTTTGTCGTCCGAAAGACATCGAACAAGAGTAATGTCGCTACTGCGCCATTGTTGCATCGAATTCGCCCCATAGAAGCACGTGTTAACTCTCTCCCATAGGGCCCTGGGTAAACTCTTGTACACAATCAGCTGAGTGCTGTTCACGGAATGTAACGGAAGTTGGCACAGATTCAGCACAGATTCAGCACAGCACAGATTCGGTAGGGGGAAAAAAGGCCCCGGTAGAGGGAAACCTTTATGACCCGTTTTCCCCTAGAAATGACGTCACAAAGAGGTAAAAATGGGTATCAATTGAAAGCTCTCGTTTACCCAGACACAGTCCTACAGGAAAATTCCACTTTTTCCCCATAGGAAAGTTTTTACGGGAAAATCAAAATTTTGGGTCAATGGGGGGTCCCCCCCGATTTCGTTCAAAATCGGCACACAGGTGCCCCACCACCAGCCGAGAAACTTTCCCCAAAACGGTCCCCGTTGCATTGACGTTTAAGGCCCGTAAAGCCCCCTAGACTCGTAAAATATCCGTAAAATCGCCTTTGTACGGACAAAAAAGTGGTGCTATGGTAAAAATGGGTATCAATCGAAAGCTCTCGTTTACCCAGACACAGTCCTGCAGGAAAATTCCACTTTTTCCCCATAGGAAAGTTTTTACGGGAAAATCAAAATTTTGGGTCAATGGGGGGTCCCCCCCGATTTCGTTCAAAATCGGCACACAGGTGCCCCACCACCAGCCGAGAAACTTTCCCCAAAACGGTCCCCGTTGCATTGACGTTTAAGGCCCGTAAAGCCCCCTAGACTCGTAAAATATCCGTAAAATCGCCTTTGTACGGACAAAAAAGTGGTGATATGGTAAAAATGGGTATCAATCGAAAGCTCTCGTTTACCCAGACACAGTCCTGCAGGAAAATTCCACTTTTTCCCCATAGGAAAGTTTTTACGGGAAAATCAAAATTTTGGGTCAATGGGGGGTCCCCCCCGATTTCGTTCAAAATCGGCACACAGGTGCCCCACCACCAGCCGAGAAACTTTCCCCAAAACGGTCCCCGTTGCATTGACGTTTAAGGCCCGTAAAGCCCCCTAGACTCGTAAAATATCCGTAAAATCGCCTTTGTACGGACAAAAAAGTGGTGATATGGTAAAAATGGGTATCAATCGAAAGCTCTCGTTTACCCAGACACAGTCCTGCAGAAAAATTCCACTTTTTCCCCATAGGAAAGTTTTTACGGGAAAATCAAAATTTTGGGTCAATGGGGGGTCCCCCCCGATTTCGTTCAAAATCCGATTTCGCCCCACCACCAGCCGAGAAACTTTCCCCAAAACGGTCCCCGTTGCATTGACGTTTAAGGCCCGTAAAGCCCCCTAGACTCGTAAAATATCCGTAAAATCGCCTTTGTACGGACAAAAAAGTGGTGATATGGTAAAAATGGGTATCAATCGAAAGCTCTCGTTTACCCAGACACAGTCCTGCAGGAAAATTCCACTTTTTCCCCATAGGAAAGTTTTTACGGGAAAATCAAAATTTTGGGTCAGTGGGGGGTCCCCCCCCCGATTTCGTTCAAAATCGGCACACAGGTGCCCCACCACCAGCCGAGAAACTTTCCCCAAAACGGTCCCCGTTGCATTGACGTTTAAGGCCCGTAAAGCCCCCTAGACTCGTAAAATATCCGTAAAATCGCCTTTGTACGGACAAAAAAGTGGTGCTATGGTAAAAATGGGTATCAATCGAAAGCTCTCGTTTACCCAGACACAGTCCTGCAGGAAAATTCCACTTCTTCCCCATAGGAAAGTTTTTACGGGAAAATCAAAATTTTGGGTCAATGGGGTGTCCCCCCCGATTTCGTTCAAAATCGGCAAACAGGTGCCCCACCACCAGCCGAGAAACTTTCCCTAAAACGGTCCCCGTTGCATTGACGTTTAAGGCCCGTAAAGCCCCCTAGACTCGTAAAATATCCGTAAAATCGCCTTTGTACGGACAAAAAAGTGGTGCTATGGTAAAAATGGGTATCAATCGAAAGCTCTCGTTTACCCAGACACAGTCCTGCAGGAAAATTCCACTTTTTCCCCATAGGAAAGTTTTTACGGGAAAATCAAAATTTTGGGTCAATGGGGGGTCCCCCCCGATTTCGTTCAAAATCGGCACACAGGTGCCCCACCACCAGCCGAGAAACTTTCCCCAAAACGGTCCCCGTTGCATTGACGTTTAAGGCCCGTAAAGCCCCCTAGACTCGTAAAATATCCGTAAAATCGCCTTTGTACGGACAAAAAAGTGGTGATATGGTAAAAATGGGTATCAATCGAAAGCTCTCGTTTACCCAGACACAGTCCTGCAGGAAAATTCCACTTTTTCCCCATAGGAAAGTTTTTACGGGAAAATCAAAATTTTGGGTCAATGGGGGGTCCCCCCCGATTTCGTTCAAAATCGGCACACAGGTGCCCCACTACCAGCCGAGAAACTTTCCCCAAAACGGTCCCCGTTGCATTGACGTTTAAGGCCCGTAAAGCCCCCTAGACTCGTAAAATATCCGTAAAATCGCCTTTGTACGGACAAAAAAGTGGTGCTATGGTAAAAATGGGTATCAATCGAAAGCTCTCGTTTACCCAGACACAGTCCTGCAGGAAAATTCCACTTTTTCCCCATAGGAAAGTTTTTACGGGAAAATCAAAATTTTGGGTCAATGGGGGGTCCCCCCCGATTTCGTTCAAAATCGGCACACAGGTGCCCCACCACCAGCCGAGAAACTTTCCCCAAAACGGTCCCCGTTGCATTGACGTTTAAGGCCCGTAAAGCCCCCTAGACTCGTAAAATATCCGTAAAATCGCCTTTGTACGGACAAAAAAGTGGTGCTATGGTAAAAATGGGTATCAATCGAAAGCTCTCGTTTACCCAGACACAGTCCTGCAGGAAAATTCCACTTTTTCCCCATAGGAAAGTTTTTACGGGAAAATCAACATTTTGGGTCAATGGGGGGTCCCCCCCGATTTCGTTCAAAATCGGCACACAGGTGCCCCACCACCAGCCGAGAAACTTTCTCCAAAACGGTCCCCGTTGCATTGACGTTTAAGGCCCGTAAAGCCCCCTAGACTCGTAAAATATCCGTAAAATCGCCTTGGTACGGACAAAAAAGTGGTGATATGGTAAAAATGGGTATCAATCGAAAGCTCTCGTTTACCCAGACACAGTCCTGCAGGAAAATTCCACTTTTTCCCCATAGGAAAGTTTTTACGGGAAAATCAAAATTTTGGGTCAATGGGGGGTCCCCCCGATTTCGTTCAAAATCGGCACACAGGTGCCCCACCACCAGCCGAGAAACTTTCCTCAAAACGGTCCCCGTTGCATTGACGTTTAAGGCCCGTAAAGCCCCCTAGACTCGTAAAATATCCGTAAAATCGCCTTTGTACGTACAAAAAAAGTGGTGATATGGTAAAAATGGGTATCAATCGAAAGCTCTCGTTTACCCAGACACAGTCCTGCAGGAAAATTCCACTTTTTCCCCATAGGAAAGTTTTTACGGGAAAATCAAAATTTTGGGTCAATGGGGGGTCCCCCCCGATTTCGTTCAAAATCGGCACACAGGTGCCCCACCACCAGCCGAGAAACTTTCCCCAAAACGGTCCCCGTTGCATTGACGTTTAAGGCCCGTAAAGCCCCCTAGACTCGTAAAATATCCGTAAAATCGCCTTTGTACGGACAAAAAAGTGGTGCTATGGTAAAAATGGGTATCAATCGAAAGCTCTTGTTTACCCAGACACAGTCCTGCAGGAAAATTCCACTTTTTCCCCATAGGAAAGTTTTTACGGGAAAATCAAAATTTTGGGTCAAGGGGGGTCCCCCCGATTTCGTTCAAAATCGGCACACAGGTGCCCCACCACCAGCCGAGAAACTTTCCCCAAAACGGTCCCCGTTGCATTGACGTTTAAGGCCCGTAAAGCCCCCTAGACTCGTAAAATATCCGTAAAATCGCCTTTGTACGGACAAAAAAGTGGTGCTATGGTAAAAATGGGTATCAATCGAAAGCTCTCGTTTACCCAGACGCAGTCCTGCAGGAAAATTCCACTTTTTCCCCATAGGAAAGTTTTTACGGGAAAATCAAAATTTTGGGTCAATGGGGGGTCCCCCCCGATTTCGTTCAAAATCGGCACACAGGTGCCCCACCACCAGCCGAGAAACTTTCCCCAAAACGGTCCCCGTTGCATTGACGTTTAAGGCCCGTAAAGCCCCCTAGACTCGTAAAATATCCGTAAAATCGCCTTTGTACGGACAAAAAAGTGGTGATATGGTAAAAATGGGTATCAATCGAAAGCTCTCGTTTACCCAGACACAGTCCTGCAGGAAAATTCCACTTTTTCCCCATAGGAAAGTTTTTACGGGAAAATCAAAATTTTGGGTCAATGGGGGGTCCCCCCGATTTCGTTCAAAATCGGCACACAGGTGCCCCACCACCAGCCGAGAAACTTTTCCCAAAACGGTCCCCGTTGCATTGACGTTTAAGGCCCGTAAAGCCCCCTAGACTCGTAAAATATTTAAACTTTCCAAAACGGTCCCCCTAGACTCGTAAAACTTTCCTATGGGGAAAAAGTGAAATTTTCCTGCAGGACTGTGTCTGGGTAAACGAGAGCTTTCGATTGATACCCATTTTTACCATATCACCACTTTTTTTGTACGTACAAAGGCGATTTTACGGATATTTTACGAGTCTAGGGGGCTTTACGGGCCTTAAACGTCAATGCAACGGGGACCGTTTTGAGGAAAGTTTCTCGGCTGGTGGTGGGGCACCTGTGTGCCGATTTTGAACGAAATCGGGGGGGACCCCCCATTGACCTAAAATTTTGATTTTCCCGTAAAAACTTTCCTATGGGGAAAAAGTGAAATTTTCCTGCAGGACTGTGTCTGGGTAAACGAGAGCTTTCGATTGATACCCATTTTTACCACATCACCACTTTTTTGTCCGTACAAAGGCGATTTTACGGATATTTTACGAGTCTAGGGGGCTTTACGGGCCTTAAACGTCAATGCAACGGGGACCGTTTTGGGGAAAGTTTCTCGGCTGGTGGTGGGGCACCTGTGTGCCGATTTTGAACGAAATCGGGGGGGGGACCCCCCCATTGACCCAAAATTTTGATTTTCCCGTAAAAACTTTCCTATGGGGAAAAAGTGGAATTTTCCTACAGGACTGTGTCTGGGTAAACGAGAGCTTTCGATTGATACCCATTTTTACCATAGCACCACTTTATTGTCCGTACAAAGGCGATTTTACGGATATTTTACGAGTCTAGGGGTAGGGAGCTTTACGGGCCTTAAACGTCAATGCAACGGGGACCGTTTTGGGGAAAGTTTCTCGGCTGGTGGTGGGGCACCTGTGTGCCGATTTTGAACGAAATCGGGGGGGACACCCATTGACCCAAAATTTTGATTTTCCCGTAAAAACTTTCCTATGGGGAAAAAGTGGAATTTTTCTGCAGGACTGTGTCTGGGTAAACGAGAGCTTTCGATTGATACCCATTTTTACCATATCACCACTTTTTTGTCCGTACAAAGGCGATTTTACGGATATTTTACGAGTCTAGGGGGCTTTACGGGCCTTAAACGTCAATGCAACGGGGACCGTTTTGGGGAAAGTTTCTCGGCTAGTGGTGGGGCACCTGTGTGCCGATTTTGAACGAAATCGGGGGGGACCCCCCATTGACCCAAAATTTTGATTTTCCCGTAAAAACTTTCCTATGGGGAAAAAGTGGAATTTTCCTGCAGGACTGTGTCTGGGTAAACGAGAGCTTTCGATTGATACCCATTTTTACCATATCACCACTTTTTTGTCCGTACAAAGGCGATTTTACGGATATTTTACGAGTCTAGGGGGCTTTACGGGCCTTAAACGTCAATGCAACGGGGACCGTTTTGGGGAAAGTTTCTCGGCTGGTGGTGGGGCACCTGTGTGCCGATTTTGAACGAAATCGGGGGGGACACCCCATTGACCCAAAATTTTGATTTTCCCGTAAAAACTTTCCTATGGGGAAAAAGTGGAATTTTCCTGCAGGACTGTGTCTGGGTAAACGAGAGCTTTCGATTGATACCCATTTTTACCATAGCACCACTTTTTTGTCCGTACAAAGGCGATTTTACGGATATTTTACGAGTCTAGGGGGCTTTACGGGCCTTAAACGTCAATGCAACGGGGACCGTTTTGGGGAAAGTTTCTCGGCTGGTGGTGGGGCACCTGTGTGCCGATTTTGAACGAAATCGGGGGGGACCCCCCATTGACCCAAAATTTTGATTTTCCCGTAAAAACTTTCCTATGGGGAAAAAGTGGAATTTTCCTGTAGGACTGTGTCTGGGTAAACGAGAGCTTTCAATTGATACCCATTTTTACCTCTTTGTGACGTCATTTCTAGGGGAAAACGGGTCATAAAGGTTTCCCTCTACCGGGGCCTTTTTTCCCCCTACCGAATCTGTGCTGTGCTGAATCTGTGCTGAATCTGTGCCAACTTCCGTTACATCATCACGCGTTCGTCTGAGGCGGCCGTGTCAATTTTCCGCCCAAGTTACACGAATGCGCAACTGCCGCGCCACTTTGCATGACAAATGGTTCCTGCGGCCGCTGCGGTCGGATCGTTTCGACCGCAGGAGACGCAGGCGACCGCAGCCGGCCGCAGCCGTATGACGTCACACCAACCGCCCCATCCCCACTTTCTGTGACGTCATTACCCGGCTGACCGCCGAGCCGCAGCTACCGCAGCTACCGCAGGTGCCCGTGAACAGCACTCTGACGGCATGCCTCCCGCGTCCCCTGGCTTGAAGCTTCGGCTCCGTGTTACCTTAGTATTCAATGACCGTGCAAATACCTTCAACATTAGCCGAGGCGGGCCGAAGTCATTTCCCAAATGCACGTGCTAATGTTAAAGGGATATCTCGGCATGTGGTAATAATTTTGGCCTGTTCCAGCGCCTCCAGAAACCTCCAGAAACCTCCAGAAAGCTCTAGTATCCTCCAGAGAGCGTTCCAGCGCCTCCAGAAAGCTCCAGAAAGCTCTCGCCAAAGCTCCAGAAACCTCCAGTAGCCTCCAGAGAGTTGAGAGGTCCAAATTTCTCTGGAGGCTCTGGTCTACAATTATGGCGCACATGTGACAATCACGAATGTAAACAAAGGACTTTTGACTGATTCTTTTACAACTGGAATGTAAAGAAAATTACATTGCTATAATTTTGTTAATCTTTTTTAATAAAATCGAAAATAAATTTTGCGTTTCAAGAGAGGACAATCCTCATACTTTTGGTATATGTGATGCCAATCTCCAGAAATCTCCAGATTGCGTTCCAGCGCCTCCAGTGAAACCTCTGGTAGAGCCTCCAGTCAAGAATTTCTACTGGAGGCGCTGGAACAGGCCCTTTGTTTTTCCCTGGACTTGCGTTTCATGACATGCATGCTTGTTCAGAGAGATGCATGACAAGATATGTTCGAGAGCGCATTTATGCAATTATGCCAGCATAACACGAAATGCATACAGAAATGTAGGACCATATCCCGTTTCCAGTGGTTACGGATTCGTCCGGATGCAGGAAGTAAGCACTCAGTTCGTTAGAACTATGCTCATCGGCATGTTCACTGCAAAGGGCATTCTGAATTTTTGATGGCTGAAAAATTGACCTTACTGTGCAGTGTGCAACCAATTACGAACTCTGGCATTTCTTGGAATTGAATTCACTTACCCATAGCCTGCCAACCTCACACTGAGATGTTTGAATTTGTCTAACTAGTGGGCCATAACTATATGGGAAAGAATGCCTGTAGTAGGTTGGCGGCTGGCGCCTCCCAAGACACTCATCAACAATTGTCAATATATATATATATATATATATATATATATATATATATATATATATATATATATATATATATATATATATATATATATATATATATATATATATATATATATATATATATATATATATATATATGTAAAATCGTATAATGATATTATTTAGATATCATACATTAAGATATGGAACAATTTTATGTGTGTGTTACTGATAAGGTTGTGAGTCATTAAACGCATAAGAAAACTGCGTAACTGTAACGAATTGGTGGAAAATTCGAGCGGATTATGTCCAACGCACGCAGCTTATGTTACGGATCTAGCTGAATTCTTTCCAATCCATGCTGGTGGGCCCCTTGACATTTATTGGAAATACTGGCTCAATTGATTATCCAATTTACGATAAGCTATCGCTGCAAGGCTTGTTAGATTACGGCCACACAAGGTGATGTTTCTAGGGGTCCGTCAAGGGATTGTCATGTCGTACTGTACTAACGTGTGCAAATTAACTTATTGATTTCAGCTGTATGTTTCTCATAGAACTGTAACGTCCTGAAGCGGCTGTCTAAATGAACCATTTTGTTATGTTGACGTCACCGACATATCTTCGAGCACTTGGTTCGTATGTCGTACCGCGTTTCTTTGAACTGTTAAAAGTTTATTAAGCTTGCCATACCTTCTAGGGCCATTTTCGCACAGCGTCCGTAAAAAGCGTGTTGTATCTAAGTCAGAAAGCAAGAAAAAAAACAAATCCGCCGCTTCTTTTGCAGATCGATTTATGTAGATATCTTATGTAGACAGATTTTATATCTAACAGCACGGTAAATTCGTTTGAAAGGCGCACTCAATTTTCAAGGTGGCAGTTTTCTCATTTTTGAACGCTAGTGGAGGAACAAGCCCGAAATATTCCTCTGGATCCACCAGTACAGTTACTTTGATAATGGATGGATAACTATATGTGGGAATAGTTATTTATTGCTGCCGATTCAATGCGTAGATCGATACAACTTAAAAGCTTTGTAATATAAACGAAGAATAAAAGCACACTGATAGGTAGGTACCTACGTCAGCACACACAAAAAAAAAATCGCCGTAGAGGCAGACATAAACAAATTCAATATCTCATAATGCATTCTCTGCACATCTAAAACAAACAATGCTACATTCACCTCCCACACACGGAACTCCTTGGTTCCTCTCTGCCTGTTGGCTCCTGAAAATATCTGGCTTTATTGGTGTATGCAATGCATTCCGGGTCACGCACCTGCCAGGGCTCTTGGCGAACAAAGCCAACTGACAGGCACCGCTCCGGAACAGGCGGTACCTACTCCTACACAGCACACCGACCGTCGCGGGTCCCTGAGGACATAGCTCAGCGAGCGTCCGAGCAGCCGCCACACCTTGGGGCAGGTCAATCTTTCAGAGTAGCGTTATTTGGCCGGTGTCCAGCTGCATGATCGATATAAATCATGCAGTGATTTATCTTAAATGTACAGGGATGTTTGGGTGGATGCACTGTTCATTTTATACATAAGTTTCTTTCACAGCGCTTAGGTACTTCGGTAGCCATCTCCCTCATTGACGGTTTCTACAGGCCAGTTACATGTCAAGCTCACTATAACCCGCGCCCTGGTGGGGGGGGCTATTTTTTCCCCCCCCCCCCCTCCAGACTTTTCGATATATCTCCAGAACCGCTGCGCCGATCGCCACCAAACTTTCAGTACCCTCTCGGACATCAATTTTACACATCGTGACCAAAATTTTTTCCAAAGGCTATGATAGGTTGGCTGGAAATGACGTCAGAGTGACGTCATGTTCTGCCGTTTTCGACCAAAAAAAGGGTTTCGCGGGAAGAGCTGTCAGGCCTATAGCTTTGCAAATACAGAAAACGATAAAGACATAAAAGATGTAAAATTTACAGGGCTGCAAAACTCCTATCTCGGATTTTTGAAATTTTTGGATTTCGACCCCCAAAAATCAAAAAATAGATTTTTTGAATATAATAACCGAAAAATCCAAAAAGTTTTTGGAGTTTCGCAAAAACCGGAATATATATGATAGTCCTTACCACCTTCTATCCACATACCAAATTTGAGATTGATACCTCATTTTTTGGCGAAGTTATAGCGAAAAAACTGTTCAAAATTGATGACGTCAAATTTTCAAACTCAATTTTTAGCAATTCTAGACCCCGTAGCGCAAAACAAAGACCACCATTAGACTCCCCGTGACGAGCTGCATCGAATCAATACCCATTTTATGCAAAACTATCAACTTTAAAATTTGACCTTTCTTGACCTGACCTTGACCTGACTTTCACCAGAAAGTGACCTAAGCCGTACCTGATAGTCTTATAACCAACACCATTGAGTTGGAAATGAAAAATTGGCCATAAAACATGCATCGCACAACCTTAGTACCTAATGTTAGGTTCATGTGACCTGACCTCTGGGCTCTGACCCTTGGTGACCTGACCTGTGACCTGACCTGGTATTGTCAGTGACCTCTTATAGCAACATATGTACTAGGCAACTGAAGCCCTATCGCTGATTCTCGACAAAATGCGTTTTCTTCGGTGTTATAGCGCATTCCCTAGATGACCCGTGAACGGTGAAACATGTCATCTTTGACCTGATCTGTGACGTCATCGGTGACCCCGAGGTCAATGAAATTTGGTTTCCTTCAACAAATTTGACAGGCCTTTCGAACACCGTTTGAATTTTGAGGATCCGTCAAGTAGTTTCGGAGATACGAGGGGGGGGCAAATAATAGCCCCCCCCCCCCCCCACCAGGTCGCGTTATAAACAGACCCCACCAGGGCGCGGGATAAGATACACCACAGATTGATGTCGGTTCTGCTGAAGGCTAAACGAAATAAGAATAAAATGAAATAAAGCAAACAAAGGTCATGAGCCCCACAAGGCGGCGAAAGGCTGATCTATGGATGCCACTTGATTCGATAAATGAGTAAATAATACAGCGGTCTGCTCATTCATGCTGCTATTGCCGCGCCACGGGTTGAATGCCGCACTACCCGATACCAAGCTATTGATATATCTTTCATACACTAGAAGTACATTTTTAGCGCAATGCAACTGATTCATAGGAGTAGTGGGCCCTAATTTTACTTTTATTGTTTTAATCTGCCCATTCTAACCGGCCTATTATTTGATATCACTTGTTTGATAGCGCATTCATATTCTTGGTCATGCATAATACGTATGCCACGTAACAACTTAGTTTTATCATATACCTCTGTATACTATGGTTTTATCAATCATGACAACTTGTTCTTTTTGTGCTGCTGTTTATTCGTTAGCGCTCCTATGATCTGTGTGGTACACGGTAATCTCAGCAGTCAACGTGTAAGGCATTCTGATGCAAGAATAGCGAAGCGCTTGAATGATATGACTTCTTCTAAGCTTCCTCAACTACAAGTAGGCCTATAAGCCGTTTTCTTTCATATATAAAATGTGGATGCACCTACTTCACGCTAATATCGTCCATGCGCCTCGAAGCCTGTCATTGATTACCGTGTATCGAACGCTGACCGTTGTCTTCTGGCCTTGCTGTGATGATCTGGAGCGACCCAACTTCCGCCAACGGTATAACGAAGTTACCTTAATGAAAAACTAAGCGCTGGATTTTAATTTCATAATACATATATGTATAAATGTATATCATGCACCGAATCTTGTGGAGCGCATAATTTTCACTTAGTGGCACGTAATCCAAGTTCCAACTAACTAAATGATCCAATTGACAAAAAAAAAAAACGCGCAGCGAATCTTTGGCAGAACGCATCACAAATCCCATGGAATCACGATTATTAGGCAGATGTCTATGCCTCTACATGTATGAAGCGATGGCAGATCCCATCTAACCAAAAGGGAACATGCGTCACTGACTGCTTAGGATGCGATACGCGTTTGTTTCACAAATGTTTCCACAAATGTTTCCACATCACACGCAGAGGAAGACTATTTTGAGCGGCGACGAGAGCTACCATGCTTAGTTCGCGATAGCGTGACATCATTACCGTCCTCGAGCATAGGCAGCTTGCGACCTTTTGCGGCGTCAATACTGCAGAAATATGACGTCGTTATTGTATGTGATGGTATTTTAACATAAAGAGTTGGGCAGCATCAAAGTGTCTTGTTGCGGGCATTTAATTGTAATACCGCGTGAATGCCAGAAGATGCTCCTTTGAATGTAAAATATGTAGCGCTCTAGAATGTAGAAGGCCGACGGCTTAGCCCTTCGAAGTTGCCCCGCATAGCTGCTGCGTAGCTTTTTTAGGTCCGGCATCCAGGCCATCAACTGCCCAGCCCAAGGTCATGCGTCGTAGGATGAAGTCTATTGAGTTTCAAGCCGATATCCGGTTGATATGAGTCACGTGAAGGACATCGTGTAGAGGTCCCATGGTAGGGTTTATTGAACTTTTTGTTAGCGAGTTTGAATATGGTGGGAGCGAAAGAAGCGCTTAGAACAGAACGGGAGCCTGTTCGTTATTGAATTATATTTCCTCAAAGCACCTTCTATAATTGAATTATATTTTCGTATCCCGATTTTTATGAAACACTGCCTGTTTTCCAATCACAGACAGCACATATCGGATACCTAGCTCGCGGACCAACAGGTTCAATCAGATCTTGGGACGGAAAAAGCCGATCAAAGCAGGCGGCGGAACGCACTAATCCGACCTTAACCTCGGGAGACAATCCGTGTGACCGTGGGCCGCCGTTCTGAGAACGGTCCGACGAGCGACTTCAAACTAAAAAAACAACCGCCCTCAGGGCTCGGCTAGCGCCGCCGGCTCGATATGTGAGGAGATATTGCAGAGGAGATGTCCTGCGTAGACAGGCGAACCGCAAGATCAAAGCCTTGGTGATATTATGTGCAGTGTTCGGACCTTCACACTGCACATTGCAATGAAAATCGAAATTTTGATAAGAATGCTGAATAAGATTGTGACAAATGAACCTGTTCTTGATATGGCTTGGCTTTGGCGCTTCTTTATGATTTCACGCGGGGGGAAATGTAGGTTTTTTGTGCTTTCAAGCGAAAATCGAGATGTAACAAAACTTTATTAGTCAGCAAGAAATATGTCTCGGAGTTCGGAACCATTCACGAATTTAACCCGCGCCCTGCTGGGGGTCCTGGATTTCCACGCCCTGCTGGGGGGGGGGGGGTGTTTGAACACCCCCCCCCCTTGTAACTCGGCTCCTGGGCCACGTAGCGATACGCGGAAGGCGGCGTTCGAAAGAGCGTAAAAAATAATGACGAAATCACTTCAGTCAATTTTTTGGTCAGGTCAAAGGTCAGGTCACCAGAGGTCATTGAAGGCAAAATTTCGCCGATTTCCAGGTCGAATGTCGAAAATTTCCAAGAAGCCAACGCGTAACTCGGGAACCAATAGAGCTACAGCGCCGCGAAAAAGCGCATTCGATAGCCCTATTAACGCCCTTTCTGAATAATTCCCTCAGATTTGACCTAACGTCAACGGTTTTGCCTGCAGGGGGCAAAAACTGCAAAAATAGCCGATTTTTTCGAAAACAGTTTTTCTGCAATAAATTTTGATCCAAGCCTTGTACGAGCTTACTTTTACCGGCATCGTGTTCCTCTCGTCAAGACGCATCGAATGAACTATAACTTGACCTTGAAAGGTCAACTTGAAAATTTGACCTCAGGTCAAGGTCATGACCTGACCGGAAAGGGTCATGTTGCATATCAGTCGATCCGTATCGTCGAGCTGAACACATCTAAGGCGTTTTCATCGCTCTAGCATGCCTCTATCAAAAGTTATTTGCGAAAAACTGTTAGATACCATTCGTGACCTAAGATGACCTCAGGGCATAAACAAGGGTCACGGACACCATTTTCAAGTTCAGTGTGTCTAAACCACTTGTAATTCGGTTTTTTGGGAGTGTTTATAATGTCTTTCATCCAAAAGAGGCGCATTTCAATTTTCTCCCATTGACTTATAATGGGGAGGTCGCAAAATTGACCTGACCTTAGGTCATCGATATCAAAATTCTGAGATAATCATTTTGTACATGCTATTGCTCTTAGCAATTCTGAAAGTTTCAAAGCGATCGGTCACTCAGTGTAGCTATGACAGACATTGAAAGTTTTTATGAGGTGAGGTCACTTCAAGTGACTTGGTGACCTGACCTTGAATGACCTTGGTCTGAAATTTTCACAACATGTGTAGAATTGATGTATAATAAGGTGTACCAAAAACGGCGGCGCTCCGCGCCGCCGTTTTTGAGATATTCGCGACAAACCACAAGGGGGGTGTTCAAACACCCCCCAGCAGGGCGCGGGATCAAACACCCCCCCCCCAGCAGATGTTGTCCACCGGATACCCGACACTGGTTAACATTTGAAGACGTGAAAACCAATGTAAAAAATGGACCCTTTCTGTAAGGCACGCTGGACTGTTCCGCGGCACAACGACCCACAACGATCGTCTCGTCTATCGTTCGTCGCTGCTACTGTGTCTTAGTGGGTTTAGCAAGAGCGCGTCAGAAACTGCCGAAATGTACCAAACGGCTTTTAGTAGAAGCTCTCGTCTTCCCACATCTACAGTATTGCATTACCGTCTGGGCCAACTGTAATTCATCCCAGAAAAGGCGCATCCAAAAAGTCATAAACTTTGGTGTTCGCATTGTTGCTGGTCTCAACCGTCGCGATCATGTCACGCCTTTACTTCGCGAACTGGGGTGGTCCAGTGTTGACGAACTGATTGTCGAGCGTGATATTGCTGCCATGCGCCACCTGATCACTGCTCCGGCAGCATCGGAGCTGCTGCGTGAGCGGGTCGTCCGCCGGTCTGATGTGTCGGCCCGGTGCACCCGGGCGACGGCGGGTGGTCAGCTTCACCTGCCCAAGGTCCGGACAGCGTTTGCCCGACGTGGCTTTTTCTACCGTGCAGCTAGCACTTGGAATAGCCACATGTGACTCAGTTTGATGTGATACATTGGTAGCGTACGGAGTCGACATTTTATGATGTAATAGGTATGATCTATTTTAACTGTTTTATTGTAGCATTGTGGTGTACTTTTGCATATTATGTAACTGACGTGGGTACCAGAAAATCCATCTTATGGAGGTTCCGAATAAACTATCTGTATCTGTATCTGTATCTGACCCTCTGCGATATGTACAGCATATCAGGAGCGAACTATGTTGTAAGGAACGGTTCTCATGGTCCGCCAATATTGAGTCGTCGGTCGACGGCTGGCCATTCTTGTGTCAGACGTGGTGGACTGTAAAGGCACCCATGCATTCTTCGTGGTACAGAACAATGACAGTCTACTTACGAGTATTACCTGTTACCTTCCTGTGCGCATCACTTATGTACAAATATAGGCTGTTCCGAACTTTGTCTCTCCCTGGCTACCTTGAGTCATGCGTGTTGATTGTTCATGGGTGCTCATCGTACATAGTTAGATATTTGAATTTGTCGTAAATTTCATTATGCACATTCTCCATTATGAAATAAACCATATACATACAGGATAGGTAGTAAGGAAACAAAAAGCTCAGTCATAAATTATACGAATGTTGACATATAATCTATAAATGATTTATGATCTAAGATTCACTTTGATCTTTTGTTACGCAGCTGGCTCTGATTCAATGACAACTGCAGACCTCTGAATATCTCTCTTCGGCACAGAGTATTACGCCGTGAGTGTGCCTAGATACGTGGAAATACGACTCGGCGTCTGTGTTTTCCAGGCTGAGCCACTTTCCGTGTCGGTCCGCCACGTGCCAACAATGGAGAGTCGACACGCAAACCAGACGGCAGCTTCCGCCGACGCGCCCCCTACACCTCTGCCGCATCTCATTGTGTACCCCACGGGTGAGTACTTACAGTTGACAGGTGTACAGTGTGACTGTACTTACACCTCTGCCGCATCTCATTGTGTACCCCACGGGTGAGTACTTACAGTTGACGGGTGTACAGTGTGACTGTACTTACGCCTCTGCCGCATCTCATTGTGTACCCCATGGGTGAGTACTTACAGTTGACAGGTGTACAGTGTGACTGTACTTACACCTCTGCCGCATCTCATTGTGTACCCCACGGGGTGAGTAAAGCGTACCTACACATCTACAGTTTGTAGTTGTACACCTCTGCCTCACCTTATTGTGTGCCCCACTGGTCAGTAGAGTGGCACCATTGCACTACGCCTATAGATTAATGTATGGGAAATGGGAATGAGTACTTAAACATACTCATCCAGCCGCACCTAATGTTGTATTCACGGAAAGTTTGCGTCGCTGCTGCGTTTGATGCATAGCATAACACATAACATAACCATAAAAGTGCGCACTCCTGTTGTCGCCGCAGCCAGACGAAGATGTAGTACCTACCGCCGAGCTTTTAAAGGCATCGACATCGCTAGACAAAAGGAAAACAAATATTGCATCTGTTATTGCACTGAACATGAGGGTATTGCGGCTCTGCTGGATATTCAAGAGCGCGCTTTCGGCTTTTTATGTTCGTTCTTTTCTTGGAAGGATATTCTCAACTACTCATGTTAGGATATTTATTCTTTTTTAACTCAATTTCATATGAATGCCATAGACATTATGGCCATCCAACGCGTCTATTACATGTAATCGCCAGCCATGGCAATTGGCATATGCAAATTTCAATTGTTGCTGATTTGCTTTCGCACCAAGCGCCTAGCGTCGTGGACTTTGTATCACACTTCTGGCCCGCTCAGTCATCAAACAAGCTTTTTAGTACTTTAAGCTCCAAAGCTAGCAACAGATTGTTCTAGTTTTACAAGAAGCCTCGTAACTACATTCATATAATCACGTTTGATGCAGATATAATAACGCTATTCTGCTGTGTTTCTTGTTTTGTATACATCAGCTGTGACTTGGCGACAAACTGCATTATTCATGCTGATGTGGCTCGGAAAGGAGAGTGGTCGGTTTGTTTGTTTGCGTCTCCCTGAGCCGTGACTTTTTGTGCAGAGAAAGCACCGAAAGCGCTGAGTCGCCGTGAAACAACTTCGACGCTCTGCCCAAGATTCCTATGTTATGCCCACCGACCATGCCCGAGGAATGTTTTCCAAACAAACTACTCCACCTCGATATTGGCGGTGGAGTGTCCCTCAGGCCGTATATTAGAGAAACTTATCAAACAATTGTGAGTTCGAGGAGTTGTCTAAGCGAATCGATATTATTTGGGGTGTTTTTTAGTTCAACATCATATCATATGTGGAATAGTGCGAACCGTTTCAAATCGGACGCTCAGTCCCAGTTCTATATTTTGGGCCTTTTTTATGACAACGAGGTCAGCGGTAAGAGAGAGGGTAAAAAGGCACGTGACATTTTGGTCACAGTCGCTCGAAAGGCCATGATTTCAATAGCCACAACTATTCCACACTTTTTTATCACAAAACAAAGGTTCGGTCTGTGGGTGCAAAGGGCCGAGCTGCAATGTCCTGGATGGACTCACTTAGTGGAACACATCTTTCCGGGCAAATCTATTTGCCCTGGAATGCTGCAGCTGATTTTACTATATAGTTCAACATCGTAACGCTGCGAGGGAACCTTTCCCTGTCTTCCTCAGTTTATGTTTGTATTCGTATGCTCCTAAGGAAATTGCGCTGCTTGACTATTTTATGCAAATGCTTCAGATTATGAAAAGAGATACAAAGAATCGATAGATATTGAGTTACATAGCCCGAGCCGTTGAGCTTATAAGTTTTGTACGAGTCCTTTTTATTGATATCATAGGTGACTCAGAAGGTCATGCTTAAGGTGAGCCTATGAGGTGGGTTTTAGTAAGCCTCAGATCTTGCGGTGCTACTTTTAACAACGTAAGACTCTTTTGATACATGACTGGCCTGCGGGATGACGAATTGGTATGTGCTTAGTAAGGTAAATTTAATTTCCCCGGAGCACGGTGCTGAGTGCGGATGACGCAGTTGGAAAATCGATGGCTACCTCCCCTAAATGTCTGGGTTTGAGCATGGGCAGAGTCTATGTGGATCGCAGCTGTGGCATTATGCAGGTCGAGATAACCTGCTGAGATTGATTTGCAATGGTCCAATGCAGTTTCCCATTTCATGTGTCAATTTGTTGTCCAAACCTTAGGGCTATTGTGCACTGTTATCTTTCAAGCAATGTTCCCACTTCACAGTGATGCTTAGACAGTTTACTCCAGCTTGCCAGTAGCCCCTGACTTTCTCCTTTGACTGACCCCTACGTTTCAGTGACCTCTGACCTTTCACTTGCCATTGTGTTCCCTGACCTCCCACTGACCGTTGTGATCCAGTGACTACTTACCTTGCGTTCCAGTGCGACCGGAGACGGTGATCGTGCCAATTGTGTCCAGTATCGTCCTCTTCCCCGCTGCAGTGCTGCTAACGATCTGCTGCCTGAGGCGGCGGGCAGAGCGGGCGCGACGGCGAATCAAACGACGAAGATACATCTCGTTCAGGTCAGGTCAAACAATTAACCTAGCCTAGGGGACGTTATAGGTGTCAAAAACACCCACGATATATGCGGATAAAACATTGTATGTACTCTTGCCGTTTTACTATACAGTTGTCATGAAACGCTTCAATAAACTTCTTGTGACGGAAACCGTATCCGAAGACCTTATTGCTCTAGCTATGGTTCTACCTCATACAGTCTGTGTTGACTCAACGCTTAATGACGTTTATTATAGTTGCTGCCGCTCGCAGCTTCAATGTAAATTACGCATTCTGGAGTGGAAATGAAGTTGAGGACAACTGTTTTGTAACACGCTGATTTCCCAGCGCGTTAAAATGCTAACCGGCTAACGCTTGCAAAAGTCGAAACACTTTGCTTTTGTTTCAGAAGCTTCCTTTCTTTTATGACTTATTTTATCATTAGGTTGTATTGTTTGCTTCGAAAGCGAAAATACTGATATTTAGTTGAACATTATTATAAAAAAACGTTCAGCTAATAAAAAGCATTGACTGATATTTATTTTTTAGAAAATCCGATCTCCTGCAATGTAATAACAATGTACATAAGACTGGCTTTTAAGCGCTCAGGAATGCCTCAGAGTAAATTAGAGACCGCAGGATCCATTGACCGTCGATTTGGTCCTTTGTTTCAGGGATCGCGGGGACATTCCAGGCCGTCAGATCCCGATAATACGGATACACGGCCAAGGAAGAGATTTCCCAGGTGGGACCCATTGCATAATGTATGAGGGCAATGCATGGGAGAGACAAGAGAACTAACTTCTAAAGGACTTTTTGCATTTATTTCCGATACATTTATCCAACCTTATGTAGCTTCTGTTTTGTCGCCTCAAAAACACTGTGCATATCAATGAGCCAAGAGTTTGAAATTTGAACCGCATCACGGGTACATACACGCTCACTGTATATGCTCACTCAGCAGAAAAGTTGTGTAAAATCTTGTCTCTTTCTCACATCTTTTCATATACAACGGTGATGGTAAGTGCTCTTGTTTTATCTTATTCGCTCTTACTTAAAGGATTGAATTTAAAGATGTCTGACAATTACACGGGTTTTGTTAGCGCTTCAAGTAGGGGAAGGAGGGTGAATTGCGCCACCTTAAGGAAAAGCGCTAATTAAAAGAAAACCGCTGGAGATGTAAGCATGCACTGGTAACCATTTCAAAGAGGAACTCATTGGCTACGATTTAAGAGCCTCCCGATCAATTAAGAATGTTTCGTTTGCTTCTGACGGCTGTTTTTCAGAAACATGCAAAAGGGCGCATTTGCCAACAACTGCTGTAAATTGCGCCAGGGGGATGGCGCAATTAGAACCCAATTGCGCCCTATACTTTAACATGGCTAAGTGAATGAGACGGAATGCATACTTCCCGGCAGTCTAATGTCATTGCGGCTTACTTAAACATTTATTATGTTATTGAGGCTGGATAAATAATAAATGTAGATATAAATCGCGATGTTTTTGGCCCAGGTAGTTAACGTTACATGTGTCCGTACGCTTGTAAAAGTACAACGAAAACGTTTACTGTAACCGACTAGATATATGTGAACGTATGCGCCTATACAGTTAAATTTTCAATCGTTTCTCTCAAAATTAATAATTCTTTATCGTTTCGACAACTTTATGACATCAGTTTTTACTTTTTTGTCATAGCTGTCACTTCTCACGTCTTAGTCCATGTTGAAAATGTCGTATTTTGTCAATTGCACCACAAGTCGTAGCCTAAATGGCAGCTGCATTATAAGTTTGACGAGAGAAATAATTTGCGGACTGGCGACAGCGGGCTGCTCCCCTGCGTGGCATTAAACTCCTTCTTTATTGCAATCAGTTAATGATGCATTCATACTGTCGTGATACAATAGCTACACCATTATTCTATTTGCGCCCCCCTGGCGCAATTGCCATGGGCGCAATTAAGATTGAGGTACTTTTTTATAAAAGCGTAGAAATTATCATAAAGATGTTGAAAGAAGTTTACTGTTTCAGTGAAATACAATGAAAAAAGGGTTTTTCTTTCTAAATATCACTCTGAAAATCAGACAAATATCGCAAATTTTTATAGCCGACGGTTCAAAATACTGCAAAAAAGTTAAGAAAACGCCATAACATCTTTAATGGCGTAATAGGCCTTGCTGATTGGCTTCATCGGAGAGTTTGGGCCATAAAATGAAATATCCGGTGGTGAAAATCATGTTTTCGAACACAAAATTCTAAACATGCCATTGAATCCGTGGGAATGTTGGTGGGCGCAATTGGTTAGGAGGGCGCAATACACCCACTTTCCCCTACACAAACGACAAAACAGTGCAATTCAAATCTTTATATCTATATTTCGCAGAAGTTTCAACGACAAGGCGTCTTCGTCAGTGCAAATGAAATGAAACTTAGTACATATGTTTAATTAATTAGCATATTCGATAGCATATTCAATAGGATATTCGACAAATATTCGATAAATTACTATTTTGTTAGCGCGTTGGCTCTCTCGGTCGCTTTGTTACTATTATGCAGGCTTCCGATCTTAGAGGTGGCGTGATTTATTCTGGCAAAAGGGAAACGCTACATGTCTTTAATATAATATATATTTATTAAATAAGACAATAATTAAAGGTAACAGGAGGAATGAGGATAAAGGCAATTTTACCGGCCTGCATGACGCTCTCTGATAACGGTCTCAGTTTCGGCTTTGGCAAATGCGACCACGTCCTCAACATAAACAATTTTACCCGATAGGCTGGCTTCGGGGAAGCTTACGGTACATATTGCCACCCAAAGGTCGCTAAAAGAATCGCAGGCTATCGAGTTTTTCCGGCAAGCATTCTAAAAAAAAACCACCAGATATGCTTCAGGACCAGGCTTTAATCCGTTTATTAATCCCAAATATTTCAGTGACAATGCACGCTGCGGCGAGGTTCCATGGCTTTTGAACCCGCCACAAGCGCTACCATGGTCATAATGGAGTTCCCACAGACTGCAGAAGCACCGAGACGTGACCAGAATCGTCGAATTGTGTCCAACTTGGGTCGATTGGCCCTCTATCCAGGGCTTCTCTAGCAATGTATTTAGTGACGGTGGCGGACTGAATTTTTAGCTTTTAGCTGAATCTGAAGATGAGAACTGCGAATGGTCATGCTGGTAGAATTGCTGTAAGACGTGTTTTGAAGAAGCAATACGAGTAAAAATAGGTGGTTTGAAACGCTTGACCAGCAAGTACAGGATTTCGAAAGCTGTAGGTTTTAGAAATACCGGCTTGAAGGACGATTCAATTAAAAAGAAAACGAAATGGGGATGGTTTGAGAGCAGATTTCTGATGTAGGAAGGTGCAAGTCAGGGAAGATGAGGGTAGAAAATGAGTACCAAACTGCTTTTTGAAATAGATGCTACACTCAAATGGGAATTGAATATTGGTGCTGTATTCTCGCAAGTTTCGTTATTATTACGGATATTGTTGGGGGGGGGGGGGGGGGTATTGGCCGATGACAAGCTCGATGTATTGGTATTGAAAGACAAAGGTTGAGATTTTGGCCGTAGTCTCTTCAGAATCACACGCAATGTCGTTAGGAAATGACATCCAACGTCTTGACCTTTAACCCGCGCCCCGTTGGGCTCTGCCGAGCAACGCGCCCGGTTGGGGGGGGGGGGCATTTTGGCCCCCCCTAAGATCTCGAGAACCACGCAACATAGCGACAAGCGGTAAACGGCGTTGGATAGCCCCAACGGGGAACTACCTTGTGACCCAATTTTATTGACCTAGGTCAAACCGATGACGTCACAGGTCAGGTCAAAGGTCCAATTTTCACCGTTTACAGGCACTTCAAGAAATGCGTTGTAAAATCGAGTAAAATGCATTTCATTGAAAATCATCGATGGGGTGATGTTCTTCAAACACATATTTTGCTATTTGAGGTCACTGATACCAGGTCAGGTCACAGAGGTCAGGTCACGGGGGGTCACAATATGAAAGTGTCGTGTGATACATGTTTTATGGTCCATTTTACATGACAAATGCGATTATATGGGTCAGGCAGCCTTTGGGGCCAGCTTAGATCACGTTTTGGTCAAGGTCAGGTCAAGGTCAAGTCAAGGTCAGGTCAAATTAGGTCAAATTTCAAAGTTAATATTTTTGCATAAAATGGGTATCGAATCGATGCAGCTTGTCACGGGGAGTTCAATGGTGGTCTTTGTTTTGCCGTACGTGGTCTAGAATTGCTAAAAATTGAGTTCAAAAATTTGACGTCATCATTTTTGAACAGTTTTTTCGCTATAACTTGGCCAAAAAACAAGATATCGATCTGAAATTTGGTATGTATATAGCAGAGTGCTGGGACTATCACATATATTCCGTTTTTTTTCGAAATTCGGAAAAATTTTGGATTTTTTCAAAGTTTTTCTAAAAAAATCAATTTTTTGAATTTTTTTTGGTCAAAAAACAAAATTTTGAAAATCTGAGATAGCAGTTTTGTAGCGCCGCTTTTTGTCTACTAGACCATATAAAGAACTTTGAAATTGCTTGATAACTGTGGATTTGGTGAGCGTTTCAAGATTGCATGTTTTTTGCTCATTTTTGCTCGAACATGACCTCAGCTTGACCTCAATAACTCCTGACCTAAGGTGACCTAAGACTTGAAATTTGGTGTGAAGGTGTCAAATTGATGCCCAGGAAGGTACTGAAAATTTAGCGGCGCTGCGCGCCGCCGTTTTCTTGCTATTCAGGAAAAACCACAGGGGGGGCCAAAATGGCCCCCCCCCCCCAACGGGGCGAGGGTTAATCTGTGTAATGTTGGTAGAATGATAATTCCTGTGGAAGAAATATCAAAACTTTGTTGCGTTTTGAAAACATAACTCTCCTGATAATGGAGAGTTATGTTATGTGGAGAGTTAATCAGCTCCTGGAACTGCTGATTTTGGAGGAACTGCAGTCTTCTTTTCACCCGCACGACCTACAGTTTGGCTTCATCCCTAATCGTGGCACAGCGGAAGCTTCTATGCTCGTCGAAGAGACCGTACATTATAACCGGCGCGCTGGTCTCCCTGTGTTCGCTGCCAACCTGGACGCACGCAAATGTTTTGACAAGATTTGGCATGACGGACTGTTTTACCAACTCACAGAACATATGAGCGTCAACTGCTGGCTCCTGATCGTCTACTGGTATCGGCATCTATCCGCCAGAGTTACATTTGGTGGCACCAGCTCCGAAACTTTTGAGGTTTTACGCGGAACCAGGCAAGGCGCTATCCTCTCGCCGACCTTTGCAAATGTGTTCTTGCGTCCATTATTGGCGACGCTGGACCGCAGCGGCGACGGCGCTTACCTTCATCAGCACCACGTGCCGGGAGTGTGTTATGCTGATGACCTGCTCCTACTGTCAACGAACGCCGCTCATCTCAGTGCACTATTGGTCCAGGTCGGTGACTTTGCGCGCGACTGGCGACTAGAATTCGTCCATCCAGACCATCAGAAGACAAAAAGCCACTGCATCGTCTTCGGTGGCGAGCTTCTGGCGCAGTCACCAACGTGGAAGCTAGCTGGCCAACCGCTCCAAACACGGCCTTATTCCGAGCACCTCGGCGTGACGCTCGACGCCCGCTCCACGGCTTCCCGACACGTCGACCAGCGTGTCAAAAGGGCTCGAGCTGCCTTTTATGGCCTAGCACCAGCTGGCCTACTGGCCAAAAGCTTAAGCCCGGCTGACAAAGCTTACCTATGGAAGGCTGTTGTCCTCCCTACTTTGATGTACGGGTGTAGCACAGCTCCTTTTCGTCCATCCGAGGTGGACCGCCTGGATGCCCTTCAAGCCGGATGTGTGAAGGTGGCATTCGGGCTGCCCCGCTTCGCACATCACTCTGCCCTCCTGACGGCCGCTGGTTTGGCGCCGGTTCGAGAGTTGTTGAGAGGCGCAATATTCTCTGCTCTCAGGTCAGCGATGGTAGCGGAGCACCGCTTAAAACAGACCATGATCACCTCCCTAGCAAAGCTGGCCATGTGCCCCAGAGAACTTGAGGGCTCATTCCTCCTACAAGTGTTTGAAATGTACAACAGGGACTTTCGTGCAGTAATGGAGCTGGCGGCTGGTGGGCCGGTGGACCCTGACCGTGTGCGGGCTCCGCGGTTGGAGGACGGCTTGGCGGATAGCATTCGGCTGGTCCTTCAAGGAACATGTGAGGCCTCCAGGCGCCTATTGAGGCTCCTCACGTGCTCACATTGAGCACCTATACCTGAGATACCAGCTTTTCAGGCTCCCATCATTTGTGACCACACACATGTATATATTTGTATTTGTCGCTGTAAAAGCGGTGCATAATAAAGAATGATGATGAATGGGCCACGTTTTTACGGATGGCAGGTACACATTGTAACTTTGTGTCCCATGCAGCATGGTTTCTTTTTTACGCTGCCAATCATTGTGTCCCATGCAGCATGGTTTCTTTTTTACGCTGCCAATCAGATACCCCACGGCAACATCGAATTATAAATGTATTCACTAAGTTCCAGATCTCCTGCGAAAGAGAAGAAAAAATTAGCATGTGCTCATTTCACTGAAGAAGTTTGTTAAGTTGGTGAACTTTCTGTCAGACTTCTTACAAAGAGATGATTGGATAACTTAGAGCCTAAAATGAGCCAGTGCATTACCATAGCTTACCATTTATATTTTTCATCCTCGCCCGTAATGGTCTTCTACAGCGTAATAAAGTATAGAGGTGAGAGCATTATGGATTTGTAATAAAAATAACGAAAAACGAATGTTAAATGTCTTCAAATTGTGTAACATAACGTACCGTAGTTTAGTGCAGCTTTGGTCACCAAGAGCAACTTTGGTCCACTCCTGGAAAACTAATTTGTTTTGCAGTAGCGTTTTACACTTAAGAGGGAAAGTGGGGTAAGACGGTCAGGGTAGGCTTCCCTGACCGTTTAACCCACTTTCCCCTAAGTGTAAAGAGCTACAGCAAAATAGATTAGTTTTCCAGGCGTGGGCCAAAGTTGTCCTTGGTGGTCAAAGTTGCACGAAACTACGATATTCAGCTTCGAAAATATTAGCACACCATTTCCACTATCTGTGTTCCATGGAAGCCAGAATAAAAATTTCCAGGTACCTACCGTAACCAAAAAAAACCTTCAATTGCAGTTTCATATAAAACAAAGAACAATACAAAAAATAGTAATAAAACGTCTCGTTTGTGAGCATTCTTATCTGATTGAGTATCTGACATGTTTCCGTCGTAATGTAAGTTTTATGCTCCCTGTAGCGATGTTGTTTTTCCTTTTACTTGATTCATAACTCATCACTTCCAGACTCATCAATCTTCATTGTGTTCATGAGTTTATCTCTTATTGATTTTCTCTCAAAGTATCTAAGCTGCTGCTTCCAATGAAGCATAAATCATTTCCAGCTTCATTCCAGTCATGAGGTTCACGTGAATCCTTTCAAAGGATGTTGGGCACAGGGGACGTGATCTCGTTCCTCTAAAAACTGATCCATTTCATATGCTAAGTGCAGTCCAATTCTCTATCCAAACATATAAATAAGACCAGGCGTTTTTGTTTTGTTGTTTTTTCCCGCAACCGATCATCCAGACAGACACAACGTTGTTGTTTATCTCGTACGTTCTCCATTGAGACGCTCCTCCCCAGCACTCTGCATCAAACTTGTTCGAGCCGCGCGGTAAGGCAGGAGCGCCGGGGGACAGCCACCTCCAGCTCGAAAAAGGTCAAGGCCGAGAATCTCACCATTAGAATCCTCCAAAAATGTCTAAAACCTTAATTCAAAGATGTCCAAGAGGGGTCAATAATTTTCAAAAGAATTCGAAATGTTCGTTTGTTACTCTGCAATTCAACCGGTGAATTTCGAAGCCCCAAAGCAATTTGGAGCCTTTTTAAATGCCTACTAAAGCGTTGTTTGTTTCATTCGCAGTTAATTAATTACCCTTTTTATCATTGAACTTATCGATTATAGTTAGTTCGACTTATTCATCACCCTTATATTTATGGCAAGTTGCGAGGAATATTTAAGCCCCATTAGTGTGCTGGATGCTGACGCTGTTCTCTTACAAGCTCTGATGTGGAAAATGGCAGTCTGCTATAAATAAGCCTTCCCATTCATTAACAGCACTTTCACAATGACATTTAAAGTTATTTGGCGACGCTCCAAGGACGCCAATGTCGCCCTGCCAAAATCGGCAACATATGACGCTTGCCATTTCATTATTCACGTTGTCGACTGGGTGCATGCTCAGCGCGATACATTTATCGTCAAAGTCGAGTCTCCAGCCGGCGCCATGGTACATTCCTCAAAATTGGCTGGATTATAAATCAGCTGTCCGACATTGCATGCAATGTTCATCGGGAAAAGCGCAGCCCGGGGGATGTGGAGCTCAGAGCAATCCAAAGGAGCGAAGTCAATCTGCGACCATTGGTGACTTTGCGGATTTCTTTGCTGCGTTAAGTGCTCCCGCATTCAAGGCTAATGTAATAGTGGATTAAAACCATGAATATCCTGTAGTCTGCGAATATGTTGCCGAAGTTTTCAGCACTTCTTGTTTCAACTGAAAGCATCTGTCCCTCTGAACCATTAGGGACGATGACCGGGCTGGCGGCGGCCGGGTTTGACTAATTGTCATGAGCAGCGAGCATTCTATTGACCAATGGCCGCTCTCTCGTTGTACTGTTTCAGGGGGCAAACGCTCCCGGCGGGATGACAAGTGCACGAGACTGCGGGAGCTGCACTACTCGACGGCGTCGGTGTGAGTACCGAGCAGTGTTCATTTACGAGTAAAAGTCGGGCGACCATGTCGCCCCCCCCCCCCCCGAACATGACTGTCGTCGCTCTCCTTAACCCTCGCACGACCAGGCCACTTTTCTCATAACACGAACGACCAGGGGGGGGTTGTTACGACCCCCCCTGGCGTTTCGAAACGGAAGGTCGTAGAGCTTAGCGGAAAAAACCAACGGATTGCTCTCAACGAGATCTCGCGATTGGTGGTATATTTTTTGGTCCTAGGTCAACATTTGACCTACTTTTGACCGGTCAAAGGTCAAATTTTCGGAAAAATAGACTTTTTTCAACTTTCGGCGGCGATTGCGGCAAAACGGTGGGAGATATCGACTTGAAACCTTCACTATCGTGTTCCTTGATCAATTCTCTATCGTTTGGTATGTATTTCGTTTCCCTAGCTCTAAAAATGGCGCGTTGGGAGCGCCGGAAGTCGGCAAGGTCACAGTCGGCGGCAGAAATTCGAAAAATCAAAATTTAAATTTTTGAAATCTGATTGTATTTTTGGATTTGGGAGGTCCATTTGCCCCCTATAAAAGCTAATATTGCTGCATATTCCCATTGAGGTGACAAGAATTAGCAAAATAGTGGTTCGGGCGCTTTTCAAAAATAGTACCGGACGCTGTTCCTCTTGTGACGTCATAGCTCCGTGACCTGACCTGACCCGGTCAAATTTCTTATACCATATGATAGCCAATACTTGCCCCAACATGCATGGGAAGTTTCATCACGATCCATCAACCGATGTCCGTACCACCGGCAGGAAACCTCGGGCGTTGGCACTCAGTTTGTGAAAATCCGGCCGGAGGCTGTACCTCTTATGACGTCATAACTCCGTGACCTGACATGACCCGATCAATTTTTTTCGGCAAAAGATGCGCAAAGGTTGTCCCAGAGGGTATTGAAAATTTCAGCCCGCTACGACAAGCCGTTTAGCGTGCACTTCGAAAAAACCTCAGGGGGGGTTGATACAACCCCCCCCCCCCTAGGCGTTCTAGGGTTAAACGTGTCCTTGCACCGGCATCTGCCCAAATAATTGAGAATCCAGAAAGAGCAACGAAGCCTTGCCGTCCCCTGCGCAAAATAACGGGATGCTCAACCTGCTGGGAGTGGGACCTCTTGCGACATTAAAAATGGAGCGAACAATGCTTAAAAGATGGGCGATTTTGCCGAACTTTCGAAGGTGGGAGTCAAAGCCAGACCAACAACAATAACAGCCAGATCCCTCCCCAAAGAGTTCTAACAAGCCCCTCTTCATGTCCAGTTTCCAGGCTGTACTGGGCATCGACCTCGACCTGGACGACCGGTCAGACCGAGAGAGCGAGGCCATGGGCTACACGAGTCTGCGTCCGGTCTCTCCTGGCGGCAGTAGCATCAGCAGTCTGCGGGTGAGGCTGGTCGCCGCGACGCGCCGACACCTCCCCGGGGGGATTTGTGGCCTCGGGTGTGGGCGCAGGTGACGAGCTGGGCGACCGGAGCTGTCCTTACCAGCTGATGAATGGGCGGACGAGAGTGGACAAGACGGGAGAGTAGTTGGGAGAGAGAGAGAGAGAGAGAGAGAGAGAGAGAGAGAGAGAGAGAGAGAGAGAGAGAGAGAGAGAGAGAGAGAGAGAGAGAGAGAGAGAGAGAGAGAGGGAGAGAGAGAGGAGGGGAAGGCAGGGCGAGGAAGAGAGGCGGAGGGAGAGAGAGAGAGAGAGAGAGAGAGAGAGTGTGTGTCGATGTGTGGTAAGCAGAAACTTTGATGGGAACAGGGTGCGAGAGGAGAGAGGTGTGTTGTTATCCAGTTCCCTGCAGCCCCCCCCCCTCCCCCGGATCCGTTGTGCCCTGGACCTGTGCTTTACTCTGGATCCGTGCTGTGCCCTGGGACTGAGTTCTGCACTGGTCCTGTGCTGTGTCCTTGACCCGTGTTGTGCACCGGGCTGACTGCTCAGTGTCAATAGTGGGCGTAACACGGAGATACTAATGGGATTCTGTAGCCACCTCGCTGTCACCGTAATGAACTAAGCCCACTAATCGATTACCGGATGGCATTGTCTCACTAACACTTGGTCGCACTTGTAGAAGTCGTGACAAAGTAATAAAATTGTGAAGTTTGCTTTCACTCTTTGGTACTTGATCCGAAGTTGGTTCCCGGGGAGGGAAGGCCCTATCCTGACAATCGCATGATCTTATGCGATAATTGCAGATTGTCTGAGGTAATCCAGGTCAGCAGACTCGTCAGCAGGACACTTTTCGAGACTTGCTGAATGCTGGCCTTTGGTGTTTGCAAGCGGGGCCCTGATCAGCCCGGCAGCAGTCCGGCGAATGATTCATGGATGCAATTTTGTGGCGACTCCTCCGAACTTTTAGCAATATTGAATGTCACGGTTGAAAATCCTTCTCTGAACTTCCCCGACAAAATTGCAAACCTAGATAGCCAAATGGCCTCAATCATCATTACGGAGTATCGTGCAATGAGGCAGTCCATGATCTATAGCAAAAAAAAAACTCTAGATAACGTCATTGGAAAAGACGATTTGATAAGAGCGCCAGTAACACCATCCGTGGGCGCTCTACGCGCCGGCCGTTGTTGTTAGCTTGCGACACGGGCTCCCGATGTCGTCACGGGGATCTAATGCGCAATAGACCTCACTAATTGTGTTGCTTGTGTTGTTGCCAGGTGTTTCGCCGCTCCAGCGGTCCGCAAATAATTCAGATGGAGATGTCGCCGCGTGTGCCCCGCTCTGTGCGCACGTGCCGCACCCTCGCTCCGACTCCGCCCACTGGCGACACCTACCGGCGACCGGGGAGCAGCGGTGCTGCCACCTTTCGGCGACCTAGGGAACCCATCGGCTCCACACTCCAACCCTCCAGCGGGAGAGCGCCGGCCAGAGCTGGAATTCTCCGGGTGGGAGACCAGAATGGCGCCACGCCGCCTCGGCCGAAGGAGACCGGCAGTGTCGCGCTCCTGCCGCTTCCGGAACAGAACGCCAGTGGGGCCACCTTGCGGTGTCCGGAGCGGAACACTAGTGACCTCTGTGGACGGCCTGCGGAGGCTGAGGTAGTGGAAACGTCCGTCACCACGACGCACTGTTCGGGGGTCAATGGCGGGCGGGCGGGCGGTATCGACACTGCTGGCGCTGCGGTGACAGTCAGTCCAACCGTCATCGCCGCGGGCTATCTGGGTGACCTGGGCACGGCCTGCTGAGGCAGATTCAAGGTCAGGTCACAGAGAGCCACATTGTTAACATGTTATGTACAAAGACTACTGTCCGAATATGTGTTCCATTGCGAATCTGAATCAAATAAGCAGTGTCATGCTTTATGAAAAGCTTATAGTGATGGGCACACATAGTTATAGGACGTTTTGCCATGTTGATAAATTATGTGGTTTGAAGGTTGGAATGTCACAGCGAGCTTCGTTAAAGTGCTAGTAGTAAAACTGCTGTTTAATTCATAATATACCTAAATCGCCCGGCTTACCGCTTTATTAGCTATCACAAATGCTATTTGAAATGAAAATAAAGCGAAACGTTGGCCTTTTGATATGGTTGAATTAATAACGGTCCAACGGAGCTCGTTGCTTTCAACGATCCGCCAATGTTTCCTCGGAAAGTGTGATATGGTACATGGGAGCAGCTGTGGAGGCTTCTACATTTATGGTTTGTCGATGTTAAGTAAGTGCTGAACTCATCTCGTCAACTAATAAATACAACATTCATTTCTGAACTATTTTGATGTAAATGCGTTTTTGCCTTCCTCAAATTAATTGATTATAGGTTGAAGGTGTTAAAAGAGTAAGCACAGTTTAAAAAGTATGTACAGACATAATGATGTTCAACTTTTCACAGGCCATCAGTTGCCTGGAGTGGTAGGCTGTGCCGCATCACACGGTCTGAGTTCACAGTTTGGAGTGCCGTGATCCAACACCTACCTTGGATATGCTCAAAATTGCGTGAAAAGTGGAACAACTTAGCGTGCCAGTCAACTAAGAGCTTTTGAGAGTCAATTGTAAAGGTTACAGTTAAATTAACAATTTAAATCGTATTAGGAATGGAGCTGCGATCTTTTATTGGCATTTATCGACAACATCACATCTTAATTAAATTCCTCACGAAGGACTTGTCGCATATTGATAGCAGCCCGCAAGTCAATGTCCTGAGACGACTTGTTGATAGGCAGCTTAAAAGGTTTCTCATGAGCGGAAGGTAAGACAAGACCAAAGACCTCTACAAATAAACAACTGAGCTTGCGAATTCTTTTGACTAGACCGAACCCCGCAATAATCTTATTTCGGGTCTAGAGCGTTATGCATAAAGACGTGCATTTTAAGGGTCGGATCTCCCAAGCCAAAAAACCTGGTGGACCCTCTACCTGATGCACATTCCCTGTTGTTAATCATTTAACGCTTACACGTACTGCACAGCTATTTTGTATCTATAAGTAATATGTCAGTGAAAACCATACCGTGAAATTTTGTTCTTGTGCCAATGCTTTGCAGTTTCATTTCCCACACACAGAAAAATATTAACACCGTTAGCGGTGTAATTGCACAGTACATATCTGAGCACTTGAGGAAAGTTAATTTAGTCCCTTCCCCGCTTAAATTACTCGCGCTTCTAAATGAACACCAGGAAGAAGGTAATAGAACACTGTTAGGAGGGTTGGGTGTTTTGCTACATGTAGTAAAACACCCAACCCTCCTAACAGTGTTCTATTACCTTCTTCCTGGTGTTCATTTAGAAGCGCGAGTAATTTAAGCGGGGAAGGGACTAAATTAACTTTCCTCAAGTGCTCAGATATGTACTGTGCAATTACACCGCTAACGGTGTCAATATTTTTATGTGTGCATATCCACACCCAAGTAAGGCCAACCTAATTCAGCTGTCGGCTGACCCAGCTCACCGGGACCAAATTGTTCCCTGAACGGCCAATCAGTCGTCGGGTGGGATTGGCTTGGGGTTTCCTTTCGGTACGTGTCCGTTTTATTGACCTGACAACTTACATAAGTACTCGTGCCGACGTCCGCTAAACCTTCCCATGGATGACGGAAGCTGCATTAGAGACAGACGAAGCTGCGCTTGTCGCTGTTTTCGTCAATTATATTTTTAAACAGTGTTTCTTTTAAAATATTGATCAGCTTTGATCTGTGTTTACCTAATTACGGAGCGAGCGAAGCGAGCGTAGTCTTTCCTTAGATTAACGGAAATTTCTGAGTATGAGCGGCCGGCCGGCCGGCCGGCCGGCCGGCCGGCCGTGCGGACGCTTTTGCGAGGCTTATATCTCAGCAACCACTTGACCGATTTACACGCGGTAATTTTTGTAGGGTAGCTTCATTCCTTCTACCAAGTATTGGACTATTCCCGATACATGTGGGTGACCCCTTATGCACGTGCCACGTGCAAAACGAAGAGGTGTCACTTTTGTAATTGTTGCAATATCTCGGTAACTACTTGGCCGATTGCGCTGAAAGTTGGCATGTAGGTAGGCACCCACTAGGCACTGCATATCCATGTGCCAGAGTTGGGGTGCTGCTGCACGTGCGCACGTGCAGGGGTCGTTTCCAGATCTCGAGAACGGCTGGACCGATGGCGCTCAAATTTGGTACACGGTTAGGGATCAGTTAGTAGGGTGCCGTGCACAAGTCAGTTGGGACCCATTTTGCACGTGCGCACGTGCAGGATGCCGCTCCCAGATCTCGAGAACGGCTGGGCCGATTGTGCTCAAATTTGGCACATCGCTAGAAACCGGTCAGTAGGGTGCCGTGCACAAGTCAGTTGGAGGTACCCCTCGAAATTTCGCACGTGCAAGACTCACCCCCTCGCTCGCTCCGTTAGTCGCCCCAAAAGGCGCTATACTGGTTATAAAGGTGCACAGCACGACTTGATCTGCTTTGCTCATGATGATATTCCAAGGTCAATTTCTACGTTGACCTGAAAGGGTCTAATTTAGGCATCATTTGACGAGCCTCAATAAGTGAAACAAAATGATGGTAAAGCAAATGACGTTTGATGATTGATAATACAGCGTATCAACAGATATTACATAAACATATTATATTGAGCATGTTATCAGGTAAGCTTATCCATCTGAAGACAAAAGTGTTGATTTGAGGATGCTGACCAAAGCGGCCTACTAAATCCCACGACAATGCGGAAAGACCTTTGGAAGAGTGATTGATTTTTTCACGATATTGCTGCTTCATTAGTATAACAAGCTTCCAGCCTAGTTGTCGAAATGTCGAAACTGGGAAAATTAGACTTTGGTAGTTTCTGCTGGCCCGATGCTTTATCTGACCCAAAATAAACTAAATCCCTGGGTATTTCTGTAACCCTTAGGAATACTGTTTGCCTTTACGCATGACATTGGAACCGAGTTAGACGAGGAGTTAAAATGTAGACTTTTCTCCTAATTCCTATCTGAAACCCATGTCGGAGATCTCGGATATATCCAATGCCATTGTGTGATCCTTCTTCCCTAAATCCTCTTAATCGGCTTAAACTGCTTTCAAGAGATGACGCGTCTGCAATTTGCCGCTTATTAAATGGATGTGGCGGTAAACAGCTCAATTTAGCCACCGACAGGCTCTGCTAACTTATGTAAGCAGCTTGTGAAATTCGCCTTTAATCTGTAGATGTTTTCGATAGAGCGGTCATCGCATAACAGCATGATGGGTGTCGCTTGCACAATACACAATGCACACCAAATGCCTCACTACAAGGACGAGGCTCTCGAGGGCAGCAGTGGCTTATGTCCTGTATCATTTTCAGAATACAGGTTTATCTATGCGTAGGTAAAACACTGCAAAGGGGAAAAAGCGTAAAGCCTTGTCACACAAGGATTGCCGCAAATGTCGGCTTCACAGTCACACCGTCCTGGGGATGAGATGACCCCGTCCCCGACCCACAGTCTTGAGCTTACGTTGAAGTGTTGGGCTCTAAACGTCTCAATCGTCCTCGAGAGTCTGGCGGGATGGAACGGGAGGGTCCTTGCCTCGGAGCTAGATAAGTGAGACTACCGGAGGGGCCATAGCGGGCTAGTCGTGAGAAGTCTCTTCCTCCTAGATACGTGAAAATTACCCCGAGAGTCTCTTAGCCAGACGGTTAGAAATGGACAAACCACCCGGAGATAAGAGAAACAGCCCGGAGAGTCACGACGGGCCGGGACCAGAGGCGGACCGCTCTCTGGCTGCCCATTGATCAGCGCTCTGCCACAGACGACTGAGTTGACTAAAAACAGCCAGCTGCACTCTTTGTCGCCCTCAGCCAGTTCTGACCGTTTCCAGCGCGGCACAAGCCACTACAAAACGTGCCGACGGGACTGGCTATTGATGAAGTCAATTTACAGAATCGTTTCCGGTCAGACCGACAAGCTTTTTGCTGTATAAGGACGCGTGACTGGCTAGGCTCAGTGCAGTAGGTCAGCAGTTGATTGAAGTTTTGAAGTAGAGAGAAAAACTGTCTTGCGATATTCGTACTAGGTAAATACATACTAGGGTTGACTTTTGAATGGTGGAAGCACCTCTGACAAACATAGATGCAAGCACGTGCACGCACTTTGTTGTAATCCCATTTAACCCTCGCCGGCCGAGGGGGGGGGGGGGGCGGGTGCCGCCCCCCATAGGGTTTTTTCGCGATAGCTCCAAACACGCTGGCGATAGAGAGCTGAAACTTGGCATACCTGACCTTTGATCCAAGCCGCATCTTTTGACACCAACCGCATTTTTTGGTCAGGTCAGGTCACTGACCTATGACGTCATAAGTGAACCTCTGCACGGTCTCCAGATGTCGCAACTTCGCAACGCCCTCACTGCCAGAGGAGATGTCACAGGGAAATGAAACTTGCAGGATCTAATATCCATTATGAGTCTCACAACTTGTATATCTCGGATTTTTCCTAAAGGTCATATGAGGTCAGGTCATTTTCGTGACCTCACCATTATAAGTCAATGGGGAAAAATTCAAACTGCTATTCTGGCGCCGGGAACGATCTCCAACTATCTCAAGCACACAGAATCGTGATTTTATGCACTCCTTGCAAGGTTAGATGCGTCACTTTTGCAATGTTGACCTTGCGTGACGTCATCTATGACGTCATCAAGGTCACATTAGTTTTTCGTCAATAACTCCTGATCAAATTGAGCTAGCGAGTCGGGAAAGCCACCAATGGACTCAGGAAGACCTACCGAATCGAATGATATGCAATATGACCTCTTTCGACCAACTTCGTGACCTAGGGGTGCTGACCTGACCTTGACCTGAGGTCAACACCCCAAGTTGACCTGACCCGGACAAAAAGTATATCATTCGACGCGCCTGAGCGAGGCGAACACGATGCTGCCAAAATCGCGGCTCTGCGGCCGTTTTTTGCGAAGTTATTCACCAAAAACTGAACCGTACCTTGGGGCACTTGACCTGACCTCAGAGGTCACCGGTTGACCTAGGACCTTAAAATCGGGTACCAATCTCTGCGTCTCGTAACGGCGCACACGCTCGTTTTTTCCGCGACGCGCTAGCTCCACCAGGGGCGAAACGGCGAGGGGGGGGTCGTACCCGCCCCCCCCCCCCCTCGGCCGGCGCGTATGTAGAAAACCAATAGGTCCGGCGAGGGTTAATGCATTGGACTATTTTCTAGCCATTATCAGTTTCGAAAATATAAGTGCTGCCAAAGTTACAGCTGATTTTTATCGCGTCAGTAAATTCAAATGCCAGATGTAGCCGCCTGATTGCATACTGTGTACCAAAATGTCGTGTCCGGCGAATATCCACATATCGTCAAATAACAAATGACAGGAATGCAAGTTAAATGCGCAAATAAAAACATTTCAGCGCTTAATTGAATCATTCAATCATTGGAAAGTAACATGTCATGCTTTTACGTCGCTCATCCTCCGTCACATTTCACCAAAAACCAGCAGTGCTTCCAAACCAGCTGCAGCACGTTTACTTTCCCAGCATATTCGCCAGACGCGACATTGCGGTACAGTATGCATTCAGGCGGCTACATGTGGCAGAGGCGGCATTGCGGTACAGCGTGCATTTAGGCGTTTGATGCTTTTGCCATCTAGTGAGTAAAAAGGAAACGTTCGCCATAGAATACCACGCATTATTAATGCAGTCATCAAGAGTTTTGACTTTGTTTTAAGGAGCCGGGGTCGACACATCCTTATTCCTTATGCCATATCATTGTTCCCAGTTCCGTGCTGACAGGAGAGCCATTAATCGACGGCATCCGCAAAGGACAGCTTCAGTAGGTCCTTTGCTATCTGACGGTTTTGTGATCTGAGGTTTCCTGTCCTATCACCTTCATTCTTCCTCAGCGGTTATGTGTTCTTGTAACCAATGGCAGGAGATGCACGGTAAATACACAAATAAACATACCTATAATTATTCATTTCATAGCCGTTGACATTTTTTTCTGCCTGAGGAATCAATAAATGCAGCTGGTAGTAAATGCAAATTGCAAACAAATCACCTAATTCAGAGGAACACGCCAGTATAAACACAACTCACCGCATTCAGAGGAAGTGTGAAGTAAAGTAATGGATGGATTGCAACAATATCTTTTATTTTTGTTTACATGTATTTTTCGCACTTGCCGCTTGGGAAAATTTTGTTTACATTTTGCGGTCTTCAGTGACAATCGGCATAGGCAACGTCAAGACCGTATATTAGGGGCGACGTTATTCGAGACAGCTCTCGCTGTTTTCTACCACTATAAGACTGCTTTTGTATGAAGTGCTCATTATTGTAAGGTGTGTTTTGTGTTAAATTGTGTGGTGTGAGATTTTTCGTGAATGTCTCGACGTGCGGGCCAAGCTGCTCGTGCGCGGAACACGGCCGCCCAGCGGCGGCGTCGTGAGCGCCTGCGGCAGGCCCTGCGTAAGGCCGAGGCTCTGCGCCTGGCCGGCGAGCGTCCCACTGAACGGGAGGAGGAGGCGGCCCGTACCGCCGAGGACATAGCTAGGCGGGACCGCGAGCGGCAGCGGAAGCGACGCGCAGCGATGACAGACGACAAACGGGAGGCAGAGCGGCAGCGGAATCGGGACCGGCAGCGACTGCGCCGCGTCGCGATGGCTGATGCGGCGCGAGCAGCGCAGCAGCAGCGCGAACGGCAGCAACAGCGGGAGCGGCCTGACCACCTGGAAGTGGATGAGGAGGGGGCGGCCAAGCGTGCTGCCGCGGCGGCCGCGGCGGCACAGCAGTGGAGACCGGCGCGTGAGCGCGGCAACCGGGCCGCCTGCGATATGGAGGCCGTGCTGGCCGACGGACGTTTATTTTTAGAGCTAGAATGCTGATTTTTCGTATAGCTGCTCGTCTATCCTTTCTTGATGTCCACTGAAAATTTCAAGTTTCTGTGATTTTTGGTTTCGGAGATATGACCTTGTTTTTTCAGGTCATGTCATGACCCAAATGGCCAATTCTCAACATCTTGCGTTTGCCATGGGCCTTGTGAGCTTTTGACACCCTGATTTCGGCCTTTTTTGCCAGTTTTACCTCCCACCTATCATGGAACATGCTGTTCGACGATGTACAGGGGTCAAGGTCAGGGTCAAGGTCAACCTAGGTCATCTACGATAATTGCGTTTTAGACAAGCTGAGTTTACTTTTTGTGAAGTTTTTTGACTGCATTTTTGGTAAAAGCTTCTCAGATCATGATTTCATGTGATATGGACCCCGAAAACAATCGGTGCACACATCAGTATACACACAGACACACACAGACATACAAACACATATAATTGACCTTGACCTAACTTGACCTGAAATGACCTCAGCAGCAAAATTCTGGTCGGATAGTGTGACAAAGAGGTTCTAGCTGGCTTGGCACCAGAAAACAGCATCGTCATCGGTATTTGATAAGCAGCGCACTTGATATCCAACGGTGACCCAAAACAGCAACATTTTTTTAGTTTGACCTGACCTGGAAGGTCAATGACTGACCTGAGAAGGTAAAACTGGGTATCATTGGATTCGTCTCTTCCCAAAGAATCTTTTTGGTCTTTACTGCTAAGCTCTATCTCCAACAGGAACGAAATGGCGCGGGGGGGGGGGGGGTGGCAACCCCCCCCCCCCATGTGCGTTCTAGGATGGGAAAATGGCATGTGCGGGCGAGGGTTAAGCTTGTCTATAATATCAAGACGCTTCTAGCTTCAAGTGAAGTTCTGGATAGCACTTGTTTGGCAAGACCAAGCATGCATTGATGTTCGAGCATGAGATTGAAACATGGAAGGCTCGGGTACAAATGTACGGCAAAGGCCACAGTGGCAAAGGTGCTTAGCAAGAGTTCGATTGTGTGGTCGGCCGCTATTTACACAGTTCATAATGGACATTTTGTTGCGAATGTCCAGCAGTAATGTTAAGTTGACATGTGAGTGAGTTAGCCGTTTATTTTACACAAAAAGTGACGACGCGATGACAATGAGAAATGCTAACCGGACCTAGATTAGAGCCGCTCCAATCCAAGACCTGCAGCCAGTTAGCAACACATGCCTAGGTCGTGTTGTGAGCAATCAGTGATGCTGATTAGCCTGATCAGCATATACGTTACAACGGAACATCAAGGTGCGTGTTCGTCTCTTGCATGGGATGAATAATTCACGCTGGCAAAGGCAAATAGAGATCTAACAAGTTTCCTGTTTGTGATGAACTGATGAGAGTGAAGTAGTTCAAATGGTGACCTAGCGTGTGATCTGCGTGTGGCGTACTTATCGCTCGTAAAATACATTGAGGGATTCCAGTAATGCGCGACCTTCTGAATATTATATTCCTAAAGATACTGATGAACCTACTCATTCTTACAGCATGGCGTATCAACTAGTATGTTTATTTAGAACATGTCGTTACCTATTGAATAAACCAGCATTTTTATGCATAACATTAAACATTAACTTCCTTTCGTATCAACTAACTGTGGGTTTGTATTTTGCCGTAGGTAGCCTACAGATGAAACGACTCGCAGAGCACATTTTCAACTAATTGTGCCAAGTGCAAATTTCAGGGAGGCTTGGATATAAAAAACATTAACTATTCTGCAATGGAAATATGTCCGTGTCATCGTCTACATAGTGGGTAACGGCATTTACGAATACTAGCCGCTGCTGGCTTTGGCAGTGCATTGCCATTCGTGGGGTGAACTGATACCTTGAAGGTAAGTTATTTGGTGGTAAGATGTGCGCTATGCACGATGCATGCCGAGCCATTGCTATAATGTTCAGGCCTCAAAATATGCATTAATTTATCATATAAAAGTGAATGCTGTCAGGAAATTTCTGAATTCGATATTATTCATTTGAAAATGTTCCTGAGTTTCCCTGCCATATACCTACAGGCCGTACGCATTACGCAGTGCAGCAAATATGGACTATACTCGTATATGTCAGTACCACGGCACAGAGGATGGACGGCCAATCGTTTCATCACAAATGATCGAACATCATCGTTTGCATAGTGTCCAGCGGATGGAGTACCATCGCCGCTCTCAAGTGTTATCCTCCTTATACTATGGATTCCAGCTTAGTGGCAGTTTGACCGTAACGTGACCGTTTACGCCAATATGCAAGCGTTTAGCGTGACCCGGAATACCATATGGTCGTAGTGTAGGCATTGGAAATCGTTTGATAAGTGATCGGAAACCTTTGGCAGCGCTCTCAGTAAACAAAGTGATTAATGTAACCACAAGACCAAACATAACATTACTTCGATCGGGTAAGCGTACTATACCACGCATTGACATCGTTCCCTACCAAAAACTTCCTTTTCTTATATTGTGTGAGCACTGAGCGCTGTTCATCTGCATTGGCATTCACCTATTTGTCTATTCGTATATTGCATGAAGGTGTTAAGTACCGCTTTATGTTCTCAGTTCTTTTTTAAAAGAAAAATATTTAGGTACCAAAGAAACACGATTAAAAGTCATCAGACACGCAGTTTATAAATACACTTTATTAGCCATACATTCAAAATTCCATATCCAAGTCCAGTAAGCACAAACACTGAGCGTGGCGTTGTTCTACATATATGCTCTTAACGTGACCATGTATGTAATATGCAGCTTCCCGAGCCATCTTTCTGTCACTTTACACTACAGACACACACTGCCTCTAGACGGTTCACGGTTCCAGACAGTCGACAAACAACAGAGCATCTAATGAGAAAACTTTGTGCAAACAGGTAGAACCTCGATCAACACAAGAGCCAGAGCGCACGTGAACCTTATACGGAAACATTTTGGCCTACCTTGGAATGCCATGAAATGAAAAAAAAAAACTCCGAAGTTAGCATGATAAGGAAACTTATGTGAATATTCACGAGTTGCTGAGTTGGTGGTTTCACTGGAAAAGCATTTCATTCAAATAAAAATAGCCAACTTTTCTTTCTGGTTTTTTAAAAATATTTATTGATGGTAAAGCCGTCTTGTTTGCGAGCCTCACGCCACGACGGGCGGCTTGCAGATGTGATGATTGGCGCAGGCGTCGTAGCAGCACTTGTCGCTGCTGGCGCACTGGCCGTCGTGGGCGCATCTCCGGAAGAAGTCACCATTGGGACAGATGAGCCGGGCCGGGGGACACTGACCACCGTGGATCTCCGCTGTCGGTCAGAGGTCAAAGGTCAGAGGTCAAAGGTCAGAGGTCAAAGGTCAGAGGTCAAAGGTCAGAGGTCAAAGGTCAGAGGTCTAACGAGCGGCAGCCACCTCACACCCGATCATAGGTCAGTGAAGGGCGCGACGCAGACGAAACTTGGAAGACGGTGGTATTGGCACAGGGTGAAACACATGGAACAAACAGAACAAAGAACAAAGGATAGGTACCCACGCAAAATATATTTTTCATTTAAGGTCTGGAAAATAACACAAAAAAGACCATAAAACAAAGTGATATTGTGCGAAAAAGCTGCTTGAGAACCCGATATAAAACACTTGTAAGGAAGCAGCTCAAAAAGGCGTGCATAAATGTACCGGGCTATGCACAGCATACACAGCACACAGTCAGTGCTACGGCAATCGGTCTTTACCCTCGCACACAATGAACGAATCCAACTCCTAAAACTACTAGCCCTGACACCGCCACCCGTCCCCAGCTAGCCTACTCACGGGGTCCGCCGCGGTTCTTTCCGTAATCGCAACAGTACAGCTGGCCAGTGCTGCGGCGACACGTGTAGAGGCACGTGCTGCTCTCGGCAGTAGCCTGCGCGATCGGACGGTTGTTGACCACCTTCTGGCCGGCTGTGGAGAGGTCAGAGGTCAGGTCAGAGGTAGAATGTACAAAAGAGGTCAATGCAGAATCAAAATAAATCAAGCTTCAGTGCAGATGATTGTGTCAAATGAGAAGACAAGTCAGGGATCAGGCTAAGGGTGAGGCTAGAGCTATTGCCAGAATTCATGGAGATGTCAGGTCAGTGGTTAAGAAAGAGGCCAAGTTAGAGGTGAGGTCAGAGGCTAGAGGTCAGATTAGATGTGAGATCAGAGGTCAGAGGCGACATGATCAGTTGAGAGATTTTGCCAGAAGTCAGGTCAGATGTCAGTAGGGCGGGACAGGTTCAGGTCAGATGTCAGGTCAGCAGGGGTCGCGCCAGAGGTCATGTCGTGGGTCAGGACAGGTATGAGGTTTAAAGTCAGGTCAGAGCTCAGGTCAGAAGTCATGTTTAAGGTCATATGATAGCAGATAGAGGTCTGCTCACAGGTTTCGCTTGGAGATAGACTTCATGAATACGCAGAAACGAGTCCTCGACCAGTTCGGGACCTGCACTGCCATCTGGCGTCAGCGGACACACACTAACGCTACAGATGACGCCACTGAGGAAAGCTCACTCCAACCGCCTCGCCCCGGTTTCCGTCTTCTCTGGCGGTGCACTTACTGACGATACCCGTCTCCGGGTCGTTGGTGTTAACGATCACCACTCCCTTGTTTCCGGAGTTGACGTTCACCAGCGTACCCTCAACATTCTGCTGCAGCTGGCTCGAGTTGATGTTCACCTGACGCGAGAAAAACACGAGTTTAGCGACGGCGACAAGTTTTGCACGTTGTGCAACGGTCCCACGGAAGCTGTGTGAAAAGGAAGTCAGACGAGCTGAGAAAGGCATATGGCGCACACCTATCATCGAGTTACTGTAAGCTGTCAACCGCAGATTCTACCCGGTTCACAGAGATTCGGTTGCTGGAGCTTTGCTGGCTTTAAACCCAGATGGTGCTCCACTAGCCTATTGGAGTCTATTGCCTTGGAGTTTATTGCCTATTAGAGCTCTTTTAGAGCAGTGTTTGAATTTTTCAACCTGGCACTGACCTGATTGTTGGAGCTCTGCTCTCCCGAACCGGCACCGCCGGCGCCGCCGCCAGCAGCCTGCTGCAGGGCGTTGATGACCGCCTGGTTGTTGGTGGTCTGGGTGGCTCCGCCGAGACCAGACTGTTGCTGGACGGACACAGCACTGGCCTCGCCCTGGTTCGTCTGAGTGTTACCGGTCGAGTGCTGGTTACTGGTGGCGCTCGTCTGACCTGTGAAAAAGCCGCAGTTGTCATGGACGGCACTGATTAGGCACCGAAACGATGGCGACATAGTGGCGATCTATTTGCAATGTGCAATGTGCACAACGTTGTGGTGAACGGCGACCTCCTTTTTCGCACGTAAAAACTAAAAACACTCGTGTTCCTACATTGCGCAAGCTATTTGTGCGACTGAAGATGTCACAAGCGGGTGAACAGAAGTTGTGGGAAAAAACGTGAGTCGCGAACTACCTACGCTTGCCATCCCATGACGAGCATTTACAAGACACGGTCAAACCGGATAAATGCAGTCTCGACGTTATGACTCGGATTTATGAGCTCAAAAACAGCTTAGTCAGGATTACTGGACTCGGCGCTTCCAGGTAGCATCATAATGGCCTTACCCAGATGATGAAATAACTGATAATGTCGTGGTCGTTATGGCCTGCCATAATCGTGAAGATTTATTAGGATGCCTTTGAGTTTTGACAATGCGGAAAATTGAATCGTGCGTCGGTCATCAACAGGCAGCGATCGCTGCTCGGCGGTCAATGGACAGAGCCTAAAGGCGATATTTGTAGGGTAGACCGGGGCAAGTCGCCCCGCCGAGGTAAAACGCCTCACCGCCATGTTTCTCGGAACTGGCAAGGATCTGGGGAAATATTCTCTCTTCTATAAAACGTGCACTATATGATCATTATATGACCAGACTGGAAAGAAATTGTGATGACTCCTTAGGGAGATATAGCCAAAAATGTGTTTTTGGAGTGATTTTTATGTTTTCTTGTCAGGTTATGCATCATGGCGTTCTTTTATGGTCTACATCAGGTTAACGACTTTTATGTATTTTGAACAACTATTATCTAACGCTTATAATGCCGGGTTGGTTCGTGTTAAATTATGTCTTGCTGGAGTGCAAGGCGTTGTTTTCTGACCGAACTACGTGATGGGGTAAAACGCCCCAGTAGGTCGCGGGGCAAAAAGCCCCATGGGGCGTTTTGCCTCATGTGTTGTTCGTACTACCCATTTCCTAATGTTCGGTAGCTGGCAAACAGTAAGTTTCTATGCATTTATGTGTAGTTTTCTCAGCAACCGGATGGCAAAGGAAGTATTTGGTTGACAGTTGCATGGCAATAATTTATTATTTGGCCTTATGAGGCAGGTGAAAAACCTGCTCATACAATAGTGTCATAGCTGAACACCTGATAGGATGGAAGGTGCTAATTTCAGTGCCGTGCCTCCCAAGGTCTAACGGACCTCTCATATAAGATTTGGTCAACTAGCATGTTTAATCTTTAATCTAGAGTATGGGGCTTCTTGCCCCGGGCCGTGGGGCGTTTTGCCCTGGGGCTGGGGCAAAATGCCCCATTTGCAGTTGCTTCACAAATCACTTCCTAGCTTGGAGTCCGATCATGAGTGAATGAATTTGAGGGGTGGAATTTAAAGTAAAATGTCCAAAGAACGCATTGAGCACAAATTTGGCCTTCCAGGTGATGTAGGACAAAAGTTATGTAGCAAAATAAATTATCTGGGGTGTCTTGCCCCAGGCTACCCTATCTTTATAATAAAATGCTATTGACATTGATAGCATAGGCGGCGGTGCAGCTGTAAGCTAATGTGTGAAAGCGGTATTGACGGCATAGACGTTACTTTCATTTCTTGCATTATGCAGTATGCATGGTGAAAGACAAGAGCATATTAGACGGTAGGTATGTAAATTTTAACCGAATTAGCCCCGAAGACGTGGTTGGTGGACGGTACAGGACTGTGGACGGTGGACTATGGACGGCAGACGGTGGACGCCGGACGGTGGACAGTGGGCGCATGTAGATGATAGACAGTTGACAGTGCACAGTAGACGGTGGACAGCGGAGAGCAGATAATGGAAACGGCCTGCCCCCCCCCCCCCCCCACCCCCCACCCCGCGCCCTCGATAAGCGATTGTCCCAAAGAAGTGCTAGTTACCGACGTTACCGATTAATACGAAACTTCGACCCATAATGCAATCACCCATCTACCTCATTAAGTTCTATTATTAACTAGCATATTCATCGGTGCCCCTCCCAGCCCCATCCCAAATGTACGCAGATGAGACAGGCGATAGTGAGAATAATACGACACACGGATGACAGAGAGCGGAACAAAAAAGATAAGCAGAGGACAAAGGAGGGAAGGCAAGCGGACCGATGAACAACCGGACGAGCGGATTTCGAATTGCGGATTACAAGATAAACCATATATGGTGGCAGGCTATAGACAACAGACAACAGATGACACATGGCCACACCCCTAGACATCACTTCTTACAAAGCGTACAGACAAACAGACAGACAGACACACCGACAGACCGACAGACAGACCGCCGACAGACTGACGAAAGACCGACTGGACGAGGCCGATGGGCAGACAGCAAGCCAGGCAGGCAGGCAGACAGACAGACAGACAGAGAGACAGACAGACAGACACACACACCAACAGACGGACAGACAGACACACAGGCAGTACCTACCGAACTGAACGCTGCCACCAGGAGAGCTGGACGGCCGCCTGCTGCTGCCCTGGGTTCCCGGTGACCAGCGGTTCTCGACGAAGGTGATTCGTGACGATGACTGACCGCCGCTGTTGCCGAAGGGCAGTGACGCCGCGGATGCGACGACCGCCGCCAACAGCAGGTGACGCATCAGACAGCCTGACGTCATCTGAGGACATGAACGACGGAATGGTGAGGTGGGGACTGCGATAGAAGAGTGGAGCGATAACCGCAAAGTTATGTATGAGAAGCTGAGAACCGAGAGGGCTACTGAATTGTACTAAGGCACTATTACCTAAAGACTGATGTTCTTGCTGGAATAGTTAACACAGTTTATAGGTATATAACACAGTCGGGCAATGGTCGAATAATTGATGTATCAATTCTAGAATATTCACTGATTAAAACAGTGTATGTTCCCTTCCACATATTTGCTATGCATTTTAGTGTTTTTTTTATCGTCGTCTCTCATCGAACTCCATCCCACTTGTGCCGAAAACGACAACGTCTTCACTCAGGACAGTCACATTCCCATGCTCGGGTGACACAGCTCACCCGACCGCAGGCGCTGGGACTGATCCCATCTGCACGGAACAGAACAGACTCCGACCCTGACCTCGCTGCGCAGTCACGTATGAGCGGAGCTCCCGCGCGCGCACGTGACGAAGCCACGAGAAGGGCCGCGGGCACGTTTTTCCCACCTGACGTCGAGACACCTATGACGCAACAATGCACGTCTCGTGGGCCGGGGCAGCGTGATCGTGCCCCGTTCTGGCGCGGCGGAAACCGGCCTCCAACAAAGACCAACCGCCAACAGCGGATGCGAGATAAAGCAACAGGTAGGCCTCGGACCAGCAGCTACGTTTGCAGGGCCCGACAAAGGCCGACGGATTTATCGTCCATCGCAGCCGGCTTAACGAGCCAGATTTAAATGTTCCGAGGGCTGACAGGATGACGTCAGGGCCGTTATGACCAGCTCGCACGCAGTGCTGCGCTGGTGGCATTGTTGGTCAGGCACGTGCCAGGCACACCCCTCTCCCCAATATATGTAAGTACGTGCAGGACCGAGATTTTGGGAACGAGACCTCCTAAACGAGACCTAAAATATAAAATGACGACACAAACACTGTGTGTCTGTTTAGTAGTTATATAGCCCTATTTTGTAAATTCTGGTCAGTCACTAACCAAGTTAGGCTTTCCGCCCCATAAAAGTAATCAGCAAGAAGTGCCGCTGATCGCTATCTACCGGCTTCAAGATCAGCCTCATAAATGGATACCTTGACCCCAATATTGCGAGCCACGCTGTGCCACCGAGCCGAGCAAGATGTGCTGAGCCAAGCTCAGAACATCTGCATACCTACAACGCCACCGCATCGGCCACATGCGAGGTGCGATGCCGCTAAAAAGCCGTTCGTGTCCAGATATGACACAAGGTCAGCCAAGTCTCGGAAGACGGGTTATTGTAAAACACCGCCTGATTATATACTCGCAGTACCAGCCTGTGGTTGGGCGTCACTATTTCCATGAAACAGAGCGACCACGGGTCGTGGTGACATTATGCCTTTGTGATCGTAGTTTCATATTATCTCTACAAGGATAATATGAAACTACGTGAGTAAGTTTTTGAAGTCAACAGCTGTCAACACGAGTGTTCAACCAGCTCGTGTCAGGGACGGGAACCAGGACACCCAGGATGACAACCCCCCGGCCCCTGCTGCCCCGCCCTCTGATGACCACCCTAACAACTCCAACAACAATGATGTGCCTGACCCTGAGTCATGCGTGTAGCTTTGACTACCAGTTCCTACAGCCGCAGCACATTCGTCCTTAACATAAGTCAGTCTAATGTGAACTCGCTAGTCCGTAAGCTGCCGGTGGTGCAAGATTTTATACTGTGTCACAGTGTCCATATCATGTGTATAACGGAATCTCATCTCCTCAGCTCTATGCCAGATTCATTTATCGACATTCCTGGCTTCAGAGTGGTCAGAAAAGATACTGAAGGCTCTTTTGCCAAGCACGGTGTTTGTATCTATGTTAAAAATTGCTTGAAGTTCGAACAAATTGAAACTGATTGTCCTAACACTGTCGCCATTGTATTGCCAGAGTTCAGTGTACATATTGTTGCAGTCTACCGCCCCCCGTCGTCGGAGCCTGAAGCCAATCAGCATCTCTTGGATTTTCTCATTTCTTTTTGTGCAGACCGTGAAGTCGTGCTCATGGGGGACTTCAATCTCCCGTCCCTCGCGTGGGACTCCAGCAGCCCCTTATCTCGCGCGTCAGGCTGTGACACTGATTTCTATGACACCTTCATGTCGCTTGGATTAACTCAATGGATCTGTGTCCCCACTTACCCCCGCTCTGGAAGCACACTCGATCTTGTGCTTACAACTGAAACTGACAGGATGGGTACTTCTTCGGTACTTCCGCCCCTGCCGGGCTGCGATCACTGCCCGGTGCTTTGTAACTATGTGTTTGACTATTCACCCCCAACGTCCCAATCTAGCACTCAGTTCAGGAAGTGGCACAGGGCGAAATTTGATCGCATCTCCCGCGAACTGAACGTTATTGACTGGAGCGCTGAATTTACAGGCTGCGATGTCAACCAGATGTACACCCGCTTCCTGGACAGACTGTCGCCTCTTATCGACGATTTTGTCCCTACAGGAACTTCCTCTGCTGACAACACCCGTCCCCCATGGAGGACAAACCCCCCTGGCAGCCTCAGACACCGGAGGAGACACGCATGGGAGACGTACAAAAAGATGAGACTTACCCATGGCAGGCGATCTGCAGCGGCCATATCAGCACTCGATACTTTCTTCACCCTCAATCGCTCTCTGAAAAGGTTTGCCCTGGAGTCCCAGGCGTGCTACGAACAGAAACTGCTCCAGGAGTCTGCCTCTAACCCTAAGGCTCTGCATGCACATCTCAGGCGTAAAAAGGTAGGCTGCCCTGGCGTTGGTCCCTTACGACTTTGCAATGACACGCTTTCAGATGACCCTGCTACAATGGCTGAAGCCTTTGCTGAGGCCTTTGAGAGCGTCTTCGGCCGCGGTCCCCCCAACCCTAACCAGTCCCCTCACGAAACAGCGGACTCTGTTATGCCACCCGTTGACTTCTCTGTTGACGAGGTTCTTGCAGTGCTGCGATCACTGGACCCCCACTCAGCTGCTGGCCCAGACAACCTTCACCCATCACTCTTACGAGCTTGTGCAAACAGCCTAGCATTTCCCTTGTTTGTTATTTTCAGACAGTCACTCAGAGAACGTCGCTTACCTGCTTCTTGGAAGATATCCGTCGTAATTCCTTTATTCAAGAAGGGCTCGAGGTATAACCCCCTGAACTATCGTCCCATCAGCTTGACTTCGGTGTCTTGCAAATGTCTAGAGCGCCTGATCTGCCAGCAGCTTACAACCTACCTGGAAGAGAACTCTATGCTGACAAATAACCAATTCGGTTTCAGAGCCGGGAGATCCACTCAGGATCAGCTGATCCTTGTATATGACGAGGTGTCTAAATGGCTTGATGATGGCTGTGTTACTGACCTCGTGATGTTTGACTTTGCCAAAGCATTTGATGTTGTCTCTCACTCTATCCTTCTTCGCAAGCTTCGCATGATCGGCATTGCTGAGCCCCTCATCTACTGGATTGAAGATTTTCTGATTGGTCGATCTCTGTCTGTGTCAGTGAAAGGTGTACTGAGCAAAACTCGCCCCGTGTCCAGTGGGGTCCCACAGGGCTCGGTTCTTGGTCCGATTTTGTTTTTAGTTTTTATTAACCATATTGGTAGCAGTCTCGCATCTAGTCACAAGATTTTCGCTGACGATCTGAAGCTTTACATGAAAGTTGCCCACAGCTCAGCAGACGCTTATGACCATGCCTCCTCGCTTTGTCAACAGGACATCACTGCCCTGCACCGTATTTCTTCGTCATGGGACCTTCGCCTGAACCGTGACAAATGTGTGGTCATACGTTTTCAGAGCAAGGCTCAATCTCAATCTCTTCCACCTCCAGCGTATGACATCGATAATTCCCCGATTCGAGTTGTCCCTTCCCATCCGGATCTCGGAGTACTGGTGGACTCGAGCCTCAAATTCCACGACCACATATCCGCTACTGTCCACAAGGCCGCAGGTCTTTCTCAAAACCTCCTGAGGAGCACGGTGTGCCGATCTCCGGACTTTATGCTGACACTTTTCCGTACTCACATAAGACCAGTTATCGAGTACTGCTCGTGTGTGTGGCACACTGGGTACCTGGGGGACCTGCGCGCTCTGGAGTCGGTCCAGCGTCGCTGGACCAAGCATATCGCTGGCCTGTCGAGTCTGGATTATCGGTCCCGGCTCTCATCGCTGAACTTGTATTCAATTCAAGGCAGACTGCTAAGGGCTGATATGATTCAGTACTGGAAGGTGTTCCATGACAAATGTGCGGTGTCCCCCGCTGACTTGTTCACTCTACCTCCTCAGTTAGGCATGCGCGGACATTGCTTTAAGATTTTCCATCCCCGCTCGCAGACTGATGTCAGGCGTAGGTCATTCTCGGTGCGCGGTGTGAGACTATGGAACTCCCTCCCGGAGCACGTCGTAATGGAACCTAACTACAAAACCTTTAAGGGTTTGCTGGCGGAAGCCCTAGGCGACGCTCTGTATGACTTTCACTAACCGCCTTGTTTTGTTCTCCGTCTTGCGAAATGCACTGTACCATGGACACATTTAAAGTAGCATTGACTTTGTCTTTCTCCTGCATCAATTATGTACAACATAACTACTCTTGTTTGCATCTTGAACCATGCCTGTTTTCGCGCAAACATATGTGCAGGCGCTCCACTCCGGTAGTAGCAACTACTGGTGCGCCTTGTGTCTGCGGGTTCCTACTGTATCCCTGCCTACTCCTTCCTGTCTGCAGACGTGAGATTGGGAACCCCACCAGGTGAGTGAACCAGGTGAGTGAAGTGCCCGTTGTAGATATGACACGTCCTTTCTACCTACGTCATTACTTTTACTGTCCAAAAATAACAAGTTGCTGTATGATTATTTTAGTTACTATGGCTGTAAATGAGCATTTAAAGTCGTGAGCTGTGAGACTGCTCTTGAACACAGAGACGTGAATATCAAATGTCTCCTCCGTTCCGTCGTTTCCATCCTCAGGATACTGAAATTAGAGCACTTCACGGATAGGCTTTTTAGGATCCGGCCCGGCCCATATCCGGCAAGTCATATCCAGATCCGCCCATTATCCGCCTTTCTTTGAATATCAGAATCCGGCCCACCCATGGCCCGTATTGCAGCCAAACTTCCAAAAAATATCCGTAATAATCCGTTTCACCAATAACCGGTTTCACCCAAAACTGGACTAACAAATTCAATCTAAGGGACCAGACAGCCATACATCTCACAGACCATCATGGTTCCAAAAACCATGCTTATAAACCTAAAACCACATGAAAATCACCACATTGGTAAGCTAGGTATCATCCTTCAATAGTAATACACAATTTCTCTAAGAAGTAAGAAGATAGGGAAGTTCAGGTCATCAAATACATGTATGGTGGTAGTTAGTGAGTTGCAAGTGCCCAACAGATATTACATAATTGTAATACCGCCCCATGCCCACTATCCACCACATCCCAGTCTTTACTCACCCACACGCAAAGAAAGGCAAATAACAGGTATTGGCTTGCAGGTGCACAATATTGTCTTTCAAACTTTGAGTTGAGCTGTCATTTGTTAGGAGCTGACTGACGTGTGGACATATATTTTTTTCATTTCGGGATTTCTTGATCCATTTATTACATTATATTGCATACATTATCCACTTGAAGACAAGTCTTGTGACAAGTGAGTGTCATAATATGATGCCTATTACTTTAATCAAACCTCTGCTGCCACTTAACACATTAGGTTAATTTTTAACTTCAATGTTGAATGTTAAGATTTTGATCCGTTTTGATCCGGGTTCAACCTTCAATTCCCAAATCCGGCCCGCCCATATCCGTTCTTTTTTAACAAATTTAGAATCCAATCCTATCCGGTCCGCGGATTTATCCGTGGATAACGGATTTATCCGGCCCATGAAGTGCTCTAACTGAAATCCTTCTCCTCCACGGTACAACGCCCACTCCGGGCTGGAAAGAGGCACCTTTATCTCATGCGGGCTGCTCCCTTGGAGCGGCACCGCTGCTCCTGAAGGAGCGCACCCCGTAGGCGGGTGCAGAGAGTGCTTGGGGGGCTGGTCGGCCTGTCCATTTGGACGGGCTCAGCCCCGGCGACTCTCTAGGGTGTATGCCCAGACCAATGGCTCTCCCCAATTTCTATCATCCTTCCGGCTCTGAAATGGTCTTGTCAGACCGAAGGCCTAACCCAACAAAACAAACAAACAAATCAAATGTCTACGTCTACGGATTAGTTATACACGTCGTATATAATTTTGCTGACCACCATGGCGCCTCCCGAATCGTGGGATAACCCATGTGAATAAGAATGGATATCATGTAGCAAAAATGTGGAAGCACGGATGTTTATTGTTTACAAATGCCAAATGGCGTGTCATCCACGTCAATGCGGTGCCCCATGCAGTATCTCTGAATTAACAGGAATCACATTGGAAATCCCAGGCTCTCCGCAGCAGCGGCGGCTCAGAATTACAACGCCCGGCGTGACCGCAACTGGCTGCTCTTGGAAGGTCAATCAGGTCAGATATGATGTTACGCGAGGAGTGGCGTGTTTCCAACCAGAGTCGTACTGCAGAGATAGGGTTAAGCCATGGCGGGGCCGCCACGGAACACATCAGAGCGACATAAGCAAGCATTGCCGATTGATGTAAGCCCTGTGAATGGTGGCCTAGAATCGGCGACAAGGGTGTAAATGATGCAGGAATGATAGTCATAGACAAACTGTACATTTTAGCTACAAATTAAGCCGGTTTCGCATCTCACGACACATACTGGTTTTGTGAGGTATTGGATTAGCGATGGCATTAGTGGACTTGTTGGAAAACCTTTGATAGATTTAGATAACAGATATGCTGTATTAGGCTGTACATGGCTGATGTGAATATGTATTGGCATGTCGCAGTGATTTATTCTCGGAAACATAAAACAACGAGCTGGTTCTGATTCGAGCCGGATTTGAATTTGACTCCAAAAAATACTTGTTGTCCCTTGTTATAGTTAACCCTCGCCGGCCGAGGGAGGGGGGGGGGGGGGCGGGTGCCGTCCCCCCATAGGTTTTTTTTCGCGATAGTTTCGAACACGCTGGCGATAGAGAGCTGAAACTTGGCATACCTGACCTTTGATTCAAACCGTATCTTTTGGCACCAACCGCATTTTTGGGTCAGGTCAGGTCACTGACCTATCACGCCATAGGTGAACCTCTGCTCGGTTTTCAGATGTCGCAACTTCGCAACGCCCTCACTGCCAGAGGAGATGTCACAGGGCAATGAAACTTGCAGGATCTAGTATCCATTATGAGTCTCACAACTTGTATATCTCGGATTTTTCCTAAAGGTCATATGAGGTCAGGTCATTTTCGTGACCTCACCATTATAAGTCAGTGGGGAAAAATGAAAATTGCTATTCTGGCGCCGGGAACGATCTCCAACTATCTCAAGCACACAGAATCGTGATTTGATGCACTCCTTGCAAGGTAAGATGCGTCACTTTTGCAATGTTGACCTTGCGTGACGTCATTTGTGACGTCATCAAGTTCATATTAGTTTTTCGTCAATAACTCCCTATCAAATTGAGCTAGCGAGTCGGAAAAGCCACCAATGGACTCCGAAAGACCTGCCAAATCGAATGATATGCAACATGATCTCTTTCGACCAACTTCGTGACCTGGGGGTGCTGACCTGACCTTGACCTGAGGTCAACACCCTAAGTTGACCTGACCCAAACAAAAAGTATAGCATTCGACGCGCCTGAGCGAGGCGAACACGATGCTGCCAAAATCGCGGCTCTGCGGCCGTTTTTTTTGCGAAGTTATTCACCAAAAACTGAACCGTACCATGGGGCACTTGACCTGACCTCAGAGGTCACCGATTGACCTAGGACCTTCAAATCGGATACCAATCTCTGCGTCTCGTAACGGCGCACACGCTCGTTTTTTCCGCGACGCGCTAGCTCCACCAGGGGCGAAACGGCGAGGGCGGTCGTACCCGCCCCCCCCCCCCTCGGCCGGCGCGTATGTATAGAAAACCAATAGGTCCGGCGAGGGTTAAATGTCAATATCTTGTTATTGTTAATATCGAGACCACTCAATAATATGTAGTTATTCGTAAGATTGAAAATGAGAAAAAAAATGAACTTATAAAGCTTATACGTAACTGATACAAGGTTAAAGGAAGGTAAGTTGATCCATCACTTACGCTCGAAAATTTAACGCCGTGCTAAATCAACAGAGAGAGAGAGTAGATTTATTCATTTTAACGAGAGGTAGAACGATTCGTATGTTTGCAGTTTTGCAACAAAATTGTGAATGCAATTTTGGACACAGTCAATTGGTTGCAATATTTATTGCAGGCTAATTGAAATCACTACAGCTATGACAAATTTCCGAACCATTTTACTTATTCATGGGAGTAAATACACATTACACCCATACATATCCCCATCCCCGTACTGCTAGGCCTGTTTAACCCTATTAGTGGCAGGGGGGGGGGTTGTTTTTATCCACCCCTCAGGTTTTTCGGGAATATCTCCGAAACCGCTGAAGCTACGATGCTGAAATTTTCTGACTTTTCCTAAAACTAAATTGGGCACATTCCCTGAAAATTTCAAGTTCATAACTTTACCAGGGGCGGCTCCAGAGCACTGGGAATTGGGGGGTCCTATTCGTGAAGCGAGTCATTTGGGCGAAGATCACGATGCTGCACCAGTTTTACGAACAGTGAATGAAAGGTATCATGTGATAACATATACAGTTATTGTGCATCCTCTTGACACGTTTTTGCTATAATAGGCGGATCCAGGCGTCCAAAAAGGGGGGTTATGTTTTACCTCCCAACATAGGTGCCCTGACACCGCCTATGCATGACCAATACAATTGTAGTCGTTCTCTCATAAGAAAATTGTAACATAACAAGACCATTACCACCCTTTTTAGAAACAGTACCAACAAAAACCTTATTTACTATACTTTTTGTGTACCCCCAATCTCAATGATCTGTATCCGCCAATGATTTTTGAAAATGCATATTTTTAGGATCCATGTGAATTCCTGGTTCATTCTCTATCGATCGGCAAAAGTTGCGTTAAGATCGGTTCAGAAACCTGGCCGTGATAAACAGTCTAAAATGTATCTGCAATTTGCCCGTTTTTACCCCCTCTACCCCCCCCCCCTATTGACATTTTTTAATTTTTATTTTTTAGAAATGTAGATCACGTTGAGCGAAATCGAATGCCGTTTGAATTTTGAAAATCGGCCCGTTAGATCTCGAGATATCAAGGGGGGGGTCGTAAACAGCCCCCCCCCCTGCCACTAATAGGGGGTAGCCAGGAGCCTGCCACTAATAGGGTTAAACCCTATCAACAGACCTCTGCATTAGACCGTTATGGAGGCATCTGTATGTCGTATCAGATTCCTATAACCTGCATCATATCAATAAAATGATTTTTCGCGATAATTACTTAATCGAAGCGAGTGGTGCTCAACTTCATTAGTCATTGAAGTTGAGTCATTGTCAGTTAATGTCAGTTGAGTCATTGAAGTTAATTCATTAGACGGTTTTTTGGCAGATCATAGAATGGTTGTGTTAGAGATGCAGGTTACGGGAAGCGAGATAGGAAAATCTTACTGGAAGTGTAAAAGAGATCTCATTAAAGACAGACAATTTCAAGATATGGTTAAAGCACGAGTACCGATGATAATTGCGGACAATGACACGATAGGCACTCCCAGAACTTTGTTACTGGAGACAACTTTATGCGTTTTACGAGGTGATATTATTAAGTATGCAGCCACCCAAAAAAAGCAGAGAGAGCAAGAGTTTAAGCAGCTCGATGAAGAGATAAACTACATGAGCAATTTAGATACTTTAGATGAGGATGATAAGGATAGGTTAGAACTGAAAAGAGCTCAGCTGGAAAGTCTGGTAAGTAAAATGACTGATAAAAACATGTGGAACGCGAAAATTCGGTGGCGTATGCACGCAGAGCGAGGTACGAAATACTTTCATGGTTTGCCTGTGAGAAGTGCTGCACATAACGTTTGTAAAGCTATGGTCATGTCAAATTATGGCACAAAGAGAGGAGAAGTCACCGTAGACCGGGATGAAATATTGCAGGAATGCCGGACATTTTTTGCAAAGCTTTATGATTCGGAGCACGTTGAGCAGTGCTACACCAATTTTTTGAACGACACTGCCTCACTGTCAGAGAGACAACGGGACGGGTGTGAAAGTCGTTTTGATTCGAGTGAGTTAGAGCAAGCACTGTTTTCAATGAAGAATGGTAGCTCTCCGGGACCATGCGGGTATACTGCTGAATTTTTTAAAACGTTCTGGTCAGAATTCAGGGTTTTGATTACACAAGCCGTAAACGAGATCTTAGATACAGGTAAAATGCCCGGAGAGATGAAAAAAAGTATAACTATACTGATCCCGAAGAGAGGTAAAGATAGGAGGCACGTTGAAAATCTAAGACCGATCAGTCTATTAAATGTTCTTTACAAATTAATAACGAAAGCGATTGCTTTAAGGGTGAGGAATGTGATTAAGGACTTGATTCATGAAGACCAAACTGGGTTTATACAAGGGAGATACATTGGTGAAAATGTCAGATTAATTCTGGATACTTTACAACAGTGTAAAGAGAATAAGATTTCTGCTTTACTCTTGGCATGTGATATGCAAAAAGCGTACGATAGCGTGAGCTGGTCTTATCTCAAAGAGGTAGTTCGAAGGAACGGGTTTGGACCAAATTTCCAAAAGTGGATAGATATACTGTATACCGATCTGCCTGAACATTACCCTACGGCTAGAGTCCAAGTAAACGGCTTTTTGTCTGAGCCGTATGTGATTAAAAGGGGACTACGGCAAGGCTGCCCACTGAGTTGTTACCTGTTTTTGTTGTGTATAGAGCCCCTCATTCGCACATTACGAAATAACGATGAGGTCAAGGGGGTGGACCTGTCGGGCTCCATCACTGTGAAGGTTACAGCTTACGCTGATGATCTTACGGTCTTTTTGGACGGAACAACGAACTCACTCAGACAGTGTATAGCGACCTTCGATAGTTTTGAAGCAGTGTCGGGATTGAAGTTAAATAAACATAAAACCCACTGCACGTGGATTGGCAATGAATCACAGACAAAAGACTTCATTTGCGAAGAAATTGGCTTGAAATGGACGAGGGAGCCGATCGAGATTTTAGGCTTGCTAATTGATACCGAACTCCAGGAGGATATCTTGCAGAAAAATTATACAAATAAGATTGATAAATTGCAACAACGTCTTAACCCGTGGCTGCAAAGAGGATTGACGCCATATGGCAAGATCCATTTGGTCAAATCTGTCGCATTGTCGCAATTAATTTACGTAATGTCTGTACTCCCACAACCAAGAGCCGATATGATCAAACGTATAGATGATATTATTTTCCAGTTCATTTGGAGCAAGAAAAGAGCTAGGGTTAAGAAAGAAGTTCTCAAAATGGAATACAAAAAAGGAGGCCTAAAGGTGCCAGATGTTTTGACGGTAGTAAAAAGTCTGAAGATTGGATGGGTCAAACGATATCTCGACAAAGATAATGTTTCTAGTTGGAAAAAGGTTATAAGCCCAGTTTTGACGGTTAACGGCGATGTCAGTATATTCCAATGCAACCCTGACCTAAGACAGGTACAGGGGCGCGTGAGTAATAGTTTTTGGAGAGAAACCGTATTAGCCTGGCGAGAAGTAGCTACAAAAGAATCCCTAACAGCTGGCGATGTGCTTAATGAAGTGATATGGTTCAATAGAAATATACGAATAGAGAAAATTCAGGGGATAAGGAGAAGTGTATACATTGCTAAGGGAATGGTCAAAGTGAGCGATTTGTACGATTACGATAGACATCGAATGTTGTCTGCAAATGAGTTGGCATTAAAGTACGACTTACACCCATTACCATGTCAATCGTTGATTAGGACAATCCCCGAGAATTGGCGTGAACTGCTGAACGTAGAGGAGCCTATCACAAGGGTCAGAAATAAGGTCACGCAAGAACTATTAGAAACAAAGAAAGTAGTAAGATGGGCGTATCTGAAAATTATCAGAGAAAATCAGGCGAAGCCGATTGCATGCATTAAGTGGCAGGAAGAACTGGGGTTACCAGCAACTTATGATTGGGATAGAGCATTTAACTTTGTGTACGCAATTAGTGAAGATCGAAAGTTAAGATGGTTGCAATATCAGTGTTTACATCGTTTCTTACCCACGAATAAGCGTCTGTATATGTATGGCCTAATTGAAACAAACAAGTGTCGGAGTTGTCCAATGTATCAAGAATCTATTGGGCATCTTTTTTGGCATTGTCAGGTAGTGGCGAGTTTCTGGCGTCAGTTGAAGGACAGATTCAGGGTAAGAGAGGAGCTGTCTCTACAACAGATAATATGCGGGGTCGAAGGCGAAGCTCACTTTGTTGATCGCTTAAATCTACTGATTTTGGTAGCCAAACAGTATATTTGGAATTGTAGAGTTAGTAACCGACCGGTAACCTTCCAGACCTTTATCAGCACGCTGCAACAGTACAGTCTTATGGAAAAGCATGTGGCGCAAATAAATGACAAAATGGATAGATATGATGCCCTGTGGAGGGTCACGAATGCCGTTATTAGTTGATCCGAACTGCTTACGTATGTCGTCACTTTTATTTGGGTTCGTTTGCTTATTTTTTTTCTTTTCTTTTTTGCTTTGTTTGGTTTTGTGTTTTTGTGTTTTTTGTTAAAAGGTCTGTTAGTAAAGCTGTTAAGCTATGTGTGTCATATTATGTTGTAATTTTGTATGTAATGTTTGTGTGCGTTTGTTTTGCGTGGTTAATGGTGGTCAAATGATCAAATAAATGGCTAGAAGTTGAAAAAAAAAACTCCGAAAGACCTGCCAAATCGAATGATATGCAACATGATCTCTTTCGACCAACTTCGTGACCTGGGGGTGCTGACCTGACCTTGACCTGAGGTCAACACCCTAAGTTGACCTGACCCAAACAAAAAGTATAGCATTCGACGCGCCTGAGCGAGGCGAACACGATGCTGCCAAAATCGCGGCTCTGCGGCCGTTTTTTTTGCGAAGTTATTCACCAAAAACTGAACCGTACCATGGGGCACTTGACCTGACCTCAGAGGTCACCGATTGACCTAGGACCTTCAAATCGGATACCAATCTCTGCGTCTCGTAACGGCGCACACGCTCGTTTTTTCCGCGACGCGCTAGCTCCACCAGGGGCGAAACGGCGAGGGCGGTCGTACCCGCCCCCCCCCCCCCTCGGCCGGCGCGTATGTATAGAAAACCAATAGGTCCGGCGAGGGTTAAATGTCAATATCTTGTTATTGTTAATATCGAGACCACTCAATAATATGTAGTTATTCGTAAGATTGAAAATGAGAAAAAAAATGAACTTATAAAGCTTATACGTAACTGATACAAGGTTAAAGGAAGGTAAGTTGATCCATCACTTACGCTCGAAAATTTAACGCCGTGCTAAATCAACAGAGAGAGAGAGAGTAGATTTATTCATTTTAACGAGAGGTAGAACGATTCGTATGTTTGCAGTTTTGCAACAAAATTGTGAATGCAATTTTGGACACAGTCAATTGGTTGCAATATTTATTGCAGGCTAATTGAAATCACTACAGCTATGACAAATTTCCGAACCATTTTACTTATTCATGGGAGTAAATACACATTACACCCATACATATCCCCATCCCCGTACTGCTAGGCCTGTTTAACCCTATTAGTGGCAGGGGGGGGGGGGTTGTTTTTATCCACCCCTCAGGTTTTTCGGGAATATCTCCGAAACCGCTGAAGCTACGATGCTGAAATTTTCTGACTTTTCCTAAAACTAAATTGGGCACATTCCCTGAAAATTTCAAGTTCATAACTTTACCAGGGGCGGCTCCAGAGCACTGGGAATTGGGGGGTCCTATTCGTGAAGCGAGTCATTTGGGCGAAGATCACGATGCTGCACCAGTTTTACGAACAGTGAATGAAAGGTATCATGTGATAACATATACAGTTATTGTGCATCCTCTTGACACGTTTTTGCTATAATAGGCGGATCCAGGCGTCCAAAAAGGGGGGTTATGTTTTACCTCCCAACATAGGTGCCCTGACACCGCCTATGCATGACCAATACAATTGTAGTCGTTCTCTCATAAGAAAATTGTAACATAACAAGACCATTACCACCCTTTTTAGAAACAGTACCAACAAAAACCTTATTTACTATACTTTTTGTGTACCCCCAATCTCAATGATCTGTATCCGCCAATGATTTTTGAAAATGCATATTTTTAGGATCCATGTGAATTCCTGGTTCATTCTCTATCGATCGGCAAAAGTTGCGTTAAGATCGGTTCAGAAACCTGGCCGTGATAAACAGTCTAAAATGTATCTGCAATTTGCCCGTTTTTACCCCCTCTACCCCCCCCCCCCTATTGACATTTTTTAATTTTTATTTTTTAGAAATGTAGATCACGTTGAGCGGAATCGAATGCCGTTTGAATTTTGAAAATCGGCCCGTTAGATCTCGAGATATCAAGGGGGGGGGGTCGTAAACAGCCCCCCCCCCTGCCACTAATAGGGGGTAGCCAGGAGCCTGCCACTAATAGGGTTAAACCCTATCAACAGACCTCTGCATTAGACCGTTATGGAGGCATCTGTATGTCGTATCAGATTCCTATAACCTGCATCATATCAATAAAATGATTTTTCGCGATAATTACTTAATCGAAGCGAGTGGTGCTCAACTTCATTAGTCATGAATATGGGTGATATGGATGGGTAGTTGTGGATATGAATCCGAATCAGTGCAGTAGGTATATTTTCACAACAGATTTGCACATCTGGGAAAGTCCCAAGATATATGTATGAAGTGTAGGTGAGTCATGCATAAAGGAAGTCATGAGCTGTGGGAGTATAGAAAACATGCCTGTCAAAGCCTGGGAAAGAATTATCTCCATGGCAACCACGTCCAGTGACCCAAATCAACACACCCGTCCGTCCTATGAATAATACATGCACGCTCACCTTGAACCACGAGCCGTTGTCCAGCGGGCTCCTCAGATTCTCACACGTGACGTCCACGACTGCTCACTCCGACCACCTGGTGACGACTGGGTGCCGGGCCGCGGAGGCCTCTGCTATAACCGGCTGCCGGGCCTCGGGCGCCGCGCCGAGGCTCGGGAAGCCCGCTGGAGCGGCGCAGAGCCGCCGGTGCAGTCAGGTGGGGATTCCAACGGCTGGCTCCGCAGCGGCCCCAGGCCGAGCCGAGCCGAGGTCGGCGGCGCTGACGAGGTCGCTATGCTCTCAGTGTACGGCGGAACGGCGCCGGGGTTTCGGGGTAGAGGCGGTAAAGTTCCTGATGGTCGGTGAATAAGACTGGAGTTTGCGTAAGACAGCTGGTTCAGGGTTACGGAGTATTGTGTGAGTGTGGTCTCCGTGAAATGATGACATTGAAGTTTGGAGATATCTTGGAGGCGAAGGCTATTTAGACTGAAATTCTGCATGCATAGGATTTGTGATAGATTTGATTTGTGCGAGGTCCGTTGAAGAACAATGACTTCTTCAAAGCAAAAAAAAAAACTGGGCTATAAGGTACTGCCTTCATGTTTTACGACACGTTAAATATTATGCCTGTCTGCAACAGCCTCTGGCATCATTTTACTTGGCATCTCAGTCGAAGACAAAAGGTATTTATTTCATGCCAAAGTGCGAACGATTGAGGACACAGCTGCTGCATAAAAGTATCTATAATAGTTACAGAAGACGACAAACATGTTTATAGCCAATGAACGAGCTTAACTGTGCCTGCCTTCCAAATCTCAGCTAACCAGTGACTGGAAAAAACTAATGGAAATTATACTTCTAGTTATATAAAAGTACACTTTCCTTGCTACATAAAACCTTTTTTTAACCGGCATTGGACCGGGGCTGTTTGAACACCCACCCCACCCCCTTCTGACTCGACTTCTGGGCCACGTAGCGACACGCGGTAAGCGGCATTTGAAAGAGCATAAAAAACCGTGGTGAAAATACTTTTTGCCATTTTTTATGTCAGGTCAAAGTCAGTTTAGTTTATCAAAGTTTAGCACCACAGTTTATCAAAGATAAAAGGCTACCTATTTCAACACTTTTTTTCGAAAAAAACGGCGCTTTACTCGGGAATTTATAGAGCTACGGCGCCGCGGAAAAGCGCATTCAATAGCTCCCTTAACGTTTTTCTTATCAAAGCTCTCAGATTTGACTTTGGACTAATTGTTTAGCATCCAGAGGGCAAAAACTCGAAAACTAGCCGTTTTTATCAAAATTGTTTTTTTTTTCTTTTGTAGTGACTTTTGACTCAAGAAGGGCACGACATTTATTTTGCCAGCATCGTGTTCTTCTCGTCGAGACGCGTCGAATGAACTATTGATTTTGCCTCGAAGGGTCGTTTTCAAAATGTGACCTAAGGTCAAAGTCATTCACCGGAAAAAGTAATATTGCATACCAGTCGAGCCGTATCGTTGACCTCTGAACACATCATATCTTGGCTGTTTTCATCGCTCTAGCATGTCTCTATTAAAAGCTATTGCCAAAAAGCTGCTGGGGAACTTTTGTGACTTGAAAGGACTTCGGGGATAAGGAGGAGTCCAAGGTGCAATTTTCCTATTTAGTGTGACAATTTCACCTGTATCCCGATGCTTGAGACTGAGTGTCTAGGATGGCGTTCGTCCAAAAGAGACGCCTTTCAATTTTCTCCCATTGACTTACCTATTGGAGAGGGCGCAAAATTGACCTGACCTTTTGTCACAGAGTTCGAAATGCCTAGATGTACATTTTATAAATTCTGTTACTCTTATCAATCGCTGAAAGTTTCAAGGCGATCGTTCAGCCGGTGTAGCTATGACGAACGTTCAACTTGTTTTCTGAGGTGAGCTCACTTGACGTGACCTGTTAACTTGACCTTGAGCGACCTCTGTCTGAAATTGTAACAACATGTGCAGAAAGGATGCATGAATAGATGTTCTAAAAACGGCAGAGCACAGCGCCGCTGGTTCGGAGAATCTAAGAAAAACTGCAGGGGTCAGGGGGTTTCAAAACACCCCTATCCCGGCGCGATTCAACACATTTTTAACAGCTGACAAATTCTGCCAACTCTTTGGCGTTGCATCGACGCAAGAGGGTCATTACCCTGTTGCGTCGATACGTTCGTAGCTAGACACGTAAAAACCATTATATGATGTGCGTCACTTCATCCAGGTGTTTTCCCGTTCGTCTAAGTTGGACGTTTCGAGCGCAGGATCTGATGTAACTCCGTCGGTCCGGTCGTGTCGTTCTCCCCATTGTGTTGTCATTACCGATTACGCACACACTTCTTGCAGAATAATCATCCATCAAAGAGGAGACAGTAAAACAGTGTGACAATGGGTGAATATTTGCTTCCATTTCGCGTCTAGCTAGACGCGTCGAAGTCTTAGACACGTCTAGCTGGACGGCGGCTGCGTCTATCTGACGACCGCTAACTTTAGACGCTTCTAGCCTGGAAGTCTTTGTTCAACAGTTAGACGCCAAGTTAGAAGCCAAATTGGACGTCTGCTCAGTTAGACGCCAGTTGGACGCCAATGGAAGTCTCCACCCAATGTGTAGTAAACCTTTATCATATCATTTTATATCAGCAATCTAATTTCACGTAAACGTTGCAACTTCTCTATGATGTTACTCACAACTCCCCCACGAGACATGATTGCTCGTATGTATTGCAGCACAAACACACATGCACATTGTACGTAACAAGATACACTGAGGGGAGAGTTGGCGCTCAGAGTCAGCGTTGTGGGGGAGGTGGGATCGAAGGAGAGACGTACGCCTGCGGCGATGGTGATCGTCTCCATTGGAGCAGGGGCCGATTCGAGATGGCGCACTAAGAAGCTAGTATGTAAGACTAGGCGGCCAAGTGACATTTGAAGGTACACACACAGAAATATTGAGCGATGTCAAGTTCAATATACTCGTAAATAGTTCAAATAGCTTCAAAGTTCTGTTTCACTTAGTAAAATATCTTTAGTTTAAGTATTTTCGTGATAAATAAGCAAGGTATCCGTTGCATAACGCCATAATAAGTAAAGGCATCAAGAATAAGTTTGTTTTTATACGACGTTTATTGGTTAACTAACAAACATCGGCAGTTTTATTACACCACGCAAGCATCTTTACGCAAAACAGGATAATGTAACAGCATAACAAATGCTCAAAATACCTAACTGATATGTTTCCATGCAAAGCAAGTGTATCCATACGCGAATGAGTGTTGTGTCGCACTGGTAATTGCGGTACACATCCAGAGCACCGTTCGTTTACGTCAACCCGTGTAAATTTAGCGAAATTTTGAGCTAAAGGCTGACGGCGGCGGCGCCATTTTCGCAATCTGTCAGTTGTGCGCCGGGGACCGCGGGGGCCGACGGGGGAGTGCTGTGGCTGCAGTGCGCGGAGTGGGTTTGCCCATTCTTGTGCGATCAGTGAAATAAAACAGTGCTGTGGTGTTTATCTAGTTGGATAATAAGCTGAGTAATGAGTGAATGAGTGAATAGTAAGTGAAATACTGCATTGTGGTCAATGGTCATCGTCTTATAACTGCAATCAAGACCGACCGGCAGTGCTGCCAGACGGGGAAGGCTGTAATCCTCCAGATCAGTTACAAAAATCCTCCAGATTCCTCCAAATCCTATTGGTAGAAATAGAAAGGCGGTCTTGGACGCTGCGGGGGGCTATACCCCCAAAAAAGTTTCACCAAATCCTAAAAACTCATCGGATTTCGAATCCTTTCGCACTGCTGTGCAGTTTAAAAGATACTTTTTCTAATAAAGGTTGTTTAGTTTTCGTTTTTTTCCTAAAAAAAACGAAAAATTTTCGTCGATTTCGGGCGCTGCAGGGGGGCCTTTAGGGCATTTACCCCAAATGTCCCCCTTAGATCCGCCAGTAGTTTGGTACCCTCGTAGATATAGCTACAGACTGAGACATTCTGCAGTCTCACGGTGATAAAGGACTTAAGACGTGATATATCCTAACGGGTAAGGTGACGCTGGACAGGAAAATGCCTTTGAGTTTAGTCTTGAATGTGTTATATTTTTCCATGAAATTGAATATAATAATCGGGCGACAAATCCTCCAGATTTTCCTCCAGAATCAAAAATCCTCCAAAAGCGAAATTTGTCCGCAAATAGAGTTCAAAATCCTCCAGATTTGCGGAAATCCTCCAAATCTGGCAGCACTGAGACCGAGTCTGAAATCTGAGGCGGAGCGACATTGGAAGAGCTACTGGAAATTATCCAGCTTTGTCGGAGTGCTAAGGTGGGCTTGTAATTTTTCAACTGAACTGCTGTCGTGTTATGAAAATAATGGATGCACTTTCATGTTTTTCTACGGTTGTGGTATAGGTATACTAATATTTTGCCAGATAGGCAATAGAGAGCCGATGGCTAATTAAATGAACGATAATTTTGGTACAGTGAACTAGTGCGTACTGCGTACAGATGACATATTTTTTATTTATTAATTACGGGCAGTTGACGGGAGACGGGCGGTGGCTGCGGCCTGTAGCGGCGCCCATGCGTTGTGAAATATCCAGCTTATGTATATGATAAGGTGATACTTTTGCGCTAACCTAACTTTTATTTCCGTCAGATGTGATGTCGATTCTTAACAATAAACGACAAACAAACAAACGTGTTTGCAGCATGGGGTAGGCATTGATCATCATAATGTTTTGTCCCATTTATCTAGGCTTGCGGCTGGCGACAACGTCCCGCCACGTGTCGCTTGCGAGTTGCGTTACAAATTTTGCGGGCCCAACATTAGCTTGACCAGAAAAAACGTTATAATAACCATCATATTTGCGTAAATTTACCGCCATGAATTTGTGTACGATTACCACGCGAGTGTTCCTTTTGGTACTTTTTACCAAAAACACATATTTGTGCGTAAATGTAACGCGAGATCCGCGGTAAAGTTACACTGAAAGCGGTTCTCCTACACAATAGTGAAACACTCCGAAGCTAGCAAAACACACATTTAAGTGTTCTTTTACCCAGAAAACAGAGTAATTTTACACCAACAAAAATGTTCCTTTTGGTACTTTCAATTACACCGTTTTTCCGCTCAATATTTCTGTGTGTGTAGTGACCAGCTGGGCGGCATTTTACACCAATCGGCTAGTGGCTCAGCGCGAACCGAAATCGCCTAGTGACACTTGAAATCAAGTGTCACTAGGGCATTAGTCCGCCAACGCGAATTGCCCCAGAGCTGACGTCCAACAAAATAGGTCTGTCGATGGTGATGTCACCGCCGGAAGGCACCTGAAAGGGAAAACAATCATTAACCCTCGCCCTGGCAGGAGGGGGGGGGGGGGTGGTCGATGCGACCCCCCTAAGGTTTTTCGAAGATAGCGTAAAAACGGCGGCGCGCAGCGCCGTCAAATTTGGAACAGCCTATGGGGCAACTTTTTACATATGACCTGAAAATTTCAGGTCCAAGTGACCTTGGGTCAGGTCACCAGGTCAGAAAAACCGGTACAAGGTCATAGTCAAATTTCAATTTTATTTTGCACCTGTCCAACTCACAGTTTTGCACTGATTTCCTTCAAACTTTCAGAATGTGCTAAGTTCACCGAGTTGTATAACATATAGTTCGGGTTTTTTTTAGGTCACTGACCTGAGGTCAGTTAGAGGTCATTACGTCGTAATGTTAAGCCCATGGGGAAATACTAAATTCGGAAAATACTGGAGATATCCGCTTCGTTCTATCACTTTTGTGCTTTGAAACCACAGGTCTTAACAGCAGGTCACTTGGTGCTTCTTTGTTTGGTGTACTTATCCATGGGTCAGGTCAAATGAGGTCAACTGAGGTCAAATGACGTTTTTGCCAATAACTTGGCACATAATGACGCTAGAGCTTTAAAATGGTGTCATTGTGTTCCTGGTGATCAGCCGAATCGAATGATATGCGACATGATGCAATTTGGTTAACTTGAACTTAATTAATTAATTTAAGTTTACTTAAAAATTAAGTAAAACTTTAAGTACACTTAAGCAAGCTAAAAAGTATATCATTCGACGTGCCTTGACGTGCTGAGTTCACTGGTGCTTTTCTTTTTGCTCTATCTTAATTAGGTCAAAAGTTATAAGCGAAAAACTTTTGACCTGTTTTTAGCGAAATTTTTACATTTATACCCCCCAAAACCCCCCTAAATATTGACCTAGAGCTACCAAATTTGCACAGGGGCGAGAACTCCAGGGGGTCCACCTACCTACCAAATTTGGTGTTTCTAGGTGCCATAGGAGCCAATCGCGAGGGGGGTCGCATCGACCCCCCTGCCAGGCCGTGTCATAAAAAATGCCCTGCCGAGGGAAAAGCCCCCGCTGGGCTTTCAGCCATACGCGCCCTGCTGGAGGGGGGGCGGGGGGCAAATTCTGCCCCCTGTCAACTTCCGAACCGATGGTCGTAGAAAGACGGGGAAAACGGCAATCGAAAGCTCTCAACAAGGCGGATCTAAAGAGCCCAATTTTTTTTTGCTTAAGTAGGTAAGAGGTCAGGTCAGGTAAGAGGTCAGGTCAAGGTCAGGTTAAGGGTACAAAATGCAAGTTTCTACAGTATCGGCCTTGCATCGTAGTTGCCGAAGAATGGACTGAGACTGATTGCCCAAAACGTGTTCTTAGGCTACCAAGACAATATTCGTTGCATACAATATCATTCAAAGGTCAAGGTCAAGGTCAGGTCAGGTCAGGTCACCAAAAACAAAATATAGAAAAGGGCATGTGCGACACATGTTTCATGGTTCATTTTATTCATAGAATTCAATAAGCACACTCAATAAGTGATATGGACCACCTCTGGATGAATTTCAGGTCTAGGTCAGATCAAGGTCGGGTCAAGGTAGGTCAAATTTTGAAGTTGGTTGTTAAGGCCTCAAAGGGTGTCTATCTGATGCAGTTTTTCACGGCAAATCGAATGGTGCTATTTTTGTTACCGTACGAGGTCTAGAACTTCCAAAAAAAAAATCCAAAAATTTTGTGTGTCGTGACGTCATAAAATTTTGAATACCTCCCACATTTTTGAGCCGATTCTTCTAAAAATTTGTATGTAGGTGCACATAGACCACTTCTCTGACATATATTACGATTTGTTTATACACACAAAATTTTGGATTTTACATGATTATTTTCCCAAAGAAATCAGTTTTTTAAGAAGAAAAATTGGGTTAAAATCCACAATTTTCAAAAAACCGAGATAATCATTTGATAGACAAAGAAGAATCACGTGTAACCTTTTTTGTTACGTCTTGATTCCTCTAAAAATGAAGATGTTAGCGGCGTTTGAAGATTTGCAGTTTTTAAAGCAGAAATGGCGTGACATGACGTCACTTAAACGTCATTTTGTCAAAATCTTGAGACGGATTTCGCTCAAATTTTCAGAAAATGTTTTAGATTGATGTAAGATAAGGTACTGAAAGTTTGAAGTCGCTGGCGTAACGCGTTTAGAAGTTATTGGCGAAAAACGGGAGGGGGCAGATTCTGTCCCCCCCCCCCCAGCAGGGCGCGGGCTAAGAAGAGGATTTCTGGAATGTTGAAGCGTAATGTACGTACGGCGTATGTACTTCACCAATTATGTTCTTAAAACGATGATTCTACCTGTCTATCCCCCCCCCCCCCCCGTTCTACACCACTGGGCCTGCGTGGTGGCCGCTGCCACCGAAACAAAGCAGCAGAGCCGTCAATGCCATGGTGCATCCTAGTGAGTCTAGCCTTTTACCTGATGCTTCACAGTCGCTATGTATGTCTGAAACCACCGGCTTAGGCCGCCGTGAACATCTCACTGGCACACTCAGAGAGCTAGGGTGGGGTGGGATAGACGGGATGTTATGGGAGCAGGGGCGTCGCCGACGGGGGGGTCGGGGGGGTCGTGACCCCCCCACTCTTGAAAACTGGGGGTGTCGACCCCCCCCACTTTTTGCGATGCTGAGTATGCTTTTTTAGCTTTTATGTCAGTGAAGCAGGCGTCAGCAACACCAACAAATACATCAGATTCAGAATCGCTTCAAGAGCTCCCTAAAGCCAATTAGCCAATTACCTAAAGTTCATTTAGCTGTGGGCGGGGAACACCAGCACAGCAATATTTTTAAGTAGCTACCATTCTACATTCTACCTGTAGTAGGTACCTTTTTATCCCTCAAAGGATTGGACGCGCCAAAACTGCCCCGAGCGTTCGTCTGATCGTTTAAAACGATTAAATCGTTTTAAACGATCTTGATCGTTTAAAACCGTAAAAAAATGGTCGCAGTCGATTCGTCGGATCAGTACCTACCTAACTACAAAACTACAAACTAGCCTCAGCCCCATGGCTACCGTCACAACTAGCTGTACAGTGCACATGTAGGGGAAAGGGAGTCAGATGAAACCGTCTCGGGCTTTCGCAAAGAAGTCGCGCAAAAAGGAGCCGATTGCAACGAAACTTCCGGTGCGCTCGAGTTGATCACCTACTTAAAAATAAATCGATATCCCTGATTCAATTAAAGATGACCTTGGTTCACTTTTGCTTTTAATTTAGGTATAGGATAGTTTTTGGAGCTGATTTTGAACTTAGCGCCCATCTGAACATTTGAGAAGTAGTTGTGTTGCTTATACATATGTATAACATGTTAGGAAGCAATCGGTGGTGGTCATCCACTATTAGGTACTGGTCGTTCTAACCTGACCTGATCTACCCCAAATGCATGGAGTCATCATCTTCGTTCAAAACCAAGATAGCATTCGTAATCAGAACCTCGAAAAACCATCACAACTTACATTCGCAAAGTTCTAGCAGGTCCCGAGTTTCCCTACTTATTGGCGATGACCTGAGTCCTGAGGTGACCCGAAACCTTGTAAATGGGTATCATCGGCTTTCTCTCGTCACGGGCAGCATGCTCTTTTTTTCCGCAAACCTCTAGATCGATCAGGGGTCGAAAGCATACCTCAGCGTTACTTTAGTATACGTTATACGTTAGCGACTGGGAACCCACCAATAGAAGGGCTACAGTGAAACAGAAAACATATTCGATAGCTCTTTCAACGCTCTTTCGATAGCTTCGCGTCATATTTCATCTCAGGTCTATGTTTTGCCCATAGAAGGCAAACAGCCAACTGGACAGATTCTGCCGAAACATTTGCGTTGCAATAACTTTAGATTCCGTGAATTTGTATGGTATTTACATATGTTGTCTTGTCAGCACCGTGTTTGTCTCTTTGAGACGCGTCACATAAGTTAAAATTTGACCATTCAGAATTAACGTTAAAACGAACTCAGGTCAACGTTATGTCCTGATCGAAAAAGGACCTCCTGCTGCATATGAATGGATCCGTGTTGTTGAGCTGAACAGTGAACACCTTCCAGGTGCTGTCATCTCTCTACCGCGTCTTCGTCAAAAGTTGTAGAAAAAAATGCTGGTGGCCATCGATGGACATTTCCACTAATGACCTTTCGAGTCATCACTCGCCATAAGTTGCACCCTGACCCTGGCAATGATGAGCTGATTTGTCATGGCTCCAAAGATATTTTGCGTTTCTGACGAACTTTTTCAAAGCAGGAGGCATTCGTGCTTTTTCTAATTTCTCATTATTTTCTAATGATGAGGTCACATATTTGACCTGCCTCCAGATCATAGATGTAAATCCTCAGAATCATGAATTGCTGACACGTATAACCCCATACATTAGGTATACGTGTACCAAATTTCGAAGTTATGGGAGAAAAGCTACAAGAACGGCGAGAGGGGAAAGTTTGATAGAGGTATACCGTATAACTGAACTTGACATGGCGACCTGACCTTAACCCGCGCCGTGCTGGTGGCCTGAACTTTCCACTCGGCTCCTGGGCCACGTAGCGACACGCGGTAAGCGGCAATCGAAAGAGCGTCAAAAATAAGGACGAAAACACTTCGGTCATTTTTTGGGTCAGGTCAAAGGTCAGGTCACCAGAGGTCACCAAAGGTAAAATGTTGACTATTTCAACATTTTGGAAACTGCCAACGGCTATCTCGGGAACCGATAGAGCTACAGCGCCGCGGAAAAGCGCATTCGATAGCCCTTTTACAGACCTTTCTGGGTAATGTTCTCAGATTTGACCTCAGGTCAACGGTTTAGCCTCCAGAGGGCAAAAACTCCAAAAATAGCCGTTTTTACGAAAAACGTTTTTTCGTTAATAACTTTTGACTCATAAGCGCCATGACATTACTTTTGCCAGCATCGTGTTCCTCTCGTTGAGACGCGTCGAATGAACTATTTGTTGACCTTGAAAGGTCATTTTGAAAATTTGACCTCAGGTCAAGGTCATGACCTGACCGAAAAGGGTCATGTTGCATATCAGTCGATCCGTATCGTCGAGCTGAACACATCTGACGTGTTTTCACCGCTCTAGCACGTCTCTATCAAAAGTTATAGCCAAAAAACTGCTGGCGACCGTTCATGACCTGAGATGACCTCAGGGGCACACAGAGGGGTCACAGGTGCATTTTTCCTATTCAGTGTGTCATGTTTACCTATGAACCGATGTTTGAGAGCGTTTTGAACGATATTCGTCCAAAAGAGGCGCATTTCAATTTTCTCCCATTGACTTATAATGGAGAGGTCGCAAAATTGACCTGACCTTAGGTCACAGATATCAAAAATCCGAGATATACATTTTATACATACTGTTACTCATATCAATCGCTGAAAGTTTCAAAGTGATCGTTCAGTCGGTGTAGCTATAGCGAGCCTTTGAACTTTTTCTGAGGTAAGGTCACTTGACGTGACCTGGTGACCTGACCTTGAACGGCCTAGGTCTGAAATTTTCACAACATGTGCGGAAATGATGTAGGAACACGTGTACCAAAAACGGCGGCGCTGCGCGCCGCCGTTTTTGAGATATTCGCGAAAAACCTGAGGGGGGGGCGTAAAAACGCCCCCCCCAGCACGGCGCGGGTTAAGTGACCAGTGATAATTTTACGCAAGTGATGTAGGTACTAGGTAGGTATACCTACCTAATAGAATATACCAAATTTCGCGGCGCTGCGCGCCGATTCGTTACACGCGCACACACACACATACGCACGCACAAAACTGGGAAGTGTGGCAAAAAAAAAAAACACCCCTACCCATTGGGTGAAGACTAGAAACCCGACCCCCCCACTCAAAAATCCGTGGCGACGCCCCTGTATGGGAGCACGATGTATGCACAATGTATCAGCTAATGTACGACCAGAGAGCCCCGGAAGTGATGCGCACACAGATCATGCGTCGTTCTGAAGTATCCGCCCGCGCGACCAGGGCTACAGACAGCGGTCATCTGGAGGTGCCGAAAAATCGAACCGAGTTTGCCAGGCGCTCGTTTATCGCACGAGCCGTCCGGGCGTGGAACGAGCTACCTTGCAGTATCAGACGTTCGCCTACTTATGCAGTATTTAAGAGGAGGATATATGCTGATGAACACACGTCGCTGTCTTGTTTTACCTGAGCTCTTTTAGTAAGTGTTACAAGTGATATGTGTGTATGCATTTTATTGTGTATTTGCTTTATCATGAGCCATTTTATCGCTTCTATGTGCCTATATTACCATTGTATGACGTGGATAACTGAAAACCCATCTTGTGGATGTAATCCGAAATATATGAGTATGAGTATGAGTATGAGTATGAGTATAAACCAAGTTTGTATTACGCAGTCAAATGAATGGATATGAAGCTTTGCGTCAATTCACTCTCTGCACAAAGCAGAGGATGAGGAAGAAAGAAGCACGTGACTATAAATCCGTATTATCCGAACACGGCGCAAAACACCTAAGCTTGACTTGACCCAAGCTTGACCCAGGGCATGCCCAGGGTATCAAGGCAGGGTATTGCAGGGTATATTGAACTAGGAGCTTGACCTAAGTCAGTTGTTAAATTGTACAACATCGATGACTCAATTTCGCCGCAAGCGGTGCAAGTTTTCAGTCTCTTCCCATATTCCAAACAACGGCTAATGGGCTTTTAAATATATGATCGTGCGTCTTTCACGTTGTTCTAGTCTTTACTGGTGCGTAAGTTTATTCACAAAGCAAGCCTGTCTTTAGCTAATTGAGTAGACTTCGTAAATGGCAAAGCTAGACGAGCTACTGAAGAACACTTCGAAGAACAAAACGTGTTGAGGAGCTGTAAAAGTAGCAGTATTTTGGCAAATCCGGCTCGAAGTTGAGCCTAGAACAAGCTATCTGCCTCAAGTATCTTTTCAACAATGTCCGACGGTACAGTCCAGAATGCTTTCGTTTCTGCTCGACTGCTCGTGCTTACCGTAGCCATGATATCATTGTGCTTGATTGGCTACTACAGATTTGAGCTGTATATCAAAAATATAATCATTCATGAAAGTACGATGCAAGATATAGAAGAAGCGTGGTTTGACATGTCAATTTGTTTCGGACCCAAGTACAGCCTCGATACAATAACGTTATACCTGATAACAAACGAGCTGCGTCAGGAATATCCCGATAATTGGAAACAGATTTTGGCAGGAGCAAATCCCGAAGACATTCACCTGCATGAAGCATCTGCAATCAATAGCATAGAACAATATCGAGACTTTTTCCTCTATCAGTTTAACTGGTCCGTCGATAGTATGTATGACGTCAGAAAGGCCGTCAACATAGACAGTCTGGGTGTCGGATGGTATAGGCATCTGTTCCCCAGCAACGCAACGAAATTTAAAGCTGACTTCAACTTTCTCAGCTTTCGATACAGCTGGTGCTTTAATTACACATACACTGATATGTTTGCGGGACACGAAGCTGTCGACGGTGTTAAGAAAAACATAAATGCCGAAGACCCTTTTCACCAAATAGGCCTTTACAATCACCAATACGATTGGTATTTTGAAAGAAACAAAATTTCAGAATATGTTGACATCTATGTTTATCCGAAAGGACATGAATTTGAGTATCCGCTGATTGAAGACCATGTTCCATTTCGAATTGACATGTCAACATGGCAAAGATTGAGAGCAAGTGCCAGAAAAGTGGTACGGCAGAACCGACAAAATTTCAATTGTATCGCTCAGGAAGAGCTGCCTGAAAATACGACATATGTGTACAACCTGTGCCTAACATGGTGTCTAAGGCGCACGCTGCTCAACCATGCAAGGTGCACCATCCCAGAACTGGATCACTTCATATACAACTTCACACACGTACTGGAAATCTACCTGGCCTCGCCGCCCGCGAAGCGTGGCCCTCTGCGTAGCAGCCTCTACTTCAACAGTGACACCGCGTGGCCGTGGATGCAGGACTACCTGTACCTGAAGCCGTGCGACTCGGCGCAGTCCTTCCGCGAGACGTTCGAAGTGTTCGAGATGACGTTCTTCCCGCGCGGTGACAAGTTCGCCATGAACGCCTCGTGCGGAACCGAGTGTCCGCCCGACTGCGTCGAGTACCACGGCCTGCTGGCCACAGAGGGCACCGAGCTTCATCCGGCCACCGAACGCATTCACGGTGTCACGATATACTACAACGCGCGCGTGGAGGAGATTCGCGAAAAGTGGAAGTACACCATCTCGCAGCTACTGATCGACGTTTCTGGTGTGATGAGTTTCCTGCTGGGCCTGTCGCTGGTCGCCATCCACGAGTGGTGCTTCATCCTGATCAAGTGGCTGGTGGAGCGCAGCACGTTCCGCCAGGGGCCGCTCGACCTCGAGCCGGCCTACCTGCGCGACGAGCTGCGCTACGACGATTACCACGAGTATGACGACGACTACTATTACCGGGACGGACAGCAGTCGCCGCGCTCCCACCATTCCAGAGACTACGACTACTACTATGATGACTACGGAGGAGAGTATGACTCTTACGATGATTACGGCGAACCGTACTATGATGACTATGGCGATGAAAGCTTTGACTACGCCGGGGATGAGAAGGTTCTGGATGCGACACACTCCGGGATCATGTTTCATCGCGACTCCCTGATGGCAAGTCGGGAATTCCAAACGAAATCATCACTCTTGGCGCCCTGACTGCAGGAAAGGTATCGGGAAAGGTGCGTGAATGTCTTATTAATGTATGGCAGCAATAAAGCTGCAGAGTGCAGTGTAACTTTAGTTATATTTGTGCCGTACTCTACAAGCTGCACAACTGGAGGAAGCAGAGTTCAAGTAGAAAAGTGGCTTTAGCAGTGTACATATGTCAATGTCTAGTATAGGTATACACAGCTTTTACACTGTACGTAGTTGTACTTACTCGTGTCAGTGCTTGTGTTCCTGCTTTCTGTCTTTGATAAATGCCGCTGAGTGTGTCGTGGATCTATAGGCCCGGGCAGCGCTTGTCGAACAGCACTGCGGATCCGAAGGTTGAGACTTTAATTGTGAAAAAACCGCCCGCCCGCCGCAAAACGCAAACGCCGGGAAACGCGCAAAACGCCAACGCAAACTTCGCGAAAAAAACAACCGCCCGCCCGCCGAAAACCGCAGAAAAAACGCAAAAAACGCCGCAAAAAACGCCCGTCCGCCGCAAAACGCAAACACTGCAAAAAAACGCAAACACCGCCGCCGCAAAAAAAAAAACGCATCCCTCGCCGCCAACCGCAAAACGCCGCGAACAAACGGCCGCCCGCCGCCAAACGCAACACCGCAAATAACGGCCGGCCGCCGGCAACCGCAAAACACCGCAAAAACAACCGCCCGCCGCAAACGGCAAAACGGCGCAAAAAAAAAACGGCCACCCACCGCAAACCGCCGCAAAAAAACGGCCGCCCGCCGCCAAACGCAAACACCGCAAAAACACCCGCAACGCCCGCCCGCCCGCCGCCAAACACAAACACCGCAAAAAACGCAAAAACAGCCGCAAAAAAACGCCCGCATCGCACGCCCGCCGCGGCCAACCGCAAACTGCCGAAAAAAAAACGGTACGTAGTTGTACTTACTCGTGTCAGTGCTTGTGTTCCTGCTTTCTGTCTTTGATAAATGCCGCTGAGTGTGTCGTGGATCTATAGGCCCGGGCAGCGCTTGTCGAACAGCACTGCGGATCCGAAGGTTGGGACTTTAATTGTGAAAAAACCGCCCGCCCGCCGCAAAACGCAAACGCCGGGAAACGCGCAAAACGCCAACGCAAACTTCGCGAAAAAAACAACCGCCCGCCCGCCGAAAACCGCAGAAAAAACGCAAAAAACGCCGCAAAAAACGCCCGTCCGCCGCAAAACGCAAACACTGCAAAAAAACGCAAACACCGCCGCCGCAAAAAAAAACGCATCCCTCGCCGCCAACCGCAAAACGCCGCGAACAAACGGCCGCCCGCCGCCAAACGCAACACCGCAAATAACGGCCGGCCGCCGGCAACCGCAAAACACCGCAAAAACAACCGCCCGCCGCAAACGGCAAAACGGCGCAAAAAAAAACGGCCACCCACCGCAAACCGCCGCAAAAAAAACGGCCGCCCGCCGCCAAACGCAAACACCGCAAAAACACCCGCAACGCCCGCCCGCCCGCCGCCAAACACAAACACCGCAAAAAACGCAAAAACAGCCGCAAAAAAACGCCCGCATCGCACGCCCGCCGCGGCCAACCGCAAACTGCCGAAAAAAAACGGCCGCCCGCCGCCAAACACAAACACCGCAAAAACGGCCGCCCGCCGCCAAACGCAAAAACCGAAAAAACGCAAACACCGCCGCAAAAAAAGGCCCGCCGTAGGCAAAACGCAAACACTGACGCATTCAGACAAATATGGCGCCCTGCGGCAAATGTGGTGCATTCATATCTGACGTTTAAGCAGCCATCCCTCAATCAAAGCGCATCCTAATCGTCCCATGTTCGACAAAGTTACGCACATTCTGCGCTTTGCGGCAAAATGGCGCTTTGAGACAAACGTGGCGCACTGCAACAAAAGTGGCGCATTCGTTCCTGTCGCTTAACAATTCATCCAACCACCAAATTCTAGCCCAATCGGACTTAAACTGACAAAGTTATGTTCATTTGAATATTTTACGATAAAATATCTCCGCAACTGAGGTGCCCGGATTTGCACGTGTGCCACGTGACCACCGGTGGTGTAAGCAGGACTTGTCCCCTCACTGATTGCACCATTTCAGGCTTCTTAACTGGTGCAGTTTACGTGCTATATGGCCACAAATCGGACAACACACGATAATCTGGGAGGTACGTGACTCAAACACGTGGCCACGTGGCACGTGCCGGACCTCTGATAGCTTCACCGTTCACGCCACGTGATGACCCATCGACGTGGCCATCAGCATGTAAAAGATGACCCCGGCCGGTGTCATCGTCTCTGAACAGTGGACGGCTAAACTCGAAAAACGGGAAAATTTAGGGAAATTTCACCTCTCGAATATATAATTCCCCCATAATTTTTAATTTTTCATTTTAAGAAAAATCCGAGATAGCAGTTTTCTAGCCCCCTTCATTCTGTGCCTATACCCGTTTTCAGATCGACCCTATCATAAAAACTGACGGCCTGACGGCTATTTCCCCCATTCCTTGCATTTCACAATGCTAGTATATTTAAGCACCAAAATTGACCCCGTGCCACGGCACGTGCAATAGCACGTGCGCCACGTGACCACTAGTGCGACAAGCTGGACTCATCTGCTCACCGGCTGCGTTGATTTGGTGTCGCTAGGTGGAGTGGTTTCCACGCCATAGGACCCCCAGTTGGCCAATGTCGGATTTTCCCGGAGGTTACCCCATCAAACACGTTTGCACGTGGCACGTGCTTTTCAATCGCCCCATATCTGACCCATACCATGTGGTAGCCGACACCCCGGTGCACAACATATTGGAACTTTTTCAAAATCTAACGTGGAAATTTTTGGCAAAATCGATTTGAAAATAATTTTCCAAAATTGCCATAGGCTCAACATGGGGTAACTATCCGTCCCGATTACCCGAAACTGTACCCTATGATTTTTAAATAACTAACATCAAAAGGTGAGGTGCCCGGCCGAGATCCGATCCTAAAAATATCAGCAAATATAATTGACGAAATTTTTTGCAAATCGCATTTCCAATTTTCCCCCATGTTAACCCTATGGGAAAATGCACGTGCCGATTACCCCAAAACGGGTTAATTATATTTCAAGCGACCGATGCCAGCCGGTAGCTCCCCGATACGGGACCAAACGCTGAAAATGGCAAGAAATTCTACCGTGCCGTTTCGGCGGCGATCAAAATGTCCCAATTTCCGGCAGAAACGTTAAACACCCCCCTAGAGAGGTAGCTCAGGTTGGGATTTTCAATAGAAAATCACAATTCTAAAGAATAGTGATTGTTCTTAATTGAAAAGTCCCAACCTTCGGATATAGGCCCGGGCAGCGCTTGTCGAACAGCACTGCGGATCCGAAGGTTGGGACTTTAATTGTGAAAAACCGCCCGCCCGCCGCCAAACGCAAAACCGCAAAACGCACGCCCAAAACGCAAACGCAAACTTCGCAAAAAAACAATGGCCCGCCCGCCAAAAACCGCAGAAAAAACGCAAAAAAAAACGCCGCAAAAAACGCCCGTCCGCCGCAAAACGCAAACACCGCCTCCGCAAAAAACGCATCGCCCGCCGCCAACCGCGCAACGCCGCAAAAAAAACGGACGCCCGCCGCAAACCGCAAATCCGCAAATAAAGGCCGGCCGCCGGCAACCGCAAAACGCCGCAAAAAACGGCCGCCCACCGCAAACCGCAAAACGCCGCAAAAAACGGCCGCCCGCCGCAAACCGCCGCAAAAAAACGGCCGCCCGCCGCAAACCGCAAAACGCCGCAAAAAACGGCCGCCCGCCGCAAACCGCCGCAAAAAAAACGGCCGCCCGCCGCAAACCGCAAAACGCCGCAAAAAAAACGGCCGCCCACCGCAAACCGCCGCTAAAACGGCCGCCCGCCGCCAAACGCAAACGCCGCAAAAACACCCGCATCGCCCTCCCGCCCGCCGCCAAACACAAAAACCGCAAAAAACGCAAACACCACCGCAAAAAAACGCCCGCAACGCACGCACGCCCGCCGCCAACCGCAAAACGCCGCAAAAAACGGCCGCCCGCCGCCAAACGCAAACACCGCCAAAAACGCTAAAACGGCCGCCCGCCGTCAAACGCAAACCCCGAAAAACGCAAACGCTGCCGCAAAAAAACGCCCGCCGTAGGCAAAACGCAAACACTGACGCATTAAGACAAATATGGCGCCCTGCGGCAAATGTAGTGCATTCATATCTGCCGTTTAAGCAGCCATCCCTCAATCAAAGCGCACCCTAATCGTCCCATGTTCGACAAAGTTACGCACATTCTGCGATTTGCGGCAAAAATGGCGCTTTGAGACAAACGTGGCGCACTGCAACAAACATGGCGCATTCGTTCATGTCGGTTAACAATTCATCCACTCACCAAATTCTAGCCCAATCGGACTTAAACTTACAAAGTTATGTACATTTGAATATTTCACTATAAAATATCTCCGCAGCGGAGGTGCCCAGATTTGCACGTGTGCCACGTGACCACCGGTCGTGCAAGCAGGGCTTGTCCCCTCACCGATTGTTCCATTTCAGGCTTCCTGACTGCTGCTGTTTTCGTGCTATAAGGCCACAAGTTGGCTTATACACGATAATCTGGGAGGTACTCCACTCAAACACGTGGCCACGTGGCACGTGCCGGACCTGTGACAGCTTCACCGTTCACGCCACGTAATGACCCATCGACGTAGCCATCAGCATGTAAAAGATGATCCCGGCCGGTGTCACCGTTGATGAACAGTGGACGGCTAAACTCGAAAAACGAGAAAATTTAGGGAAATTTCACCTTTCTAATATATAATTTCCCTAGAATTCTTAATTTTTCATTTTACAAAAAATCCGAGATAGCAGTTTTCTAGCACCGTTCATTTTGTGTCTATACCCGTATTCAGATCGACTCTATCATAAAAACTGACGGCCTGAAGGCTATTTCCCCCATTCCTTGCATTTCACAATGCTAGTATATTTAAGCACCAAAATTGACCACGTGCCACGGCACGTGCAATTGCACGTGCGCCACGTGACCACTAGTGCGACAAGCTGGAGTCATCTGCTCACCGGCTGCGTTGATTTGGTGTCGCTAGATGAAGTCGTTTCCATGCCATAGGACCCCCAGTTGGCCAATGTCGGATTTTCCCGGAGGTTACCCCATCAAACACGTTTGCACGTGGCACGTGCTTTTCAATCGCCCCATATCTGACCCATACCATGTGGTAGCCGACACCCCGGTGCACAACATATTGGAACTTTTTCAAAATCTAACGTGGAAATTTCTGGCAAAATTGATTTGAAAATAATTTTTCGAAATCGCCATAGGCTCAGCATGGGGTAACTGTCCGTCAAGATTACCCGAAACTGTACCCTATGATTTTTAAATAATTACCCCCAGAAGGTGAGGTGCCAGCCCTAGATCCGATCCTAAAAATATTAGCAAATATAATTGACGAAATTTTTCGCAAATCAAATTTCCAATTTTCCCCCATGTTAACCCTATGGGAAAATGCACGTGCCGATTACCCCAAAACGTGTCAATTATATTTTTTGTAACTTTGCCACAAGGTAGCTCCCCCACACGGGACCAAACGCTGAAAATGGCAAGAAAATCTAACTAGCCGTTTTTGCCCCAATCAAAATGTCCAAAATCGCGGCCGAAACGCTAAACACCCCCCTAGAGAGGTAGCTCAGGTTGGGATTTTCAATAGAAAATCACAATTCTAAAGAATAGTGATTGTCTAATTGAAAAGTCCCAACCTTCGGATAGGCCCGGGCAGCGCTTGTCGAACAGCACTGCGGATCCGAAGGTTGGGACTTTAATTGTGAAAAACCGCCCGCCCGCCGCCAAACGTAAACACCGCAAAACGCGCAAAACGCACGCCTAAAACGCCAACGCAAACTTGGCAAAAAAAAAACAATCGCCCGCCCGCCGAAAACCGCAGAAAAAAAACGCACAAAATGCCGCAAAAAACGCGCGTCCGCAAAACGCAAACACCGCAAAAAACGCAAACACCGCTGCCGCAAAAAAACGCCCGCATCGCCCGCTGCCAACCGCGAAACGCCGCAAAAAACGGCCGCACGCTGCGAACCGCAAAACGCCGCAAAAACGGCCGCCCGCCGCAAACCGCTAAACGCCGCAAAAAGCGACCGCCCGCCGCCCGCCGCTAACCGCAAATAACGGCCGGCCGCCGGCAACCGCAAAACGCCGTAAAAAACGGCCGCCCGCCGCAAACCACAAAACGCGGCAAAAAACGGCCGCCCGCCGCAAACCGCAAAACGCCGCAAAAAACGGCCGCCCGCCGCAAACCGCCGCTTAACGGCCGCCCGCCGCCAAACGCAAACAGCAAAAACACCCGCATCGCCCGCCCGCCCGCCGCCAAGCACAAAAAACGCAAAAACGCAAACATCGCCGCAAAAAAAACGCCCGCAACGCACGCACGCCCGCCGCCAACCGCAAAACGCCGCAAAAAACGGCCGCCCGCCGCCAAACGCAAACACCGCCAAAAACGCAAAAACGGCCCACGCCGTCAAACGCAAACACCGAAAAAAACGCAAACACCGCCGCAAAAAACGCCCGCCGTAGGCAAAACGCAAACGCTGACGCATTAAGACAAATATGGCGCCCTGCGGCAAATGTGTTGCATTCATATCTGCCGTTTAAGCAGCCATCCCTTAATTACAGCGCATCCTAATCGTCCAATGTTCGACAAAGTTACGCACATTCTGCGCTTTGCGGCAAAAATGGCGCTTTGAGACAAACGTGGCGCACTGCAACAAACATGGCGCATTCGTTCATGTCGCTTAACAATTCATCCACCCACCAAATTCTAGCCCAATCGGACTTAAACTGAAAAAGCTATGTACATTTGGATATTTCACTATAAAATATCTCCGCAACGGAGGTGCCCAAGTTTGTACGTGTGCCACGTGACCACCGGTGGTGCAAGCAGGACTTGTCCCCTCACTCATTGCACCATTTCAGTGTTCCTGGCTTGTGCTGTTTTCGTGCTATAAGGCCACAAATCGGCAAACACACGATAATCTGGGAGGTACGCGACTCAAACACGTGGCCACGTGGCACGTGCCGGACCTTTGATAGCTTCACCGTTCACGCCACGTGATGACCCATCGACGTGGCCATCAGCATGTAAAAGAGGACCCCGGCCGGTGTCACCGTCTCTGAACAGTGGACGGCTAAACTCGAAAAACGGGAAAATTTAGGGAAATTTCACCTTTCGAATATATAATTTCCCCAGAATTTTGAATTTTTTATTTTACAAAAAATCTGAGATAGCAGTTTTTTAGCCCCCTTCATTCTGTGCCTATACCCGTTTTCAGATCGACCCTATCATAAAAACTGACGGCCTGACGGCTATTTCCCCCATTCCTTGCATTTCACAATGCTAGTATATTTAAGCACCAAAATTGACCCCATGCCACGGCACGTGCAATAGCACGTGCGCCACGTGACCACTAGTGCGACAAGCTGGACTCATCTGCTCACCGGCTGCGTTGATTTGGTGTCGCTAGGTGGAGTGGTTTCCACGCCATAGGAACCCCAGTTGGCCAATGTCGGATTTTCCCGGAGGTTACCCCATCAAACACGTTTGCACGTGGCACGTGCTTTTCAATCGCCCCATATCTGACCCATACCATGTGGTAGCCGACACCCCGGGGCACATTATATTGGAACATTTTCAAAATCTAACGTGGAAATTTTTTGCAAAATCGATTTGAAAATAATTTTTCGAAATCGCCATAGGCTCAGCATGGGGTAACTGTCCGTCACGATTACCCGAAACTGTACCCTATGATTTTTAAATAATTACCCCCAGAAGGTGAGGTGCCAGCTGAAGAACTGACCCTAAAAAAGTGGGCAAATATTACTGAACAGATTTTGCGCAAATCGCATTTTTAATTTTTCCCCATGTTAACCCTATGGGAAAATGCACGTGCCGATTACCCCAAAACGTGCAATTATATTTTTTGTAACTTTGCCAGCAGGTAGCTCCCCCACACGGGACCAAACGGTGAAAATGGCAAGAAAATCTAACTATCCGTTTTTGCGGGAGTCAAAATGACCCAAATCGCGGCCGAAACGCTAAACACCCCCCTAGAGAGGTAGCTCAGGTTGGGATTTTCAATAGAAAATCACAATTCTAAAGAATAGTGATTGTCTAATTGAAAAGTCCCAACCTTCGGATAGGCCCGGGCAGCGCTTGTCGAACAGCACTGCGGATCCGAAGGTTGGGACTTTAATTGTGAAAAACCGCCCGCCCGCCGCCAAACGCAAACAACGCAAAACGCGCAAAACGCACGCCTAAAACGCCAACGCAAACCTCGCAAAAAAAAACCATCGCCCGCCCGCCGAAAACCGCAGAAAAAAAACGCACAAAATGCCGAAAAAAAAAACGCGCGTCCGCCGCAAAACACAAACACCGCAAAAAATGCAAACACTGCCGCCGCAAAAAAAAAAACGCCCGCATCGCCCGCCGCCAACCGCCAAACGCCGCAAAAAACTGCCGCACGCCGCGAACCGCAAAACGCCGCAAAAACGGCCACCCGCCGCAAACCGCTAAACGCCGCAAAAAACGACCGCCAGCCGCCCGCCGCTAACCACAAATAACGGCCGGCCGCCGGCAACCGCAAAACGCCGTAAAAAAAAACGCCCGCCCGCCGCAAACCACAAAACGCCGCAAAAAACGGCCGCCCGCCGCAAACCGCAAAACGCCGCAAAAAACGGCCGCCCGCCGCAAACCGCCGCTAAAACGGCCGCCCGCCGCCAAACGCAAAGAGCAAAAACACCCGCATCGCCCGCCCGCCCGCCGCAAACAAAAAAAAACGCAAAAAAAACGCAAACACCGCCGCAAAAAAACGCCCGCAACGCACGCACGCCCGCCGCCAACCGCAAAACACCGCAAAAAACGGCCGCCCGCCGCCAAACGCAAACACCGCCAAAAACGCAAAAACGGCCGCCCGCCGTCAAACGCAAACCCCGAAAAAAAGCGCAAAGACCGCCGCAAAAAACGCCCGCCGTAGGCAAAACGCAAACACTGACGCATTAAGACAAATATGGCGCCCTGAGGCAAATGTGGTGCATTCAATTCTGCCGTTTAAGCAGCCATTCCTTAATTACAGCGCATCCTAATCGTCCAATGTTCCACAAAGTTACGCACATTCTGCGCTTTGCGGCAAAAATGGCGCTTTTAGACAAAGGTGGCGCACTGCAACAAACATGGCGCATTCGTTTCTGTCGCTTAACAATTCGTCCACCCACCAAATTCTAGTCCAATCGGACATAAACTGACAAAGTTATGTTTATTTGAATATTTCACCAGAAAATATCTCCGCAACGGAGGTGCCCAGAATTGCACGTGTGCCACGTGACCACCGGTGGTGTAAGCAGGACTTGTCCCCTCACTGATTGCACCATTTCATGCTTCTTACCTGGTGCAGTTTACGTGCTATAATGCCACAAATCGGACAACACACGATAATCTGGGAGGTACGCGACTCAAACACGTGGCCACGTGGCACGTGCCGGACCTTTGGTAGCTTCACCGCTCACGCCACGTGATGACCCATCGACGTGGCCATCAGCATATTAAAGATGACCCCGGCCCGTGTCACCGTCCCTGAACAGTGGACGGCTAAACTCGAAAAACGGGAAAATTTAGGGAAATTTCACCTTTCGAATATATAATTTCCCCAGAATTTTGAATTTTTCATTTTACAAAAAATCCGAGATAGCAGTTTTTTAGACCCCTTCATTTTGTGTCTATACCCGTTTTCAGATCGACCCTATCATAAAAACTGACGGCCTGACGGCTATTTCCCCCGTTCCTTGCATTTAACAATGTTGGTGTATTTAAGAACAAAAATTGACCCCGTGCCACGGCACGTGCAATAGCACGTGCGCTACGTGGCCACTAGTGCGACAAGCTGGACTCATCTGCTCACCGGCTGCGTTGATTTGGTGTCGCTAGGTGGAGTGGTTTCGGAGCCATAGGGCCCCAAGCTGGCCAATGTCGGATTTTCCCGGAGGTTACCCCATCAAACACGTTTGCACGTGGCACGTGCTTTTCAATCGCCCCATATCTGACCCATACCACCTGGTAGCCGACACCCCGGTGCACAACATATTGGAACTTTTTTAAAATCTAACGTGGAAATTTTTTGCAAAATTGATTTGAAAATAATTTTTCGATTTCGCCATAGGCTCAACATGGGGTAACTGTCCGTCACGATTACCCGAAATTGTACCCTATGATTTTTAAATAATAAACACCAAAAGGTGAGGTGTCAGCCCGAGAGCCGACCCTAAAAATGTGGGCAAATATTACTGAACAGATTTTCCGTAAATCGCATTTTTAATTTTTCCCCATGTTAACCCTATGGGAAAATGCACGTGCCGATTACCCTAAAACGTGTCAATTATATTTCTTGTAACTTGCCCAGCAGGTAGCTCCCCCACACGGGACCAAACGGTGAAAATGGCAAGAAAATCTAACGAGCCGTTTCGGCGGCGATCAAAATGACCAAAATCGCGGCAGAAACGCTAAACACCCCCCTAGAGAGGTAGCTCAGGTTGGGATTTTCAATAGAAAATCACAATTCTAAAGAATAGTGATTGTCTAATTGAAAAGTCCCAACCTTCGGATACCCGGGCAGCGCTTGTCGAACAGCACTGCGGATCCGAAGGTTGGGACTTTAATTGTGAAAAACCACCCGCCCGCCGCCAAACGTAAACACCGCAAAACGCGCAAAACGCACGCCTAAAACGCCAACGCAAACTTGGCAAAAAAAAAACAATCGCCCGCCCGCCGAAAACCGCAGAAAAAAACGCACAAAATGCCGCAAAAAACGCGCGTCCGCAAAACGCAAACACCGCAAAAAACGCAAACACCGCTGCCGCAAAAAAACGCCCGCATCGCCCGCTGCCAACCGCGAAACGCCGCAAAAAACGGCCGCACGCTGCGAACCGCAAAACGCCGCAAAAACGGCCGCCCGCCGCAAACCGCTAAACGCCGCAAAAAGCGACCGCCCGCCGCCCGCCGCTAACCGCAAATAACGGCCGGCCGCCGGCAACCGCAAAACGCCGTAAAAAACGGCCGCCCGCCGCAAACCACAAAACGCGGCAAAAAACGGCCGCCCGCCGCAAACCGCAAAACGCCGCAAAAAACGGCCGCCCGCCGCAAACCGCCGCTAAAACGGCCGCCCGCCGCCAAACGCAAACAGCAAAAACACCCGCATCGCCCGCCCGCCCGCCGCCAAGCACAAAAAACGCAAAAACGCAAACATCGCCGCAAAAAAAACGCCCGCAACGCACGCACGCCCGCCGCCAACCGCAAAACGCCGCAAAAAACGGCCGCCCGCCGCCAAACGCAAACACCGCCAAAAACGCAAAAACGGCCCACGCCGTCAAACGCAAACACCGAAAAAAACGCAAACACCGCCGCAAAAAACGCCCGCCGTAGGCAAAACGCAAACGCTGACGCATTAAGACAAATATGGCGCCCTGCGGCAAATGTGTTGCATTCATATCTGCCGTTTAAGCAGCCATCCCTTAATTACAGCGCATCCTAATCGTCCAATGTTCGACAAAGTTACGCACATTCTGCGCTTTGCGGCAAAAATGGCGCTTTGAGACAAACGTGGCGCACTGCAACAAACATGGCGCATTCGTTCATGTCGCTTAACAATTCATCCACCCACCAAATTCTAGCCCAATCGGACTTAAACTGAAAAAGCTATGTACATTTGGATATTTCACTATAAAATATCTCCGCAACGGAGGTGCCCAAGTTTGTACGTGTGCCACGTGACCACCGGTGGTGCAAGCAGGACTTGTCCCCTCACTCATTGCACCATTTCAGTGTTCCTGGCTTGTGCTGTTTTCGTGCTATAAGGCCACAAATCGGCAAACACACGATAATCTGGGAGGTACGCGACTCAAACACGTGGCCACGTGGCACGTGCCGGACCTTTGATAGCTTCACCGTTCACGCCACGTGATGACCCATCGACGTGGCCATCAGCATGTAAAAGAGGACCCCGGCCGGTGTCACCGTCTCTGAACAGTGGACGGCTAAACTCGAAAAACGGGAAAATTTAGGGAAATTTCACCTTTCGAATATATAATTTCCCCAGAATTTTGAATTTTTTATTTTACAAAAAATCTGAGATAGCAGTTTTTTAGCCCCCTTCATTCTGTGCCTATACCCGTTTTCAGATCGACCCTATCATAAAAACTGACGGCCTGACGGCTATTTCCCCCATTCCTTGCATTTCACAATGCTAGTATATTTAAGCACCAAAATTGACCCCATGCCACGGCACGTGCAATAGCACGTGCACCACGTGACCACTAGTGCGACAAGCTGGACTCATCTGCTCACCGGCTGCGTTGATTTGGTGTCGCTAGGTGGAGTGGTTTCCACGCCATAGGAACCCCAGTTGGCCAATGTCGGATTTTCCCGGAGGTTACCCCATCAAACACGTTTGCACGTGGCACGTGCTTTTCAATCGCCCCATATCTGACCCATACCATGTGGTAGCCGACACCCCGGGGCACATTATATTGGAACATTTTCAAAATCTAACGTGGAAATTTTTTGCAAAATCGATTTGAAAATAATTTTTCGAAATCGCCATAGGCTCAGCATGGGGTAACTGTCCGTCACGATTACCCGAAACTGTACCCTATGATTTTTAAATAATTACCCCCAGAAGGTGAGGTGCCAGCTGAAGAACTGACCCTAAAAAAGTGGGCAAATATTACTGAACAGATTTTGCGCAAATCGCATTTTTAATTTTTCCCCATGTTAACCCTATGGGAAAATGCACGTGCCGATTACCCCAAAACGTGTCAATTATATTTTTTGTAACTTTGCCAGCAGGTAGCTCCCCCACACGGGACCAAACGGTGAAAATGGCAAGAAAATCTAACTATCCGTTTTTGCGGGAGTCAAAATGACCCAAATCGCGGCCGAAACGCTAAACACCCCCCTAGAGAGGTAGCTCAGGTTGGGATTTTCAATAGAAAATCACAATTCTAAAGAATAGTGATTGTCTAATTGAAAAGTCCCAACCTTCGGATAGGCCCGGGCAGCGCTTGTCGAACAGCACTGCGGATCCGAAGGTTGGGACTTTAATTGTGAAAAACCGCCCGCCCGCCGCAAAACGCAAACACCGCAAAACGCGCAAAACGCACGCCATAAACGCCAACGCAAACTTCGCAAAAAACAATCGCAAGCCCGCCGAAAACCGCAAAAAAAACGCAAAAAAAACGCCGCAAAAACGCGCGTCCGCCGCAAAACGCAAACAACGCAAAAAACGCTAATACCGCCGCCGCAAAAAACGCCCGCATCGCCCGCCACAAACCGCGAAACGCCGCAAAAAACGCCCGCATCGCCCGCCACCAACCGCGAAACGCCGCAAAAAACGACCGCCCGCCGCAAACCGGAACACCGCAAATAACGGCCGGCCGCCGGCAACCGCAAAACTCCGCAAAAAACGGCCGCCCGTCGCAAATAGCAAAACGCCGCAAAAAAGGCCGCCCGCCACAAACAGCCGCAAAAAACGGCCGCCCGCCTCAAACCGCAACACCGCAAAAAACGGCCGCCCGCCGCAAACCGCTAAACGCCGCAAAAAAACGGCCGCCCGCCGCAAACCGCCGCAAAAAAACGGCCGCCCGCCGCTAAACGCAAACATTGCAAAACACCCGCGTCGCCCGCCCGCCCGCCGCCAAACACAAACACCGCAAAAAACGCAAATACCGCCGCAAAAAACGCCCCTTCATCGCACGCCCGCCCGCCGACAACCGCAAAACGCCACAAAAAACGGCCGCCCGCCGCGAAACGCAAACACCACAAAAAAAAAACGCTAAACGGCCGACCGCCGGCAAACGCAAACACCGAAAAACGCAAACACCGCCGCAAAAAAAACGCATGCCGTCCACAAAACGAAAACACTGACGCATTAAGACAAATATGGCGCTTTGCGGCAAGTGTGGTGCATTCATATTTGCCGTTTAAGCAGCCATCCCTTAATCAAAGCGCATCCTGATCGTCCCATGTTCGATAAAGTTAGCACATTCTGTGATTTGCGGCAAAATGGCGCTTTGAGACAAACGTGGCGCACTGCGACAAACGTGGCGCATTCGTTCCTGTCGCTTAACAATTCATCCAACCACCAAAGTCTGGCCCAATCGGACTTAAACTGACAAAGTTATGTTCATTTGAATATTTCACTATAAAATATCTCCGCAACGGAGGTGCCCAAATTTGCACGTTTGCCACGTGACCGCCGGTGGTGTAAGCAGGACTTGTCCCCTCACTGATTGCACCATTTCAGCGTTCCTGGCTTGTGCTGTTTTCGTGCTATAAGGCCACAAATCGGCAAACACACGATAATCTGGGAGGTACGCGACTCAAACACGTGGCCACGTGGCACGTGCCGGACCTCGGATAGCTTCACCGTTAACGCCACGTGATGACCCATCGACGTGGCCATCAGCATGTAAAAGAGGACCCCGGCCGGTGTCACCGTCTCTGAACAGTGGACGGCTTAACTCGAAAAACGGGAAAATTTAGGGAAATTTCACCTTTCGAATATATAATTTCCCCAGAATTTTAAATTTTTCATTTTACAAAAAATCCGAGATAGCAGTTTTTTAGCCCCTTTCATTCTGTGCCTAAACCCGTTTTAAGATCGACCCTATCATAAAAACTGACGGTCTGACGGATATTTCCCCCATTCCTTGCATTTCACAATGCTAGTATATTTAAGCACCAAAATTGACCCCGTGCCACGGCACGTGCAATAGCACGTGCGACACGTGATCACTAGTGCGACAAGCTGGACTCATCTGCTCACCGGCTGCACTGATTTGGTGTCGCTAGTTGAAGTCGTTTCCACGCCATAGGACCCCCAGTTGGCCAATGTCGGATTTTCCCGGAGGTTACCCCATCAAACACGTTTGCACGTGGCACGTGCTTTTCAATCGCCCCATATCTGACCCATATCATGTGGTAGCCGACACCCCGGGGCACAACATATTGGAACATTTTCAAAATCTAACGTGGAAATTTTTGGCAAAATCGATTTGAAAATAATTTTTCGAAATTGCCATAGGCTCAACATGGGGTAACTGTCCGTCACGATTACCCGAAATTGTACCCTATGATTTTTAAATAATAAACACCAAAAGGTGAGGTGTCAGCCCGAGAGCCGACCCTAAAAATGTGGGCAAATATTACTGAACAGATTTTCCGTAAATCGCATTTTTAATTTTTCCCCATGTTAACCCTATGGGAAAATGCACGTGCCGATTACCCCAAAACGTGTCAATTATATTTCTTGTAACTTGCCCAGCAGGTAGCTCCCCCACACGGGTCCAAACGGTGAAAATGGCAAGAAAATCTAACGAGCCGTTTCGGCGGCGATCAAAATGACCAAAATCGCGGCAGAAACGCTAAACACCCCCCTAGAGAGGTAGCTCAGGTTGGGATTTTCAATAGAAAATCACAATTCTAAAGAATAGTGATTGTCTAATTGAAAAGTCCCAACCTTCGGATACCCGGGCAGCGCTTGTCGAACAGCTCTGCGGATCCGAAGGTTGGGACTTTAATTGTGAAAAACCGCCCGCCCGCCGCCAAACGCAAACACCGCCAAACGCACGCCCAAAACGCAAACGTAGAAAATCACAATTCTAAAGAATAGTGATTGTCTAATTGAAAAGTCCCAACCTTCGGATACCCGGGCAGCGCTTGTCGAACAGCTCTGCGGATCCGAAGGTTGGGACTTTAATTGTGAAAAACCGCCCGCCCGCCGCCAAACGCAAACACCGCCAAACGCACGCCCAAAACGCAAACGCAAACTTCGCAAAAAAAACAATCAACCGCCCGCCGAAAACCGCAGAAAAAAAAACGCAAAAAACGCCGCAAAAAAACGCCCGTCCGCCGCAAAACGCAAACACCGCAAAAAACGCGAACACCGCCGCCACAAAAAACGCCCGCATCGCCCGCCGCCAACGGCGAAACGCCGCAAAAAAACGGCCGCCCGCCGCAAACCGCAACAACGCAAATAACGCCCGGCCGCCGGCAACCGCAAAGCGCCGTAAAAAACGGCCGCCCGCCGCAAACCACAAAAAAAAAACGCTGCAAAAAACGGCCGCTCGCCGCAAACAGCAAAACGCCGCAAAAAACGACCGCGCAAACCGCAAAACGCCGCAAAAAACGGCCGCCCACCGCAAACCGCCGCTAAAACGGCCGCCCGCCGCCAAACGCAAACACCGCAAAACACCCGCATCGCCCGCCCGCCCGCCGCCAAACACAAAAACCGCAAAAAAAACGCAAATACCGCCGAAAAAACGCCCGCACCGCACGCCCGCCCACCGCCAACCGCAAACCGCCGCAAAAAACGGCCGCCCGCCGCGAAACGCAAACACCACAAAAAACGCAAAAACGGCCGCCCGCCGCCAAACGCAAACACAAAAAACGCAAACACCGCCGCAAAAAAACGCACGCCGTCCGCAAAACGCAAACGTTGACGCATTAAGACAAATATGGCGCCTTGCGGCAAGTGTGGTGCATTCATTTCTGCTGTTTAAGCAACCAACCCTCCATCAGCGCATCCTAATCGTCCCATGTTCGACAAAGTTACGCACATTCTGCGCTTTGCGGCAAAAATGGCGCTTTGAGACAAACGTGGCGCACTGCAACAAACTTGGCGCATTCGTTCCTGTCGCTTAACAATTCGTCCACCCATCAAATTCTAGCCCAATCGGACATAAACTGACAAAGTTATGTTTATTTGAATATTTCACTATAAAATATCTCCGCAACGGAGGTGCCCAGATTTGCACGTGTGCCACGTGACCACCGGTGGTGTAAGCAGGACTCGTCCACTCACCGATGGCACCATTTCAGGCTTCCTGACTGCTGCTGTTTTCGTACTGTACGACCATCAATAGGCTAGAACACCATAATCTGGGAGGTACGCGACTCAAACACGTGGCCACGTGGCACGTGCCGGACCTCTGATAGCTTCACCGCTCACGCCACGTGATGACCCATCGACGTGGCCATCAGCATGTAAAAGATGACCCCGGCCGGTGTCACCGTCTCTGAACAGTGGACGGCTAAACTCGAAAAACGGGAAAATTTAGGGAAATTTCACCTTTCGAATATATAATGTCCCCAGAATTTGAAAATTTTTCATTTTACCAAAAATCCGAGATAGCAGTTTTTTAGACCCCTTCATTCTGTGCCTATACCCGTTTTCAGATCGACCCTATCATAAAAACTGACGGCCTCACGGGTATTTCCCCATTCCTTGCATTTCACAATGTTGGTGTATTTAAGAACAAAAATTGACCCCGTGCCACGGCACGTGCAATAGCACGTGCGCCACGTGACCGCTGGTGCGACAAGCTGGACTCATCTGCTCACCGGCTGCGTTGATTTGGTGTCGCTAGGTGGAGTGGTTTCCAAGCCATAGGACCCCCAGTTGGCCAATGTCGGATTTTCCCGGAGGTTACCCCATCAAACACGTTTGCACGTGGCACGTGCTTTTCAATCGCCCCATATCTGACCCATACCATGTGGTAGCCGACACCCCGGGGCACAACATATTGGAACTTTTTCAAAATCTAACGTGGAAATTTTTGGCAAAATCGATTTGAAAATAATTTTTCGAAATTGCCATAGGCTCAACATGGGGTAACTGTCCGTCACGATTACCCGAAATTGTACCCTATGATTTTTAAATAATTACCCCCAGAAGGTGAGGTGTCAGCCCGAGAGCCGACCCTAAAAATGTGGGCAAATATTACTGAACAGATTTTCCGTAAATCGCATTTTTAATTTTTCCCCATGTTAACCCTATGGGAAAATGCACGTGCCGATTACCCCAAAACGTGTCAATTATATTTCTTGTAACTTGCCCAGCAGGTAGCTCCCCCACACGGGACCAAACGGTGAAAATGGCAAGAAAATCTAACGAGCCGTTTCGGCGGCGATCAAAATGACCAAAATCGCGGCAGAAACGCTAAACACCCCCCTAGAGAGGTAGCTCAGGTTGGGATTTTCAATAGAAAATCACAATTCTAAAGAATAGTGATTGTTCTTAATTGAAAAGTCCCAACCTTCGGATACCCGGGCAGCGCTTGTCGAACAGCACTGCGGATCCGAAGGTTGGGACTTTAATTGTGAAAAACCGCCCGCCCGCCGCAAAACCGCAAAACGCGCAAAACGCACGACCAAAACGTCAACGCAAACTCCGCAAAAAAAAACAATCGCCCGCCCGCCGAAAACCGCAGAAAAAAACGCAAAACAACGCCGCCAAAAACCGCCCGTCCGCCGCAAAACGCAAACACCGCAACAACGCAAACACCGCCGCCGCAAAAACAAACCGCATCGCCCGCCGCCAACGGCGAAACGCCGCAAAAAACGGCCGCCCGCCGCAAACCACAAGATCGCCGCAAAAAACGGCCGCCCACCGCAAACTGCAAAACGCCACAAAAAACGGCCGCCCGCCGCAAATCGCAAAACGCCGCAAAAAACGGCCACCCGCCGCAAATCGCAAAACGCCGCAAAAAACGGCCGCCCGCCGCCAACCGCCGCTAAAACGGCCGCCCGCCGCCAAATGCAAACACCGCAAAAACACCCGCATAGCCCGCCCGCCCGCCGCCAAACACAAAAACCGCAAAAAACGCAAACACCGCCGCAAAAAAACGCCCGCAACGCACGCACGCCCGCCGCCAACCGCAAAACGCCGCAAAAAAACGGCCGCCCGCCGGCAAACGCAAACACCACAAAAAACGCAAAATCGGCCGCCCGCCGCCAAACGCAAACACCGAAAAAACGCAAACACCGCCGCAAAACGCACGCCGTCCGTTAAACGTAAACACTGACGCATTAAGACAAATATGGCGCCTTGCGGCAAGTGTGGTGCATTCATATCTGCCGTTTAGCAATCCCTCAACCAAAGAGCATCCTAATCGTCCCATGTTCGATAAAGCTGCGCACATTCTGTGATTTGCGGCAAAAATGACGCTTTGAGACAAACGTGGCGCACTGCAACAAACATTGCGCATTCGTTCGTGTCGCTTAACAATTCATCCACCCACCAAATTCTAGCCCAATCGGACTTAAACTGAAAAAGTTACGTACATTTGAATATTTCACTATAAAATATCTCCGCAACGGAGGTGCCCAGATTTGCACGTGTGCCACGTGACCACCGGTGGTGCAAGCAGGACTTGTCCCCTCACTGATTGCACCATTTCAGTGTTCCTGGCTTGTGCTGTTTTCGTGCTATAAGGCCACAAATCGGCAAACACACGATAATCTGGGAGGTACGCGACTCAAACACGTGGCTACGTGGCACGTGCCGGACCTTTGATAGCTTCACCGTTCACGCCACGTGATGACCCATCGACGTGGCCATCAGCATGTAAAAGATGACCCCGGCCGGTGTCAACGTCCCTGAACAGTGGACGGTTAAAGGGACCATCCCACCTTAACATTAGTTTTGAGTTGAGATAGCCAAGTTTGCGGCCAGGCTCAGAAACCACCATTTATCCTGGTCGCAACCCCCGCAGCTTTATGGTGTTCAAGAAATTTCTTCCCTTTACTTGCAGGGTGGGACCAGCTTAGTCCCTATCTCTTAACCATTAGCGGTTTCTTGATGACGTCAGCAGTCATTTCAACGCCCGCCATTCCTTGAACCCGAGTTTTGCTGACCTTGAGCTCCCTTTTTATCAACGTGAAATCCGTCGTCGGCGCTGAGAAAGCCTATTGCTTTTCATTTTAATTTGAATATTAGAAGATACCCACCACTGGAACTTGGACTGATATTATACCAAGGCCGAAGATGATCAAGCTGCCTGCTATATCTGGAGCTTGGTGTTCAACTTCAACATGGAATAAAAAACAAAATATCAAAGCAAACTGGATATGGTACTCCAAGTTAAAGTCCAAAGAAATTTTGAAGAGCTGACAATTGACATTAATTCTTTTCCTGCAAGGTTTCCATATGGAGATCACACCATGAAGAAATATTTTTGATGTTTACAGTTGAAAGGGGATTGATCATCCAGTTTTGACGAAAGACGCTGCTGACTGTCTTTGGAAAAGGATGTCGGCATGAGGTGCAATTGTGCTTGTGAAGTGGTTATAACTGGTCTTTTCACAGTATTAAATTAAATGTGCCATTGCAGCCAAGTGTGTTATCATGTAAGGTAAAATCAAAACTACAATGTTGGTTTTACGAGCATTGAGAAGGCTGGTAGGTAACACCTGCCTGTGCTCGTAAATCATGCTGCCAAAGTTTTCTAAATTAATTCTATCATACACTTTTGTTATCCAGAATGGTTGCACTATTGTTTGGTATCATATTATTCCATGTAAATATGGTAGCGTAAAGTCCGACCAACATGTTACCAGATTTGAAGCTGTTATGTTACCTAAGTACCTGTTTTTTACTGGCGTGGTGAATGTCATTGTCACCTGGATTTTGTTTTGAGGTGCAGACCTAGTAACTCTGACTACATGGGTTTGAAGCTATTATCTATTCTGTTTTTACTGGCCTGGTGAATGGCGACTGATGTTGTCTGTGGATGGCACTGAAACAAATTTTGAGTGTTTTGTACAGTGTTTTAATACAATGCTGAGGGCTGAAAGTTGTCTTGTTTAGAGTGGTGAAAGTTCAGGATATGCCAGCCACCATGGTGGGTCAGAGTTAAATGTGTTGCAGTCAGTTCGGCTTCGGCAAGCACACGGATGGGCATACGCATCAAGACCTGCTCTGCCATACTTTCAGCCAATTTTACCTGGGTAAGTCTTTTCTTTTTTCTGCCAAAAGCTATGACATTGTGAATTTCAGCACTGTGGCCTGTGTGTAGCTTTCAGGAAAGCAATTCTAAATAAAGCTCTGATAAAGTGCAAAATCAGCAATGCAGCCCTCTATTACATTTTCTACAACATCTTACTTGTTCCTTGCATGGAGAGAAAAATGCAATGTTATGATTTCGTTTATTCACATAATTTGACAAGCATGCAGTTACCTGCTACTATCACTGCACAAAACAGAGCAGAAAACATCAGTTGATCAAACACAAGGCATAACAGAAGTTTACAACATAGGGCTGCCGAACCTGCTTCCTCCCACCACAGTTGATGCCATTTCCTAGCCTGGCTTGATGTGAGCACTGAATAGCTGCTTTGTCTAATTACAGCTCACTACCATTCAACTTAAACTACTATCTTTAAAGTAAGAGTGAGAGCGTTCAGTGTTCATAGCAGCTCGACAGACGACAGACAACAAACATCTTGACAAACCAACCAGTATTTGATTTGGCTAATGATTTATGTGCTTGTTGTATCATGGCCAAACTACTTTAACAGCAATAATCCCTGTTTCATCTTGAGCTTGCTTTTATTTCCATTTGAACTCAGATCTTGAAACAATCATCTGAAGTGATATCAGATACTGGCTTCTGCCTTCTGTTTCTCTTGAAAGCAAGTTAAAACAACAATGATAAACTAAGGCAGGAGATGTGAGTTGTGGCAGTAGATTTTTGATTCAACATATGTCAACCTTATATTGCTTGAGACCTCTGTGACAGACAAACAAATATTTATAGTTTTTTGATAGTTTGGATTCTTGGCTTGATTTAGCAGATCAGCTGTGAACCTTGACTTTGAAATCACCGTCATGGTACCCGAACGAATCCTCGCATGACATTTCTTCGTAGCACAATTTTTCGTCCGCATTTCTTCGTCTACAAATCTTCGTCGGTGCATTTATTTGTCCCTCAATGCTTACTCTTGCATATATTTGCGTTGAAGAAGAAATGCGAGCCGTTTTTCATATACCCTGGTGCGAGACAAAGTAATGCGATAGGTACGAATAAATGCCCTGACGAAGATTTGCAGACGAAGAATTGCGATACGAAGAAATGCCATAAGAATTGTCCTGGAATCCTTTATTGGCCATCATATATTGACCTTGTTAAGATAAACGCGTCATTCGCGCAATATCTGTCGCACTTTGATACCAAACTATTGCTTCCAAATGCCGACGTAAAGAAAACCTTTATGTGACGTCATAGAAACAGCGGATTTCCCAAAAAGTAAACAAAAATAAAAGTCTTATATCTCGAAAACGGGTGAATATTTTCCGGTAAAATTTGGTAGATGTTCATTTTCGCTCTTTGTGATTCACGCTACATCACTTTTATGCCAATTCATTAACTTTTTTGAAGGTGGGAGGGTCCCTTTAAACTCGAAAAACGGGAAAATTTAGGGAAATTTCACCTTTCGAATATATAATTTCCCCAGAATTTTGAATTTTTCATTTTACAAAAAATCCGAGATAGCAGTTTTTTAGCCCCCTTCATTCTGTGCCTATACCCGTTTTCAGCTCGACCCTATCATAAAAACTGACGGCCTGACGGCTATTTCCCCCATTCCTTGCATTTCACAATGCTAGTATATTTAAGCACCAAAATTGACCCCGTGCCACGGCACGTGCAATAGCACGTGCGCCACGTGACCACTAGTGCGACAAGCTGGACTCATCTGCTCACCGGCTGCGTTGATTTGGTGTCGCTAGGTGGAGTGGTTTCCACGCCATAGGACCCCCAGTTGGCCAATGTCGGATTTTCCCGGAGGTTACCCCATCAAACACGTTTGCACGTGGCACGTGCTTTTCAATCGCCCCATATCTGACCCATACCATGTGGTAGCCGACACCCCGGGGCACAACATATTGGAACATTTTCAAAATCTAACGTGGAAATTTTTTGCAAAATCGATTTGAAAATAATTTTTCAAATTCGCCATAGGCTCAACATGGGGTAACTGTTCGTGACGATTACCCGAAATTTTGTCAATTATATTTTAAATAATTACCACCGTCAGTTGGGGTGCCTGCCCGAGATCCGATCCTAAAAATATCAGCAAATATAATTGACGAAATTTTTCGCAAATCGAATTTCCAATTTTCCCCCATGTTAACCCTATGGGAAAATGCACGTGCGGATTACCCCAAAACGGGTTAATTATATTTCAAGCGACCGGTACCAGCCGGTAGCTCCCCCATACGGGACCAAACGCTGAAAATGGCAAAAAATTCTACCGTGCCGTTTTTGAGGGATTCAAAATGACCCAAATCGCGGCAGAAACGCTAAACACCCCCCTAGAGAGGTAGCTCAGGTTGGGATTTTCAATAGAAAATCACAATTCTAAAGAATAGTGATTGTCTAATTGAAAAGTCCCAACCTTCGGATAGGCCCGGGCAGCGCTTGTCGAACAGCTCTGCGGATCCGAAGGTTGGGACTTTAATTGTGAAAAACCGCCCGCTCGCCGCCAAACGCAAACACCGCAAAACGCACGCCCAAAACGCAAACGCAAACTTCGCAAAAAAAAAACAATCGCCCGCCCGCCGAAAACCGCAGAAAAAACGCAAAAAACGCCGCAAAAAACGCCCGTCCGCCGCAAAACGCAAACACTGCAAAAAACGCAAACACCGCCGCCACAAAAAACGCCCGCATCGCCCGCCGCCAACGGCGAAACGCCGCAAAAAACGGCCGTCCGCCGCAAACCGCAACACCGCACTTAACGCCCGGCCGCCGGCAACCGCAAAACGTCGCAAAAAACGGCCGCCCGCCGCAAAGCACAAAAAACGCCGCAAAAAACGGCCGCCCGCCGCAAAAACGGCGCAAAAAACGGCCGCCCGCCGCCAAACGCAAGCACCGCAAAAACACCCGCATCGCCCGCCCGCCCGCCGCCAAACACAAAAACCGCAAAAAACGCAAACACCGTCGCAAAAAACGCCCGCAACGCACGCACGCCCGCCGCCAACCGCAAAACGCCGCAAAAAAACGGCCGCCCGCCGACAAACGCAACCACCGCCAAAAACGCAAAAACGGCCGCCCGCCGTCTAACGCAAACCCCGAAAAAACGCAAACACCGCCGCAAAAAACGCCCGCCGTAGGCAAAACGCAAACACTGACGCATTAAGACAAATATGGCGCCCTGCGGCAAATGTGGTGCATTCATATCTGCCGTTTAAGCAGCCATCCCTTAATTGCAGCGCATCCTAATCGTCCAATGTTCGACAAAGTTACGCACATTCTGCGCTTTGCGGCAAAAATGGCGCTTTGAGACAAACGTGGCGCACTGCAACAAACATGGCGCATTCGTTCATGTCGCTTAACAATTCATCCACCCACCAAATTCTAGCCCAATCGGACTTAAACTTACAAAGTTATGTACATTTGAACATTTCACTATAAAATATCTCCGCAACGGAGGTGCCCAGATTTGCACGTGTGCCACGTGACCACTGGTGGTGCAAGCAGGACTTGTCCCCTCACTGATTGCACCATTTCAGTGTTCCTGGCTTGTGCTGTTCTCGTGCTATAAGGCCACAAGTCGGCAAACACACGATAATCTGGGACGTACGCGACTCAAACACGTGGCCACGTGGCACGTGCCGGACCTTTGATAGCTTCACCGTTCACACCACGTGATGACCCATCGACGTGGCCATCAGCATGTAAAAGATGACCCCGGCCGGTGTCACCGTCTCTGAACAGTGGACGGCTAAACTCGAAAAACGGGAAAATTTAGGGAAATTTCACCTTTCGAATATATAATTTCCCCAGAATTTCGAATTTTTCATTTTACAAAAAAACCGAGATAGCAGTTTTTTAGCCCCTTTCATTTGGTGTCTAGATCCGTTTTCAGATCGACCCTATCATAAAAACTGACTGCCTGACGGCTATTTCCCCCATTCCTTGCATTTCACAATGCTAGTATAGTTAAGCACCAAAATTGACCCCGTGCCACGGCACGTGCAATAGCACGTGCGCCACGTGACCACTAGTGCGACAAGCTGGACTCATCTGCTCACCGGCTGCACTGATTTGGTGTCGCTAGCTGAAGTCGTTTCCGCGCCATAGAACCCCAAATAGGCCAATGTCGGATTTTCCCGGAGGTTACCCCATCAAACACGTTTGCACGTGGCACGTGCTTTTCAATCGCCCCATATCTGACCCATATCATGTGGTAGCCGACACCCCGGGGCACAACATATTGGAACATTTTCAAAATCTAACGTGGAAATTTTTTGCAAAATCGATTTGAAAATAATTTTTCGAATTCGCCATAGGCTCAACATGGGGTAACTGTCCGTGACGATTACCCGAAATTTTGTCAATTATATTTTAAATAATTACCACCGTCAGTTGGGGTGCCTGCCCGAGATCCGACCCTAAAAATATCAGCAAATATAATTGACGAAATTTTTCGCAAATCGCATTTTCAATTTTCCCCCATGTTAACCCTATGGGAAAATGCACGTGCCGATTACCCCAAAACGGGTTAATTATATTTCAAGCGACCGATGCCAGCCGGTAGCTCCCCGATACGGGACCAAACGCTGAAAATGGCAAAAAATTCTACCGTGCCGTTTTCGCGGGGATCAAAATGTCCTAAATCGCGGCCGAAACGCAAATGTCCCCCTAGAGAGGTAGCTCAGGTTGGGATTTTCAATAGAAAATCACAATTCTAAAGAATAGTGATTGTTCTTAACCCGCGCGGGGCTGGGGTCTCCAGCCGAACGCGCGGGGCTGGGGGGGGTAAATTTTACCCCCCCTGTTATCTCCCGAACTAACGGTCCGATTTGGAAAATTCAAACGCCAATCGAAAGATCTCATCACGAACTACTAAAAACATGTACTTAATTTAAAGTTTGAGGTCAAGGTCAAGGTCAGGTCAAGGGTACAAATTGCAAGTTTCTACAGTATCGGCCTTGCACCGTAGTTGCCGAAGAATGGAGTCATTGACTGAGACTGATCGCCCAAAACGTGTTCTTAGGCTACCAAGACAATATTCGTTGCATACAATATCATTCAGAGGTCAAGGTCAAGGTCAGGTCAGGTCAGGTCAGGTCACCAAAAAACAAAATATAGAAAAGGGCATGTGCGACACATGTTTTATGGGTCATTTTACTCATAGAATTCAATAGGCACACTCAATAAGTGATATGGACCACCTCTGGATGAATTTCAGGTCGAGGTCAGGTCAAGGTCAGGTCAAGTGAGGTCAAATTTTGAAGTTGGTTGTTAAGGCCTAAAAAGGTGTCTATCTGATGCAGTTTTTCACGGCGAATCGAATGGTGCTATTTTTGTTTCCGTACGAGGCCTAGAACTTCCAAAAAAGTCATTTTTCAAAAAATTTGTGTGTCGTGACGTCATAAAATTTTGAATAACTCCCACATTTTTGAACCGATTCTTCTAAAATTTGGTATGTAGGTGCACATAGACCACTTCTCTGACATATATTCCGGTTTTTTCGATAGACTTAAAAATTTGGATTTTATAATGATTTTCCCAAAAAAGTCAGTTTTTTGAAAAAATTTAGGCCCAAATCCAAAATTTTCAAAAAACCGAGATAGCCATTTGATAGACAAAGTAAAATTACGTATAACCTTTTTTGTTACGTCTTGATTCCTTTAAAAATGAAGATGTTAGCGGCGTTTGAACTTTTGCCGTTTTTCAGGCGAAAATGACGAACATGACGTCACTAAAACGTCAATTTCTCAAAAATTTTCCGACGGATTTCGCTCAAATTTTCAGGGAACGTGTCAAATTGATGTAAGAAAAGGTACTGAAAGTTTGGCGGCGCTGCGCGCCGCCGTTTTTGAGATATCGCAAAAATTCGCGAGGGGGGGTAAAATTTACCCCCCCCCAGCCCCGCGCGGGTTAATTGAAAAGTCCCAACCTTCGGATAGGCAGCGCTTGTCGAACAGCACTGCGGATCCGAAGGTTGGGACTTTAATCGTGAAAAACCGCCCGCCCGCCGCAAAACGCAAACACCGCAAAACGCGCAAAACGCACGCCCAAAACGCCAACGCAAACTTCGCAAAAAAAAAACAATCGCCCGCCCGCCGAAAACCGCAGAAAAAACGCACAAAATGCCTCAAAAAAAAACGCGCGTCCGCCGCAAAACACAAACACCGCAAAAACGCAAACACCGCCACCGCAAAAAAAACGCCCGCATCGCCCGCCGCCAACCGCGAAACGCTGCAAAAAACGGCCGCACGCCGCGAACCGCAAAACGCCGCAAAAACGGCCGCCCGCCGCAAACCGCTAAACGCCGCAAAAAACGACCGCCCGCCGCTAACCGCAAATAACGGCCGGTCGCCGGCAACCGCAAAACGCCGTAAAAAACGGCCGACCGCCGCAAACCACACAACGCCGCAAAAAACGGCCGCCCGCCGCAAACCGCAAAACGCCCCAAAAAACGGCCGCCCGCCGCAAACCGCCGCTAAAACGGCCGCCCGCCGCCAAACGCAAACAGCAAAAACACCCGCATCGCCCGCCCGCCCGCCGCCAAACACAAAAACCACAAAAAACGCAAACACCGCCGCAAAAAACGCCCGTAACGCACGCACGCCCGCCGCCAACCGCAAACCGCCGCAAAAAACGGCCGCCCGCCGCCAAACGCAAACACCGCCAAAACGCAAAAACGGCCGCCCGCCGTCAAACGCAAACCCCGAAAAAAACGCAAACACCGCCGAAAAAAAACGCCCGCCGTAGGCAAAACGCTAACACTGACGCATTAAGACAAATATGGCGCCCTGCGGCATATGTGGTGCATTCATATCTGCCGTGTAAGCAGCCATTGCTGAATTACAGCGCATCGTAATCGTCCAATGTTCGACAAAGTTGCGCACATTCTGCGCTTTGCGGCAAAAATGGCGCTTTGAGACAAATGTGGCGCACTGCAACAAACATGGCGCATTCGTTCATGTCGCTTAACAATTCATCCACCCACCAAATTCTAGCCCAATCGGACTTAAACTGAAAAAGTTATGTACATTTGAATATTTCACTATAAAATATCTCCGCAACGGAGGTGCCCAGATTTGCACGTGTGCCACGTGACCACTGGTGGTGCAAGCAGGACTTCTCCCCTCACTGATTGCACCATTTCAGTGTTCCTGGCTTGTGCTGTTTTCGTGCTATAAGGCCACAAATCGGCAAACACACGATAATCTGGGAGGTACGCGACTCAAACAAGTGGCCACGTGGCACGTGCCGGACCTTTGATAGCTTCACCGTTCACGCCACGTGATGACCCATCGACGTGGCCATCAGCAGGTAGAAGATGACCCCGACCGGTGTCACCGTCTCTGAACAGTGGACGGCTAAACTCGAAAAACGGGAAAATTTAGGGAAATTTCACCTTTCGAATATATAATTTCCCCAGAATTTTTATTTTGTCATTTTACAAAAAATCAGAGATAGCAGTTTTCTAACCCCCTTCATTCTGTGTCCATACCCGTTTTCAGATCGACCCTATCATAAAAACTGACGGCCTGACGGCTATTTCCCCCATTCCTTGCATTTCACAATGCTAGTATATTTAAGCACCAAAATTGACCCCGTGCCACGGCACGTGCAATAGCACGTGCGCCACGTGACCACTAGTGCGATAAGCTGGACTCATCTGCTCACCGGCTGCACTGATTTGGTGTCGCTAGTTGAAGTCGTTTCCACGCCATAGGACCCCCAGTTGGCCAGTGTCGGATTTTCCCGGAGGTTACCCCATCAAACACGTTTGCACGTGGCACGTGCTTTTCAATCGCCCCATATCTGACCCATACCATGTGGTAGCCGACACCCCGGTGCACAACATATTGGAACATTTTCAAAATCTAACGTGGAAATTTTTGGCAAAATCGATTTGAAAATAATATTTCGAAATCGCCATAGGCTCAACATGGGGTAACTGTCCCTGCCGATTACCCTAAGGAAGTATAATTATATTTTAAACGGCCACCACCGGCAGGTGGAGTCCCGACCCGAGAACCCACCCTAAAAAAACAATCCATTTCTAACGTGGAGTTTTTGCGCAAATCGCATTTGAAATTTTCCCCCATGTTAACCCTATGGGAAAATGCACGTGCCGATTACCCCAAAACGGGTTAATTATATTTCAAGCGACCGATGCCAGCCGGTAGCTCCCCCCTAGGGGACCAAACGCTGAAAATGGCAAGAAATTTTACCGTGCCGTTTTTGCGGGAGTCAAAATGTCCCAAATCGCGGCAGAAACGCTAAACACCCCCCTAGAGAGGTAGCTCAGGTTGGGATTTTCAATAGAAAATCACAATTCTAAAGAATAGTGATTGTTCTTAATTGAAAAGTCCCAACCTTCGGATAGGCCCGGGCAGCGCTTGTCGAACAGCACTGCGGATCCGAAGGTTGGGACTTTAATTGTGAAAAACCGCCCGCCCGCCGCAAAACGCGCAAAACCGCAAAACGCGCAAAACGGACGCCAAAACGCCAACGCAAATGCCGCAAAAAAAATCGCCCGCGAAAACCGCAAAAAACTCAAAAAAACGCAGCAAAAAATCAAAACCGCCCGCATCGCACGCACGCCAAACGCCAAAAAAACGCCCGTCCGCCGCAAAACGCGATCACCGCAAAAAACGCAAACCCCGCCGCCGCAAAAAAAAGCCCGCATCGCCCGCCGCCAACCGCGAAACGCCGCAAAAAACGACCGCCCGCCGCAAACCGCAACACCGCAAATAACGGCCGGCCGCCGGCGACCGCAAAACGCCGCAAAAAGCCGCCCGCCGCAAACCGCAAAAGGCCGCAAAAGAAACGGCCGCCCGCCACACACCGCCGCAAAAACGGCCGCCCGCCGCCAAACGCAAACACCGCAAAAACACCCGCATCGCCCGCCCGCCCGCCGCCAAACCCAAAAACCGCAAAAAACGCAAACACCGCCGCAAAAAACGCCCGCAACGCCCGCCCGCCCGTCGCCAACCGCAAAACGCCGCAAAAAAAACGGCCGCCCGCCGCCAAACACAAACACCGCAAAAAAAAACGCAAAAACGGCCGCCCGCCGCCTAACGCAAACACCGGAAAAAACGCAAACACCGCCGCAAAAAACGCCCGCCGTCCGTTAAACGCAAACACTGACGCATTAAGACAAATATGGCGCTCTGCGGCAAATGTGGTGCATTCATATCTGCCGTTTAAGCAGCCATCCCTTAATTACAGCGCATCCTTATCGTCCAATGTTCGACAAAGATACGCACATTCTGCGATTTGCGGCAAAAATGGCGCTTTGAGACAAACGTGGCGCATTGAGTCAAACGTGGCGCATTTGTTTCTGTTGCTTAACAATTCATCCACCCACCAAATTCTAGCCGAATCGGACTTAAACTGACAATGTTATGCACATTTGAATATTTTACTATAAGATATCTCCGCAAAGGAGGTGCCCAAATTTGCACGTGTGCCACGTGACCGCCGGTGGTGTAAGCAGGACTTGTCTCCTCACTGATTGCACCATTTCAGTGTTCCTGGCTTGTGCTGTTTTCGTGCTATAAGGCCACAAATCGGCAAACACACGATAATCTGGGAGGTACGCGACTCAAACACGTGGCCACGTGGCACGTGCCGGACCTCTGATAGCTTCACCGCTCACGCCACGTGATGACCCATCGACGTGGCCATCAGCATGTAAAAGATGACCCCGGCCGGTGTCACCGTCTCTGAACAGTGGACGGCTAAACTCGAAAAACGGGAAAATTTAGGGAAATTTCACCTTTCGAATATATAATTTCCCCAGAATTTTAAATTTTTCATTTTACAAAAAATCCGAGATAGCAGTTTTTTAGCCCCCTTCAATCTGTGCCTAAACCCGTTTTCAGATCGACCCTATCATAAAAACTGACGGCCTGACGGCTATTTCCCCCATTCCTTGCATTTCACAATGCTAGTATATTTAAGCACCAAAATTGACCCCGTGCCACGGCACATGCAATAGCACGTGCGACACGTGACCACTAGTGCGACAAGCTGGACTCATCTGCTCACCGGCTGCGTTGATTTGGTGTCGCTAGGTGGAGTGGTTTCCACGCCATAGGACCCCCAGTTGGCCAATGTCGGATTTTCCCGGAGGTTACCCCATCAAACACGTTTGCACGTGGCACGTGCTTTTCAATCGCCCCATATCTGACCCATACCACGTGGTAGCCGACACCCCGGTGCACAACATATTGGAACTTTTTCAAAATCTAACGTGGAAATTTTTGGCAAAATTGATTTGAAAATAATTTTTCGAAATCGCCATAGGCTCAGCATGGGGTAACTGTCCGTCAAGAATACCCGAAATTGTATCCTATGATTTTTAAATAATTACCCCCAGAAGGTGAGGTGCCAGCCCTAGATCCGATCCTAAAAATATCAGCAAATATAATTGACGAAATTTTTCGCAAATCGAATTTTAAATTTTACCCCATGTTAACCCTATGGGAAAATGCACGTGCCGATTACCCCAAAACGTGTCAATTATATTTTTTGTAACTTTGCCACAAGGTAGCTCCCCCACACGGGACCAAACGCTGAAAATGGCAAGAAAATCTAACTAGCCGTTTTTGCCCCAATCAAAATGTCCAAAATCGCGGCAGAAACGCTAAACACCCCCCTAGAGAGGTAGCTCAGGTTGGGATTTTCAATAGAAAATCACAATTCTAAAGAATAGTGATTTGTCTTAATTGAAAAGTCCCAACCTTCGGATAGGCCCGGGCAGCGCTTGTCGAACAGCACTGCGGATCCGAAGGTTGGGACTTTAATTGTGAAAAACCGCCCGCCCGCCGCCAAACGCAAACACCGCAAAACGCGCAAAACGCACGCCTAAAAGCCAACGCAAATGCCGCAAAAAAAAAACACAAAAAATCGCCCGCCCGCCCAAAACCGCAGAAAAAACGCACAAAATGCCGCAAAAAAAACGCGCGTCCGCCGCAAAACGCAAACACCGCAAAAAACGCAACCCACGCCGCCGCAAAAAAAACGCCCGCATCGCCCGCCGCCAACCGCGAAACGCCGCAAAAAACGGCCGCACGCCGCGAACCGCAAAACGCCGCAAAAACGGCCGCCCGCTGCAAACCGCTAAACGCCGCAAAAAACGACCGCCCGCCGCTAACCGCAAATAACGGCCGACCGCCGGCAACCGCAAAACGCCGTAAAAAAACGGCCGCCCGCCGCAAACCACAAAACGGCCGCCCGCCGCAAACCGCAAAATGACGCAAAAAAAACGGCCGCCCGCCGCAAACCGCCGCTAAAACGGCCGCCCGCCGCCAAACGCAAACAGCAAAAACACCCGCATCGCCCGCCCGCCCGCCGTCAAACACAAAAACCGCAAAAAACGCAAACACCGCCGCAAAAAAACGCCCGCAACGCACGCACGCCTGCCGCCAACCGCAAAACGCCGTAAAAAAAACGGCCGCCCGCCGCCAAACGCAAACACCACCAAAAACGCAAAAACGGCCGCCCGCCGTCAAACGCAACCACCGAAAAAAACGCAAACACCGCCGCAAAAAAAAAACGCCCGCCATAGGCAAAACGCAAACACTGACGCATTAAGACAAATATGGCGCCCTGCGGCAAATGCGGTGCATTCATATCTGCCGTTTAAGCAGCCATCCCTTAATTACAGCACATCCTAATCGTCCAATGTTCGACAAAGTTACGCACATTCTGCGCTTTGCGGCAAAAATGGCGCTTTGAGACAAACGTGGCGCACTGCAAAAAACATGGCGCATTCGTTCATGTCGCTTTACAATTCATCCACCCACCAAATTCTAGCCCAATCGGACTTAAACTGAAAAAGTTATGTACATTTGAATATTTCACTATAAAATATCTCCGCAACGGAGGTGCCCAGATTTGCACGTGTGCCACGTGACCACCGGTGGTGTAAGCAGGACTTGTCCCCTCACCGGTTGAACTATTTTAGGCTTCCTGACTGGTGCTGTTTTCGTGCTATAACGCCACAAATCGGCAAACACACGATAATCTGGGAGGTACGCGACTCAAACACGTGGCCACATGGCACGTGCCGGACCTCTGATAGCTTCACAGTTCACGCCACGTGATGACCCATCGGCGTGGCCATCAGCAAGTAAAAGATGACCCCGGCCGGTGTCACCGTCTCTGAACAGTGGACGGCTAAACTCGAAAAACGGGAAAATGTAGGGAAATTTCACTTTTCGAATATATAATTTCCCCAGAATTTTAAATTTTTCATTTTACAAAAAATTCGAGATAGCAGTTTTTTAGCCCCCTTCATTCTGTGCCTACACCCGTTTTCAGATCGACCCTATCTTAAAAACTGACGGCCTGACGGCTATTTCCCACATTCCTTGCATTTCACAATGCTAATATATTTAAGCACCAAAATTGACCCCGTGCCACGGCACGTGCAATAGCACGTGCGCCACGTTACCACTAGTGCGACAAGCTGGACTCATCTGCTCACCGACTGCGTTGATTTGGTGTCGCTAGGTGGAGTGGTTTCCACGCCATAGGACCCCCAGTTGGCCAATGTCGGATTTTCCCGGAGGTTACCCCATCAAACACGTTTGCACGTGGCACGTGCTTTTCAATCGCCCCATATCTGACCCATACCATGTGGTAGCCGACACCCCGGTGCACAACATATTGGAACGTTTTCAAAATCTAACGTGGAAATTTTTGGCAAAATCGATTTGAAAATAATTTTTCGAATTCGCCATAGGCTCAACATGGGGTAACTGTTTGTAACGATTACCCGAAATTTTGTCAATTATATTTTAAATAATTACCACCATGAGGTGGGGTCCCGGCCCGAGATTCGACCCTAAAAATATAATTCATTTCTAACGTGGAGTTTTTGCGCAAATCGCATTTTAAAATTTTCCCCATGTTAACCCTATGGGAAAATGCACGTGCCGATTACCCCAAAACGTGTCAATTATATTTTTTGCAACTTTGCCGAAAGGTAGCTCCCCGATACGGGACCAAACGCTGAAAATGGCAAGAAATTCTACCGTGCCGTTTTCTTCCCTGTCAAAATGTCCAAAATCGCGGCAGAAACGCTAAACACCCCCCTAGAGAGGTAGCTCAGGTTGGGATTTTCAATAGAAAATCACAATTCTAAAGAATAGTGATTGTTCTTAATTGAAAAGTCCCAACCTTCGGATAGCCCGGGCAGCGCTTGTCGAACAGCTCTGCGGATCCGAAGGTTGGGACTTTAATTGTGAAAAACCGCCCGCCCGCCGCCAAACGCAAACACCGCAAAACGCACGCCCAAAATGCAAACGCAAAGTTCGCAAAAAAACATCGCCCGCCCGCCGAAAACGCAGAAAAAACGCAAAAAACGCCGCAAAAAAACGCCCGTCCGCCGCAAAACGCAAACACCGCAAAAAAACGCTAACACCGCCGCCACAAAAAAACGCCCGCATCGCCCGCCGCCAACGGCGAAACGCCGCAAAAACGGCCGCCCGTCGCAAACCGCAACAACGCAAATAACGCTCGGCCGCCGGCAACCGCAAAACGCCGCAAAAAACGGCCGCCCGCCGCAAACCACAAAAAACGCCGCAAAAAACGGCCGCACGCCGCAAACCACAAAAAAAAAAACGCCGCAAAAAAAACGGCCGCCCGCCGCAAACCGCCGCAAAAAACGGCCGCCCACCGCAAACCACAAAAAAACGCCGCAAAAAAACGGCCGGCGCACTGCAACAAACATGACGCATTCGTTCACGTCGCTTAACAATTCATCCACCCACCAAATTCTAGCCCAATCGGACTTAAACTGAAAAAGTTATGTACATTTGAATATCTCACTATAAAATATCTCCGCAACGGAGGTGCCCAGATTTGCACGTTTGCCACGTGACCACCGGTGGTGCAAGCAGGACTTGTCCCCTCACTGATGGCACCATTTCAGTGTTCCTGGCTTGTGCTGTTTTTGTGCTATAAGGCCACAAATCGGCAAACACACGATAATCTGGGAGGCATGTGACTCAAACACGTGGCCACGTGGCACGTGCCGGACCTTTGATAGCTTCACCAATCACGCCACGTGATGACCCATCGACGTGGCCATCAGCATGTAAAAGATGACCCCGGCCGGTGTCACCGTCTCTAAACAGTGGACGGCTAAACTCGAAAAACGGGAAAATTTAGGGAAATTTCACCTTTCGAATATATAATTTCCTCAGAATTTTAAATTTTTCATTTAACAAAAAATCCGAGATAGCAGTTTTTTAGCCCCCTTCATTCTGTGCCTATACCTGTTTTCTGATCGACCCTATCATAAAAACTGACGGCCTGACGGCTATTTCCCCCATTCCTTGCATTTCACAATGCTAGTATCTTTAAGCACCAAAATTGACCACGTGCCACGGCACGTGCAATAGCACGTGCGCCACGTGACCACTAGTGCGACAAGCTGGACTCATCTGCTCACCGGCTATACTGATTTGGTGTCGCTAGATGAAGTCGTTTCCGCGCCATAGAACCCCGAGTAGGCCAATGTCGGATTTTCCCGGAGGTTACCCCATCAAACACGTTTGCACGTGGCACGTGCTTTTCAATCGCCCCATATCTGACCCATACCATGTGGTAGCCAACACCCCGGTGCACAACATATTGGAACATTTTCAATATCTAACGTGGAATTTTTTGGCAAAATCGATTCAAAAATAATTTTTCGAAAATGCCATAGGCTCAACATGGGGTAACTGTCCGTCAAGATTACCCGAAATTGTACCCTATGATTTTTAAATAATTAACATCAAAAGGTGAGGTGCCAGGCCGAGATTCGATCCTAAAAATATCAGCAAATATAATTGACGAAATTTTTCGCAAATCGAATTTCCAATTTTCCCCCATGTTAACCCTATGGGAAAATGCACGTGCCGATTACCCCAAAACGGGTTAATTATATTTCAAGCGACCGATGCCAGCCGGTAGCTCCCCGATACGGGACCAAACGCTGAAAATGGCAAAAAATTCTACCGTGCCGTTTTTCTCGGAATCAAAATGTCCTAAATCGCGGCCGAAACGCTAAACACCCCCCTAGAGAGGTAGCTCAGGTTGGGATTTTCAATAGAAAATCACAATTCTAAAGAATAGTGATTGTTCTTAATTGAAAAGTCCCAACCTTCGGATAGGCCCGGGCAGCGCTTGTCGAACAGCACTGCGGATCCGAAGGTTGGGACTTTAATTGTGAAAAACCGCCCGCCCGCCGCAAAACCGCAAAACGCACGCCCAAAACGCCAACGCAAACTCCGCAAAAAAGAATCGCCCGCCCGCCGAAAACTGCAGAAAAAACGCAACAAACGCCGCCAAAAACCACCCGTCCGCCGCAAAACGCAACGCCGCAAAAACGCAAACACCGCCGCCGCAAAAAGAAACCGCATCGCCCGCCTCCAACGGCGAAACGCCGCAAAAAACGGCCGCCCGCCGCAAACCGCAACACCGCAAATAACGCCCGGCCGCCGGCAACCGCATAACGCCGCAAAAAACGGCCGCCCGCCGCAAACCACAAAAACGCCGCAAAAAACGGCCGCCCGCCGCAAACCGCAAAACGCTGCAAAAAAACGGCCGCCCAACGCAAATCGCAAAACGCCGCAAAAAACGGCCGCCCGCCGCAAACCGCCGCTAAAACGGCCGCCCGCCGCCAAACGCAAACACCGCAAAAACACCCGCATCGCCCGCCCGCCCGGCGCCAAACACAAAAACCGCAAAAAACGCGAACACCGCCACAAAAACGCCCGCAACGCACGCACGCCCGCCACCAACCGCAAAACGCCGCAAAAAACGTCCGCCCGCCGCCAAACGCAAACACCGCCAAAAACGCAAAAACGGCCGCCCGCCCTCAAACGCAAACACCAAAAAAAACGCAAACACCGCCGCAAAAAACGCCCGCCGTAGGCAAAATGCAAACACTGACGCATTAAGACAAATATGGCGCCCTGAGGCAAATGTGGTGCATTCATATCTGCCGTTTAAGCAGCCATTCCTTAATTACAGCGCATCCTAATCGTCCCATGTTCGACAAAGTTACGCACATTCTGCGCTTTGCGGCAAAAATGGCGCTTTTAGACAAACGTGGCGCACTGCAAAAACATGGCGCATTCGTTCATGTCGCGTAACAATTCATCCACCCACCAAATTCTAGCCCAATCGGACTTAAACTTACAAAGTTATGTACATTTGAATATTTCACGATAAAATATCTCCGCAAAGGAGGAGCCCAGCTGAACACGTGTGCCAGGTGACCACTGGTGATGAAAGCAGGACCTGTCCCCTCACCGACTGACCCGATTTAGTGTTCTTGGCTGGTTCTGTTTCCACGCTATACGGCCACCAGTTGGCCAAAACACCATTATGTGGGAGGTACTCGGCTCAAACACGTGGCCACGTGGCACGTGCAGGACCTTTGACAGCCTAACGGCTCACGCCACGTCATGACCAATATAAGTGGCCATCGGCATGTAAAAGATGACCCCGGCCGGTGTCACCGTCCCTGAACAGTGGACTGCTAAACTCGAAAAACGGGAAAATTAAGGGAAATTTCACCTTTCGAATATATAATTTCCCCAAAATTTTGAATTTTTCATTTTACAAAAAATCCGAGATAGCAGTTTTCTAGCCCCCTTCATTCTGTGCCTACACCCGTTTTCAGATCGACTCTATCATAAAAACTGACGGCCTGACGGCTATTTCCCCCATTCCTTGCATTTCACAATGTTGGTGTATTTAAGAACAAAAATTGACCCCGTGCCACGGCACGTGCAATAGCACGTGCGCCACGTGACCACTGGTGCGACAAGCTGGACTCATCTGCTCACCGGCTGCATTGATTTGGTGTCGCTAGATGAAGTCGTTTCCGCGCCATAGGACCCCCAGTTGGACAATGTCGGATTTTCCCGGAGGTTACCCCATCAAACACGTTTGCACGTGGCACGTGCTTTTCAATCGCCCCATATCTGACCCATACCATGTGGTAGCCGACACCCTGGTGCACAACATATTGGAACGTTTTCAAAATCTAACGTGGAAATTTTTTGCAAAATCGATTTGAAAATAATTTTTCGAAATCGCCATAGGCTCAACATGGGGTAACTGTCCGTCACGATTACCCGAAACTGTACCCTATGATTTTTAAATAATTACCCCCAGAAGGTGAGGTGCCAGCCCAAGAACTGACCCTAAAAAAGTGGACAAATATTACTGAACAGATTTTGCGCAAATCGCATTTTTAATTTTTCCCCATGTTAACCCTATGGGAAAATGCACGTGCCGATTACCCCAAAACGGGTTAATTATATTTCAAGCGACCGGTACCAGCCGGTAGCTCCCCCACACGGGACCAAACGCTGAAAATGGCAAGAAAATCTACCGAGCCGTTTCGGCGGCGATCAAAATGACCCAAATCGCGGCAGAAACACTAAACACCCCCCTAGAGAGGTAGCTCAGGTTGGGATTTTCAATAGAAAATCACAATTCTAAAGAATAGTGATTGTTCTTAATTGAAAAGTCCCAACCTTCGGATACCCGGGCAGCGCTTGTCGAACAGCACTGCGGATCCGAAGGTTGGGACTTTAATTGTGAAAAACCGCCCGCCCGCCGCAAAACCGCAAAACGCGCAAAACGCACGCCCAAAACGCCAACGCAAACTTCGCAAAAAAACAATCGCCCGCGCGCCGAAAACCGCAGAAAAAACGCAAAAAAACGCCGCCAAACACCGCCCGTCCGCCGCAAAACGCAAACACCGCAAAAAACGCAAACAACGCCGCCGCAAAAAAACGCCCGCATCGCCCGCCGCCAACCGCGAAACGCCGCAAAAAACGGCCGCACGCCGCGAACCGCAAAACGCCGCAAAAAAACGACCGCCCGCCGCCCGCCGCTAACCGCAAATAACGGCCGGCCGCCGGCAACCTCAAAACGCCGTAAAAAACGGCCGCCCGCCGCAAACCGCAAAACGCCGCAAAAAACGGCCGCCCGCCGCAAACCGCAAAACGCCGCAAAAAACGGCCGCCCGCCGCAAACCGCCGCTAAAACGGCCGCCCGCCGCCAAACACAAACAGCAAAAACACCCGCATCGCCCGCCCGCCCGCCGCCAAACACAAAAACCGCAAAAAAAACGCAAACACCGCCGCAAAAAAACGCCCGCAACGCACGCACGCCCGCCGCCAACCGCAAAACGCCGCAAAAAACGGCCGCCCGCCGCCAAACGCAAACACCGCCAAAAACGCAAAAACGGCCGCCCGCCGTCAAACGCAAACCCCGAAAAAAAAACGCAAACGCCGCCGCAAAAAACGCCCGCCGTAGGCAAAACGCAAACACTGACGCATTAAGACAAATATGGCGCCCTGCGGCAAATGTGGTGCATTCATATCTGCCGTTTAAGCAGCCATCCTTTAATTACAGCGCATCCTAATCGTCCAATGTTCGACAAAGTTACGCACATTCTGCGCTTTGCTGCAAAAAATGGCGCTTTGAGACAAACGTGGCGCACTGCAACAAACGTGGCGCATTCGTTTATGTCGCTTAACAATTCATCCACCCACGAAATTCTAGCCCAATCGGACTTAAACTGAAAAAGTTATGTACATTTGAATATTTCACTATAAAATATCTCCGCAACGGAGGTGCCCAGATTTGCACGTGTGCCACGTGACCACCGGTGGTGCAAGCAGGACTTGTCCCCTCACTGATTGCACCATTTCAGTGTTCCTGGCTTGTGCTGTTTTCGTGCTATAAGGCCACAAATCGGCAAACACACGGTAATCTGGGAGGTACGCGACTCAAACACGTGGCCACGTGGCACGTGCCGGACCTCTGATAGCTTCACCGTTCACGCCACGTGATGACCCATCGACGTGGCCATAAGCATGTAAAAGATGACCCCGGCCGGTGTCACCGTCTCTGAACAGTGGACGGCTAAACTCGAAAAACTGGAAAATTTAGGGAAATTTCACCTTTCGAATATATAATTTCCCCAGAATTTTAAATTTTTCATTTCACAAAAAATCCGAGATAGCAGTTTTCTAGCCCCCTTCATTCTGTGCCTATACCCGTTTTCAGATTGACCCTATCATAAAAACTGACGGCCTGACGGGTATTTCCCCCATTCCTTGCATTTCACAATGCTAGTATATTTAAGCACAAAAATTGACCCCGTGCCACGGCACGTGCAATAGCACGTGCGCCACGTGACCACTGGTGCAACAAGCTGGACTCATCTGCTCACCGGCTGCGTTGATTTGGTGTCGCTAGGTGGAGTGGTTTCCACGCCATAGGACCCCCAGTTGGCCAATGTCGGATTTTCCCGGAGGTTACCCCATCAAACACGTTTGCACGTGGCACGTGCTTTTCAATCGCCCCATATCTGACCCATACCATGTGGTAGCCGACACCCCGGGGCACAACATATTGGAACATTTTCAAAATCTAACGTGGAAATTTTTTGCAAAATCCATTTGAAAATAATTTTTCGAATTCGCCATAGGCTCAACATGGGGTAACTGTTTGTGACGATTACCCGAAATTTTGTCAATTATATTTTAAATAATTACCACCGTCAGTTGGGGTGCCAGCCCGAGATCCGACCCTAAAAATATCAGCAAATATAATTGACGAAATTTTTCGCAAATCGAATTTTCAATTTTCCCCCATGTTAACCCTATGGGAAAATGCACGTGCCGATTACCCCAAAACGGGTTAATTATATTTCAAGCGACCGATGCCAGCCGGTAGCTCCCCGATACGGGACCAAACGCTGAAAATGGCAAGAAATTCTACCGTGCCGTTTCGGCGGCGATCAAAATGACCAAAATCGCGGCAGAAACGCTAAACACCCCCCTAGAGAGGTAGCTCAGGTTGGGATTTTCAATAGAAAATCACAATTCTAAAGAATAGTGATTGTTCTTAATTGAAAAGTCCCAACCTTCGGATAGGCCCGGGCAGCGCTTGTCGAACAGCACTGCGGATCCGAAGGTTGGGACTTTAATTGTGAAAAACCGCCCGCCCGCCGCCAAACGCAAACACCGCAAAACGCGCAAAACGCACGCCTAAAACGCCAACGCAAACTTCGCAAAAAAACAATCGCCCGCCCGCCGAAAACCGCAGAAAAACGCACAAAATGCCGCAAAAAACGCGCGTCCGCCGCAAAACACAAACACCGCAAAAAACGCAAACACCGCCGCCGCAAAAAAAACGCCCGCATCGCCCGCCGCCAACCGCGAAACGCCGCAAAAAACGGCCGCACGCCGCGAACCGCAAAACGCCGCAAAAACGGCCGCCCGCCGCAAACCGCTAAACGCCGCAAAAAACGACCGCCCGCCGCCCGCCGCTAACCGCAAATAACGGCCGGCCGCCGGCAACCGCAAAACGCCGTAAAAAACGGCCGCCCACCGCAAACCACAAAACGCCGCAAAAAACGGCCGCCCGCCGCAAAACGTAAAACGCCGCAAAAAACGGTCGCCCGCCGCAAACCGCCGTTAAAACGGCCGCCCGCCGCAAAACGCAAACAGCAAAAAAACCCGCATCGCCCACCCGCCGCCAAACACAAAAACCGCAAAAACGCAAACACTGCCGCAAAAAACGCCCGCAACGCACGCACGCCCGCCGCCAACCGCAAAACGCCGCAAAAACGGCCGCCCGCCGCCAAACGCAACCACCGCTAAAAACGCAAAAACGGCCGCCCGCCGTCAAACGCAAACCCCGAAAAAACGCAAACACCGCCGCAAAAAACGCCCGCCGTAGGCAAAACGCAAACACTGACGCATTAAGACAAATATGGCGCCCTGCAGCAAATGTGGTGCATTCATATCTGCCGTTTAAGCAGCCATCCCTTAATTACAGCGCATCCTAATCGTCCAATGTTCGACAAAGTTACGCACATTCTGCGCTTTGCGGCAAAAATGGCGCTTTGAGACAAACGTGGCGCACTGCAACAAACATGGCGCATTCGTTCATGTCGCTTAACAATTCATCCACCCACCAAATTCTAGCCCAATCGGACTTAAACTTACAAAGTTATGTACATTTGAACATTTCACTATAAAATATCTCCGCAACGGAGGTGCCCAGATTTGCACGTGTGTCACGTGACCACTGGTGGTGTAAGCAGGACTTGTCCCCTCACTGATTGCACCATTTCAGGCTTCCTGACTGGTGCTGTTTTCGTGCTATAACGCCACAAATCGGCAAATACACGATAATCTGGGAGGTACGCGACTCAAACACGTGGCCACGTGGCACGTGCCGGACCTCTGATAGCTTCACCGCTCACGCCACGTGATGACCCATCGACGTGGCCATCAGCATGTAAAAGATGACCCCGGCCGGTGTCACCGTCTCTGAACAGTGGACGGCTAAACTCGAAAAACGGGAAAATTTAGGGAAATTTCACCTTTCGAATATATAATTTCCCCAGAATTTTAAATTTTTCATTTTACAAAAAATCCGAGATAGCAGTTTTTTAGCCCCCTTCATTCTGTGCCTATACCCGTTTTCAGATCGACCCTATCATAAAAACTGACGGCCTGACGGCTATTTCCCCCATTCCTTGCATTTCACAATGCTAGTATATTTTAGCACCAAAACTGACCACGTGCCACGGCACGTGCAATAGCACGTGCGCCACGTGACCACTAGTGCGACAAGCTGGACTCATCTGCTCACCGGCTACACTGATTTGGTGTCGCTAGATGAAGTCGTTTCCGCGCCATAGAACCCCGAGTAGGCCAATGTCGGATTTTCCAGGAGGTTACCCCATCAAACACGTTTGCACGTGGCACGTGCTTTTCAATCGCCCCATATCTGACCCATACCATGTGGTAGCCAACACCCCGGTGCACAACATATTGGAACATTTTCAAAATCTAACGTGGAAATTTTTTGCAAAATCGATTTGAAAATAATTTTTCGAATTCGCCATAGGCTCAACATGGGGTAACTGTTTGTGACGATTACCCGAAATTTTGTCAATTATATTTTAAATAATTACCACCGTCAGTTGGGGTGCCAGCCCGAGATCCGACCCTAAAAATATCAGCAAATATAATTGACGAAATTTTTCGCAAATCGAATTTCCAATTTTCCCCCATGTTAACCCTATGGGAAAATGCACGTGCGGATTACCCCAAAACGGGTTAATTATATTTCAAGCGACCGATGCCAGCCGGTAGCTCCCCGATACGGGACCAAACGCTGAAAATGGCAAAAAATTCTACCGTGCCGTTTTTGAGGGATTCAAAATGACCCAAATCGCGGCAGAAACGCTAAACACCCCCCTAGAGAGGTAGCTCAGGTTGGGATTTTCAATAGAAAATCACAATTCTAAAGAATAGTGATTGTCTAATTGAAAAGTCCCAACCTTCGGATACCCGGGCAGCGCTTGTCGAACAGCACTGCGGATCCGAAGGTTGGGACTTGAATTGTGAAAAACCGCCCGCCCGCCGCCAAACGCAAAACCGCAAAACGCAAACGCAAACTTCGCCAAAAAACAATCGCCCGCCCGCCGAAAACCGCAGAAAAAAACGCCGCAAAAAAAACGCCCGTCCGCCGCAAAACGCAAACACAGCCGCCGCAAAAAAAAACCGCATCGCCCGCCGCCAACCGCGCAACGCCGCAAAAAACGGCCGGCCGCCGGCAACCGCAAAACGCCGCAAAAAACGGCCGGCCACCGCAAACCGCAAAACGCCGCTAAAAACGGCATTCCGCCGCAAACCACAAAACGCCGCAAAAAAACGGCCGCCCGCCGCAAACCGCCGCTAAAACGGCCGCCCGCCGCCAAACGCAAAAACACCCGCATCGCCCGCCCGCCCGCCGCCAAACACAAAAACCGCAAAAAACGCAAACACCGCCGCAAAAACGCCCGCAACGCACGCCCGCCCGCCGCAAACCGCAAAACGCCGCAAAAAACGGCCGCCTGCCGCCAAACGCAAACACCGCAAAAAAACGCAAAAATAGCCGCCCGCCGTCAAACGCAAACCCCGAAAAAACGCAAACACCGCCGCAAAAACGCCCGCCGTAGGCAAAACGCAAACACTGACGCATTAAGACAAATATGGCGCCCTGCGGCAAATGTGGTGCATTCATATCTGCCGTTTAAGCAGCCATCCCTTAATTACAGCGCACAGTAATCGTCCAATGTTCGACAAAGTTAGGCATATTCTGCGATTTGCGACAAAAATGGCGCTTTGAGACAAACATGGCGCACTGCAACAAACGTGGCGCACTCGTTCCTGTCGCTTAACATGTCATCCACCCACCAAATTCTAGCCTAATCGGACTTAAACTTACAAAGTTATGTACATTTGAATATTTCACTATAAAATATCTCCGCAACGGAGGTGCCCAGATTTGCACGTTTGCCACTTGACCACCGGTGGTGGAAGCAGGACTTGTCCCCTCACTGATTGCACCATTTCAGTGTTCCTGGCTTGTGCTGTTTTCGTGCTATAAGGCCACAAGTCGGCAAACACACGATAATCTGGGAGGTACGTGACTCAAACACGTGGCCACGTGGCACGTGCCGGACCTCTGATAGCTTCACCGTTCACGCCACGTGATGACCCATCGACGTGGCCATCAGCATGTAAAAGATGACCCCGGCCGGTGTCACCGTCTCTGAACAGTGGACGGCTAAACTCGAAAAACGGGAAAATTTAGGGAAATTTCACCTTTCGAACATATAATTCCCCCAGAATTTTTAATTTTTCATTTTACGAAAAATCCGAGATAGCAGTTTTCTAGCCCCCTTCAGTCTGTGTCTATACCCGTTTTCAGATCGACCCTATCATAAAAACTGACGGCCTGACGGCTATTTCCCCCATTCCTTGCATTTCACAATGCTAGTATATTTAAGCACCAAAATTGACCCCGTGCCACGGCACGTGCAATAGCACGTGCGCCACGTGACCACTAGTGCGACAAGCTGGACTCATCTGCTCACCGGCTGCACTGATTTGGTGTCGCTAGCTGAAGTCGTTTCCGCGCCATAGAACCCCAAATAGGCCAATGTCGGATTTTCCCGGAGGTTACCCCATCAAACACGTTTGCACGTGGCACGTGCTTTTCAATCGCCCCATATCTGACCCATACCATGTGGTAGCCGACACCCCAGGGCACAACATATTGGAACATTTTCAAAATCTAACGTGGAAATTTTTTGCAAAATCGATTTGAAAATAATTTTTCGAATTCGCCATAGGTTCAACATGGGGTAACTGTTTGTGACGATTACCCGAAATTTTGTCAATTATATTTTAAATAATTACCACCGTCAGTTGGGGTGCCAGCCCGAGATCCGACCCTAAAAATATCAGCAAATATAATTGACGAAATTTTTCGCAAATCGAATTTCCAATTTTCCCCCATGTTAACCCTATGGGAAAATGCACGTGCCGATTACCCCAAAACGGGTTAATTATATTTCAAGCGACCGATGCCAGCCGGTAGCTCCCCGATACGGGACCAAACGCTGAAAATGGCAAGAAATTCTACCGTGCCGTTTTCGAGGGTATCAAGATGACCCAAATCGCGGCAGAAACGCTAAACACCCCCCTAGAGAGGTAGCTCAGGTTGGGATTTTCAATAGAAAATCACAATTCTAAAGAATAGTGATTTGTCTTAATTGAAAAGTCCCAACCTTCGGATAGGCCCGGGCAGCGCTTGTCGAACAGCTCTGCGGATCCGAAGGTTGGGACTTTAATTGTGAAAAACCGCCCGCCCGCCACCACCGCAAAACGCACGCCCAAAACGCAAACGCAAACTTCGCAAAAAACAATCGCCAGCCCGCCGAAAACCGCAGAAAAAAAACGCAAAAAACGCCGCAAAAAACGCCCGTCCGCCGCAAAACGCAAACACCGCAAAAAAACGCTAACACCGCCGACACAAAAAAACGCCCGCATCGCCCGCCGCCAACGGCGAAACGCCGCAAAAGCGGCCGCCCGCCGCAAACCGCAACAACGCAAATAGCGCCCGGCCGCCGGCAACCGCAAAACGCCGCAAAAAACGGCCGCCCGCCGCAAACCACAAAAAAAAACGCCGCAAAAACGGCCGCCCGCCGCAAACCACAAAAAACGCCGCAAAAAACGGCCGCCCGCCGCAAACCGCAAAACGCCGCAAAAAACGGCCGCCCACCGCAAACCGCCGCTAAAACGGTCGCCCGCCGCCAAACGCAAACAGCAAAAACACCCGCATCGCCCGCCCGCCCGCCGCCAAACACAAAAACCGCAAAAAACGCAAACACCGCCGCAAAAAACGCCCGCAACGCACGCACGCCCGCCGCCAACCGCAAAACGCCGCGGCCGCCAAACGCAAACACCGCCAAAAACGCAAAAACGGCCGCCCGCCGTCAAACGCAAACACCGCAAAACGCGCAAAACGCGTTTTGCGCCGCCAACCGCGAAACGCTGCAAAAAACGGCCGCACGCCGCGAACCACAAAACGCCGCAAAAACGGCCGCCCGCCGCAAACCGCTAAACGCCGCAAAAAACGACCGCCCGCCGCTAACCGCAAATAACGGCCGGTCGCCGGCAACCGCAAAACGCCGTAAAAAACGGCCGCCCGCCGCAAACCACAAAACGCCGCAAAAAACGGCCGCCCGCCGCAAACCCCAAAACGCCCCAAAAAACGGCCGCCCGCCGCAAACCGCCGCTAAAACGGCCGCCCGCCGCCAAACGCAAACAGCAAAAACACCCGCATCGCCCGCCCGCCCGCCGCCAAACACAAAAACCGCAAAAAACGCAAACACCGCCGCAAAAACGCCCGTAACGCACGCACGCCCGCCGCCAACCGCAAAACGCCGCAAAAAACGGCCGCCCGCCGCCAAACGCAAACACCGCCAAAAACGCAAAAACGGCCGCCCGCCGTCAAACGCAAACACCGAAAAAAAACGCAAACACCGCCGCAAAAAAACGCCCGCCGTAGGCAAAACGCTAACACTGACGCATTAAGACAAATATGGCGCCCTGCGGCATATGTGGTGCATTCATATCTGCCGTGTAAGCAGCCATTGCTGAATTACAGCGCATCGTAATCGTCCAATGTTCGACAAAGTTGCGCACATTCTGCGCTTTGCGGCAAAAATGGCGCTTTGAGACAAATGTGGCGCACTGCAACAAACATGGCGCATTCGTTCATGTCGCTTAACAATTCATCCACCCACCAAATTCTAGCCCAATCGGACTTAACTGAAAAAGTTATGTACATTTGAATATTTCACTATAAAATATCTCCGCAACGGAGGTGCCCAGATTTGCACATGTGCCACGTGACCACTGTTGGTGCAGGCAGGACTTCTCCCCTCACTGATTGCACCATTTCAGTGTTCCTGGCTTGTGCTGTTTTCGTGCTATAAGGCCACAAATCGGCAAACACACGATAATCTGGGAGGTACGCGACTCAAACAAGTGGCCACGTGGCACGTGCCGGACCTTTGATAGCTTCACCGTTCACGCCACGTGATGACCCATCGACGTGGCCATCAGCATGTAAAAGATGACCCCGGCCGGTGTCATCGTCACTGAACAGTGGACGGCTAAACTTGAGAAACGGGAAAATTTAGGGAAATTTCACCTTTCTAATATATAATTTCCCTAGAATTTTAAATTTTTCATTTTACAAAAAATCCGAGATAGCAGTTTTCTAGCACCGTTCATTCTGTGTCTATACCCGTTTTCAGATCGACTCTATCATAAAAACTGACGGCCTGACGGCTATTTCCCCCATTCCTTGCATTTCACAATGCGAGTGTATTTAAGAACAAAAATTGACCCCGTGCCACGGCACGTGCAATAGCACGTGCGCCACATGACCACCAGTGCTACAAGCTGGACTCATCTGCTCACCGGCTGCACTGATTTGGTGTCGCTAGATGAAGTCGTTTCCACGCCATAGGACCCCCAGTTGGTCAATGTCGGATTTTCCCGGAGGTTACCCCATCAAACACGTTTGCACGTGGCACGTGCTTTTCAATCGCCCCATATCTGACCCATACCACGTGGTAGCCGACACCCCGGGGCACAACATATTGGAACATTTTCAAAATCTAACGTGGAAATTTTTGGCAAAATCGATTTGAAAATAATTTTTCGAATTCGCCATAGGCTCAACATGGGGTAACTATCCGTCCCGATTACCCCAAGGAAGTATAATTATATTTTAAACGGCCACCACCGGCAGGTGGAGTCCCGACCCGAGAACCCATCCTAAAAAAACAATCCATTTCTAACGTGGAGTTTTTGCGCAAATCGCATTTTAAATTTTTCCCCATGTTAACCTTATGGGAAAATGCACGTGCCGATTACCCCAAAACGGGTTAATTATATTTCAAGCGACCGATGCCAGCCGGTAGCTCCCCCATAGGGGACCAAACGCTGAAAATGGCAAGAAATTCTACCGTGCCGTTTTTGCGGGAGTCAAAATGTCCCAAATCGCGGCAGAAACGCTAAACACCCCCCTAGAGAGGTAGCTCAGGTTGGGATTTTCAATAGAAAATCACAATTCTAAAGAATAGTGATTGTTCTTAATTGAAAAGTCCCAACCTTCGGATAGGCCCGGGCAGCGCTTGTCGAACAGCACTGCGGATCCGAAGGTTGGGACTTTAATTGTGAAAAACCGCCCGCCCGCCGCAAAACGCAAACACCGCAAAACGCGCAAAACGCACGCCATAAACGCCAACGCAAACTTCGCAAAAAACAATCGCAAGCCCGCCGAAAACCGCAAAAAAAACGCAAAAAAAACGCCGCAAAAACGCGCGTCCGCCGCAAAACGCAAACAACGCAAAAAACGCTAATACCGCCGCCGCAAAAAACGCCCGCATCGCCCGCCACAAACCGCGAAACGCCGCAAAAAACGCCCGCATCGCCCGCCACCAACCGCGAAACGCCGCAAAAAACGACCGCCCGCCGCAAACCGGAACACCGCAAATAACGGCCGGCCGCCGGCAACCGCAAAACTCCGCAAAAAACGGCCGCCCGTCGCAAATAGCAAAACGCCGCAAAAAAGGCCGCCCGCCACAAACAGCCGCAAAAAACGGCCGCCCGCCTCAAACCGCAACACCGCAAAAAACGGCCGCCCGCCGCAAACCGCTAAACGCCGCAAAAAAAACGGCCGCCCGCCGCAAACCGCCGCAAAAAAACGGCCGCCCGCCGCTAAACGCAAACATTGCAAAACACCCGCGTCGCCCGCCCGCCCGCCGCCAAACACAAACACCGCAAAAAACGCAAATACCGCCGCAAAAAACGCCCCTTCATCGCACGCCCGCCCGCCGACAACCGCAAAACGCCACAAAAAACGGCCGCCCGCCGCGAAACGCAAACACCACAAAAAAAAACGCTAAACGGCCGACCGCCGGCAAACGCAAACACCGAAAAACGCAAACACCGCCGCAAAAAAAACGCATGCCGTCCACAAAACGAAAACACTGACGCATTAAGACAAATATGGCGCTTTGCGGCAAGTGTGGTGCATTCATATTTGCCGTTTAAGCAGCCATCCCTTAATCAAAGCGCATCCTGATCGTCCCATGTTCGATAAAGTTAGCACATTCTGTGATTTGCGGCAAAATGGCGCTTTGAGACAAACGTGGCGCACTGCGACAAACGTGGCGCATTCGTTCCTGTCGCTTAACAATTCATCCAACCACCAAAGTCTGGCCCAATCGGACTTAAACTGACAAAGTTATGTTCATTTGAATATTTCACTATAAAATATCTCCGCAACGGAGGTGCCCAAATTTGCACGTTTGCCACGTGACCGCCGGTGGTGTAAGCAGGACTTGTCCCCTCACTGATTGCACCATTTCAGCGTTCCTGGCTTGTGCTGTTTTCGTGCTATAAGGCCACAAATCGGCAAACACACGATAATCTGGGAGGTACGCGACTCAAACACGTGGCCACGTGGCACGTGCCGGACCTCGGATAGCTTCACCGTTAACGCCACGTGATGACCCATCGACGTGGCCATCAGCATGTAAAAGAGGACCCCGGCCGGTGTCACCGTCTCTGAACAGTGGACGGCTTAACTCGAAAAACGGGAAAATTTAGGGAAATTTCACCTTTCGAATATATAATTTCCCCAGAATTTTAAATTTTTCATTTTACAAAAAATCCGAGATAGCAGTTTTTTAGCCCCTTTCATTCTGTGCCTAAACCCGTTTTAAGATCGACCCTATCATAAAAACTGACGGTCTGACGGATATTTCCCCCATTCCTTGCATTTCACAATGCTAGTATATTTAAGCACCAAAATTGACCCCGTGCCACGGCACGTGCAATAGCACGTGCGACACGTGATCACTAGTGCGACAAGCTGGACTCATCTGCTCACCGGCTGCACTGATTTGGTGTCGCTAGTTGAAGTCGTTTCCACGCCATAGGACCCCCAGTTGGCCAATGTCGGATTTTCCCGGAGGTTACCCCATCAAACACGTTTGCACGTGGCACGTGCTTTTCAATCGCCCCATATCTGACCCATATCATGTGGTAGCCGACACCCCGGGGCACAACATATTGGAACATTTTCAAAATCTAACGTGGAAATTTTTGGCAAAATCGATTTGAAAATAATTTTTCGAAATTGCCATAGGCTCAACATGGGGTAACTGTCCGTCACGATTACCCGAAATTGTACCCTATGATTTTTAAATAATAAACACCAAAAGGTGAGGTGTCAGCCCGAGAGCCGACCCTAAAAATGTGGGCAAATATTACTGAACAGATTTTCCGTAAATCGCATTTTTAATTTTTCCCCATGTTAACCCTATGGGAAAATGCACGTGCCGATTACCCCAAAACGTGTCAATTATATTTCTTGTAACTTGCCCAGCAGGTAGCTCCCCCACACGGGTCCAAACGGTGAAAATGGCAAGAAAATCTAACGAGCCGTTTCGGCGGCGATCAAAATGACCAAAATCGCGGCAGAAACGCTAAACACCCCCCTAGAGAGGTAGCTCAGGTTGGGATTTTCAATAGAAAATCACAATTCTAAAGAATAGTGATTGTCTAATTGAAAAGTCCCAACCTTCGGATACCCGGGCAGCGCTTGTCGAACAGCTCTGCGGATCCGAAGGTTGGGACTTTAATTGTGAAAAACCGCCCGCCCGCCGCCAAACGCAAACACCGCCAAACGCACGCCCAAAACGCAAACGTAGAAAATCACAATTCTAAAGAATAGTGATTGTCTAATTGAAAAGTCCCAACCTTCGGATACCCGGGCAGCGCTTGTCGAACAGCTCTGCGGATCCGAAGGTTGGGACTTTAATTGTGAAAAACCGCCCGCCCGCCGCCAAACGCAAACACCGCCAAACGCACGCCCAAAACGCAAACGCAAACTTCGCAAAAAAAAACAATCAACCGCCCGCCGAAAACCGCAGAAAAAAAAACGCAAAAAACGCCGCAAAAAAACGCCCGTCCGCCGCAAAACGCAAACACCGCAAAAAACGCGAACACCGCCGCCACAAAAAACGCCCGCATCGCCCGCCGCCAACGGCGAAACGCCGCAAAAAAACGGCCGCCCGCCGCAAACCGCAACAACGCAAATAACGCCCGGCCGCCGGCAACCGCAAAGCGCCGTAAAAAACGGCCGCCCGCCGCAAACCACAAAAAAAAAACGCTGCAAAAAACGGCCGCTCGCCGCAAACAGCAAAACGCCGCAAAAAACGACCGCGCAAACCGCAAAACGCCGCAAAAAAACGGCCGCCCACCGCAAACCGCCGCTAAAACGGCCGCCCGCCGCCAAACGCAAACACCGCAAAACACCCGCATCGCCCGCCCGCCCGCCGCCAAACACAAAAACCGCAAAAAAAAACGCAAATACCGCCGAAAAAAACGCCCGCACCGCACGCCCGCCCACCGCCAACCGCAAACCGCCGCAAAAAACGGCCGCCCGCCGCGAAACGCAAACACCACAAAAAACGCAAAAACGGCCGCCCGCCGCCAAACGCAAACACAAAAAACGCAAACACCGCCGCAAAAAAACGCACGCCGTCCGCAAAACGCAAACGTTGACGCATTAAGACAAATATGGCGCCTTGCGGCAAGTGTGGTGCATTCATTTCTGCTGTTTAAGCAACCAACCCTCCATCAGCGCATCCTAATCGTCCCATGTTCGACAAAGTTACGCACATTCTGCGCTTTGCGGCAAAAATGGCGCTTTGAGACAAACGTGGCGCACTGCAACAAACTTGGCGCATTCGTTCCTGTCGCTTAACAATTCGTCCACCCATCAAATTCTAGCCCAATCGGACATAAACTGACAAAGTTATGTTTATTTGAATATTTCACTATAAAATATCTCCGCAACGGAGGTGCCCAGATTTGCACGTGTGCCACGTGACCACCGGTGGTGTAAGCAGGACTCGTCCACTCACCGATGGCACCATTTCAGGCTTCCTGACTGCTGCTGTTTTCGTACTGTACGACCATCAATAGGCTAGAACACCATAATCTGGGAGGTACGCGACTCAAACACGTGGCCACGTGGCACGTGCCGGACCTCTGATAGCTTCACCGCTCACGCCACGTGATGACCCATCGACGTGGCCATCAGCATGTAAAAGATGACCCCGGCCGGTGTCACCGTCTCTGAACAGTGGACGGCTAAACTCGAAAAACGGGAAAATTTAGGGAAATTTCACCTTTCGAATATATAATGTCCCCAGAATTTGAAAATTTTTCATTTTACCAAAAATCCGAGATAGCAGTTTTTTAGACCCCTTCATTCTGTGCCTATACCCGTTTTCAGATCGACCCTATCATAAAAACTGACGGCCTCACGGGTATTTCCCCATTCCTTGCATTTCACAATGTTGGTGTATTTAAGAACAAAAATTGACCCCGTGCCACGGCACGTGCAATAGCACGTGCGCCACGTGACCGCTGGTGCGACAAGCTGGACTCATCTGCTCACCGGCTGCGTTGATTTGGTGTCGCTAGGTGGAGTGGTTTCCAAGCCATAGGACCCCCAGTTGGCCAATGTCGGATTTTCCCGGAGGTTACCCCATCAAACACGTTTGCACGTGGCACGTGCTTTTCAATCGCCCCATATCTGACCCATACCATGTGGTAGCCGACACCCCGGGGCACAACATATTGGAACTTTTTCAAAATCTAACGTGGAAATTTTTGGCAAAATCGATTTGAAAATAATTTTTCGAAATTGCCATAGGCTCAACATGGGGTAACTGTCCGTCACGATTACCCGAAATTGTACCCTATGATTTTTAAATAATTACCCCCAGAAGGTGAGGTGTCAGCCCGAGAGCCGACCCTAAAAATGTGGGCAAATATTACTGAACAGATTTTCCGTAAATCGCATTTTTAATTTTTCCCCATGTTAACCCTATGGGAAAATGCACGTGCCGATTACCCCAAAACGTGTCAATTATATTTCTTGTAACTTGCCCAGCAGGTAGCTCCCCCACACGGGACCAAACGGTGAAAATGGCAAGAAAATCTAACGAGCCGTTTCGGCGGCGATCAAAATGACCAAAATCGCGGCAGAAACGCTAAACACCCCCCTAGAGAGGTAGCTCAGGTTGGGATTTTCAATAGAAAATCACAATTCTAAAGAATAGTGATTGTTCTTAATTGAAAAGTCCCAACCTTCGGATAGGCCCGGGCAGCGCTTGTCGAACAGCACTGCGGATCCGAAGGTTGGGACTTTAATTGTGAAAAACCGCCCGCCCGCCGCCAAACGTAAACACCGCAAAACGCGCAAAACGCACGCCTAAAACGCCAACGCAAACTTGGCAAAAAAAAAACAATCGCCCGCCCGCCGAAAACCGCAGAAAAAAAACGCACAAAATGCCGCAAAAAACGCGCGTCCGCAAAACGCAAACACCGCAAAAAACGCAAACACCGCTGCCGCAAAAAAAACGCCCGCATCGCCCGCTGCCAACCGCGAAACGCCGCAAAAAACGGCCGCACGCTGCGAACCGCAAAACGCCGCAAAAACGGCCGCCCGCCGCAAACCGCTAAACGCCGCAAAAAGCGACCGCCCGCCGCCCGCCGCTAACCGCAAATAACGGCCGGCCGCCGGCAACCGCAAAACGCCGTAAAAAACGGCCGCCCGCCGCAAACCACAAAACGCGGCAAAAAACGGCCGCCCGCCGCAAACCGCAAAACGCCGCAAAAAACGGCCGCCCGCCGCAAACCGCCGCTAAAACGGCCGCCCGCCGCCAAACGCAAACAGCAAAAACACCCGCATCGCCCGCCCGCCCGCCGCCAAGCACAAAAAACGCAAAAACGCAAACATCGCCGCAAAAAAACGCCCGCAACGCACGCACGCCCGCCGCCAACCGCAAAACGCCGCAAAAAACGGCCGCCCGCCGCCAAACGCAAACACCGCCAAAAACGCAAAAACGGCCCACGCCGTCAAACGCAAACACCGAAAAAAACGCAAACACCGCCGCAAAAAACGCCCGCCGTAGGCAAAACGCAAACGCTGACGCATTAAGACAAATATGGCGCCCTGCGGCAAATGTGTTGCATTCATATCTGCCGTTTAAGCAGCCATCCCTTAATTACAGCGCATCCTAATCGTCCAATGTTCGACAAAGTTACGCACATTCTGCGCTTTGCGGCAAAAATGGCGCTTTGAGACAAACGTGGCGCACTGCAACAAACATGGCGCATTCGTTCATGTCGCTTAACAATTCATCCACCCACCAAATTCTAGCCCAATCGGACTTAAACTGAAAAAGCTATGTACATTTGGATATTTCACTATAAAATATCTCCGCAACGGAGGTGCCCAAGTTTGTACGTGTGCCACGTGACCACCGGTGGTGCAAGCAGGACTTGTCCCCTCACTCATTGCACCATTTCAGTGTTCCTGGCTTGTGCTGTTTTCGTGCTATAAGGCCACAAATCGGCAAACACACGATAATCTGGGAGGTACGCGACTCAAACACGTGGCCACGTGGCACGTGCCGGACCTTTGATAGCTTCACCGTTCACGCCACGTGATGACCCATCGACGTGGCCATCAGCATGTAAAAGAGGACCCCGGCCGGTGTCACCGTCTCTGAACAGTGGACGGCTAAACTCGAAAAACGGGAAAATTTAGGGAAATTTCACCTTTCGAATATATAATTTCCCCAGAATTTTGAATTTTTTATTTTACAAAAAATCTGAGATAGCAGTTTTTTAGCCCCCTTCATTCTGTGCCTATACCCGTTTTCAGATCGACCCTATCATAAAAACTGACGGCCTGACGGCTATTTCCCCCATTCCTTGCATTTCACAATGCTAGTATATTTAAGCACCAAAATTGACCCCATGCCACGGCACGTGCAATAGCACGTGCGCCACGTGACCACTAGTGCGACAAGCTGGACTCATCTGCTCACCGGCTGCGTTGATGTGGTGTCGCTAGGTGGAGTGGTTTCCACGCCATAGGAACCCCAGTTGGCCAATGTCGGATTTTCCCGGAGGTTACCCCATCAAACACGTTTGCACGTGGCACGTGCTTTTCAATCGCCCCATATCTGACCCATACCATGTGGTAGCCGACACCCCGGGGCACATTATATTGGAACATTTTCAAAATCTAACGTGGAAATTTTTTGCAAAATCGATTTGAAAATAATTTTTCGAAATCGCCATAGGCTCAGCATGGGGTAACTGTCCGTCACGATTACCCGAAACTGTACCCTATGATTTTTAAATAATTACCCCCAGAAGGTGAGGTGCCAGCCCAAGAACTGACCCTAAAAAAGTGGACAAATATTACTGAACAGATTTTGCGCAAATCGCATTTTTAATTTTTCCCCATGTTAACCCTATGGGAAAATGCACGTGCCGATTACCCCAAAACGGGTTAATTATATTTCAAGCGACCGGTACCAGCCGGTAGCTCCCCCACACGGGACCAAACGCTGAAAATGGCAAGAAAATCTACCGAGCCGTTTCGGCGGCGATCAAAATGACCCAAATCGCGGCAGAAACGCTAAACACCCCCCTAGAGAGGTAGCTCAGGTTGGGATTTTCAATAGAAAATCACAATTCTAAAGAATAGTGATTGTTCTTAATTGAAAAGTCCCAACCTTCGGATAGGCCCGGGCAGCGCTTGTCGAACAGCACTGCGGATCCGAAGGTTGGGACTTTAATTGTGAAAAACCGCCCGCCCGCCGCAAAACGCAAACACCGCAAAACGCGCAAAACGCACGCCATAAACGCCAACGCAAACTTCGCAAAAAACAATCGCAAGCCCGCCGAAAACCGCAAAAAAACGCAAAAAAAACGCCGCAAAAACGCGCGTCCGCCGCAAAACGCAAACAACGCAAAAAACGCTAATACCGCCGCCGCAAAAAACGCCCGCATCGCCCGCCACAAACCGCGAAACGCCGCAAAAAACGCCCGCATCGCCCGCCACCAACCGCGAAACGCCGCAAAAAACGACCGCCCGCCGCAAACCGGAACACCGCAAATAACGGCCGGCCGCCGGCAACCGCAAAACTCCGCAAAAAACGGCCGCCCGTCGCAAATAGCAAAACGCCGCAAAAAAGGCCGCCCGCCACAAACAGCCGCAAAAAACGGCCGCCCGCCTCAAACCGCAACACCGCAAAAAAACGGCCGCCCGCCGCAAACCGCTAAACGCCGCAAAAAAACGGCCGCCCGCCGCAAACCGCCGCAAAAAAACGGCCGCCCGCCGCTAAACGCAAACATTGCAAAACACCCGCGTCGCCCGCCCGCCCGCCGCCAAACACAAACACCGCAAAAAACGCAAATACCGCCGCAAAAAACGCCCCTTCATCGCACGCCCGCCCGCCGACAACCGCAAAACGCCACAAAAAACGGCCGCCCGCCGCGAAACGCAAACACCACAAAAAAAAACGCTAAACGGCCGACCGCCGGCAAACGCAAACACCGAAAAACGCAAACACCGCCGCAAAAAAACGCATGCCGTCCACAAAACGAAAACACTGACGCATTAAGACAAATATGGCGCTTTGCGGCAAGTGTGGTGCATTCATATTTGCCGTTTAAGCAGCCATCCCTTAATCAAAGCGCATCCTGATCGTCCCATGTTCGATAAAGTTAGCACATTCTGTGATTTGCGGCAAAATGGCGCTTTGAGACAAACGTGGCGCACTGCGACAAACGTGGCGCATTCGTTCCTGTCGCTTAACAATTCATCCAACCACCAAAGTCTGGCCCAATCGGACTTAAACTGACAAAGTTATGTTCATTTGAATATTTCACTATAAAATATCTCCGCAACGGAGGTGCCCAAATTTGCACGTTTGCCACGTGACCGCCGGTGGTGTAAGCAGGACTTGTCCCCTCACTGATTGCACCATTTCAGCGTTCCTGGCTTGTGCTGTTTTCGTGCTATAAGGCCACAAATCGGCAAACACACGATAATCTGGGAGGTACGCGACTCAAACACGTGGCCACGTGGCACGTGCCGGACCTCGGATAGCTTCACCGTTAACGCCACGTGATGACCCATCGACGTGGCCATCAGCATGTAAAAGAGGACCCCGGCCGGTGTCACCGTCTCTGAACAGTGGACGGCTTAACTCGAAAAACGGGAAAATTTAGGGAAATTTCACCTTTCGAATATATAATTTCCCCAGAATTTTAAATTTTTCATTTTACAAAAAATCCGAGATAGCAGTTTTTTAGCCCCTTTCATTCTGTGCCTAAACCCGTTTTAAGATCGACCCTATCATAAAAACTGACGGTCTGACGGATATTTCCCCCATTCCTTGCATTTCACAATGCTAGTATATTTAAGCACCAAAATTGACCCCGTGCCACGGCACGTGCAATAGCACGTGCGACACGTGATCACTAGTGCGACAAGCTGGACTCATCTGCTCACCGGCTGCACTGATTTGGTGTCGCTAGTTGAAGTCGTTTCCACGCCATAGGACCCCCAGTTGGCCAATGTCGGATTTTCCCGGAGGTTACCCCATCAAACACGTTTGCACGTGGCACGTGCTTTTCAATCGCCCCATATCTGACCCATATCATGTGGTAGCCGACACCCCGGGGCACAACATATTGGAACATTTTCAAAATCTAACGTGGAAATTTTTGGCAAAATCGATTTGAAAATAATTTTTCGAAATTGCCATAGGCTCAACATGGGGTAACTGTCCGTCACGATTACCCGAAATTGTACCCTATGATTTTTAAATAATAAACACCAAAAGGTGAGGTGTCAGCCCGAGAGCCGACCCTAAAAATGTGGGCAAATATTACTGAACAGATTTTCCGTAAATCGCATTTTTAATTTTTCCCCATGTTAACCCTATGGGAAAATGCACGTGCCGATTACCCCAAAACGTGTCAATTATATTTCTTGTAACTTGCCCAGCAGGTAGCTCCCCCACACGGGTCCAAACGGTGAAAATGGCAAGAAAATCTAACGAGCCGTTTCGGCGGCGATCAAAATGACCAAAATCGCGGCAGAAACGCTAAACACCCCCCTAGAGAGGTAGCTCAGGTTGGGATTTTCAATAGAAAATCACAATTCTAAAGAATAGTGATTGTCTAATTGAAAAGTCCCAACCTTCGGATACGCTAAACACCCCCCTAGAGAGGTAGCTCAGGTTGGGATTTTCAATAGAAAATCACAATTCTAAAGAATAGTGATTGTCTAATTGAAAAGTCCCAACCTTCGGATAAGAGGTAGCTCAGGTTGGGATTTTCAATAGAAAATCACAATTCTAAAGAATAGTGATTTGTCTAATTGAAAAGTCCCAACCTTCGGATACTTACCAGATATTTTTACATCTTTCACCTCGAACAGCGAGAGGTGTTTGAACTTTGAAGAGTAATTTTCCCAAAGTCGCTGAGTCATCAGAGATGATTGGCCTCTCGATCTGCAGGTCATCAAGCTGACGTGATATAACATTCTCTTCTACAGGTGCGGTGACGTGATGTAACGTCGCCCCAAGGAAATGTAGAATTCTTGCCGTAGCCAAAACGATTAAACAATTAGTAGCTTTTCCGCGACTGATGAAAATGAAAGTGTGTAGTAAGCCCTTATATCATCTTTTTAGGCATATGGCGATCTAATTTCGCGTAAACTTTGCGGCTTCACCTAGATGCAACCTCAACTCCTCCACGAAACATGATTGCTCGTATATGCAGCACACATAGAAACACACAAACACGCATGACAAATGCACATAACAAGATACACTGAGGGGAGAGTTGTCTAAAAGATCTGACTGGCTGCTAAAACCCTGTAAACATTTGCACCACATTGGTCAACACGCCAGAGCCTGACACAGACTAGTTCAGCATCGAAATTGCGTAGGAGAAATGACAGTTGAGGCGGCACAGGGCAGGTTCGGCAGAACTTTTCTGGAATACCGACAGAGTGATGGCCTCGTAAACTAACACGGGTAGCTTCTGGTAGACTCTACTGGAACACGGGCGCGGTGAGGGCTCCGTCGGCCGTCACGGGAGGCGTCTGGTAAGCCGGGTAGGCTCTCTGGCGACAGTCGCCGTCATCGCTGAACGTCCTCATGATGATGGTGATGTCCAGATCGCAGACACCATTCAGGTCTTCGTCTAGCACTCCAGGACAATGTGAGAGTGTACTTGCTCCACGAGGGTATGGGTGCGTCAACCTGATGATCAAGAACGAAAAATGAAGATTTGATATGGACGATCATGTTAGTTTACGCAAAACAGCATGTAAATAGCATTGAAGGTATTTGAACATACTGCAGAACTGCTATAATTTACAATCTTGAAATAGGACAAAGGCCGGCTGACTCACCTGAATGTGATGACACCGACAGCAGAGTCGTAGAAGTACTTTGTGTTGTTGTCGTCGGCCAGTACCTCCTCCCTACTCCGAGCCGCTTTGTACGTGGCCGGTATCACCTTAAACCTCTTCTTCACGCCGACGCAGACCCCAAGCACTTGTTGCAGACCCTGTTCAAGTCCATATGGTGTCAGTTTGAAGCGGTGTGGCACGGTGGCGTTGAAGTGCAAGATGTACGACTCGCGTGTGTTGAGCGAGTAGCTTATCTGTTTCTTCGCTAGTGGCGTCTCAGTCGCTGAAGACATCAGGTCGTCGCGAGTCATGAAAGTTGGCACACGCCAGGTGCGGTCGAAATTCAGACGGATAAATCGATCAGGACACAGTGCCGTGCCCGGACCCCAGGTGGGCATCAGCACGCAGAGGGCGTTCAGGAGCAGAGGAAGCGGCCTCACGACGCTTGTGCCGGCCACGGTCGTCAGCGAGCCGTCAACGTCGAGCACGATGTTGTGGCGGTTGCCGTCACGCTCTTTGAAGCCTCGAACAGTTCCGTCGCCATCAAAGAAGCGAGAGCCTTCATCAGGGTCAGCGAAGTCGAACGTTACATTGCGGACGCTAGAGATCGGCGACGTGAAGTACTCGTTGAAGAGCTTCTTACCGATGGCACCGGCACCACGCAGTGCATTGCCCTTGAACCCAGCAAAAGACGTGTTTACGACATGCGTCGTGCCGCGATAAAATGCCACACCGAGCTGAGCATGGTGGACGCTTCGCATTGCTCTCGAGCGACCAAATAGCACCACTTCACCGGAACTCAGAGTAACGAGCCCCTCGGGTTCACCTTTGTTGTCTGTGTCACCGACGATACGCGAGTTTGCAAGCATCTCGTAATGAGGACCAGGGTCCATCGGCAGAGCGGATGCAAAGATAATTCCGATGGTGTTCTCTGCCAGGCGGAAATTAGTGCAAAGCGTCCAATAGGACCTGATCCACACAGCCTCGAAGTTCTTATAGGCGACCAAGTCATCTAGGTGAAGGAAAGCTGGGTCACTATCCTCGTTCTTGGCATCCTCAAGTGGCGTATACCTTGCTGACTTGACAGTGCCGTTATCGTACAAAATGTCGGCAAGACGTAGCCCAAATCTTCGATTCGAATGCATCCGGTTGCCGTGGAAGGCCGGAATCAGAGTGTGAAACGGTTCACCGTATTCCAGACCCATGTCAACCTTGGCCGAGTGTCCTGTGGGAAAGTAGGCCAGAAGAAGCCAGACACCGATCCCCTCCGATCCGGCGGCGCGATTGTTGATCAGAATGTTGTTGGGGCTTGCGATCCAAAACGTACTCACTTGGTCTACGCCATCGGTGGGTAGCAGAGTTCCCGGCTTAGTACTCAGACCGAGATTTCCAATGAACTGATTGTGCTGCTCGCCACCGTCTTCCACGAAGTAGCAGTGGCCCAGATGGTGATACGCAATGTTCCCCTCCACGGTGAGATTGTGTGTCCCATGGACCGTCACACACCTGGAGAAGGTGTGGTGGATCGAGTTGTTCCGAACGTATGCGTCTTTCTCAGAAGTATCCAGGCACATGTGGAAGTGGATGGGATAAGAGCTCATAACAGACTGCTGCCCCATGTGATAGAACTCGGCGTTCTCAATACGTGCAGAGGTAAAATTTTGGTGAATTTTAATCTGTCCACCAAATGTGTCGTAATCAAATATGTCGCACAGATTGTTTCCGTAACAAGACTCCTCCATCCGGCCGTGGAAGCGGACATTTCGTGTGAGTACGCCCACTTCTGCTCGCATGTCGACGCCGTCAGTAACCTCACCCCAATGCGTGTACAGCACGGGACCCATGATCTTCACCTCGTTCGCAGTGCAACTGTCACACTCCAGTATCTCAAACTCTTCGGCCTGATTGTAGTCGAAATCGGTAGAGGCCAGCACAATCCGGTCTCCAGCTTTCCAACTATCGACAGGATTTACTGTTTTTAGAACCCGTTCCAGTGAAGCTGAGCCCCCTGCAGGGTAAGACACCGCCTGGATCCGATTGGCGTGTGCTTCTCTAAGCGGGGAGACGACGGACATGGCAGCGAACTCGACGTCGCCGATCCGCTGCACCAGCAGTCCCGTCTGGGAGCGGTTGTTGCTGACGCTGCCCACCGCTTCCACACTGTTCTCCGGGAAGCCGATGTGGCAGATGGCCGCGAACGCCGTCAGCTCTTTGTTCTCCATGTTTCTCAAGGCGCTGGTTCGCTGTCTGTCATAGCAGAGGTCTTCGAATGCTGCCGCTATTTCCTCCGGAGAGAATCTCCTTCCGAAGAATGCCTTGGATCTCACAACAACGACAACAATGTTTCCGATGTGTTGTTTGCGACGAAAGAATTTCGAAGGTTTCACAACATGTTTCCAGTTTCGTACAAGGTGTCCAGTGCCATTAAACTCAACCATGAACAGTCCTCTTCCTCTCAAACCATTGTGGTTTTCAACAGCACTATAAATGGCTTTGTGTCCTACTTCACGCCGGGACGTTTTGCGAACAGTGGCATCAATGTTAGTCCAAGACAGCTTGGGCTGTCCGTGAACCTCAAAGACGCCTTGGTGAACGACGACGGCCTTCTGCACGCCGGGGGCGCCCTCGCTCTCGTCGCGTGTGCCGGTGAGAAGAACCTCGGCGTCTCCGGTGTACGGACAGTCCTCCGAGCCGATCCAGAACTCTCCGCCGGTGAGCTCCACCATGTTGGCGCTCAGCGTCAGCGTCGTGGGCGAGGTGGCGTCGAAGACGAGGCGTCCGCCGGTGGTGATGGTGATCGTCCCCATCGGAGCAGAGCTGACGTCCAACAAAATAGGTCTGTCGATCGTGATGTCACCGCCGGAAGGCACCTGAAAAGGAAAAAAACAATAATAATTTGCAAAGTATTTGTTTATATTTCTTCCTAACGCTCGAAGTAAATACAATGAATGCCTTGCGGGATTAAACTGATAAAATGCAATAGTATGCCATTAATCACAGCTCGCTAATCGGCATTCGACCATATTTAGATGTATCAAATAGTAATAAAGACTAAGAAAAGGATTTCTTGAATGTTGAACGCAGCGTTATTTCACTTAAGCAATGTGTTCTTTACCCGGTGGCCGCTGGGCCTACGCGCCACCCGCCAGCCGCTGGGGTGGGGGGTGGGGGCATATACGGGGTGACTAAAAAAAGTGGTCATCACCAATTCAACTAACATCTGAAGTTTTATTCAGCTCATTACCAAACTTCGGCCACTTTAGGTCACACCTATGTAGCAGACATCCACCAAGTTTCAAGTCTTCACCACGAATACTTTTAGTACAGTGTGTGTTTTACTGACGCTCCACAATGTGCTCCAGGTGAGCGCCCCGGCGGTGCAGGCACACCTGGGTCCGATGGGCGAAGTTGCGATAACCTGTCCGTATTCCACCGTCGGCATGGCTATGATGGCTGTTGTCATGGCTGTTTTCAGGTCTGGGAAGGTCTGGGGGTTGTCGCTTTACACCCTGTCCTTGAGGTACCCCCGCGGATAAAAGTCTGGGAGGTTCAGGTCCGGTGAATGCGATGCCACTCCGGATCACACCTGCGGCTGATTAGCCTGTTATAGAAGCGCTGCCGCAGCCACTCCAGTGATTCGTTTGAGGTGTGAGGGGTCCAGCTGTGCAAAGAGTGGTTCCAGCATCCTACCTGACGACCCCTCTCCGTCGACCGAGTGTTGCCCAGAACGCATTGTCCATCAGCAGCTCTACATCTACCTCTCTCACTATCACCTTCTGGCATCCTCACAGCACGGCTTCCGCCCCCGGCACTCTACTGAAACCGCGTCGTTGTCCGTCACTGAACGCATCCTGGCCGCCACCGACAGGGGGGAGATCTCAATGCTATGCCTTCTCGATCTTAGTAAATGTTTTGACGTGATAGACCACGAGCTTCTGATGAAAAAACTTATGCTGCACGGTATCGAAATTTCCTGGTTCGCCGCCTATCTTCATGAACACACCCAGAGCGTGTCGTTGAACAATGGATCCGGAAGTAGAGTGCTGCCTCGGCCTCTTCCTAATACCATGGGTGTCTTCCAGGGCTCTGCGTTAGGGCCGTTACTTTTCACCATCTTCTCTAACAACTTATCGCTGTACGCGGGTGATGCAGTAGTCTTTCAATATGCCGACGGCACCAAAGTATTGGTTAGCGGTCCTGCCAGGGACCTTGGAGTTCTCATCTCGCGCATGGAGGTTTCGCTCGCGTCACTCAACGAATGGTTCTGCGCTAACGCCCTGAAGGTCAACGCCAGTAAAACACAGCTCATTGTCTTCGGCAGTCGTCAACATTTACGCAAATTGCCAGATTTCAGGGTATCGTTCCGTGACGCAGCGTTGCAGCCGTGCGCGCAGGTGGGGAACCTGGGCGTCACTTTTGACAGTACTCTATCCTGGGACGCTCACGTCTCCGAACTCAGCCGCCGGTGTACGGGACCGTTGATCGGTCTCTCCCATGCGCGCCACAGTCTCCCGGATGGCATCATAAGAACGTTCGTGACAGCACTCGTTATCTCACGCATCCAGTACTGCCTCTCAGTTTATGGCAATGGGTCTCAAAAAAAGTTCGATCGTCTCCAAAAAAATTTTGAACTTCGCTGCTAGAGTCATTTTCGGTCGCCGTAAATTTGCCCATGTCTCTGACCTGCGAAAAAAGCTCGGGTGGTTGTCCCCGCGTCAGATGGCTGATTACCAAACCCTTGTTATCGCCCACAAAGCCATACAGCGCGGCGAACCCGAGGAATTGGCAACCATGTTCGTCACAAACAGCGCTGTCCGGGAGAGACACTCCAGGCAAGACCACCTCTTTCATCTTCCGCGACCACGGCTGAAAACGGGTAGGCGGCGGTTCGGCTATCGAGCCGCAGCTCTACTCAACAGTCTCCCAACTCAGCTGTCGCAGCTGTCTCCCGCCCCCTTTGCCCGATCTGTTAAAGCCGCGATAGTGGACGGGGCATCAACTGATCGTCGCTGACCAACGGGTTGGTGGGTGGGTTAGTTGTACCTGTGGTACTACGAAGTATCTCTGTCCGTGCTTTGACGTGAGTGAATGTGTAAATGCTGTGAATGTTTAGATTAGTAACCGCGGATACGGATTCTGAGCAGTAATCGCCACGCACTTTCAGAATGTGGATCGCTCATGAATGTTCAATACAATACAATACAACACAATACAATACAACTTCAGAAGCACCTGCATATACCGATCGATGTTGATCGTGACAGATTTTTCGTCGTCGTCCTCGAACCAGAATGGTCCAATGATGCCGTGTTTTGATATGGTCACCCAGGCTGTGCACTTTACAGAGTGCAATGGCCTCTGGAGACAGTGCTCAGGGGTGCGCTACCCCAGAAAACGTTATTCTTATCGGATTCTCGACAACTTTGCCCGCCGGATGCAGTGCCTTCATAGAGCACATTGTGGATCGTCAGTAAAACACACACTGTTCTAAGAGCATTCGTATTGAAGACTTGAAATTCGGTGGATATCTGCTGCATAGGTGTGACCTAAAGTGGCCGAAGTTTGGTGATGATGTGAATAAAACTTCAGAAGTTGTTTGACTTTTGGTGATGACCGCTTTTTTGTGTCACCCTGTAGTTGCCCCCCCCCCTTTACTTTTGCAACGATATCGTCGCAACGCGAGGAGCTAGAGAAGCGAAACTTTGCACACCTCTTTCTGAATACCTAGCCGAGGTTGTGTCAAAATTGGATGTCGGTCCCATTTCAAATGACGTCACAGTGACGTCAGAAGTCAAATTATAGATTTGCGGCTCTCAGTTTCCTCACGATATATCGTGATATATATCGGATATATCCGATATATGAAACTGAATATAAAGGACCGATCAATGGTCAGGAACGAGTTGGAAGTGTACTACTTAGATGTTTTAGGATGACAGCAGGTGCTGTCTACTAGTTCATTTACAGTTGAGTTTCATGCTCAGCGACATCAGAAACGGTCCATACGGAAAACGGCAAAACTTTATGACGTCACTGTGACGTCATCTTAAATGTTACAACCACCACACTTTCCTCAAATATTGCCTAGGTATTCATTTGAAGCTATGCTAAGTTTCACGTTCGTAGCATATCAGGTTTGGGAGATATTCTACAAAACATAAGGGGGGCAACTTAATGCCCCCCAGCGGCTCGTGGTAACGATGAATCAGTCTATTTTATGAACATGAACACATTAGCGTTTGATTTATCGTTCTGACAAAACTCACCATAAAAGAGAACACATTTGAGATTATTCGTGTTATTTTTGTGTATTTATGTGAATATTTGAATGGGCAGCAAAAATTGTGTCGTATTTAAGGAGGAGCCAATGAATGAAATAATTATAATCGACCAACAAAATCACAATAATGCAGTCACTCACCGTTTGTTTGTTCCAAGAGGCGGCCGCACTCCATGGCAGGAGGTCGGTGGCCTCGTGGGGGCACAGGGCCTGCGTGGTGGCCGCTGCCACCGAAACCAGCAAGAGAGCCGCCAGAGTCATGGTGTATCCTGGTGGGTCTGGCCTTCTACCTGATGCTTGACAGTCGCCTGGTGTCCCTGAAATAAAGTTTGTATCACACAGTCAAATGAAGGAATACAGGTTCACCTTTGCAGCAATTCACTGTCTTTTGAAAGAACAGAGGATTTCGAGGAAAAGAGCACGTGACTCTAACTCAGTGTTTTCTGGACGCAGCGCAAAACCAAGTCAATGACCTAATTCAATATACCTACCCTGGCCTTGCCTTGGCCATTGATGCTCCAATTTCGCCGCAAACCGTGCCAGTCTATATTCTGGTCCATATAAGTATTTTCCCATAGTCCCATAACAGCTAATAGCTTCGTAAATGTAGACCTTTCGCATTGTTCTAGTCTTGAGCTTGCTGATGCCTAAGTTTATTCACATTGCAAACCTTTCATTAGCTGATTGAGTAGACCTTTATGTGAATGGCCAAGAAGGGATAGCTTCTGAAGACCACTTTGAAAAAGCAGCGTGTAAGGGAATAAGAAAACAAGCAGTATTTTACCAAATCCAAATTGGGTTGGACGTTGAGCCTAGAGCAAACAATCTGCGCCAAGCATCTTTTCAACAATGTCCGGTGGTAAAGTCCAGAATGCGTTCGTTTCTGCTCGACTGCTCGTGCTTACCGTAGCCATGATATCATTGTGTTTGATTGGTTACTACAGATTTGAGCTGTACATAAAAAACATAATCATTCATGAAAGCACAATGCAAGATATAGAAGAAGCGTGGTTCGATATGTCAGTTTGTTTCGGACCCAAGTACAGCCTCGATACAATAACGTTATACCTGATAACAAACGAGCTGCGTCAGGAATATCCCGATGATTGGAAACAGATGTTGGCAGAAGCACATCCCGAAGACATTCACATGCACGAAGCATCGGCAATCAACAGCATTGAACAATACCGAGATTTTTTCCTCTATCAGTTTAACTGGTCCGTCGATAGCATGTATGACGTCGGAAAGGCCGTCAACATAGACAGTCTGGGTGTCGGATGGTATAGGCATCTGTTCCGCAGCAACGCAACGAAATTTAATGTAGACTTCAACTTCCTCAGCTTTCGATACAGCTGGTGTTTTAACTACACATACACTCATATGTTTGCAGGACACGAGGCTGTTGACGGTGAAAAGAAAAGCCTGAATACCGAAGACCCTTTTCACCAAGTAGGCCTGTATGATCATCAATACGATTGGTATTTTGACGGAAACAAAATTTCGGAATATGTTGACATCTATGTTTATCCGAAAGGACATGAATTTGAGTATCCGTTGATTGAAGACCATGTTCCTTTCCGAATCGACATGTCAACATGGCAAAGATTGAGAGCAAGTGCCAGAAAAGTGGTACGACAAAACCGACAAAATTTCAATTGTATCGCTCAGGAAGAGCTGCCTGAAAATACGACATATGTGTACAACCTGTGCCTAACCTGGTGTCTAAGGCGCACGCTACTCAACCATGCAAGATGCACCATCCCAGAACTGGATCACTTCATATACAACTTCACACACGTACTGGAAATATACCTGGCCTCGCCGCCCGCGAAGCGTGGCCCTCTGCGTAGCAGCCTCTACTTCAACAGTGACACCGCGTGGCCGTGGATGCAGGACTACCTGTACCTGAAGCCGTGCGACTCGGCGCAGTCCTTCCGCGAGACGTTCGATGTGTTCGAGATGACGTTCTTCCCGCGCGGTGACAAGTTCGCTATGAACGCCTCGTGCGGAACCGAGTGTCCGCCCGACTGCGTCGAGTACCACGGCCTGCTGGCCACAGAGGGCACCGAGCTTCATCCGGCCACCGAGCGCATTCACGGTGTCACAGTCTACTTCAACGCGCGCGTGGAGGAGATTCACGAAAAGTGGAAGTACACCATCTCGCAGCTACTGATCGACATCTCTGGTGTGATGAGTTTCCTGCTGGGCCTGTCGCTGGTCGCCATCCACGAGTGGTGCTTCATCCTGATCAAGTGGCTGGTGGAGCGCAGCACGTTCCGCCAGGGGCCGCTCGACCTCGAGCCGGCCTACCTGCGCGACGAGCTGCGCTACGACGACTACCACGAGTACGACGACGACTACTATTACCGGGACGGACAGCAGTCGCCGCGTTCGCACCATTCCAGAGACTACGACTACTACTATGATGACTACGGAGGAGAGTATGACTCCTACGATGACTACGGCGAACCGTACTATGATGACTACGGTGACGAGAGCTTTGACTACGCCGGAGATGAGAAGGTTCTGGACGCGGCACACTCTGGAATTATGTTTGATCAGGCCTCGCTAATGGCAAGCAGGGAACTCCATACCAAATCATCACACTTGGCGCCCTGAGTGCGGGAAAGCATCAGAAAAGGTGTGTGAAATATGTTGCTGGTGCATGACAACAAGAAAACAGCAGTGTCACTTACATTTGTGCCGGGTGCTCTACAATGTAAGTAATTGGAGAGAGCAGTGTTTAATTCGAAGTAGTCATTAACTTCCTAAATGTGTCAATGTCCAGTGTCAACCAGTACACTGCTGTTATGCTGTCTGTGATTGTATTTGTGTCTGTGTGCCTTTGTGTGATTTCCCTACGTTTGGTAAATAAAGTTGAATACGTTGTGGACTTTCTGGCTAATCTTCTTAGGTTTCAGCTCGTACAGCAGCAGATGTTTAGAAATCAAAATAACTTTTCCCAGCCCTGCTGACGTCCGAGGCAATGCGCTCCACCATCTTCAGGTCACCAGGTCACGTCGACTAATAGCCTGACCTCAAGAAGACGTTGAATGCCCGCCGTAGCTTTATCGATACCACATGCCCGTCAGGTCATCGTAGCACGTAGGTCATGAAAGGTCGCCAACAGTCGTAGAAAAAAAAAACATTAACAACTTTTTCTCACAAAACAAAGAAGTTCACTTTTAATGAAAAAGCATTTTAAGAGCACAAAACATAACTATTTGTAAGTTATCATTAAATTCATAAACATATATACACTCTTATTTACCTACGAATTATGTGGTAAGCCAAAGCCGCACTCAAGGATAAGATCTTAGTTTTTACGCAGATATTTGTATCATGTCTTACCGTTTGCTGATGTTTTGAGATCTCAAAAGAACATTCCTTTTAGGGGTTATTTCCAGTTGACTTTTCATTCGATTTGAGTTTTCTGTCCAGTGATTGAGTCGCACTGTCCTCTGTTTTGTTGGTCAGAACTCGGGCGGTACGCCATTCACCAGATCAGAGCTCAAACTGAATGTCAAGTGCTCAGCGAGGTGCATCTGTGAACAGTCCGCTGCCAGCCTCTGGTCCGATGATGTTTTGCCAGTAACCGAGCTCACTAAACCAGTTGGCTCCAGAGCCCCTGTGACGTCAGCAGCAGAGAGCCTCTAGCAACGTAAACGGAGCTGCGGTACATACCCGGCCGACGCGACGGCGTGGCAGCTGGTTCAATGTTTACCCAATGAGTACCTAACACAGATCAGACAGCCTGATACAATGCTTCTGCGTGGCCTCCCTCGCCCCATCGTTCTGGTAAATTTGATAGCAATCCACAAAATGGTAGTTGTCATTTCTAAGAAAACTGAAATGTGCAGGCCGCTTGCGGGTTGGTAGGAAAGAAGGTGGCATCGTTCCAGAAATTGCACCTAACTCGTCACTTGTTCTTGGGTTCCTTCAAAATGCCAATTTCTCCGTTTCTCTGAAATAAATATAACTGAATTTACTTTTACGTTCGTTTGTTTTATCGTTCCGGTAAAAAATCACCTAATGTTATTATGTATCTCACACTCAATGAGGCATACATACATTTTTCGGACATCGAGACAGCGAGATAGTAAGCCGCCACTTCAAATGAACAAAACCACCAGCTCAGCGGCCTAACGAAGTTAAATTCACCGATCGAGTGGGCCGCCAGCTCCAATGACAACTAACCGACAACAATATGCCACCAAAAGTGAAGACACGAGAAGTTATTGGCCGCTGCGCTAACATTCCTCCGTTGCAGAATATTTTAACGTTGATCCTGGATATGGGAAAGAAGGGACAGGTCATGCACATTGCAAATGCACATATACCTATGACATATAAATATACAGGGCTCAGGAAAATCATCCATGAATCTCACTTCTCACCCATTTCTTACACTTTAATCTCACCCATTTCTTACACTCTGATCCATCCCAATCACTTCATGGCCAATCACGCAGGATGTCAGTTTTTCACTCGTTACCCACGCCAGATGCTTATCCAGCATCCAGTCTTCGCTCTGATGGTTGCCGATCCGGGATCCCTCTCCCCTTCCCTCTCCTTCCATGACCGGGCCAGTCTGTCGCCATGCACAGATCGGAAATAGGGGGGAGGTCAGCAGGCGGGGGAAGGGCCTCATCGGAATCGATCCACATCGGCGGCGGCGAAGGCAGTGGCGGCCTCCGACGACCGACGGGGCCACCACCACCACCGACGACGGCGGCGTTCGATAGCAGTGCGCAGACGCGCCTCCGCCGCCGCCGCCGCCGCCGGAAGTTGCCCGAGATAGGGCGGACGGCTGTGGGGCGGCGGTGGGGCGGTGACGGGCGGTGGTTGAGCGTCTGACGGGCGGCTAACGGCCGGTGCGGGGTGCGATACGGTGGTGGGTGACGCGCTCCTTTCACGGCGGTGACGCGTAGGAAGCGGAGGCGCCATGGCAGCCGACGGTGCCGCCAGCGAGGGTCAGGAGACCAGCGTCGAGGCGCTGCGCAAGGAAATCGAGTCACTCAAGGTCAAACTGGATGAGGAGCGACAGAAAATGAACGATGTGACACGTGAGTACGGTCCCCGGCGGCGGCTCCACCACTCCCAGAGATATTGAAGGAGAGTACCTTATGTGTTCCCGGTATAATATTACGCCAAACATGCTAAAGGTGGTAAAAGCCAGCCACTCCAATAGTCCTCTTGCAACAGCCAGCTATCATGCAGCCAGCTGACTGTGCGACGTGCGTGGGTACGTTTAAAGGTTACCGTCTAACGACTAAGGATAGACACTCTCGTCTGTCGTAATAATCTATACTTTCTTTACGTGATATGTATGTAACCTTTTCAGTGAACTTGCGTTGTGTGCACGCGGATGTTATTTGCACCTTTCTAAATGAACTGTCATGGCTCGAGTTTCCCCTAAGCAAAGCAAACCCTCTCAAGGTACAAGGCATCGCGTCAGCGCTGGCGGCCTCTTTTATTAGAAGTAGCAGACACAATGAAAAGTATCTTTAAGTAGGTACAGATGATTGCCGCGCTGTCGCTAATGCAATTGACATTTCCCTTGCCAAAACCCGGCCACTGATTATTCCTGATACTTCATTGGAAGTCTAGCCGCATGTGACGAAGGAGGATTCTTGATTCTTGAGTCTTGTTATTCGGTTTACGGGCTTCCACAAATAACTTCGCGCTACTATTTATTGGACACGAACCAATTAGGGAAGAGAGTCAGGATTTTCCGTCACAGGTGCAGTGATAACAGATTTTGCTATTCATCATCTTTGACTGCAAAAGGTTACTATCATATAAGGCTGTCTGTATAGGTTGGCCTTTTGGCCTGGAACAAAAGCAATAGTTACTAGCAAAAAGTAACAATAGGAGCTTCAGTCTTCGGTCAAATTTTTCGTCCTCGTAGTGCTAAATGCCGTTAAATGGGTTAGATATATAAATGTCTTTTTCTGTGCTAAGTACAAACGTTAGTTTTCTTTCCAACAGAATGGTCGTTTCCACACACAGCTCTCGGTGTTCCACAAGCAAAAGTTATAAACGTCAATATTGTCTAATGTCTTCCTGTTCCTGTGGATCTTCGACATTTGCCCATTTGTCATTATTTCAGTGGACAAGGTGGCAGGGCGACTGGAGCCATGCGGGCCGCTCAACATCAAGTCGCGTCGCGTCCTCAAGGGCCACCAGGGGAAGGTGCTGGCTCTCGACTGGTCACTGGACAAACGTCACATCGTCTCCTCCTCACAGGTGGGTCTGTGACGTCCTCACACGGCAGTGACGTAATCTGTGCGTCGGCGCTAAGGTGTCCGGTAAACACGGGGTTCTCGGGTCACGGCGCCCGTCGGCTGGGGTTCGTGCCAGGATAATTTGGGAGGCCCAGGGTAGAGGAGGGAGGAGAGAGAGAGAGAGAGGGGAGGAGAACGTGTTTGGACTACCGGTTCTGGAAGTCCCAGATCCGGCCGCCGCGGCGTCAAGAGGTGCAAACAATTGTATGACGAAATGTCAAGCAGTATGAAATCTGTATGTGATAGTGATGCGCAGTTGTAAATGATTATTGTCAGGCATATTTGAGAGCTGAGTGGTGGTCGGAGGATGCATAAATGTTAGGTATGCTGCTCTAATTCGGTACCTGTAGGTAACCTGAGACCATGGCGGGTCATGAAAACTAAAAAACTTTCATGCAGCTTACTGCTTAGTAAGAATAGTAGCGCCCACAAATACACGAGTTCCTCGAATTGTACCATTATGCTAAAAATAAACAAACCGGATTTCTGAATGTCAAAGCCCGAAACAGCATTGACTTAAACTCTCTGACAGCAGCCGCCGGCGTTTCCAACACAGACATCTAACACATAAGATCTCCACGGTTCACAGGACGGCAAGATGATCCTGTGGGACGCATTCACCACCAATAAGGAACACGCCATCACTATGCCGACCACCTGGGTAATGGCGTGCTCGTACGCGCCCAGCGGCAACGCCGTCTGCTGCGGGTCAGTACCGAATGCGTAATGTTACAGGAGTGCTGCTACTGTCAGGGCAGTGGCACGCATAAGTACACTGCTTTCAGAGACGTGAGACCGAATGACGCATGTTATATTTATTCCTTATATACGAGTAAATTTTGCATTTTTTATGTACATGCATGCCTAATGCATATGACAACTTTGGCTAAAATGGACAGGGAGCTTGGCAAAGGCTGGACATCATCTTTGCCCAAATGAGGTTAGGTATAGTGTGTTATTATGTTAATTTCGGGTCAAATAGTATATCCTTGGGGGTATTTTTGAGCGTCGTCTTGCTCTTATCGTCTGTCGAACTATGAATATGTACCTCCCACGCCGTGGTGGGATCAAAACTAAAAGTACTTAGCCGCTTTACTCGTACACTCAGATGAGCCGGAGCCGGAAGAGACGGAAGAGTCGAAGATCAATCAAAATTTGTTCATAAATCATTTAAAAAAAGTTTTATCCAACTCCACGGTCAGAACCGAACAAGCAACAGTAGCCTATTATTTGTCAATTATTGAATGCAACATCGTCCCGACTTTCCCGACTAGCAGAATGTACTAACTTCTCGCCCCTGTTCTGACAGCGGCCTGGACAACAAGGTGACCATCTACCCGCTGAGTCTGGAGGAGGACATGTCGGCCAAAAAGCACACGGTCGGCACGCACATCAGCTACATCTCGTGCTGCTGTTTCCCCAACTCTGACCAGCAGATCCTCACGGGCAGCGGAGACGCCACGTGCGCCCTCTGGGACGTCGAGTCCGGCAGTCTGCTGCAAAACTTTGTCGGACACACGGCAGACGTGATGACACTCGACTTGGCGCCCTCCGAGACGGGGAATACCTTCGTGTCGGCGGTAAGCGGACGATTTTGATGTTGCAACCTTGGAGGTTTTGGTCACAAAATCAGTTCTTGAAGCCCGAGTGGTCGTTCAGGTCGGCAAAATGTTAATTTTTCGCGTAAAAATTGAAATCGTCTCGTAGTCTAATTAGCTAGTCCAATTAGTAGTCCAATCAATCATTAAAATCAGCTCGTAGTTCAAAAACCGCAGACATTCAGCAAATATCTCCTTGGGTACACCAGTGCTACACTAGTGCTCCCAGCAGCCAATAGATGGCGCTAGTGACTGACGCCTGTTAGTATGCTGTGCCGCATAACAGATAAGGATGACGACAACACCGATAGGCGTTACCACAGGTGTATTCGCGGCCATTGGGGCGACGTAAGAAAAGAAGAAAATAACTGGCCCCAATAACTTTAAATTATCAGGTAGCATGCACCTTTTCCTTGATATGTAGAGAATTTACCATTAATTGTGAGAGAAAATTGCATTTAAAATCTTCCATTTATGCTTTTTTCATCGTTTGCACAATATGTTATTTTACTATGTTAGAAACACTAATTAGAAATAGTTCCCGCATCATCGTCAAGAACAATAGGGAAGGCTTGAAGTGAATACAATAATCTAAACGGTTTTGTAATCTATGTGAAGACACTTCTAAAATTGCCTGTAGAAATAGTGATAACAAAAGTTCAACTTAATCACAAGACGGATGTCTATAAACCTATTCAACGTGTGACAACTCAGCCGGTATTTCGTCGACTACAGGCCAGCTTTCCCTAGTGACCGATAGAGGCGCTGCTATCGATGTCCGGCCGTGCCGCCTAACGACATTTCTATAATTACCAGGGGGTGTTGCAGTTGTAATTACCGACAATTGGTGGCTTGAGGACACATAATGCTTTTGAAATTAATATTTGCTAATTACTCAGATAGTACTGCCACGTAGATGAGGTTATAGGTAGGTAAATTTTCATTGTGCAATTGCATATAGTCGAATGGTGAGTCGAATGACAACGTGCTCTATAGCATGCTATTCCCATTAAATTTGCATTGTCATATGTGCTCATTTAATAACAAAAGAAGCGTGTCCTAATAAAGTTACTCGTATTTTTCTCATTCTCATTCGAGAACATGCTCGAGAGCACGTTATCACTAGACTCGCTGTTTGGCTATACATCTAAAATTAACCCTCTCTCTGACGCAGTGCTAGCTAGATAATCAGCAGACATTTTGTTTTGTTTGTTTGTTTTGTTTTGTTGGGTTAGGTCCTTTCGGTCTGACAAGACCATTGCAGAGCCGGAAGGATGATAGGAATTAGGGGGAGACATTGGTCTGGACAGGCACCCTAGTGAGTCGCCGGGGCTGAGCCCGTCCAGAGGACAGGCCACCTAGTCCCAAGGCACTCGCTGCACCCGGCTACGGGGTGCGCTCCCTCGGGAGCAGCGGTGCCGCTCCAAGTGAGCAATGAGATAAAGTTGCCTGTCCAGCCCGGAGGGGGGTTGCGGCGTGGAGGAGAAGGATATCTGTATCCTGAGGATAGAAGCACGGAACGGTGCAGCAGACATTGATTTCAAATGTGTTGCTCGTGACTGCAAGCCACAAGCCGTGAGTATAGCTACCATACCCCAGGCGCCATCTAGGAGAACGTTTTTCATCCTTATCTGCTATGCGGCACAGCATATCAACAGGCGTCAGTCACTAGCGCCATCTATTGGCTGCATGTAGTACTGCTGTGTACGTATGGGATGGGTGCCCGTAGCGCTATTTGCCGGTTGAATGCGGGCTACGGGCTTTTATCGTTTCGGACGAAATATTGCTTAGACATTTTCTGCCTAACCGTGGTGAACGACCACTTTGGCAACGAGCCATGAAAGCCGTCACTAGCCACTACCGAGAGGGAAGAGTGAGTTTCCTTGAGTGAATGTATTTCCTGATGCTCTCAATATTGGTATGTTTTTTTTTATAAACACGCAACTTTCGGAATAAAAAAGCATGACCAGAGAGCAACTTCCTGTTTTTTTTTTCAAACTGCAGAAATAATTGAAAAGGTTGTCTATTATCCGGGAAGTATGGAATAGGAATGAACGTCTTACGGTAAATATATAATCACATTTCTTCACTTATTTCTGTCAACACAGTTCTTGTCCAGTGTCCAGCCTTCATCAACACTCCTGAGTTTTAACCTTGTCTTTATGTCCCGTGTGGCGGCCAGGGGTGCGACAAGACGGCGATGATCTGGGACATGCGCACCGGCTCCTACGTGCAGACGTTCGAGGGCCCAGCTGCTGACATCAACACTGTCAAGTACTACCCCAGCGGAGACGCCATCGCCACCGGATCAGACGACGCCACGGTCGGTGAAAAAAGTGAAGGGGGAGTGGAGGGGTCGGCTGGAGAGGAGGGATTTCGGAAGGGATGGTGTGGGTGAGATGGAGGGAGGAAAGAAGAGTAGATGGGGGGGAAACGTTGAAAGAACGAACTAAGAAGGGAGCAGGAAACTTAACTCAACATGTCTTTTGAAGATCCCAGCTGACGCTGGATGAGCTTGTGTGACCTTTCTTTGTCTCATATTGAGCGTCTTTACTATCTTCGCCGTCCCTATGTTTGACCTTGTCTGACCTCATCTAGCCCCGAGGACTTCGTTTGACCTTAAACTCGGATGATCTCTTCTGACCTTGACCCCGGTTGACCTCGGCAGTGTCGCCTGTTCGACCTGCGCGCCGACCGCGAAGTGGCCTGCTACACGAAGGACAGTTTGATTTTCGGTGTGAACGCGCTCGACTTCTCGGTGAGCGGTCGGCTGCTGTTCGCCGGCTACAACGACTACACGGTGAACGTGTGGGACTCGCTGAAGGTGCAGCGCATCACCGTGCTGTACGGGCACGACAACCGCGTCTCCTGCCTCAAGATGAGCCCGGATGGCACCGCCTTCTGCACCGGCAGCTGGGACTTCACGCTGAAGGTGAGGGAGGGAGACCCAGAGCGGATGACGAGGCGCCCCGGGTGGAAAACCTATATGAGGAGTTGCTGGAGCATGATTTCTGAGGAGAAGTGAAGATAAAGCAGCTCAATGCTTCATGCATGACTATATATATAGCGAGATGTACGAGGCCTGTTACGTTCTTGCGCCTCAGCAAGACCAGTAAGACCGAAGCCGCGCGTTTCTATGCGTCCGGTGCTTCGTAACCTAAAATAGAACCACAAAATTTAATACAGTGATAGCTGATTGTTTCCTTCCCTGGATATGGATAATGCGTCCAGGAAGACGCTGACTCTTCTGGTCTATCTGCTCGCAGGTTTGGGCCTGAGCGCGGACATCTGGCGATGACGTGATCTGCCAGGGGTGTGGAGCCGCTCTGCCGAGACGCAAACGGGGGACCATCTGGACGGACATAAAGGAGGGACCAGCACAGTGGGCAGTCGAGCTCTGACACAAGCGTAGTGGTGCCGCTGCTTCTTCCAGTGGCCATAGTCAAACGGAGAAACGCACAACACGGCGCCGTTTTGCAGGCCGCCATTCACGCGGCCATCAGTGGGCTGTACAACGGACTAGTGACGCGCACAAGAATGTGTAGGTTCTACTTGCTGTAGGCGTGAGTGATGCGCAGGCCACACCCACAGAGGTGTAGACAGTGGTCAGGGAATGGTGTTGTCTGTAGGATATGTGGTGCTTTCTGCGTTGACATGGAGCAAATTTTTGCCCTCACTGACATTCGCTACTTTTCATCCTTCAGCGGCACAAGGGAAGGTGGCTGAAACATACGCCTTTCGTATGGCTCCTAATTAAGATACAGCTTCGCAAAAAAAAGTTTCTATCTAAGAGAGTAGACCAAAGGGTCTTGATTTGAAGGTCTCATGTCAACTTCTGGGTCAGGTTGAAGACCTGAAAATGTGACCTTGTTTTTTTTGGCAGAAAAAAAAAGATCCCAACACTCCTGGCAGAACAAGTTAACCTTCGCCCCAGTGGGGGGGGGGGGCATATGTTACCACCCTGTCGCGTTTTTTTTTTGCGTGTGAATAAAAAACCGCGGCGCGTAGTGCCGCGCTGCTTGGGGTAGCTTTTAATACATCAATTTTGGACAATGTGTGAAATATTTGACCCCAGGTTATGCCAGGTCAGGTCACCAGGTCAAGTTAACTGACCAAGCCTAAAAAAGTTTGCAATCATGTCCAGCCTGCAGTGTTTGTCAGAGAGGTTTTAAACTTGTTGGATTTCATGATGTTATGGGCGCCTATAATTTGTATATCTCGGATTTTTTATATCCGTGACCTAAGCTCAGGCCAGTGGCGTGACCCTTCCATTACAAGTCAATGGAGAAAAATGAAAATGCCTCTAGATCCGTGTGTACGCATAGGAACCGTCCAAATATTTCAGAATCACAATGATTTGGACCATTCGTGATGACCAAGGTGTCATTTTTTGCTGATAGCCTCTAGAAAGGTCATCCGAGGTCATTTGAGGTTACAAACATATGTTTGCCAATAACTCGCGATTGGAAAGAGATGGAACGCTGGGGATAGTGTCATTGTGTTTGTCTTGTTGTGACGCATCGACTGATATGCAGCATGACCTTTTTCCGTTCAGGTCATGACCTTGGCCTGAGGTCAAATTTTCAAGTTGACCTTTCAAGGTCAAATTATGGTTCATTCGACGCGTCTCGGCGAGAGGAACACGATTCTGGCAATAGAAATGCCGTGGCTGTTTTTAGTCGAAAGTTATTGTCGAAAAACACTTTTCGTAAAAAACAGCTATTTTTGGAGTTTTTGCCCTCTGGAGGCTAAACCGTTGACCTGAGGTCGATTTTGATAATGACCGTATTAAAAGAAGAGTTCAAAAATCGATTGATTTTCCATGCGTTTTTCTAGCTACCATAGTTCCTGAGATAACGGCATGTTTTCTGAAAAATATAATGACAATAGGCAAATTTTGACCTTTGATGACCTCTGGTGACCCCAATATTGCTCTAAGAAGAAAAATGACTGAAATACTTTCAAACGTACGTATTGAGAGCTATCGACTGCTTTTTACCGCGTCTTTCTAGCCCTCTTAGTTTTTGAGTTAGAGGTGGGTGGTAACATATGCCCCCCCCCCCCCACTAGGGCGAAGTTGGCTGAGACCGCCACTGGGGCGCGGGTTAACAACACGTTTGAGACGTGTCGAATTTTGAACTTGTTTTGGAGAACAGAACGGGTCAGGGCTGACCCCTGGTGAACTAATATTCATTTGGATGACTTAGACAGATTACAAGTCTTATATTTTGCTTCCCTCGGCGCTGAGCATGAGCGTTTACCGCGAATTTATTTCGCAAAAAAATCATTTATAAGCTCAGTGGAGCTAAAAGTTAAGATATCATAAGGAGTGAATAGAACTTGTTTAATATCTTAAGGGGTTGTATCGAGCTCCCTTCCACTGGGCCGGTTATGGTTAAGACGTAAATGGTGACTCAGAGGTTAAAAGTGTCGCAATGATAACTATCATACTGATCAGTCATTTCTCTATTTCATGAAGAACCTTATACGAATGCAACAGCTCCTAATGCCAAGGGCCAATCGGCTTACTCGATCGAAATTTTCACGGCATTTAGTGAAGCTTTCCGGCTACCCAGCGGCGCACATTTTGCCGATTTTTTATCCTCCTTTCCCATGCGCCTGAATACAAGATGGCAAAGCTGGGATAACGGGGAGCTAATTTTGCAGCCGTGGAAATGGTTGAAGTTATTTGATCCTCATCGTATGTTGGCTCTCAGCTACGGTACTGTTCACAAAATACTTGTAGCAATATACTTTCTCGAGTCATAATACATAAATTGTGGAGCCAGGTTGTTTTTCTGCAATATGTTGACATGGATGACAGTTCATATTAAAGGAAATATGTCACTTTTTCTCTAAATAGTCCACCATCCATGAACAGATGACCAGGAGTGCCCCCACCGCAGTCCCAGCGACGCACAGAACCTTACGTTAAAACGCAGAAAACAAAAAAGTGTCCCCGAATCCCATCCGTATCCTTGCCATAGTATTCTACGACTCACCTCACAATCACCTCAACTGAAAAGCCACGATGTCTGTGGACCTTGCTCTATGCATAAATAAATAGTCAGATAGCTGTTTAAACCCTCGCATTCGTACTCACAGAGGGTCGAACGGACTTCCCTCGGTTTTTCGCGAATAACTCGCGCAAAAAGCGGCCGATCGCGATGAAACTTTTAGTACCTACCCTCGAGTTGATCAATTTTTCACCTAGGTACTCTAAAAAATTTATGACCCTGGCCCAAGTGACCTTTGTCCTGTCACCTATTTCTCTAGACCATGTTTGGCCAGAATTACGATTCGGCGTATGTCGGCTCACATTTTCCGCGCGTTTGCAGTCTTTTTGTAGTTTTAATTTTAACCGTTCAAACACGTGAAATCAGGGGTGTCATTTGGGGGCCCTCAGACTCCCCCCTCCCCATAATGCTGAGTTCGGCCTCCTCAATGCTGCTCTCGCCCCCCTCCCCCAAGGTTTTTCTCAGATTCTCGCACTTCAGCAACACCTATACGTAGGTATCCATACAACGTTAGATATTCTTGTTCTCAGTGGCTTCGTGCTTCGAAATACGTTAACCCGCGCGGGGCTGGGGTCTCCAGCCGAACGCGCGGGGCTGGGGGGGGTAAATTTTACCCCCCTGTTATCTCCCGAACTAATGGTCCGATTTAGAAAATTCAAACGCCAATCGAAAGCTCTCATCACGAACTACTAAAAACATGTACTTAATGTAAAGTTTGAGGTCAAGGCCAAGGTCAGGTCAAGGGTACAAATTGCAAGTTTCTACAGTATCGGCCTTGCACCGTAGTTGCCGAAGAATGGAGTCATGGACTGAGACTGATCGCCCAAAACGTGTTCTTAGGCTACCAAGACAATATTTGTTGCATACAATATCATTCAGAGGTCAAGGTCAAGGTCAGGTCAGGTCAGGTCAGGTCACCAAAAAACAAAATATAGAAAAGGGCATGTGCGACACATGTTTTATGGGTCATTTTACTCATAGAATTCAATAGGCACACTCAATAAGTGATATGGACCACCTCTGGATGAATTTCAGGTCGAGGTCAGGTCAAGGTCAGGTCAAGTGAGGTCAAATTTTGAAGTTGGTTGTTAAAGCCTAAAAAGGTGTCTATCTGATGCAGTTTTTCAAGGCGAATCGAATGGTGCTATTTTTGTTTCCGTACCAGGTCTAGAACTTCCAAAAAAGTCATTTTTCAAAAAATTTGTGTGTCGTGACGTCATAAAATTTTGAATAACTCCCACATTTTTGAACCGATTCTTCTAAAATTTGGTATGTAGGTGCACATAGACCACTTCTCTGACATATATTCCGTTTTTTTTTTATAGACTCAAAATTTTGGATTTTATAATGATTTTCCCAAAAAGTCAGTTTTTTTAAAATTTAGGCCAAAATCCAAAAGTTTCAAAAAACCGAGATAGCCATTTGATAGACAAAGTAAAATTACGTATAACCTTTTTTGTTACGTCTTGATTCCTTTAAAAATGAAGATGTTAGCGGCGTTTGAACTTTTGCCGTTTTTGAGGCGAAAATGGCGAACATGACGTCACTAAAACGTCAATTTCTCAAAAATTTTCCGACGGATTTCGCTCAAATTTTCAGGGAACGTGTCAAATTGATGTAAGAAAAGGTACTGAAAGTTTGGCGGCGCTGCGCGCCGCCGTTTTTGAGATATCGCAAAAATTCGCGAGGGGGGGTAAAATTTACCCCCCCCCCCAGCCCCGCGCGGGTTAAGTCCCATGCTCGTCAAGTTTTTCCTCGATTTGGTAACAATTATCTTACCACGGATTATCATGACATGCTGCGAGTTTAGCGAAGTGCGAAACCACGTCGAGCTATTGGGCTTCTGCTTGGCGTTCTGTGGGAGGTCGCAAATGTTTTAATTTGGACGCCGCATCTGGACGCCGCGCTGGGCTGGCCGGCATGCTATCGGCGGCTGGAGAGAGACGGCGAGGGGGCACTTTGGCAGGTGTTCTTTGTTCTTATATTTTTCGTTGACAGGTGCTGCCGCCAGCGCCAAACGCTGGCGCGGAGACATATCACTTGAATATAGGTAATGCATAATGCATGTGCCACTCGGTGGTTAGTTACAGCTGAAGCTCACTGGCGGATCCAGGAGGGAGTATTTAGGGCCAAGCCCCCAGCCCGTTTGTGGTATACAGATGTTACAGAAGATATTACTCAGTGAGCATCTATTTAATTGGCCTGTGCAGAGGCTTTCCCTGCTAATGTATTTTGGACCCCGCTTGCGCGTGCACACGTGCAGAATGCCGCTTCCAGATCTCAGGAACGGCTGGGCCGACTGTGTTCAAATTTGGCACACCGCTAGCGACCGTTTAGAAGGGTGCTTTGCACAAGCCCGTTGGAAGTATGTACCAAGATTCCAAAGATAAGGGAAGTATCTTCCGCACGCCCTTCCGCACGTGCAGGGCTGCACTATCTCGCTCGTTCTTCGCCCAAAAGGCGTTTTACTGCAGGTGATTATCCCACTCATCCCACCAATTTAAGCATAAGTACCATTTTACTCATAAATTAAGCACTTGAGCGTAAAAATATCATACGTCGTTAAATGTAGTGCCGATCGGGGCCTCGTCTAAGGAATTTTCACTGGGGGGGGGCAAGAGACTGAAGGAGTCGAACCTAGTGCACCCCTAAATCCTGTTTTGTCACCGAATTTAGCCTACATTCTTTTCGTCACAGCTGTGACACTATTTTGTTGTTGTTTTTTATGGAAATTATACTGAAAAAAAAACTGAAAACATAGGGCACCCGAGCCATGCCTTAAAGGGACACTCCCACCTTAACATTAGTTTTGAGTTGAGATAGCCAAATTGGTGGCCATGGCCTGCAAATACCGGTTTGGGCACTCACAACATCGACAAATGCTTTAATTCGGAGATATGGAATTTCAAACTTGCAGTTTTCGGATTCTAAGGGGCTAGTGCATTGGTATGCCCCCTTAGAATTTGTGACGTCAGCGGAGATCTAACGATTTTTAAATCTTTTACTAAAACGTTTGGTAGCACGCGGTGGTATATGCTGCTTTGCGCGCAACAAATGCCGCACTTTCAAATAAAGTCGCTAGGAACAGCGGAGATCCCAAAAAGTAAACAAAAGTAAAAGTCTAATATCTTGAAAACCGGTGAATATTTTTCGATGAAATTTGGTAGATATTCGTTTTCGCTCTTTCTGAACCGAGCGACATCACTTTCGTGCCAATTCATTATTTTTTATGAAGGTGGGAGGGTCCCTTTAACATTAGTTTGCTATCCCCTTACATTGTCCCAGCAGATAGTGATAAGCATACTTCTCCGTGTTGGGCGTTTGATTGAGTGGCAGCAAGTGGCAGGGCGCGGCCTCGTTAAATAAAAATCACAAGATGAAGAGACGTTAACGACGTTAACCCTCGCCGGCACAGGGGGGTTGATGCAACCCCCGTGAGGTTTTTTTGCGAATAACTTGCGTACAAAGCGGCCTATCGCAACGAAACTTGCAGTACCCTCGCGTTGATCAATTTGACACCTACCCTGAAGATTTCATGACCCTGACACAAATGACCTTTGACCCGTGACCTATTTTCCGAGACCATGTTTGGCCAGAATCGCGATTCGTCGTATGTCGGCTCGCCGTAGCGGCGTTTGCAGTCTTTTGGTGGTTTCAAGCGTTCAAACATGTGATTTGATGTTGCTCCCATGCATTAGGGTGGGTGTCAAGGTCACCGGAAGGTCAGGTCAGGTCACTAACCTTTGCTGACCTCGGTTCACTTTTTCGAGTTTTATATCTTACTAGGCTAGTTTTTGGAGCTGAATTCGAATTTAGCAACCATTTAAACATTTACAATGTATCTCTAAAAAGTTAATTGTTTTCAAAACGGGCGCTGAGGAAAACTATATATTATAACCAAATATTTCGGCTTTATTGCTCAGCCTTGTTCACTGGTTCGAAATACATTTTTCTCAAAAACATGACCTAAAAATTCAAATATTCATATCGTGCCGTCAGTGATGACGATCTTCTAGCTTACGAAAAACCGAACAAATGAATCGTGGTGAAACACATTTCAAGGCACACTGTAACAGGTCGCACAGACACCTCAGCAACAGCTCAGCATGCCTACTCATGCAACAAATCATTAAATCCAAGAGACGCGAAAACATTGGCAGTTGAAAGAAACTGGAAGCTTAGGACAATCCGTGAGGCACTGGAGATTAAGGTGCACAATTCGTCAATGAACAGGGGGGTCGGAAAGGTCACCATCAGCCCTACATATTTGGGACATTGCGTTGAGATAGGAACATGTGTGCGTTTGCCTGTTACAGTGTGCCTTGAAATGTGCTTCATCACGATTCATTTGTTCGGTTTTTCGTAAGCTAGAAGATCGTCATCACTGACGGCACGATATGAATATTTGTCTTTTTAGGTCATGTTTTTGAGAAAAATGTATTTCAAACCAGTGAACAAGGTTGATCAATAAAGCCAAAATATTTGGTTATAATATTCAGTTTTCCTCAGCGAAGCCCGTTTTGAAAACAATTAACTTTTTAGAGATTAATTAACCTGAGGAAAAGAATAATTTCCAATGTAGTTTTGGCGCCTTCGTAACATGTTACGAAGCTGTCAGAGGCGGTTGCCACCTACTATGAATCATTGAATAGTGAATACCCGGCAAAACCCTTACTGGTTGACCTGACCTGACCTGACCCGACCTGGCCTAAATGCATAAAGACATTATCTGTGATCAAAACTAATATGATATTCGTGATCAGCACCCCGAAAACCCCATCGCAGCCACACTTTACGACGTTCTAACAGGTCCCGATTTTCCCGACTTTTGGGTCATAGACCTGATCTGGAAGGTCAACCGATGACCAAGGACCTTAACATCGTCATTATTGAGCGGCCAACTTAGTCATTTTCGAAGATATCGGGCTAAAAATTTTGACAGTGGGTCATCGGTATGTGTTTAATCACATGCTCCATTTCCTTTTTTCTTCAGCACAAATGTAAGTTTTGAAGACCATCACAGTAGCAAATGCTGCGAAAGCCATGGATAGTGGGCAGCATATCCTGAATTTGCCGTGCTGCATGGGAAGTAGTGTTGATGAGAAAAGTGGTTTTTGGTTCAGATTATTGTGGGTGCAGAATACATTGTCTGCACCCACTGGATAATTATTGTGGGTGCAGCTGCATCCACTGCACCCATGGTTCCTACGCTTATGGATGCAGCGGTCTTCAGACTTCAAATATTTAGAGGGGATCATTTTGTAAATTGTTAAGCATAATTGGCATCTTTGGCAATATCACGGACGGAGACATAAGCTTGCAACAAACCTCATGTAAACGCGTCTATTTTTAGGCCTCCTGACAGGTATGGTTGCTGTTGGTGGCAGGCCAGGCAAAGTCAGTGAGGGGACCGGCCGTGTGCGGCTATGTGCGCACTTTGGACTCTAAATTCGCCATTAACCCCCGCCCTGATGGGGTCTGCCGAGCAACGCGGTCTGATGGGGGGGGGGGCATTTTGCCCCCCCCCCTAAGATCTCGAGAACCACGCAACATAGCGACAAGCGGCAAACGGCGTTGGATAGCCCCAACGGGGAAATACCTTGTGACACAATTTCATTGACCTCGGTCAAACAGATGACGTCACAGGTCAGGTCAAAGGTCGAATTTTCACCGTTTACAGACATTTCAAGAAACGCGTTGTAAAATCGAGTAAAATGCATTTCATTGAATATCATCGATGGGGAAATGTTCGTCGAACACATATTTTGCTATTTGAGGTCACTGATACCAGGTTAGGTCCCAGAGGTCAGGTCACTGAGGGTCACAAATTAAAAATATCATGTGATGCATGTTTTATGGTCCATTTCATATGCCAAATGCGATTATGTGGGATAGGCAGCCCTTGGGGTCAGTTGAGATTATGTTTGGTGAAGGTCAGGTCAAGGTCAGGTCCAGGTCAGTTCAAATTAAGTCAAATTTCAAAGTTGATATTTTGCATAAAATTGGTATCGATCCTATGCAGCTCGTCACGGGGAGTTCAATGGTGGTCTCCGTTTTGCGCTACGTGGTCTAGAATAGCTAAAAATTGAGTTAAAAAATTTGACGTCATCAATTTTTAAGTTTTTTCGCTATAACTTGGCCAAAAAAGAGGTATCGACCAAAAATTTGGTATGTATATCGAAGAGCGCCGGGATTATCACATTTATACCGGTTGTTTTCGAAATTTGAAAAAAAATTGGAAATTTTTGGAGTTTTTTTTAATCAATTTTTTTTGGGGGGGTAAAATTCCAAAATTTTAAAAATCCGAGATAGCAGTTTTGTAGCACTGTCTTTTCTCTACACAACCACATAAATAACTTTAAAATTGCTTGCTAACTGTAGAATTGGTGAGCGTTTTAAGATGTCATGTTTTTTGCTCATTTTTACTCGAACATGACCTTAGTTTGACCTCAATAACTCCTGACGTGAGGTGACCTGTGACTTGAAATTTTGTGTGCAGGTGTCAAATTGATGCCCGGTGAGGTACCCAAAATTTGGCGGCGCTGCGCGCTACCGTTTTCTCGCTATTTAAGGAAAATCTCAGGGGGGGGGGCAAAATGCCCCCATCAGGGCGCGGGTTAAAATTGGGTATCATCGGCTTCTTCTCGTGACGGGCAACACGCTCGTTCCGCGAAGCTCTAGCTCGATCAGGGGCGAGACGCGAGGGAGAGGGGGGGTCGTACCAACCATGAAAATGGCCTCAAATGACACAGGCGACACCGAATTCGAAATCTATGGCCTAAATGGACCATAACACATGTGTCACGCGACCGACTTATGACATAAGATTTCCGTGACCTATGATGACCTGACCCTGACCTGAAAATCAAAGCACAAGTTTCGTACCCTCAGGGTATCTAAAGCATCTGTTCACGAGTGTGTAAGCCAAAAAATCAGCCTGATCTGTAAGACGGTAGCCAGAGCCCAAAAAGTGAGCACTAGCCAAATATCGATAATTTTTACTTTGACCTGACCTGTGACGTCATCAGTGAACTTGAGGTCAATGACATTAGGTTTCGCTCGACAGTTTTTCCGGGGCTATCAGATGCCGTTTGAATTCTTACGATCGGCCCAGTAGTTTCGGAGTTAGGAGGGAGGCTATGAATAGCCCCCCCCCCCCCAGTGGGGCATGTTATACACCAGGGGTCGGCAAATGGTGGGGCATGCCCCCTTTGGGGGTAATGGAGCCCTTTCGGTGGGGGTAATGAGGGATTCTGAGAAAGCCTATCTTTTTAGAGTTTGTAGCTCCAGTGATGGAGCCATCGTGACTGTTGCATCCCAGGGTTCAAAGATTAGCCCAGGCCAAAGGCACAGCACACATTGATTAGATACCAATTTTCACGTACCTGCTCGCCTCACCATCTCACCCCTCCGTACAGTCGTTCAAAAGCAGCTGCAACTTTTAACCGTCGCCCGTCTGTTGGCGTTTCAACAGCCGCTAACGTAAGGGGGAGGAGTCGATCGGACCCCCGCGGCCTCTCGGACTCTGATATGGGGCTGTGCATAAAAAAGACGAGCGTGCTACCCGTGACCATAGGAAGCCGCTGCTGCCCATTTTTAAGGTCCTTGGTCATTCCGTCTCATTCAAGAGGGCAATGATAAGTGTCGAGAAAATCGGGACCCGCTATAACTTCTTGAAGTGAGATTTTATGGCTCAAGATGATCTCCAGAAAAAGCTCATAAGCCAACGGTCATTATGGGTCCAGAGGCCAGTTTTACCAACAGAAAAATAGCCGCCTGCCGGAATTTTTGCCTAAAGATCCTTTCACATATGGAGCGTAAACGGTAAAGCCCTATCCGCTTACGAGCCCATCGCGTTTACGCTCCGTATGTGAAGCGGTCTTGAGGCAAAAATTCCGGCAGGCGGTTATTTTTCTGTTGGTAAAACAGGTCTCAGGTCATGATATTTTCCGGGCTGGTGAAAAAAAAATGATGGGCTCGAGGGTACAATTTGGTCGTGATCCAATGCCTTTTACGTGAGCTTTTTAACGAAAAACCACCCGCCGTCCCTATACGTACAAGGGTTAAATGGGATATAGCATAGGCGGCGGAACGGGGAGGGCACCGGGGCACCGTGCACCCTTTGATTTTTACATTTTAACATTAGCCCAGCCCTATGGGCGTTGCATGGAAAGAATGGGACCAAAAGTCGGCAGTGCTCCCCCCTCCCCCTTAATTGAAGGTGTTCCGCCGCTACTGGGATATAGGCATTAAATGTTTTGTGGAGGAAGTGTCATGTTTTAAATTTGATGCATTGGAAATGCACAAATACCCAAAGAGTTCCAGGACGGTATGGAATTTCAGTAAACTTAGTTGTGTCAGCAATGGGGTCTGGTAGGTGGGGGTAATGGCCCTGCCTGGCGCCCAAAAAGGGGGGCACGACCCCGAATGACCTGCCGACCACTGTTATACACAGACAACAGTTGGGCGCGGGTTAAGGTACCTATTAGGTCGCTGGCTGACCTTCCAGGTCAGGTCAATTACCCAAAAGTCGGTAAAATCAAGACATGTTAGAACGTCGTAAAGTGTTGCTGCTATGAGGTTTTTTCGGGGTGCTTACCATGAAAATCATGTTAGTTTTTAACCCGTGCATGACATGGCGTATTTTCCATAACGCGAGTGACTATAAGGGGGGGGGGGCTCTCCGGAGCCCCCCTCCTATCTCCGAAACTACTGGGCCGATCGTCAAAATTCAAACGGCGTCTGATAGCCCTGGAAAAACTGTCGAGTATTTTCATTGACTTCGAGGTCACTGATGACGTCACAGGTCAGGTCAAAGTAAAAATTATTGACATTTTTGCTTGTTTACAATTTAGGCTCTGGCCGCCGGCTGACAAGTCTGATCAGGCTCATTTTTTGTTTACGTTCTCCTTGATAAATGCTTTCGATACCCTGAGGGTACCAAACTTTAACTTCATTTTTTTCAGGTACCTAAAATTTCGTGACCTAGGTCATTAGGTCACGAAAATTGTATACCTATCATGTATCGGTCACGTGCCGCATGTTTTATGGTCCATTTTACACGTAGATTTAAAAAAGTCGTCTGTGTAAATTGAGGTCATTTTTAGCTGAATTTACCGGAGTTCAGGTCAATTTCAGGTCAGAAAAGGTCAAATTTTGAAAATGAAATTTGTCAACAACAAAGGTGCCTATCAGATACAATTTGAGCTCACGAACACGATGGTGCCATTTATATTGCTGTTCGATGTCAAAAATGTGCTGAAATTGGTTTTGAAAAATATGTAATTGTAAAATTTTGACAACAATGCAAATTACTTCACTATTTTTAAAGATATTAGGCTAAAACTTGCTAGAGTAGTTTATCAGTGTGTGTTCTATCACATATATTCTGTTTTTTTTTTTGTTTGTGAAAAATCAGAAACTTTTGGGAAAAAATCAACAAATATATTGTTGTAATTGTAAAAACATGTTTTAAAAATTTTCAAAATTTTGAAAAATCGAGATAGCAGTTTGATAGCTACGTGTATTTGTAGTCCACTGATGCAAGAAATTGGATCTAGCCTTAAAACTAAGCTCTTCAGAGCGTTTTCCGTTTGCATGCCGATTTTGCATCAGAATCGGCCGACATCATTTCCGGTCAAACTATGGTAGCTAAAAATTGAAATCTTAACACCAGGTGTCAAATTGATGCGGCTGAGGGTACTGCAAGTTTCGTGTTGATCCGTGAAACGTTTTATAAGATATTGTCAAAAAACGGGAAGGCCGGGGGGGGCTCTGTAGAGCTCCCCCCCCCCAGTCATGCGAGGGTTAACATATATCTTTATGAATTTGGACCAGATCGGGTCAGGTCAGGTCAACCAGTATACCTTCTGCCAGGTATTCGTAGGTGTCAACCAGTGTTCGCCACGGGCCGCAAAATCCCAGTCCAGCCCAGCCCAGGCCCATGGGTTCACAGCCCGGCCCAGCCCGAGCCCATCCATGGTAAAAGCGTCAAAGCCCAGCCCGGCCCAGCCCGTCAAAAATGAATGGACTAAAAATTATTGACACCACACAGGTATCCAAAGCTAGCAAATAAATAATCTTTTGCGAGCAGCATGCACAATGCACATTGCATGCGTGCTTTATTAACCCGCGCACCGACGGGAGGCGGATATCCGCCCCCCCCCCCCTGAGGTTTTTCGCAAATAGCGGGAAAACCGCGGCGCGCAGCGCCACGAAATTTGGTACGGCTATTCTCTCATCAATTTTACACATGGTGTGCAAGTTTGAACTTCCTAACTTTTAAGGTCAGGTCACCAGGTCACTTTGAATGACCCAAACTCAAGTTACTTTTTTGCAACTTTGCCAGTTGCCACCATGCCAGAGCTACAGTAGATGTCGTAGGCCTTTGAAAGTCGCAGGATGATATAAGGTCATGGTGAAGTTAGATAAATATAGTAGTCTGATGCTCATGAGTAAGCTATTTGAAAATGCCGTTTCGAGCCGTGCTCGAAATATTATACAACTCTTCTCTAAAACATATAAGCTTACTCATGAGCATCCAGACTACCGTAAGGTGGGGCTATTTGAGACAGTGGGGCTATTTGAGACAGTATTTAAAATTGCTATAAACAAAAACCACTTAAAATTTATGCTCTTTTTTTTTTGCTCAGGCGATTTACCTACTCCTCGATTCCACACCTCCCTGAACAAAAATATCACACAAAAATCAAATGCTCTTCATTTTATAGCGATTTTAAATACTGTCTCAAATAGCCCCAGTCCACTTTACGGTAGGTAGGTACTACATTTTCAGACACTATATTTATCTATAATCTAACTTCACCATAATCTTAATCATGCTCACGCTCAGTTACAGCATTCAATTCCTTAAAATGTTATAAGGTCATTAGTAGCTACAATTTGTATATCTCGGAATTTTGATATCGATGACCTAAGGTCAGGTCAATTTCTCGACCTCCCCATTATAAGTCAATGGGGGAAAAATCAACTCCCTGTTTTTTGCCACTAAAACGGGTCGGAATGGCCCCATAAACCATACATAACCTCATCTACGATCAACCTTCACTACCTTGAGGTCTGTTTTGCTGTTGGGCAGCTGTAAGGTCATGTGACGTCATCAAAGGTCACCAGCGGTTTTCTGACAATAACTCCGTACAGGAACAAGATACAGCCGCGCGGATGGTCTCATTGTGTTCAGCTCGTCAAGGCGCATCGAATGATGTACATGATGACCTCGAGGTCACGTGACCTGAGGTCAACCTTTGACCTTGACCTTTCGAGGTCAACATATATATCATTCGCTGCGGATTGACGAGAGGATCACGATGATGCCCTTAGTTTGTTCCTATATTGACTAGTTCGAGAGTTATTTGAGAAAAACTCCATACCTACCGCCGCCATTGACTTTTTTGACCCCTGGGACGTCATCTTTGACCTGACCTGAAAATGACCTTTGTAAAAATTGTAGACCTTGTCCGTGCGTATCCCTTGCGGTTTACCGCTTGTCACTATCTTGGTTCGTTCTCGAGATCTCATGGGGGGCGGTCATCCGCCACCCCCCCCCCCCCGTCGGTGCGAAGTTGGCGCAGACCCCCGTCGGTGCGCGTGTTAACAGCCCTATGGGCGTTGCATGGTAAGAATGGGGCCAAAAGTCGGCAGCGTCCCCCCTTAATTGAAGGTTTTCCGCCGCTACTGTACGGATTGCCATTACATTACGGTTAGGGCGCTACTACACGTGTGCGCGTGCATGGGTCGCTTACGTATCTCGAGCGGCAGGGGCGCTACGTTCAAAATTCACTAAACCGGCCTCGCGCTCAATTGTTTTGGCCGGTGCCCCATGGAAGTCCGTCGGGGTCGTTTGCACTTGCTTACGCGCGGGGCCCTGCTTCCACATCTCGGAACGGCTTGGCCTATCGAGCTCAAACTTGGTAAACCGCTAGAAACCGGCTAAATTAATGCCTCCCCCCCTCCCAGACAAATCACTTCGCACACGCCACACCGTTCCACAGATCGGAGCAAGGGATCGGGAAGGCAGACGTGGCATGTAAGTTAGTTGGTTAGTTGGAGGTTTCGTATCGCTCTTTCGAGTGTGCAGGGCCAAATGTCTCGCTTGTTCATTCTCAGGGCAATGACCCTTATCGGTTGCATACTACGAATATTCCCACGACGATACCAGGCACAAAATTTTAAGTACCGTACACCAGGCTCTCATTTCTCAGCTGCCTCTGATTGCCACACACCAAGACAAGCTTACAAACAGGTAATCTAATCACATTGCTTTATTGTTGTCATGTGCTAAACTAATCGAAGTAGGTACCACTCAAAATCCGCACGTCTGTGCGTCCATCGAAGCAAGCTGTCATTACTACATAATTCATGCCACCCTCCAGACGACCTATGCGTGGTCGACTCTAATGTTGCATCTCGCCGTTCGATCACCTTCAGCGAATCGCTCGAAGCGATGCCTTTGGTTAACCTCGCCCTATGGCCACTTCCAGATTTCCCGGATACCCGAGTTGTGCAAAACTGCATTTTCGTGGTGTTCTCGTAGTTACCACCAGCTAATCATTCTTTGCCAGAAGGCCCAGAGACACAGCCACCATGACAGCTACAAACTTGGTCAAGGCTTGCAATTCGCCGGCACCTGCGGGGAAGGGGGGACAATACTAGTGACCAGAATCGGCAGTACAACCTAAGCGCAAACTGCGAAAGACGACCGCCCGTGTAGCTATTATAGATGGGCAAAGTGAACGATCAATTGACTGAAGTATGCAATAGTTTTTGACACCAGCATCTGATCATGGCTAGCTCGGACAAGGCGTGATAAGCGTTACCCTTCATGCGCAACCAGCGGTAGTAAATATGGATCTTTGTTAGAAACAAAGACCATGTTAAAAACACTGGTAATGCCACTCACCGCTTGCAGCAGTTGTAACGTCTCCTTCGGCAGCGGCCGGGGCTTCAGTGCCCCCTTCTCCATCTGCTGCAGCTGCTGTCGTTCCAGCCGCCCCAGCATCGTCACCACCAGCATCACCGCCAGCGTCACCACCAGCGTCACCGCCGGCGGCGGCCTCAGTCGCAGTGGCCGCGTCTCCACCAGCAGCAGCTGCACCATCAGCGGCAGGGGTAGTCTCCGCCGCTTCTTGAGCGTACACCTGGTACGAAACCAATGCAAGCACGAGCAGTGCAGCTGCAATACCTTTGACGGACATCATGCTTAAATCGAAAGAGGGATTTACCACCAAAATCAAAACTTAAATTACGAGACACACGCACACGACGACAAGCAGACCGCGAATGACCGACAACAATAGATCTGCACGTGCTGCAAGCAGACGATAATTGCCATGGCAACTGAATTTTAAGCGGGAAAATGAAAGTGAAGCACATAAAGCGGAAATATAAATTAAAATAAAGCATTCTTAAAACAAAACATCAACAAATACTAAGAAGGTGCTCAAATAATTCACAAATGGCTTATCCTTCAAATGGAATGCAATAAATGAAAACAAAATAACTTCTAAATTAATTACCAAGAAAATGTGCTTTCGGTGCGCTTATTTTAATGCTCTTGATTTTGCTCAATTATTTGCTACTCATTTGCCCTTGACTCATTTGCCTTTGATTGATGATTTGGCTCATTTGTAATAGTGATTAGTTCTCTGTATACCGTGGATTAGGTGCGGTTTTTTTTGCGAGGCGTGTATGCTGAAGATTACTTTACTAATAGTGTAAAGTCGACTACAGAATGATGTTCCACTTTTCACAGGCAATTATTTGCCTGGAGTGGTAGGCTGTGCTGCATCACACGAGCTGAGACCTGAGTTCACAAATTATAGCTTTGTCCCAATGTGGTCCCAATCAAGGCTATTCCCAATGCTCACAATCGACACTTAACCCGCGCCCCGTAGGGGGGGGGGCGAAACGGCCCCCCTGTCCTTTTCCGTCGATATCTCCTAAACGGCTGTCGGCTAGAGATATCGCCACCAAACTTTCAGGACCCCTCCGGACATCAATTTTACACATCTTGTTGTGACCAAACATTTTTACAGAGGCTGTGATAGGCTGGCCACAAATGACGTCAGAATGACGTCATGTTCTGCCATTTTCGACCGAAAAAAGACCTTCGCGAGAAGAGCTGTCAGGCCTACAGCTTTAAAGATACAGAAAAATGATCAGACATAACAGGTGTAGAATTGACAGGGCTACAAAACTGCTATCTCGGATTTTTGATTTTTTTTTAGTTTTGACCCACAAAAATCAAAAAAGCATTTTTTTTTGATATATTAGCCAAAAACTCAAGGAGTTTTTGAGTTTCGAAAAAACCGGAATATATGTGATAGTACCTACCGTCTTCTATGATCTACATACCAAATTTCAGATCGATATCTCGTTTTTTTTTTGGCCAAGTTATAGCGAAAAAACTGTTCAAAAATGATGACGTCAAATTTTCAAACTCAATTTTTGGCCATTCTAGACTACTTGGGGCAAAACAGAGACCACCATTGGACTCCCCGTGACGAGCTGCATCGAATCAATACCCATTTTATGCAAAAATATCAACTTTGAAATTTGACATAATTTGACCTGACCTTGACCTCTGACCTTCACCAAACCGTGACCTAAGCTGGCCCCAAAGGCTTCCTGACCCGCATAATCGCATTTGTCATATAAAATGGACCATAAAACATGTATCACACGACACTTTCATATTGTGACCCCAAGTGACCTGACCTCTTTGACCTGACCTGTGACCTGACCTGGTATCAGTGACCTCATATAGCGAAGTATGTGTTTGACGAACATTGTACCATCGATGGTTTTCAATAACTTACCAATTTACTCGATTTCACAACACATTTCTTGAAATGCCTGTGAACGGTGAAAATCCGACCTTTGACCTGACCTGTGACGTCATCGGTTTGACCTAGGTCAATGAAATTTCGTCACAAGGTAGTTCCCTATTGGGGCTATCAAACGCCGTTGTGTAGTCGACTATATGTTACAGACCGTATGAAAACCCAGTCCGTTTGCAAACGGCCTGGCCCAGTCAGGCCGTTTGAAAACGGCCTGAAAAAGCCGGCCGTTTGCAAACCGCTTGAAATATCAAGGCCGTATGAAAACGGCCTAGACACTAGACAGTTTGAAACGGCCTAGACAGTTTGAAAACGGCCTAGTCAGTTTTCATACGGTCTAGCGAAGCACAACACCCTCTGAAGATAACTTAATGGATCCAGGTTGGTCGATGATCAGGGTGTATCCATCCATGTAAAGTATCCATGACAGTTGGATAACGACAACTCAAGAAACTCAAGATTACCAACCGATATTTATTTTAAAATTACTTTTAAATACCCAAAGCTTTCGGTCACATACGACCTTGATCACATACGAATTGTGAAACACAGTGATCAAGGTCGTATGTGACCGAAAGCTTTGGGTATTTAAAAGTAATTTTAAAATAAATATCGGTTGGTAATCTTGAGTTTCTTGAGTTGTCGTATCCATCCATGAATGCTTGCGCATTCTGCCGAATGACTCGTCTACGTCGAACATTTTCTTATCGTGCAGATGCTCGGCCCGGCCGTTTTCCCGACAATATTACTAATTATACAAGTTCACGGTCCGCCTGTGTACGGCCATCCAGTTGATGGAGCCTGGTGAAGCCACCACAGGCAGTAGCATGGGTGTCGATTTGTATACCTTTGGGGGTGCTGCAGCACCCCCAATGCTCAAATGAGCACCCCCAATGGTTTTCCGGGCACCCCCAATGATTTTGTCCCTCAATAACTCCCACTTTAACTCTGCTTGAGGAAAATAATTGTTCTGCAGTCTTTCACTACAAAAAATAAAACAATTACGCAATTTACAAGGCATGAAATAAAGATGTAAAGAAAAGAAAAGTTAGTTTTAAGAAGAAGGGCGAAAAAAAGACGTTAAATTGCAAAGACACTTGTGTTGGTCCGACGTACACGGGTGTCGGACTCTTAGGTAGAGCTGCTGGTGCGTACCCTTTACAAGCCGGCAGGGGGCTCCAGAGACCGGCGACGGGCCCTCAGAGGCCGGCAAAGGGCCATCAGAGGCCGGTGGTACCTTCAGAAACCCTGTGGGGTCGTCTTTAGAGACCGGAACGGACTCAGACGCCGATGGGGCCCTCAGAGTCGCCGGTGTGGGGCCTTCAAATGTCACCGGTGGCAGAGTGGCCGTCACATGCGCACTAGTGGGGCCTTCAGAAGCTACGATGCTGGGCCCTCAGAGCCGCCGATATAGGGCCTTAAGAGGCACTAGTGTGGGGCCCTCAGATATGGCAATGTGGGGCCCTCGGACTGGAGGCGCCGGTGTGGGGGCTTCGCAGTCGCCGGTGACGGCCCTCACAGGCGCCGTTGTGGGGGCTCTCAGAGACACTGGTTTAGGGCCATCACAGGCGCGCGTGGGGCCCTCAGAACTGCTGTTACGGAACGGACCCTTCATAGGCCGACAAAAAGATATCAAGAGGTCACCGGTACCTTCAGAAGCCTTGTGGGGTTCTCAGAGACTGGCATGGTGCGCTCAGACGCCGCTGGGACCCTCCGAGTCACCTGTGTGAGCCGTCAGGGTCGCTGGTAACTGACAATGGCCCTCAGAACCGCCCATGTAGGGTTTTTAAAGGCATTGGTGTAGGGCCTCAGAGTTAGGGGTGTGGGGCCCTCAGGGACGCCGGTGTGGCGCTCAGGGGCGCCGGTGAGGGCCCTTACAGTCGCCGTTATATGGGCCCTGAGAGAAATGGGTGTGGGGCCATATAGGCGGGTGTGCAGCTCCTAGAGCTGGCCCCCTATAGGCCGGTTAAGACCCCCAGAGGCCGGCAAGTGGCCCTCAGAGGCTGGCTTGGGGCCCTTATGGAGATCTTAATGTTGGTACTTGTGGGCCCATGAGGTGTTCTTACGAGCCCTGTGCGGCCCTTCTGAGTCTAAATATAGCCAACGTGGACCCTCAGCGGCCAATTGGCGCCGCAGGGCCCCTCAGGCCCGAATAACCCGATGGGCCCCTGAACCTGATGGGGGGGGGGGGGAAATCCCGTGATTATCAGTACCTTATGGGGATACCCAACTATGCCTTGCACGGTTGTGCCCCATGGCAAAGCTGCAATCTTTCACCCGGTGCAGGGGTTGAGCACCCCCAACCATTTTGAAAAATCGACACCCCTGGGCAGTAGGTATGTACATAGGGCGACGTAAGCAAAGTGATGCTGATGCACTTCTGCTTTTTGTTTGGGGGTGCCGTTTCGTATTAATTGGTGTGTGGAGGAGGGGAGGGGGAGGGAAAACTTGAGGCCCCGCTTGGAGGGGAAAAGAGCAGAATCCTGAATATAACCCTCGCCCGTATAGGGGGGGGGGGGTCGAAGGGACTCCTCGGTTTTTCACGAATAAGTCGCGTAAAAAGCGGCCAATCGCAATGACACTATCATTTCCCTCGAGTTGATCAATTTTACACCTGCCCTGAAAATTTCATGACCCTGACCCTAATGACCTTTGACCTGTGACCTACTTTTCGAGACCATGTTTGTCCGGAATCGCGATTCGGCGTATGTCGGCTCCGGGCTCGCATTAGCCTCGCGTTTGCAGTCTTTTCGTGGTTTCAAGCGTTCAAACATGGGATATGATGTTGCTCCCATGCATTAGAGCGGGTGTCAAGGTCACCGGAAGGTCAGGTCAGGTCACTGACCTTTGATGACCTCGTTTCACTTTTTCGAGTTTTACATGTTGTTAGGCTAGTCTTTGGAGCTGAATTCGAGTTTAGCAACCATTTGAACATTTACGAAGCAGTTTTAGTGCCTTCGTAACATGTTACGAAGCTGTCAGAGGCGGTTGCCACCTACTATGAATACCCGGCAAAACCCTTACTGATTGACTTGACCTAACCTGACCCGACCTGGCCTAAATGCATGAAGACATCATCTATGATCATAACTAACATGATGTTCGTGATCAGCATCCCCGAAAAAAACCCATAGCAGCCACCCTTTACGACGTTCTAACAGGTCACGATTTTCCCGACTTTTGGGTCATTGACCTGACCTGGAAGGTCAACCGATCACCTAGGACCTTAACCCTCGCCGGCACAGGGGGGGGGGGGGTTGATGCAACCCCCCCCCCTAAGGTTTTTCGCGAATAACTCTCGTAAAAAGCGGCCGATCGCGACGAAACTTTCAGTACCCTCGCATTGATCAATTTTACACCTACCAGTTAAAATTTCATGACCCTGACCCCAATGTCCTTTGACCTGTGACCTCTTTTTGTGACCATGTTTGGCCGAAATCGCGGTTCGGCGCATGTCGGCTCGCATTAGCCGCGCGTTTGCAAGCTTTTCGTGGTTTCAAACGTTCAAACATGTGATTTGATGTTGCTCCCATGCATTAGGGTGGGTGTCAAGGTCACCTGAAGGTCAGGTCAGGTCATTGACCTTTGGTGACCTCGGGTGACCTCGGTTCACTTTTTCGAGTTTTACATGTTTCTAGGCTAGTTTTTGGAGCTGAATTCGAATTTGGCAACCATTTGAACATTTACGAAGTAGTTTTGGTGCCTTCGTAACATGTTACGAAGCTGTCAGAGACGGTTGACACGTATTACGAATACCCGTCACAACCCCTACCGGTTGACCTGACCTGACCTGACCCGACCTGGTCTAAATGCTTAAAAACATCATCTCTGATCAAAACTAACACGATATTCGTGATCAGCACCCCGGAAAACCACATAGCAGCCACACTTTACGACTTTCTAACAGGTCCCGATTTTCCCGGTTTTCGGTTCATTGACCTGACCTGGAAGGTCACCCGATGACCTAGGACCTTACAATTGGTATCATCGGCTTCCTCTCGTGACGGGCAACACGCTCGTTTTTTCCGGGAAGCTCTAGCTCGATCAGGGGCCAAACGCGAGGGGGGTCGTACCAACCCCCCCCCCCCTTGTGCCGTCGAAGGACTCAAAATGGCCTGTGCCGGCGAGGGTTAATTAAAATTGGGTATCACATCAGCTTCCTCTCGTCACGGGCAGCACGCTCGTTTTTTTCCGCGAAGCTCTAGCTCAATCAGGAGCGAAACGGCAAGGGGGGGTCCAACGGACCCCCCGTTCGCGGCTGGAAAAACACCAGTACGGACGAGGGATAAACGATAGAGGGTTTAGTCGGGGTAGAACCAGGACAAATTAAGGTAGGCGTTATGGTAGTGTTATATGAAAACTTCATCATATCCAGGTCCTCACCGCGCCCAGTCGACCGCCGGCGGCTGGCCGGTGCAGTGGCGTACCTACGCCGGCAATTTATGACCATTGCGGTGGAAGGCGAAACTTTGAAGTCCGGGGGAAGCCCGGGTCGACCGGGCGCTATACGGGCCGGGCCTCAGTTGAAGTTCTGCTAATCTCTTCCTGACCAGGATTTTATGGTACCATGTAATGTCATGAAACGGTCGTGCTTCAACAAACTCAACATTGTCCAGCTATAAGTTCATGCAGACCAGATTGTTTCCAAAGTGCCTAGACCGTTTGCAAACGGCCTGGTGTCTCGAAAGTTGTCATACGGCCTAGACGGTTTCCAAACGGCCTGAAGTTTCAGGCGGTTGGCATACAGCCTGAAATTTCAGCCCGTATTCAAATGGCCTGACTTTTCAGTCCGTTTGCATACTGACTGGGCTGTCCAGGCCGTTTTCAAACGGCCTGAATCGGACCAGGCCGTTTGCAAACGGACTGAGTTTTCATACGGCCTGCAACATATACATTACATATACTGTTTTCTATTGACTTTCTTTCACGCCATTCACAATCACGGCAGATCTTTTCATCACTTGATTCAACGTTATTTTCGTTTTGGGCGTCTTCATTTTGGGTATAAATCGTATAAATGTATTATATTAAAGAAGCAGAACGATCAGGTCTGTAACCCACAGAATGCAAACTTGATGAGGGTATTTGTTTTGACCCGCCCCAGTATTAGTGTTTTGTTTAGTGTTTTGTCACCGTGGTCGGCCCGAACGCATAGTGGGGGGGGGGGGGGGGGCGGTCGAATGTCCTTGCGCATGTGAAGCTGCTACTAGTTTGACGGACATGAAAAGTATTTTATTTGTCACATCTGCGTCAATGACTGTCTGCTCTACAAAATCTTTGGGCTATAGCGCTATTCTCATTTTCCTTCTTTCCGACTGCTGCATCCTCGGCTCGGGTGGTGTGAGAGCAAGGCTATATAAACCAGGTAGAACGTTCCCGACGAAAAAGTGGTGACAAGCGATAATTAGTAGCCGCGACCCTCACTTGTTCAAAACTATATCCACAAGCAGCATTTACAGGCTAGCGGAAATCGACCAATCGGCGTTCGGCAATACTCGACGCTGATTGGCCCGATGCTCGTGACGAAATTGCGGGGGACTGTAGCTATTCCCCTATGGCGTTTAATAGACTTACGGCTTTTGAAGGGGATTTATACCAGTTTTTGTTGGGTTTGAGGCCATTTTTGAGCTTGGATATTCTTTCTGTGACTTTTGACTGTGTAATAACGACATTTAATCATAACATTTCTATATACTACCGGTGTCACATCGGCCAAAAAGACCGTAAGTACATGGGATAGACGGACCACTGCTGATGGGGCCACGCATGCCGGCGTGTGGTCATCGGAGGCCCATGAGGGCTCGACATGGGCCCTTTATGGGTCGGTATAGGCCCAGTGGGTTCAGTGCAGGCCTACCAGGGGCCGGTGGCATATAATGTAAGGCTGTCTCGGGACGTTGAGGGCTCATGGGGGCCATATAGGACCATTAGGGACCACATAAGCAAATCAGGGGTCCATTTAGGCCAATAAAGGCGCTTCAGGGACTTGAAGAGGCCATTCAAGAGCCGTGGTGGGCCCATGAGGGGACGGCATTGGTCCATCAGGTGCAGTCAGGGGATGTTGTACGGGTTTCTCAGTGGCCCATTTGATGATTTGGGCATATCAGTGACCAATTTGGACCCAGCAGGGGGCTTTGTAGACCTATCAGGGGCTGGTGATGGTTCATCAGGGGCCAGCGTTAGTCCATCGGGGCACGGCATATGCCCATCAGAGGTAATTGCGAGCCCACGCTGAACAATGATGGCCCTTCAACGGCCCCTAATGGATCTACATTGACCCATGGGCCATGATGTGTCATGTATGCCCCTATGACAGGCCTACTCAGACCCCTGATGGACATTCCCGGCCTCTGATGACCCTATACTGAATGCTGATGGGGCTCTAAGTTTCTCCAATTACCCTTCGTCAACCCATTATTACCATACGCTGGCACTAGGGGCCCCACATCAGCCGCACGGCAGTCCGTGCCATGACAGCATGTCTTTTCGGCCGATATTACATCGGTAATATTTATTAAAATCATGATTTTATGGTGTCATTATATAGCTAACAGTCATAAGAAATATATTTCAACTCGAAAACAGCTCCAAACAGCATATAATTTTAAAGAAACTCCTCCGAAATCCAAAAGCCTATTCGGGTCCATAGAGAAGAACTGCGGTCCCCCGCAATTTCGTCACGAGCGTCGGACCAATCAGCGTCGAGTATTGCCGAGCGCTGATTGGTGAATTTTCCGCTAGCGTGTAAGTACTGCTCGCGGAACAAGAGTTCGTCGACAATCCTCCACAAACGTCTGTCACCATTTTTTGTAATGCTAAACAGCCGGAGCGTACCCCCCTGTGTGAGAGTGTGGGTGTTCTTGGCGGGGATATTTTATATAGGTGCAGTCAAGGCTATATAAACCAGGTAGAACGCTCCCGACGAAAAAGTGGTGACAAGCGATGATTAGTTGCCGCGACCCTCACTTGTTCAAGACTATATCCGCAAGCAGCATTTACAAGCTAGCGGAAATCGACCAATCGGCGCTCGCCAATAATCAACGCTGATTGGCCCGATGCTCGTGACGAAATTGCGGGGGACTGCAGCTATAACCCTATGGCGTTTAATAGAATTATGACTTTTGAAAGGGATTTGTATCAGTTTTTGTTGGGTTTGAGGCCATTTTTGAGCTTGGATATTCTTTCCGTGACCTTTGACTATATAATAACGACATTTAATCATGACATTTCTATATACTACCGGTGTCACATCGGCCAAAAAGACCGTAAGTACATACATGGGATAGACGGACCACTCCTGATATGGGGCCACACATACCGGCGTGTGGTCATCGGAGGTCCATGAGGGCTCGACATGGGCCCTTTATGGGTCGGTATAGGCCCAGCGGGTCCAGTGCAGGCCTACCAGGGGCCGGTGGCATATAATGTAAGGCTGTTTAGGGACGTTGAGGGCTCATGGGGGCCATATAGGACCATTAGGGACCACATAAGCCAATCAGGGGTCCATTTAGGCCAATAAAGGCGCTTCAGGGACTTGAAGAGGCCATTCAAGAGCCGTGGTGGGCCCATGAGGGAACGGCATTGGTCCATCAGGTGCAGTCAGGGGATGTTGTACGGGTTTCTCAGTGGCCCATTTGGGCATATCAGTGACCAATTTAGACCCAGCAGGGGGCTTTGTAGACCTATCAAGTATCAGTGGCTGGTGATGTTTTATCAGGGGCCAGCGTTAGTCCATCGGGGCACGGCATATGCCCATCAGAGGTAATTGCGGGCCCACGCTGAACAATGATGGCCCTTCAACGGCCCCTAATGGATCTAGATTGACCCATGTTCCATGATGTGTCATGTATCATGTATGCCCCTATGGCAGGCCTACTCAGACCCCTGATGGACGTTCCCGGCCCTGATGACCCTATACTGAATCCTGGTGGGGCTCTAAGAGTCTCCAATAACCCTTCGTCAACCCATCATTACCATACGCTGGCACTAGGGGCCCCACATCAGCCGCAGGGCAGTCCGTGCCATGACAGCATGTCTTTTGGGCCGATATTACATCGGTAATATTAATCAAAATCATGATTTTATGGTGCCATTATATAGCTAACAGTCATAAGAAATATATTTCAACTCGAAAACAGCTCGAAACAGCATATAATCTAAAAGAAACCCCACCGAAATCCAAAAGCCTATTCGGGTCCATAGAGAATAACTGCGGTCCCCCGCAATTTCGTCACGAGCGTCGGGCCAATCAGCGTCGAGCACTGCCGAGCGCTGATTGGTGGATTTTCCGCTAGCGCGTGAGTGCTGCTCGCGGAACAAGAGTTCGTCGACAATCCTCCACAAACGTCTGTCACCACTTTTCGTAATGCTAAACAGCCGGAGCGTACCCCCCTGGGTGCAGTGGAGCGGTAGCTTTCTTCTGACTTGAGGGTACAGTGGCTTAAACCGGATGTTCCCCGTTATCGCTTAAAACTTAGATCAAGGAGGCGTTGCACGAAGCAGGGTGATTGTTTCGAGCACCTGCCCAGAGAGATTCAGTCATCAGCCTTTCCAATAATGTGTGACTTAATGATAATCTGATTGTTAAGAAATCGTGGTAATTATAGTATTTTTTATTCAAAAGAACTCTGGCTCCAAGTTTATTATTGAAGCTCTCATGTGAGTTTTCAGTTTTGGCAGCATCAGTGCTGGCCAATAATTTCTTACTGCAATAATATTACATTTCAAATTTTGCTCAGTGAATTCCTGGAAATTGTGCCTGCAAAAATGAGCATACTTAGATGATGTCACTGGTGGCAGCTGGCACCCAATGTCCATACAATTGCACAAAGTGTCAACAAATTTGAGGAAAATTTCATTTTCATTGTTACCAAGGTTAGAATCAAGAGAGCGGGTCTGTCCATCCATGGTAGTTATGCATTGCAATTTATGCATTGCATTGCAATGCAAGTTTGACAGCATGACATCACCACTGTTCTAATATCTAGCTCCGAAATACATCTATGGAAATTATGGTATCGGTAACCCTGGCGTCACCGGTAGCTTTTTCATTCAAGGCTAAGGTTTCCTGTATCAGGCCGCCGTGCCAGGCCGAAGCATGCTGTGATGTCACCAGTCGGGGAAACTATGGCAAAATCTGCTATTTTTAGCAGCCTGCTATTTTTGACAAATCTGCCAAAAATGGGTACGCATGTGACGTCATCGTACCCAAATATAGCAGATTTGGGTACGGCCCCATACAAAAGCAGATCTACACCCTAATTGAAGCAAATGCGCATCAAATGCCTGGCAGATTCATGATGAAAATAGTGCTGAGAGTGATCTCTGCTATTTTTGTTCAGATCGGACTATTTTCAAATTCATTATTTGAAAATAGTCGGATCTGAACAAAAATATCAGAGGACATTCTCAGCACTATTCTAATCATGAATCTGCCAGGCATTTGATGCGCATTTGCTTCAATTAGGGTGCAGATCTGCTTTTGTATGGGGCCGTGCCCAAATCTGCTATATTTTGGTACGATGACGTCACATGCGTACCTACCCATTTTTAGCAGATTTCTGTTAAAAATAGCAGACTGCTAAAAATAGCAGATTTTACCATAGTTTCCCAGACTGTCACTGGGTAAGAGAAGATAACGTAAAGAACAACTCAGGCGGACTCAAATCGACTCAGGCAGACTCAAACTGACTCGACCGACTCAAACCGATTCAGATCTACTCAGACTGACTCAAACTAACTCAGACCGACTCAACCGACTCAAATCGATCGACTCAAATCGATTCCGAACGACTCAGACAGACTCAGGCAGACTCAGACCGATTCAGATCGACTCAGACCGACTCAGATAGACTCAGAAGGACTCAAACTGACCCAGAACGACTCAACCGACTCAAATCGTTCCGATCGATTCAGACAGACTCAGAACGACTCAGACAGACTCAGAACGACTCAGGCAGACTCAAACCGACTCAGGCAGACTCAAACCGACTCAGGCAGACTCAGACCGACTCAGAACGACTCAAACTGACTCAGACCCACTCAACCGACTCAAATCGATTCCGATCGACTCAGAACGACTCAGACAGACTCAGGCAGACTGAAACCGGCTCAGGCAGACTCAAACCGACTCAGGCAGACTCAGACCGATTCAGATCGACTCAGATAGACTCAGAACGACTCAAACTGACTCAGACCGACTCAACTGACTCAAATCGATTCCGAATGACTCAGACAACCTCAGACAGACTCAAGCCGACTCAGGCACACTCAAACTGACTCGACCGACTCAAACCGATTCAGGTCTGATGATTCAGGTCAAACCAATGGGTCTGTCTGAGTCTGTCTAAATCGGCTTGAGTCGGTTGAGTCGGTTTGAGTCTACCTGAGTCTGTCTGAGTTGTTCTGAGTCTGTCTGAGTCGATCGGAATCGATTTGAGTCGGTTGAGTCGATCTGAGTCAGTTTGAGTCGTTCTGAGTCTATCTGAGTCGGTCTGAGTCGATCTGAATCGGTTTGAGTCGGTCCAGTCAGTTTGAGTCTGCCTGAGTCGGTTTGAGTCTGCCTGAGTCGGTTTGAGTCGTTCTGAGTCTGTCTGAGTCGATCAGAATCAATTTGAGTCAGTCTGAGTCAGTCTAAGTCGTTCTGAGTCTATCTGAGTCGGTCTGTGTCGATCTGAATTGGTTTGAGTCGGTCGAGTCAGTTTGAGTCTGCCTGAGTCGGTTTGAGTCGTTCTGAGTCTGTCTGAGTCGATCGGAATCGATTTGAGTCGGTTGAGTCGATCCGAGTCAGTCTGAGTCGTTCTGAGTCTATCTGAGTCGGCCTGAGTCGATCTGAATCGGTTTGAGTCGGCCGAGTCAGTTTCAGTCTGCCTGAGTCGTTCTGAGTCTGTCTGAGTCGATCGGAATCGATTTGAGTCGGTTGAGTCGATCCGAGTCAGTCTGAGTCGTTCTGAGTCTATCTGAGTCGGCCTGAGTCGATCTGAATCGGTTTGAGTCGGCCGAGTCAGTTTCAGTCTGCCTGAGTCGTTCTGAGTCTGTCTGAGTCGATCGGAATCAATTTGAGTCGGTTCGATTTGAGTCGATCGGAATCGATTTGAGTCGGTTGAGTCGGTCTGAGTTAGTTTGAGTCGGTCTGAGTTAGTTTGAGTCAGTCTGAGTCGACCTGAATCTAAAAGCGTGGTAAGTTATCTTCTCTTCCAGTGACGTCACAGCATGCTTCGGCCTGGCTCGGCGCCTAATACAGGAAATCCTAACTTTGAACGAAAACATTACCGGTGACGCCAGGGTTACCGATACCGAAATTATCAGGAAGGAATCACATGTTAGAATTAGTCGACGTTTGATTTTCCCAGGCTCAGTTTTTGCCTGTTTCAGCTTTGCTGGCTAAGATACATTCTTATTTGGAAAACATGTTTGGAGCCAGAGTCCTCTTGAATAAAAACAGACTATACAGGTACATGTTTCTTTATTTCATTTCCAAATTATTACCCAGTACCTTTTTTGACAGCTCTATATCAGCAGCATATAGCAAAACCATCACCATGCTTGCATCCAGAATTGCTGGCAGCTTTCGAACCCAGCCTATGAGACAGGTAAGTTGCACCATTTATTATTATTTATCATTTGATTCTTATCAAACTGCCTGCACTAACCTCTGTGGATCTGTAACTGACCGATTTCTTTCTCCATTTTTTTTTGCATTACAATCTTGCATTATACATAGCTATTAGCCATAACTGTGCTTTATTCAACAAAGAATCACCACTTTTTTACTGAACTGGCATCATTTATCTGTCATAATCCATGTGTGTCACAATGGATATAAGCTCCCTGCTTTCATATCATATGGCAACTGGTAAGAGTTATATGTTCTGATTGGTCAATGTTGGTCATTACAAATAAAGTGTTGAGGTTAGTGTTTGTTTTTCAATGCCATTGTGGACTGTTAATAAGAGATTTATATGCCTCAGTCCCTTCCAACCAACCAGCTTGCTTTGTGTCAAAGTTTTTGAAATTGAGTTCTGCTGTATTACTACAGACTTCAAAACTATAGATATTTATTCCACTTGTGTCAGGGTACATGCATGACAACATGAAACATAGCTTACCAGTATAACGCCTTTTGGGGCGACTAACGGAGCGAGCGAGAGGGTGAGCCTTGCACGTGCGAAATTTCGAGGGGGTACCTCCAGCTGACTTGTGCAGTGTGCACGGCACCCTACTAACCGGTCTCTAGCGATGTGCCAAATTTGAGCACAATCAGCCGAGCCGTTCTCAAGATCTGGAAGCGGCACCCTGCACGTGCGCACGTGCAAAATGGGTCCCAACTGATTTTTGCACGGCACCCTACTAACCGGTCCCTAGCCATGCACCAAATTTGAGCGCCATCGGTCCAGCCGTTCTCGAGATCTGGAATCGACCCCTGCACGTGCGCACGTGCAGCAGCACCCCAACTCCGGCACATGGATATGCATTGCCTAGTGGGTGCCTACCTGCATGCCAACTTTCAGCGCAATCGTCCAAGTAGTTACCGAGATATTGCAACAATTACAAAAGTGACACCTCTTCGTTTTGCACGTGGCACGTGCATAAGGGGTCACCGACATGCATCGGGAATAGTCCAACACTTGGTAGAAGGAATTAAGCTACCCTACAAAAATTACCGCATGTAAATCGGTCAAGTGGTTGCTGAGATACATATAAGCGTCGCAGAATTGTGACCACGGCCGGCCGGCCGGCCGGCCGCTCATACTCAGAAATTTCCGTTATTCTACGTAAGACTCCGCTCGCTTCGCTCGCTCCGTAATAAGATTGTGTCACATATTTTCACTGTGCACTGTATGGGGCACTCCCAATTGGAAGGAGCTCCTTTTTGCCTATCAAGCTTCTTTATGCCTTCCTATGCGATTTACTAATGCTGAACTAGGGACAGAAGCAAAAAGCAGTGTGATAAAATGTCGCCATGTGCGCTATCGGCAGCTGGCTTCATGGAAGGCACCGGACTTTGGATACGGCGACTTTGTCGACGATTCACTGGTAGAGACCGAACAGGCAGTGCTAAGTTTACATTTATATGATTCGTTCCAAGCATTCCTTTTTCATTTATGCTGCACTAGGCAGGTTTAGCGTTTTTCTCGTTTATGCCACATAATGCATCACGTAATTGCCTTGCTACTCTACTTAGTATATTCCTGTTCTCGCAAACGATCATCACATGGTAGTGTGTCTAGTTATTTCGCTCCAATAGCCCGCACCAGGCTGGTTAGCTCAACGAGTGAGCCTTGAATAATTCCTAAGCCAAACATTGATGTGTTTGAATTGCCAAGGCAGTCGGCGCTGACCCCTGACTTATACGATCAGTGACTGGTAGGATCACCGGCTTGGTGAATTAGTTGACGCGTCCGATCACACTTACGTTCGCCGTTCGGTCGTCTGTCCCATATAGATTTACAATCATGTCTCTAATGTCAAGACCTCCACAATGCATAGTAATTCCTGTGTAAGGTTGAGCTACAATAAATTTTTAACCATCTGTACAACGATCATTGGGATATTTGACGTTTTCAATCAAATATTAATTGATATGTGATAGATATTATTCCCCTTTATCTTACGCACCCATGTAGGCGAACGGATTACGAAATCACATGATGGCAGTCGACAAAGGAGCATCCAGAACACATCTCAATGTGTTTAATGAGCTTACATTCTAGATAGGACATTTCGCAGTTTGACAATGTTCTTGTTTAGAGATTCGCTCTAGGTTAAAAAAGTGCCCAGGCTGGCGCTTTTGAAGAAGCAAAAGTTGATTCTGACTTGACAATCTTAGACAGACGAAATGAAAACATATACCCTGAAACTCAAAAGCCGACGAAGTCGGATATTTTTCGATGGATGAAATGTCAGTATCACGTGAAAATGTTCATCTCCATGGAACGCGAATAAAGCGTACTTTGTAAATACTAGACACACTGCCAGTGTATCTGCTGGACGAACTCTCACTCTCGGATGTAAACGAGCACGTTTTGCAATGTTCATTGGCTTTGGCTTGCATTTGCTTTTCCGTTTCCAGAGGTGTTTGTTTCACGCTTTCACGGCATGATTTCTCATGACCTCAGAATATTTTTGCTGCGATTCTTCTTTGGTTGAAAACACTGCAATATTTGGAACCATTGTCCCTTCATTTTCATTCAGTTCTGCACTTCTGCCAACCCTTTGAATTTGACCGTCATTGTAATACTTAGCTAGATTTATGCCTGTATTGTGTTCAATTGTGGTCAGGTGTTTCACTTAGCATGCCAATGTTTCTTCGGTTGATGTCATGTTTGTTAAATGTAGCGTTGGAATCGCAGTCACAATGTGGTTGCAAGCTATTTTCTTGTTTACTATTTCCCGCTCATCTTTGCCCTTTTTTATCGGCCAAGTGGTCATTACAAAAAAGATGAACCTTAACTTTGTTATCCTATAAATCTTGTGACATTTCCTTAATGTGCGGACATACCAGGCAGTGGCGGATCCAGGATTTCGTCAAGGGGGGGGGGCATGCGGTATTGTGCCCCCTGGCATTTGGTGCCCCCCCAAAAAAAATCCACGAATTTCGGCCACTTACTTTTCGGGATGGTGCCCCCTCAGACCCGGGGAGAGTGCTCCTTCATACCTCGGATTTCGAAATGGTGCCCATGGAAACTTGGAATGGTGCCCCCCCCCCCCCCCGGAGACTTCGGGATGGTGCCCCCTCTGCCCTCAGACCTCGGGATGGTGCCCCCACACCTCGGGATGGTGCCACCAGACACCTCGGGATGATGCCCCCGGAGTGGTCTCTTTCTGGTCCCGGCATTTTATTATCCGAGTAGGTTAACCCCGTATAGCGCTTAGCCTTTCGGGACCCGCTCAGAGCCGCGGTTGTTTTCGCCGCTCCGCCCAATCGAGATGCAAAGTTGATAGTCGCACGACGTTTATTCGGGGCCTCTGAATATATGACTTCGAAATAAATCGATTCTACAAAAACTTTTTCTTTCATCTATATGCATATATTTAGCAGTAACTCCGGACTAGGGTGGTTTGGCTGTCCCTAAATAAGCTTCATGTGACTTTTCACTTTGCACCTCGACTGGGGCGAGCGGCGAAAACAACTGCGACCCTGAGTGGGTCCCGAAAGGCTAAACGCTGGACGGGGTTAACCCACTCGGAGAATAAAACACTGGGACCAGTAAGAGGCCTCATTTCCAACACTACCCCGGACCCTCGAGATGGTGCCCCCTCCGACCTTGGGATGGTGCCCACGGAGAACTCGGGATGGTGCCCCCGCGGACCTCGGGATGGAAATAGCCCCACCCGAGGCGAGGGACAGAAATGGGCCTCCGGGAGACCCCGAAAACGGTACCCTATTCCGATAGATCTTCTGGATGATGCCCCTTAGGAGACCTTTGGGTTGAAGCTCCCGTCGGTGGCCTCCGTGATGAAATAAAAAAAAAACCTCCGTGATGGTGCCCCCGGGAGGCCCAAGGGGGGGGGGGCATGGCCTCACCCCCCCCCCCTCTGGATCCGCCACTGATACCAGGTTTAACAACCTAATGCTCAAAACATTACCTATGAAAATAACTTATCAATTCCAAACCTTTCCCAACTTCGCCTATCAGCAAAGTTGGGAAAGGTTTGGACGTTACTCTATTGCTAGATTGGACGTAATTCGGCCTCGTCTTGGCTCCGCTGATCCTGAAGGCTGTACGTCCTTTTGAGGATATGATCGGATACAATCGTTATAACGCTGTTGCTGCCTGGTCTATTTCAGAAACTTGTCTCTCCGCTGGTGACCTCGGCAAAAAACCTCAGCACAGAGCACACGTTCGAAACCAAGGTAAGTGACGCCCGGACTGGCCGTTTGTTTCTGTTCTTTTCTGTGACTGTGCTTTGTGGTGGAGGTATCAGACTGGTCCCAAACTCTTATTTCAGTCTCATTGATGTGGCATTGAATGAGTGGTTTAGAGAAAGGCACCTACCTATCAATCCGAGTAGGTAGCTTATTACACTGTTTGACATTTGTTAAGCAAGGCATGTGACTCCTTCATTGCCTTTTGTTTGTTTCTTGATTTTGGTCGAGAGAGTGTTGGAATATCTTTGATCAGCGATTGCCTCCTCTTGTGGTGTTATAAATGTTTATATTCGTTACGTAAGCTCACACATCAGCTGCATGAAAAGCGCCCGTGAAAGCCGCGTATCACTCCGGCTACGACCAGTGAGCATCCTATGAAGCTTTAGTTTCTCGGTCGCTCACCAGATGTCTCTATCGGCAGCCGTCCTTGATGCACCGCGCCGAGACGGAGCCGTCTGCGACTGTGTCGCTGACGCGTGACGATGCGCTCAAGCTGTACCGGCGCATGCAGACGATCCGACGCATGGAGACGGCCGCCGGCAACCTGTACAAGGAGAAGGCAATCCGCGGCTTCTGCCACCTCTACTCGGGACAGGTGAGGCCTATTGGCCGGCGGCCACCCATGTGCAGAGTTGTGAGACGTTTGCTAGAACCGTGGGGACTCGAAGGTTGGCGCTCTGCTCTGTCCTCGCGAATATATTTGAGATGGACATAGCAGCCGCTGTTTTTTTTTTTTTAATATAGCCCACCAGGCTCACCAGTCACTGTACAACCAAACAAGAAAACGAACCCCATTGTGTTTGTTGTAGGTCAATCTCCTGCTGCCGTGCTCCACCCGCTCCCACTCCACTTTCCATTATTCTCCATCGATGACGTCACGCACCAGCTGACCGCCCACCTGGGCCCTGTTTCACCGGTGATAGCAGCACGCTGCTATCACACGTGTCAAATTGGGTTTCCATGGAAACATCAACAAACCATGACGCCGTCAATCTGTGTGATGTCATCAAATATTGCTGCTAACATCTTCACGGCCGTGCGATCAAAGAAATGTTATCAAACGCATTCAACGAGACAGCAACTCTGTCCAAACGCAGCTCACGGATTACACGAAACGTCATTAGTGTGACCTCATCACATTACGTCAGCTCGCGCAATTTGATAGCGTGCTGCTATCGCCGGTGAAACAGGGCCCTGATGTCACGTCACCATCTCGCTGACCGTGTCTGTGTGGTTGGTGGCTGTCGGCAGGAGGCCAACTGTGTGGGCATGAAGGCGGCCTTGATCGAGGGCGACTCTGTCATCACGGCGTACCGCTGCCACGGCTGGACCTACGAGATGGGCGCCGCGCCAAAGGAGGTGCGTGCGACCGGATGGTATAGTCGCCTGGGAACGCGGGTTCAAATCCTCGAGTGCATAGAGTTTTGCCAACTGATAGGGTCTGATGTATGGAATGCTACATACAAGCACATTTTTACAGTAAAGTTGAGTACCTACTTTGTTTCGCGGCTGGCAGTACATGCGATAAAGTTTTCTTTTCTACTGAAATAGAAACGTCTCGTAATACAATCCCATTGAAGATAGGTTTGTGTGATAAAAAGTAAATACAGCGTTCATATCCCCTTTCCTCTGAAAAATAACATCACCATCTCCTCCTACATAACCACCAGGTGCTGGCCGAGCTGACGGGAAAAGTGTCTGGCTGTGCGCGTGGCAAGGGCGGCTCCATGCACATGTACGCGCCCAACTTTTACGGAGGAAACGGCATCGTGGGTGCACAGGTATGGACGGACGCGCTCGGGCTCGTGGCGGTTTGAGGGGCGCGAGGGATGGGAGGGATAATGCGACATAGTGGTTAGGGGCAAGGTGGGCCGATGAAGTATTCTGGTGTAATACAATACTTATTAAGGAACCAAAATGTCTATTCAGTATTCATGGCTGTATTATTCGCTCGTATTGCTTCTCGCCTTTGTCTGGAAAGGATAGATAGCCTGATACGTGACAATTGATATTTTGACGCTAGGTATCGTCTGACACTTGCCTGACACCGTTGTCTGACACCTTTATCTGACACCGGCAGTGCCCGATGGGAGCCGGTATCGCTCTGGCGCACAAGTACAACAAAACTGGCAACGTGTGCCTGACACTGTACGGAGACGGAGCCGCCAATCAGGTACGGATGGCCGTCGATCGGTCTCGCAGGACTGGAACCCTCTGATATGTTGAAGGCCGCTGTCTCCTGAATTTTCCAGCCAGCCGAACTACACTTCATTCATAATCGTTCTAGCCGTTGGCATTCCATTATTATTTGCCGAGGATGGAGGGCGCAGAGGGATTTCAACCTGATGCTCAAATTAACCGATTGGTTTTCATATTCGTCCAACAACCTTACCCTACATGGTCACCGATAACCGTGGCGTCTCCGTCCACAGGGCCAACTGTTCGAGGCTATGAACATGGCTGCGCTCTGGGACCTGCCAGTCATCTTCGTCTGCGAGAACAACCACTACGGCATGGGCACGGCCGTGTCTCGCAGCTCGCACAACACCGACTACTACACGCGCGGCGACCTCATCCAGGGCATCAAGGTGGGTGTGCAGCAAGTGGCGACGCTTGGGGGAGGGAGGTGCCGCGGTGGGTGGGTAGGTTACGATAGAGTAAATACATTCATGACCAGTGGCCATCGATCCTGACAGTCGAAATCGCTATCTGTATGATTGTGTGATCAACGAGTGCATTGTCGTCATTGAGGGAAGGACCCTGTGCGGGGGGCTGGTGGTGAAACTGTCCCTCTCTGTCCTCTGTCCCCAGGTGGATGGTATGGACGTGCGAGCTGCCGTAAAGGACGGCTGATGACGTGTCTGTCTATCTTCTGTCCCCAGGTGGACGTTATTGACGTTGGCCGTCAGGGACGGGTGATAACGTGTCTTTGTCTATCTTCTGTCCCCAGGTGGATGGTATGGACGTGCTGGCCGTCAGGGAGGCCACCCGCTGGGCCGCAGAGCAGTGCCGAAACGGAAACGGACCCGTCGTCATGGAAACGGAGACTTACAGGTAACGGGGCTGCACCCACCAATTACCAAACTGCTATTGCTTTGAATAACGAAGATGCAGGCGTTTGATTCAGACGTGTTAGAGTTCTACTTCTTCAGGTTGTGTTGACTACCTGCATCTGAAAATGCTGCAAATGACTGGTGTAACGAAGTTTGTTTCATAGCCTGTTGTTTCTCTTGCATCATAGTTGTGCTGCTGATATCTACAAACAACGTGGTTGGTCAATGCTGCTGGAGAATATCTGTTCGGAGTCGATCAATCCGTTCCGCCATCTCGTATTCCAATAATGTCAACATTTCCTTTTACATATTCTGCCACCCCTAGCCCCTCTCGTAGTCACTTCCCTGCAATGGCGGAGGCGGCACTGACTTTCCACGTCAGCAGTCCGGCACTGACGCCCCATTTACCCCTACCCCGTCTGGCAGGTACTCTGGCCACTCGATGTCGGACCCGGGCACCTCGTACCGGACCCGCGCCGAGATCCAGGAGGTGCGTCAGAACCGCGACCCCATCACCTCGTTCCGCGACAAGATCCTCGGCGCCGATCTCGTCACTGCCGACGAGCTCAAGGTAAGATGGGATCTGTGTGATGCATTAGACCTCTACATAGGTATGTAGAGATCTATATTGTGTGATGATAACCGAAGGTTCGTGTTCAGTAGCTAACAATGTGATTCGTTTGATTTTTTTCTTTTGAAAAAAATGAACAAACCCGAGTAAATTGTGGGGCAGTTTTTCAAAACTGCTGCTCTCTGCAGCCTGTAACGCTCACTTGGTTTAATCGCGATTAGTTTGGGTTCCTCTGTAGCCAGCAAAATCGGGTTCACTGCTAACGCTTGATTGTCACGTTGCTTATATCCAATGTTTGGACGTCACCAAAATACCAAAGTATGTTTCATGTGTCAAAAGTTTGCGTAACTCGTTGCTTATAGTCCAGTCGCAGACGTTTCACACCCTCCGGCTCTGCCGGTTCTCAGGAGATGGACACCGAGATCCGGAAAGAGATCGACGACGCCGTGCACGCGGCCAAGACCGACCCAGAGATCGGCATGGAGCACCTGTCCTACGACATCTACAGCGACGACCTGGGTCACAACATGGTGCGCGGCGTCTCGCCGTTCGTTCAGCTGCCGCACAAGGTCACCGGCCAGGCCGTCAACCGGAAGTGAGCACTTCCGATGGTATAATTAGGCGACGTATTGAGCGGAAGGAAGCGACTGCCACGAAAGTTTTGACGTTTTATCTGAATGGATCATGTGCGTTTTGGTGTCGGTGGATCTGTGTTTGCTTTGAGCCATGTATGAGAGCGAGGCGACTGCGGGACGCCTGAGGCCTCTTGCACCAAAATACCTAGCTAGGTAGAATCGGCAAAATACCTACCTAGTAAAACTACCTACGGCGGTAACTTCTCTTGCACCATCCTACCTACCTATGACCTATCTAGGTAAATTTGACAGCTCGCGTTTTAGGATTTGTTTTGATTGGCTGTTTGGCGACGAATTATTTGTGGGCGCAAACAAATAGTAACTAAAGAAAACAATTAAATGGATATTGTTTTTACTGATATACCTACATTTTGGTATTATGAAATCATTTTTCATTTACGTAAATACCGATAGAAGTTATTTTGCTATTAAATTACTGGAACAAATAAGCTTCGTTTCCATGGCAACGAGTGAGTCTTCAACCTGGCTGTTCTGCTACGGAGGAATCGCTTTGGTACGGAGAAGCACCTCTGTGAACCCATGGAGCATTTGGTCAATTGTTTTATTATTCACTCATAAAACATTGATTTATCATTGTCTAAACATTTTGTAATGCCTAGTTTACATAAAAGTACCCGTTAGGGTGGCACTTAGCAATAAGGTGAATTTTATGTTATCCGATTTTTAGGCGTGCGGGTGGTTTTCTGGTTCCATCCCCGTAAAAAATAATGTGTGCAAAATGATTTTGAAAAATATTGATATTTAGGGGTCGCGAATTGAGGTCAAAGTTTACAGTTTTGGGGGAAAATCAACTTTTTTTGAAACTGTTTAAAACCTTTGTGAAATAACATTTGCGGTCATCAAACGTCATTTCCGACGTATTTTGGCCTTAATTTGTTAAGCAATTGCTTATCCCATCACTTCCGGCCGGTTGTAGCCAGTCCAGGTCAGGCCAAAACAGGTCTGACCTGGGCTGTTTTACCCATGCCAGGCCCGTTTTGGCCTGCGACCGGTGCTCTATGCGAGATATGTCCCTTTTCTGCCAAAGAGAAGGTGAAAAAGAAGTTGGAGTCAACCAATCGCAGACGGACGAAAGCAGAGGCGAGAGTGTGCATTGAGCTGCACCGGTCTATTGTGATTTCGGGAAGTTCTTCCATGGGCGCTTCTTCCGTCTCTAGAGCCAGTGCCAGCAACAGACTTAATTCGTATATGATGTGCGGCGCGCACACGAAGAGAACGTCTTCGACGATGGCGACCATTTATAGAAAATCTAAACGTCGACTCACGCGGGTAAGCGCATGGGGGCGAGTGGGCGTCCCCAACAGTGAACTAGCCTCGACTGGACCCAACTGTCCAACCGTAATGTGTGGAGAACACGTGAACCTGCTATCAACTGCGGCTCGGAACTTAGGATACGTTTTCGGCTGAACCGCGAGTCCTGAACCGCGAGGGTAGGAGCGTCGACCGATTCTTCGTGCTGGTGTTGGAGAGATTCTTCGTGCTGGTGTTGGAGAGGGGGGCAGGGTGTCAAAGCTCATCGCCGTTCCCAAACTCCCGTCCATCCAAGCACAGGTCATGTGCTCACAGCAGTGGGGGACTAGGAGCTGGAGAAGCGAATCTGCAGCCTTTTCCTTCGACACCACGACGGCGAACAGCATGCTGGTGAACGGAGATTTAGCCCTCATCGAGCAAAAGTTGGATCGGCCCTGGATCGTTTCGCCGTCGACGCGACGTCCCGGAGTGGGACGAGCTGCTGGTCAGCTTCCGCCGCTTCTTCGACTACGCCCAGCTCCGGGAAGACTACCAAAAACTTCTGGAGCTCTGCGTAATTGCTCTCGGTGGAGTTCCAAAGCACGGCATCCGCTTCTTCGCCCCAGAGTACTCCACTGTTATGTGGATGGCAAAGGTCATCCGCCCTGTGGATGTCTTTCTCTTCAGGGAGCAGTTCCGGCTGACGGCGGCCGAGGCCCAGGTCATCAGACGCTGTGCTCTGTCGTCGTCTGCACTCTGCACGTACGCCGCCGCCGCCGACGCCTGGTCTCAGACTCTACTCCCCGCTACTGCGCCCGCTCGGGACCTGACCTTCGTGAATGCGCTCTGCACCTACCCCGACAAGGAGCTGTCGAAGGCGACAGTCCCGGTCTTCGACCGTCACCTGTAGTACTTAAATGATCGGCTGGTGACTGGAGCTTTTCGACCCAGACCCTCGGGATCAATCAAGTCATGGTGTGGGTAATAGACTTGCAGGAGAGGGAGGACGAGGACCCGCCCCACAAGCCCTTAGTGGACACCATTAACGCCGCTCTCGCGACCAAGACGTTGGCGAGCTTCCTCACACCATCGTTCAAACAGCTCTCAAGGATCCACGACCTGGACGCAGGGCTCATCATCAATGACCAAGACCACTGGGAGGACAGTAGCTACCAACGCGCCGCTCATGTGGTCCGGGAGCTACGGGCGGTGAATGACTTCACCAGGCGCGGTGCGGCACTGATGTAGGCCTGGCACTCATGAAAGACGAAGATAAGCGCCAGTTATCCTCCATGTCGTTAAAGATAACAGAAAACGCTAGCCTGAAGCCCGAAGATCGGCTGCAACTGCTACCCAGGTCACACACAAAGGGATCTGGGTGTCCACTGCCCATGATATCCCTCCCTCCAATGAGGCGCCAATAATCTACAAAAGGGGGGAACTGGAGTAGCGTAGTACATAGACCAGTGGTCCGGTGTGACCGAAATGCGTGGAATATCGATAAACAATATGAAAATGACTAAGAAATGCCTTATTATCATCCAAATACAGTTACATAGCATAGTCAGAACAGAATTTGATGATATCGAAATTTCCTACAAAAATCTCAACTTTGACTTCGATTCGCGACCTCTAAATATCAATATTTTCCCACAAAAATTTGCCTACCTTATTTTTGACGGGAATGGAACCGTTAAACCACCCGCACGCATTAAAAATCAAAAATCGATTTTTAAGTGCCACCCTAGTACCCGTGGATTATCATGTATTGTGCCTATTGTTACTAATTGAATCATTTTACCTCGATAGGCGGCGGCCGCGGCCATAACGGCCGGAGCGACACCAGCGCCACCATCGGCGGCTGGTCGGAACTATCGCAACGGATCGCACGTTAATTCAAATTATTTAGTAACGATACGTTATGCGTCAACGAAACCAGGGGCGGCGCCACGGGTTTTCGATAGGGGGGGACGGGGACCGAAAATCGAAAATCCCAAAAGTAGATACTGATCGTGTATGCAAAAAAAAAAGAGGCACGTAACGCCGCGAAACTTGGCAAGGCCCAAAGGCCAAAACACATCGAATGGTGCATCCCGTTTCCAAACTTATCCTAGGACACCTAAGATCGATCACCTTTTCAAGCATCCTTGCCTCTAAATCAAAATTTGCAGTCTTGCCAACTCAAAGCTGGTGTCCTACAAGCTGCGAATTGCTTAGGTATGAGTAGCAGTGCCAGCTATTCTTACGTTTCGTACATTCAAATTTTCGATCTTACGTCTGGTCAGCTTCAGGGCTTCACCATCATATAGTCATGGAGGAAAAGTGGGAATGTCTTCTGCTCTGACAAGTGCGCCAAAACTGCAATATAATTTGAGAATCATGACATCACCACCTGATCCATATGCAACGGGCAGGGTGCAGCTAATGGCTAGCCGTCAGTGGTCATGTCATCGGTGGTCACTCAAAAGGGACAACGGTGAAAACAGGGCGCCTGGGGCGATTTGATCAAGGTTCGTGAAATTTACACGTGACGTTTGCCATATAGAAGGCCCGTAGAGCGGGAAAAGTTCCAAATGTCACGTGAATAATATGCCCTCCGGCGCCCTGTTTTCACCGGCGTCCCTCAAAAGGCCATGCTAGGTCATGGAAGGTCACCAGCCGTTATTTGATCACACTTTCTGATGGATTTTACTTGCCAAGAGCTTCGCGGGAAAAACGAGCGCATGCACCGTTGAAAAAAAAAATTGAGTGAAAGGGTCTCAGGTCCGGCGACCTCTGCAGGTGAAATGCCCCAGGGTAGGATTCCGGTCCTTGTTGATTAACTTCGTCAAAAATGGCAGTAGAGCTGTGATGTCGGCACCATTGTGTTCGTCATGATCGAGCTGGCACGACCTGCATCGTTCTCATATTCACCCTCCAATCGTAACAACTACAGCAGGGATTGGCAAATGGCGGGGCACCCCCTTTGGGAGGTAATGAAGGTCTCTGGAAACCTCATCCCACATCTCTTTAGCATTAGTGGCTCTCCTTATGGAACAGGTTTCTTGACTGGTCTGTTTCACCCCAGAATTCAAAGACTAGTCAAGGCAAAACCGAGCGCACCACAGTGAGCACAATTTGATAAGCTGGTGTATCTCAATTTTCATGTAGAAACTTTCACGTATCACGGACCTAAAACCCTTTCGTGCACTCATGCAAAAGCAACTGCCATGTTTCAACAGCTGGTAATGGCATTTTCATAGCCGCTGACGTAAGAAGGGGAGGGATGGGGGGCTCGATTAGACCCCCAGCCGTTCGGCCGCCGACCGAACTTAGCTTTGCAGAAAAAAAAACGAGTGCTATCGAACCCCTTGACGAGAGGGAGCCGATGCTATATCCAATTATAAGGTCTTGGGCTACTGCGTGCTTTTTTGGTCCTGCCTGTGATCTATCCGAACACTTCTCCCCACAAGTGCTGGGGTTAAATGGCATATATTTCAAATGGTTCCTGTGGTAGAACTGCCATGCTTGAATTTGACTAATTAGGAATGGAAAATTTTCATATAGTAACGGAAATCTATGGAATTTCAGTGAACTTGGTTTTATCGGCAATGGGGTCTGGCAGTGGGGTGGGGAGGTAATAAGTAATAACCCTGCCTGGCGCCCCAAAAAGGGGGCACGATCCCCGAGGCCCTGCCGATCACCTTATAACTACAGGCATCACAGCTCCACACCTTTTGCAGATGGCCAGGACCCCCTGCGATGCATCCCAACAGCAATCTTTATTCAGAACCTGCCTTGATTAACCAGCGATGCATTAAATGCGACGGACAGCTCTATAATGCATTATTATCAACTATTGAACGGGCCTCGCCGATAGGGGGGTACTGTACCCCCCTAACTTTCGATAGCGGGGGACCTGTCCCCCCCGTCCCCCCCGGTGGCGCCGCCCATGAACGAAACCTTTACTGAAAATTTAAGAAAAATGCATTTCATATTATAGCTTAATTTCATGATACATCTCGCGATGTAAATAGGTATTTTAATGGATAATTTGATTAGTAAATAATTGCATCCCTTCAATTAACTAATAATATCATTGCACATATTTCGCATTCGATAAATGCCCCACCGGAATATGAAAGCCCACAAAGTAAGCTTTCTAAAAATGCATATTAGTCACAAGTCAGTGATGGCTTATGCTACTTTTGACGCGATTGTTTTCGTTATCGGTCGATATAACATACACTTTTACTTTATTCCAATGCGTACAACTCAGTCAAATTTGAATATTACGTTAATGCCCCAGTAGATATTTAAACATCAATTAATTGCCGTTCGAATGATGTTACGCATGCCTCAATGGTGCCTACCCTAAGCTACTTTTTTCTCGTGTCTTGATAAGCAAGCACTAGGCAAAATTGTGGTATCACCATAATTAACTAATAAAATTAATGAATAAATGACACCTTCGATAAATGCCCCACCGGAATACGAAAGCCCACAAAGTAAGCTTTCTAAAAATGTATATTAGCCACAAGTCAGTGATGGCTTATGCTACTTTTGACGCGATTGTTTTCGTTATCGGTCGATATAACATACACTTTTACTATATTTCAATGCTTACAACTCAGTCAAATTTGAATATTACGTTAATGCCCCAGTAGATAATCAAACAGCAATTAATTGCTATTCGAATGATGGTACCCATACCCCCATTGCGCCTAGCCTAAGCTGCTTTTACCCCCTGTCTTCATTGCCAATCACTGGGTGCAATAGCGGTCTCAGGCCTTATCCGGGCAAAAATGATTTTTAGGGTGAGGGGACAAACGCTAAAGCTATTTCTTTCGAATGTGGCTACTTAAGCGTTTCAAATAAGAGTAAAATTGGGGAACTTCACTTACCTGAACATAATTTACTTAATCTTAAAAATTGACTATCTAATCAAAGTATCAGTAGGCATGATCCAAACATGTAGGTACCTAGGCATGGCGGCGATGGGAGATACCTGTCAGGGTGCGGGCCAGTTATTTTCATGTTCAATCTCTTCATATTGACGCAATCAACGTCACGTAAATATATAATGTATATTCTTCGCAAGTAGCATATCAATACATTTATCACAAATCTAATGCAGTCACATAAACACATTTTGACACGCACGCTCACGCACCAGATTCTGATGCGCCAACATTTTGATAGGTGCACATTCGCTCGCAATTCAAGTCACATAACAATTTTTAGCTGCCTTCAACAGTCGGCGGCCGTCCTGCGTCAAGGCATGTCACATTCCGTCCTGTTTTTCAACAGGTTGTTGGGTAAACACTTGCATAGATTCTGCCCGCCCAGTAGTTAAATCGCAAACATGAAATAACTGAATACGAAGAAGAAAAAAAAAACGGGCCGATCATGGACAACAAGAACACCGACAGGAACATTTTCATTAAGTTCGCAACCTCGTGGCGAAGTTAATCGAGATCACGACTTATCGTCCTATAGGTTCATGACTTTTACACACTTTAGAAGTAGCAGTCGCAGCTGCATCCCGCTTTGGAGGCCGAGGAAATCCATGGCAGGAGGGCAAAAACAAGAACAATATGATTTTGTGACGGCCGGCTTTATCTAAATTACTGAACTCTTCTTTTCGTCCCGAACAGTGATTTTTCCTCGGCATGCTTTTTTACTCCGAATGAACTCGTGACTCGAGGTTTAGGAATTTCGCGCCGATTGAAGTTCGTCGGAAGCACGGAGGACGTTTCTTTGTCTAGGACGAGTGGTACGCGTGCCTCCATTGCGTGTAGCCCCACTGCGTTTCCAGCTGGCAAATCTCGGTGCTGACGATGTCCTTTAGGTCCACTAAACGTTGATGCACGTAGGTGTCGCACTCATCTGTAAAGAAAAGCCAAATTGTCACAAAAACATTTTCTTCAGTGTCACTGTCATTCACCAGAAGGCTCATATTTAAAACCCCTTAGCCCTAGGTTAAAAGATATTATGAGGAATTTCGGTCCCCACTAGTGAAACTTCACATTCATGCGTGAACAGCCTGATGGTAATATTCTTATTTGTTAAACAATAAATACAAACTGATAACTGACACTGACACTACTATGAATCAGCCCAGAAAAAGAGCATACTACCTAGGTACTTGACAAATGGGATACCAATTTCAAAGAAAGTAAGTCAATTCTTCAAAGCAGCCTGAATCAATATATGCAGGCTAGAAGCATATGCCTACTATCTGAGGAGTTAACAGGCAGCCGTTTAATGAAGTGGGTTGCAGACTGCAGAGCCACCACAACAATTCTTGAAACTGCACATGAGTGACACATGTTCTGATTTCAGCAGCATGTTGTAATGGCATTGGGTGGTAATGGCATACTAATAAATTTAGTAGGCACTACTCGTTGCATCAATGTTAAATAGGGAAGATCAATACATACTCGGGAAGCTGATGTCAAAGGTAGTTATGAAAGAATCACTTCAAACAAGTTATGAAAATGTTGTGAAAGGGTTCCAAATAATTTACAAAAGGGCAGTGTCGAATGACTCATCACAAAATTATATTAATGCTTGGGTGTTAGAGGGGAAAATTCCTCTCCAAAAAAAGGGATGAGGGTGGTATATTCTTGATAAGGTTAGCCCCGCCCCCCAAAAAAATTGAAATAAAGAACAGAAGAAGGAAAAATTGCACTTTCCTGTACAATGGTAGAATCTGATGCGATCATGCAATTAGATGCTCTTTCATGAGTGGTAAATTGCTATTGAAAGTTGGAGGTGGGAGTGGAAAATTATTTTCATTTGGATGTCTTGTTCCACCCAAATTGACAAATTTTGGGACACTGCGAATGAGTTATGAAAATTTTGCCAAAGGGTTCAACAAGTAAACAAAAGTGTTGTTTGAAATGAGTTATGTAAAGGCTGTGAAAGAGTTATGAAGAATTTGCAAAAGGGTTCCTTCAAAAGAGTTCCGAAAAGGTTCCGAAAGAGTTACAATGAGTTAATGAAGAGACTTTCCGAATGAGATATGAAAAAGTTGTCAGAGGGTCACAAATAATCTATGAGAAATTTGCTTTAAATGAATTATGAAAGGGCTGTGACAGGGTTACAATAAGTTAATGAAAAGCCTCTTTCGAATGAGTCAGGAAAATGTCGCGAAAGGGTTGCAAATAATTTACGAAAGGGTTATTTTGAATGAGCTATGAAAATATTGAACATAGTTAAAAATAAGTTATGAAAGGGTTACTCTGAATAAACTAATAAAAGGCTGAGAAAGGGTTACCATGAGTTTACGAAAGGGCTGTTTCAAATAAGTTATGAAAAGGCTGCGAAAGGGTTACGAAGGGCTTGCGTAAAGGCTTAGTGAAAGGGTTGTGAGTTGTGACCGAACAAGTTGCGAAAAAATCACAACAGCTTTAGGAAAAGAATATGAATGGATAAAGAAGTAACAAATTTTGTTGCAACAAGTGAGGAACAATGTCACACTAATGGGGCTATAATTATACTCAGAAATAAAAAGCATCTCAGTCTAATCCATGAAGACTAAAGAGCAGGCTGCACTTAATTGGTGGCTTACCTCGAAATCACTGGCCGACTCACCCCTTCCACTAGATTGATCGGGCGATTAAACACCTTTTTTCAAATAACGGAAACCCAGGCAATTGCCTAAAACCCAGAAGAAACGTTTGAACCGCTGGAAATGCCGAGAAATTGGCGGCAATATACATTATACAGGGAGGGTACACTGCGCAACAAATGTCTCATAAGCGCATGGAACGTATGCAGTTTCCAAAGCTCTTGATAATATCAAGAACATGTTTTTTTTTCTTCTAATCCCCATCTGGCCAAATGTCCGCCTTTACACGGGGCCTGCACCCTAACGTAAGCTTTTGCTAGTTATTTTAGAAACCCGCGTTTACCGTCAAACCGTCAAAAATTCCTCCGCGAGTACTTCTTTCCGGCTTTCGGTGCAAGAGGAAAACAGCCGGTCGGGCTTTAACAATTGGTAAGTTCTTATGCCGCTCGGTAGAATTTCTAGGTAAATTTTCACGGTAGCGTTTTTTGGTAGGTAGTTTGGTGCAAGAGAATCTATGTATAATCTGAATTTACCTAGGTAGGTAGTTTGGTGCAAGAGGCCTCTGGTCAGGAAATGTAGACGAGTTCGGAGAGACGGCCGGCATGCCGAATTGTGCAATCGTCAGAGTCGAGGCCGTGTCAGGGACGCCGTGCGGGTGCCGAGTAGACGGTCAGCTGGTCTGACCTCAGGAGTCAGTCTCGGGGAGGGAACAGTCGAGTGGCGCGCCTGTCTTGACGGCCGATCACGGGCAGGTGAGAGTGTGACAATAACAGCAGCGCTGTCGCCACCGGGGCGATGCAGCAAAACGCCCGCTCAGTATCAGTAGTGGCCTGTCTTGTAGTTATGAGCCATACTGTGTTGAATAGTCACTGGAGGAGCGATGCTCTGTTTTTGGTCCGAAAGTGGGTAGAAGCTAGTGATAGCTCGGTGAGTGGCAGACGGCAGGTCAAACGAGATAGCGCAATGGATCCAGCGCAGGGCAGCCCAGGTCCGGGGGATATCAGGCATAATACGATTTTTGGCATATGTTTATTACATATCCGAGAACTCGGGTTACGAAATCACACCGGTGTCCTCCAAACATGAACATACAGACATACACCATGTGAGCCTTCCACGCTTAGTCCCCTGTACAACTGGCAAGACGGGAGATAGGTAGCGGCATCGAACACGGCAAACAACCCCCTCAAACCCACGTGAGCGTCAACATACGCTGCAATGTACACCCAACAGTGACGGCCCAGTGGTGACGAATACAATCATGCGAGAAGATACGGTCTCAGGCGCCAAATCCTGTGGTTTTGGGGAAGCATCATAGCCCTGCTCAATTTCACATTACCAGCTCCGATTTGAAAGAAGATACGGGTCGCTTGCGATCATAAGAATATACCCTGATCATCGTTCCAAGCGGTTCATTATACAATATTCAATATTTCTTGAAAGGCTAGATCGAGAATCAAGATGTAGGCGACAAATAATTATAATTTACATGGAAGTACGTTCAATATAATACATTCAATGCCAGATCGAATACGAGCACATCCGACGACAAACACGGACTCCCACACAACTGTGCATGCACTGTTCGTGTGCATGCACTGTTTGTGTGCATGCAACCCCCTCCCCTGCCACTCCCCCGTCCGCCGTGCCGGGTCGGCACTGGCCGCTGCTTAGGAGCGGCGTCATGCCCTCTCCCCGGGGCCGTCGACTGGCGTGCCGGAGGAACTGACACCCTCCCTCACTTCTACCACATCGCCATTGACGCGCCGAGGCCCAGCAAGCGAGTCCGGAGACTTAGCAGGCAGTTCAGCTTTCTTGGACTCGGAAACCACCTCCTCACTGCACTCTGAAGACAAGGTCACTAGATCAACAATCGTCTCAGATGCTGTGCCATTTTCAACCTTTACCGCGCTACGCGAATCAGGCGCATCAGTCTTCTCGTCTTTCCCACTGTTGATCATCACCTTATTTTCAGGTCCATCCACTGTCCCGTTGCTTTCATCTCTTTTCGTCGTTTCAACCCCTGTTTCGAACAACTCTACATCCATCGGGACGTCCTCGTGATCACTATCATCCAAACCGAAGGTGTCTGCGCCGGCCGGCTCCTCACGGTTCACCTCCAGCTCCTCGTCAGTCACCTCAGACTCCTCCGAGTCCTCGTCCTCCTGATCCTCATCCTCGTCCTCGTTCTCTTCCTTCTTCTTCCCGTCTCCGTCCTTGTCCGTCTCGGCGCGCTTCATCCGCCGCTCAGCATCCACAGTCTCCTGACGCTGCACAAACTCGCTAAACACCTCATTGAGCTTCTTGGAACCCTCAGCGGCGCTCTGAGCTAGCTTCTCGCCCAGAGTCGGATCTGCGGCGGACGGGTCGCGGCCGCGCCACTCCTCGGCGCCGGTCAGCGCATCCATGGACTCTGCGAGCGCGGCGCGGCGCCGCTTCTGCAGCAGCGCCCCGAGCTGCTGGAACGCCTCCTTGGCCTGGTCGTGCAGCGCCGTCGGGCCGAGCTGCAGTCGACAGCGCTGGTTCGCCTGCTCGATCAGACTCAGCACGTCCTTGAAGTCGGGGAACTCGCGAGTGCGGTTGACGAACTTCTCGATGCGCCGGTTGATCTCCGGGTAGCGGGTGCCGTCGAAGCGGATGCGACGCGAGTCGAGCTTCTCAGCCTCCTCGGCGGCACCCACTAGCCGGCAGTAGTAGCGGTACACCTGCACGTAGCGCCGCTTCAGGCGCGCGCCCACGATGTAGGACGAGCCGGCGGCGTCATCCCAGTCCACCTCCTGCTCCTCCTGACGCACGATCTCGCGCTCCAGCCGGCGCAGCGTCTTCTCTAACTTGGCCACGTGACGTCGATGTCTACGTTTCTCCTTTTCGTCCTCCTCAGAAAGCGTCACAGAGCCGTTCACTGTCGCAGAGGGTGAGGTCGATGTCTTCGGTGCGTCACCTGCATTAGCTTTCTTCGATTTGTCAACTTTGTCTGCGACTTTGGCGATATTATTCGTCGTTGCTGTATCAGTCTTGACCGCGGCGGCGTTTGGTTTCACCGCTGCTCCCGGCGCGGTGCGGCTCTGCGCCGACGAAGCCACGATCTTGAACTGGTCGAGCTGCTCTAGGAAGCCGCGCACCACGGTGAAGCACCGGTCCGGTTCTGCACGTAGCCGCTCGGCACACTGGCGCGTCACACCGATCAGGTGCTGGACACGCCCGGGACGGCCGCTGGTCAGCGCCAGCACGGCAGCGTGGCGGCGCCGCACCTTCGCCTCTATCTTCAGCTCGGGCCCGGACAGCAGCGGCTTCAGCAGCGTGCACACCTCCTCCAGGCCCTCCTGACAGGGGTCCGGCTCTGGTTTCTGTTCCGGTTCCGGCTTCGGCTTCAACGTCTCCTCAGTCTTCTGGTCAACGCGACACAGGCGTGCACGCTTGGGCTCCGGGATGGCCTTCTCGCCGCCAGCATCACCAGCCGGTCGTTTGGAGCGAGCGTTGCGGTCATCCGCGACAGACTTGGAGCACTCGCCGTTCGGCAGGCGACGATCACGGTGTTTGAGCCGTTCTGCGTCATCGTCCCGCCTGCAGTCAGCTTTGGTCACACCGAGCTCGGCAGCCAACGAACGGCGACTGCCCGAGTGACGGCCGTTGACAGTTTCTGAACCACTGGGCGTGGCACCATGTGCAGGTTTCGCCCCAGAGGAAGAGACCTTCGCAGAGGCCTTATCAGAAGAGAGCTTAGTGAGCGTCACCTTTACGGAGGGATGTTTGGATGGGCTACTGTGAGAACTTGCGCTAGAATGATGGCTCGCTGATTTCGAGTGACGATCCTCGGAACTCTTCTCCGAGCGATGGTGATTTGAACTTTTGTCAGAATGATGCGAGCTTTTCTTTGAATGTTTGGAACTCGTGCTCTCTTTTGGATCCCTGCTAGATGACTTTTTAGAAGAGGCGTTGTTAGAAGTCCGGGCAGGCGACTGATCGTCGTCTGAGAGATAGAGCGTGATGATGCTCTTTCCCGAGGACGTCCGCTCCTTTTCGCGCCGACCTTTGTCCCGATGGGAGGGAGACTGGTGGCTCGCCCGACGATCCGACGAGCGGTGGCTCGAGTGCCGAGACGACCTATCAGATGAAGCCCTGGAAGAATGCTCCGACGAACGATGGGAGGAACGCTCCGATGAACGATGAGAGGAATAGTGTGACTGGTGTCCCTTGTCTCGACGTGATTTGTATGAAAATATGTCATTCCACTGTTTTGCAGTCTTATCTTTCTTGCTGTCTGATGTGCCTTTTCTGTGTTGCTGAGCAGCAGGAGGAGTAAAGTCATCATCACTTAATATTATTATATCAGCCATCTTGTTGAGAGCACCTGAAACAAACATCAAGTGTAAGTTCTCTCTCAAACACTTTTAAGCATTCTACAATTTGGTGCATATCAGCCATAGCCACAGACGGTGCATAGCCACTTCATATTAGTGTATTGCCTCCTGATGAGGATATAACCTTAGCAAGAATAGCTATTGGACGGCTATAGAAACCATGTCAAATTGTAATATGCCAAAACTTCTCATGCATTAATGCATCAATAATGCATAAGTAGCAACCTTTACAACCAGGCTTTAAAGTGACCATCCCACCTTAACATTAGTTTTGAGTTGAGATAGCCAAATTGGTGGCCATGGCCTGAAAATACCGGTTTGGGCAGTGGGCACTCACGACATCGAAAAATGCTTTAATTTGGAGATATGGAATCTCAAACTTGCAGTTTTCGGATTCTAAGGGGCTAATGCATTGGAATGCCCCCTTAGAATTTGTGACGTCAGAGCAGATCTAACGATTTTAAATCTTTTACTAAAACGTTTGGTAGCATGCTGTGGTATATTCCGCTTTGCTCGCAACAAGTGCCGCACTTTCAAATAAAGTCGCTAGGAACAGAGGAGATCCTAAAAAGTAAACAAGAGTAAAAGTCTAATATCTTGAAAACCAGTGAATATTTTTCTATGAAATTTGGTAGATATTTGTTTTCGCTTTTTCTGAACCGAGCGACATCACTTTCATGCCAATTCATTAACTTTTTTGAAGGTGGGAGGGTCCCTTTAATAAACATAAGGGCACTGACAGCACAAACACCTTAATATGAATACCCAAGATGAAGAGAATGTGCTCTGTAACACACAAAAATGGTGTTGGCGGGTCAGTAGAAAACACTTGAATGGAAGTCACAATTGAAACAGAGTATCCAATGGTACAAATTCTGAATGTGAGCCAACTGCCAAACTCTAATGATATGCATACAGCGAGAAGCTAGTAAAAAAGGTTCAACTGAAAAAAAAACATATGGATCAAGAATAGACAGAAAAACATCTAAAGCTCAGAGTACTAGCAATTTCCCATCACAGCACTTCCATAAATTGTAAAAAAAAATAGTACCTACCTACACAGCATCAGTCTGAGCTCGTAAATATGAAACAAGCCTTGTGGATATATTCTCGCTTTGAGACCTTTGATTCCTTTGATTGATATCAATATATTGGCATGCAATTCTGTGGACTTTGGGTTTGTTCCCGTCGCTCAAGGCCATATAACCAGGTATGGTCATCAGGCTTTTTTTTACCGTCCCCCTACCGGGCCCGAATGACGTCACTGGGATGGTAACTCGCCGGCCGCCGTCCGTAGCCATTATGGAGGACGGACGTTTAAATACGTTTTCAGCGGATTTTAGTGCAGTTTTGATGTCCGATGCAAGGCAGAACGGTGTGATGTTTCATCAGTGAAGCAAATCAGGACCAGCTGTTACTCGAACCAAAGATTTGGCGACATTATTGGGATCGGACCGAGCCAACGTGCGCCCCGCCGGTGATCCGGCCAGCACATCGGCGGCTCTCTCGTAGATGAAAATCGCCATAGTTTTGCGCCAGGCTTCGGAGTCAATGGATTTCTGGTGACTCTGACTCCAACCGCGACTTCCAAAAACCAACTCCGACTCCGACTCCGGGCTGGGTAATCAACTCCGACCGACTCTAACTCCGACTCCGCAGCCCTGCCAGATTGCGGAGCGGCCAGGACTGCGGAGTCGGAGTCGGAGTCGGTCGGAGTCGACAGTTGTGACCGGAGTCGGAGTCGGAGTCGACTTTAGAAACTCGAGCCGGAGTCGGAGTCGGAGTCACCGAAAATATGTCGACTCCGCAGCCCTGCTAGGTCTGCGGAGTCGGAGTCGGGAGTTGGAGTCGGTCGGAGTCGACAATTCTGCCCGGAGTCGGAGTCGGAGCTGGTTTTTTAAAGCCGGAGTCGGAGTCGGAGTCGCCGAAAATCCATCGACTCCGCAGCCCTGGCGGAGCCGATGGATTTTCGGTGACCCCGACTCCGACTCGGTTTCCAAAATCGACTCCGAGTCCGGTCAGAACTGTCGACCCTGACTCCGACTCCGCAGCCCTGGTTTTGCGTCTATTTCGCACCATAATTAAGAGAGGTGTGAACTGCACAAACCGAAATTGTACCGTAACACAAGTATATGTACACATTCCAAACTTCTGACTGGAACGAACCAAATGCGTACACAATATACCGGTTTATGTCATACCATAAATCGTAGTTATAAAAAACCATATTGGACAGATTGGTAGAGGACAAATAAGGCACAAGCCTAATCTCTTGCGACTTGAGTAGGTACAATAAAATGCTCCTAACTGTCGGAAAGTTGTACAAGATGTCGCGTCTCCAAGCACAATGTGCCGATTGACTCCGCGACAGCCAGGAACCGGGCAACATAACACGTGAAACAGAGCGGTGGCACCTCAGCACAGGCTCCCCAAGCTCGTCAAGGCGGCGAGAAAGGTCCGGCAAGTCGGTAACAGGTTCACCACGGCAGCGACAGGTCAGGCAGGTCGGCAGCAGATTCACCAGGGCGGTGGCAGGTGCGACAGGTCGGCAGCAGGTTTACCAGGGCGGCGACAGATCCGGCAGGGCGACGGCAGTTTCACCAGGGCGGAAGCGTAGACGCGGCGGCAGGTCCGCCGGGGTGGCAGCAGGTCCAGGGCGGCCGCAGGCTCACCAGGGCGGCGACAGGTTCGGCAGGGCGACGGCAGTTTCACCAGGGCGGCAGCGTAGACACGGCGGCAAGTCCCAGGGCGGCTCAGGCTCACCAGGGCGGCGACAGGTCCGGCAGGTCGTCGGCAGGTCGGCCTCAGCAGCAGGCAGTCAACACTAGCAGATTCTCGGGGCAGCCCTGGCTGAGGTGGGATGTCATCAGAAACTGCACGTCTGGGTGCCGGTGTCGGATGTCGTACAGACCACGCAGCGAGGCTTTACTGCGCAGCACGCCCTGCTGGCAGCGCAGGAGTGTCGGCAGCCCAGCGGGTGCTTTCGGGTCGCCTTCCTCAACTTCCTTTCGGAAACTGGCGCTCGCCACTCAGGGAGTCGGGCGACGTCTCCAAAGCTAGGAGACAGATGCTGAAGTCGATATGATGTGATTTTATGCCCTCAGCTCGGTGCCAGTCATTGTGTTGTTATGTGCAGGTAGCCACTCCTCGCCGTCCTGCACGCCAGAGGACCAGCCCCGGACCTGCAAAACACATTACCAAGTTTATTACACAATGCAACATGAAAAAATTCACTAAGCAATGGCAAGCAAAAATAATCAATGCCCAAAGGTGCCTTTTCTTCGAAAGCCTTTTCTATGTGCTGATATGAAGCCTCAAAACATGTACCATTTTATATTATGTTGATTGCAGGCCTGACTCAGAATTCAGTTGAAACAAGCAAATAACACAATTTTTCATTATTATTTTGAATTTGGGTCTGGCATTACTGTTCCATGCACAGGTGCATCTGCGTATAAAATCATATGAAGCAAATGCATTAGGTAAATAGTCTCAACAAATAGAAATTAGTAGTAGCACAGGTGGTATAAATAGAAACCAATATATAGACATTAGACAAGGATGAGCTTGTTTAGTTAGCAAATGTCAATGACATAACATTTACATAAACAAGAATGGGATTTTCAGTAATAAGCATGTCAGAAATCCTTTTAAATTCAATTTTGAAAGTTTAGATACAGATTATAAAATCTGGCAACAACTAATATTGAAAAGAAGTAACAATGAGCTTCAACTTTGCACAAAAGATGTGCCAAAATTTTGGTGAGAAATCACTTGCGCTGAATTTTGAGACCCGAAAGCCCCTGGGCCCTGACGCATCTGACAGTGAGTGAATTTTTTTCCAGTCTGGGAGGTAAGCATAGATTGATTTGTTATTTGATACTATTTAATTTGACAAATAAGTTGTTATTTTCACATAGCATTAAGATTTATAGAAGCTAACCACTTCCGATCCGAAACAATTTACAACTATTCCATCTCCATTCTCCTTCTCATTATGTTTTAAACAATGCTAAGGTATTTTACAACTTTATATGAGATTATCATGCTCCCTTTGAAAGCCAAAAATGACAAAAAAGGTTTAACCGGGTTGAACTGAAACGTGGCTGATCTGCCTATGATACTCATGCTTATACAGTTGAATTAATTGAATACCTGAGCTGAACTGCTGAAGCTGGTCATTCTTCATGATCTCTGAGACGACAAGTGTGTGAATGCCACTTATGTATATGCTTTTCCGATCTTCAAACACATAAAAAGTGATATTATTATCAAATAAACAATATTCAAACTCCGTATAACAATCCACGCAACGGCTGGAAAACACTGCGCCGGTGCGCCAGAATTGACAGCATCGCCTGAATCTCAGCGACCAATCAGCTTTCGACCATCCCAGTGACGTCACATTGGCAGCATTTGGTAGCAATTTTCCTCCTATGGCCCGGTAAAGGGACGGACCCCCCCTGCCGTCGCTCCTCTAACCTCCTCCAAGCTCCTCTAACCTCCTCTCGTTTCAAAAAATCGTTCCCGTCGCTCCTCCATGGATGAGCTCCTCCAAGCTCCTCCAAGCTCATCTTGATTTCACATCTCACCACCACTATTTGCCTCCTCCCTCATCCCAAACGAAAGTTGGTTTTTTGGAGGAGGCTCTTGCGTAGACATATTTGGCGCACGTAATACAAATGTGAATTGTTTATAAATGAGATTTGAGGGAAGTGGAAGGGACCGTGTATATCACACCACGGTGAGATTTACACAATACCGGCCATTTGTGTAAATCACACCCACCCCGGTGTGATATACACAAAATCTACTACGTAGTGTAAATCACACCCGGGTGAGGAATACACAGAGAGGGCAGCTGTGTGTATATCTCACCACGATGTGACGTCATAGCAACGCTGAACGTCCATTGGTCAGAGCAGTGACTCTGCTCGCCCATTGGTCAGATCAGACTAAGCACTACGAATATTCCGGCGGGATTCCGGGCGTCGTCTCTCTCGGAATCAGCTGACCGCCTGGCCTAGTGGTGAAGGTGCTTGCACCATGATACGAATGTTGCGGGTTCGAGTCCCGTCGGTGCGGGCGCTTTTTCCCGCATTTTCGCTTTTCCTTGGTAGCGGTGGGTTCGCTGCCGACCGACAAGTTTAAAAGCACCAATACAATATGGAAAGCGACGTCTGAATGCTCGTGGCGAAGCGGTGCAGTGCCGAAGGCAATGCCTTAGGAGAGATTACAGGCAATGGTAAGTCAAATATTTTTAGGTTAAGTGGTTGTGTATCTGGCTTCAGGCCGAAGGCCTGAAGCCTGATGCACAACCACTTTACCTAAAAATATTTGACTTACCATTGCTTGCAATCTCTTCATGCGAGTACCTTCTTCCTCATCCACGGGTAGGCAAAAATCAGTAGGTCAGGTTAGGTTAGGTTAGGTTAGGTTAGGTTAGGTTAGGTTAGGTTAGGTCAGGTCAGGTCTAAGGTTTGGTTAAGTGTCTTGTTACCGTGCCTACTGTGTAAATCTCACCCAGGTGCTGCGTGGTTTGACACCCAGGTGTGATTTACACACTAGGAGCACATTGTGTATATCACACCACGGTGTGATTTACGCATTTGCCGGGCCTACTGTGTAAATCACACCCAGGTGCTGCGTGGTCTGACACCCGGGTGTGATTTACACACTAGGAGCACATTGTGTATATCACACCCCGGTGTGATTTACGCATTGCCGGCCCACTGTGTAAATCACACTCCGCGTGGTGTGATATACACAGGAGTAGTGTATTGTGTAAATCACACCCGGGTGAGGTTTACACTACAGTGCGATGCATTATGTAAATCTCACCGTGGTGTGATATACACGCGTCCAAACATGATTTTAGTGATTGATGACGATTGGATATCTTTAAATAGTAATGTTTGATATTAATCTCAGGTTATTTTATTAGAAAGCGATTATTATCTCTTGATTTATGTTTGCGCGCCATAAATAGGAACGCTAGAGCGCGCGTAATCAGCGGAATTGAAGGTAATACAACTCAAAAAGAATAACTGCCTACTGACGTCATTAAAAAGAGGCATAAGTGTAAAAATAAGGATGATAATTTTTTTGTTATACCCTTAAAGTCCTATCTTTAACTTAAAGATAGTTTAGCACATTTATGAACTATTAGTGGGACAAATAATTTCTGATTAAATATAGCTTTTCTAGAAATATATCAAGTTAAAAACCTCATTTCTATGACGTCAACTTCTAGCTGTAACAGAAGTTGTATACAAATGAAGCTGTTTACACTTTTCTCACTCAAAGTGGCGCGACTTTCTGACAGTTGACACAAATCACTGCGCGCGCGGCGCACGTTGCTGGCTGAGGAATACTACGCCAATAATTTGAAGTTCGAATTCCTTCGATAAGTCAAAGTAGGAAGATTTTCTTCATTACTGTGACTGAAAGGTAAATGTATTTATTTGTTTTGTTTTAAGCCAAAGTGTTCTTTTTTATCGATGTCAGTTTCACTTTCAGCAATCAGCAGCGCTTCTGTTAAAATCATGCTTCGTAGTGTGTTGGGAAAGATAATAGATTTAATACTTAAGACTGTTCAATATTGTGCAGCATAGATCTTGCTCTCTGGTGTGTCCATCATACCCTGACCCTGGGTTATGTCTGGCAATAATTATTAGCCAGTCAGGAGCGCTGTTTGCTGCTGCAGGCTGTAGTGCATTCCGTGAGCAGCAAAACCATGGGCCCATGGCATGGATGGGTTGGTAGTTTAGCTTAAGTAATGGGTCAGATATGGTTAATAGAGTTCAGGCTCACAGTACCTACAAAGCTCTCAAAAACACCACAAAGCTCATTGCCATCACAAGCTGCTGCATAGTGGCTGTTTGTTTGGCGTTTGCCCCATCTCTCAGTGTCCCTGGTCTCTCTCCTCACCCAGCTGGCTGATGTCATTCTGAGGCATTGGTTGTTGCTGTCTGACTGTCAAACTTGCGCTTAGCCATGGCTGAGACATCTGCCACATTCCCTTAGTGCTTTGATGCCTTTTTATTCTTCCCTGAATCAAGCCATTGCACCCATTTACTGAAGCACCCCTGCCCGTCCTCGTCCCGCCCCCTTCCCATGGACCACTGCGGCATTGAGAGAAGAGCATGTTCAAATGCTTGTTGTGTGCTGCCTCACAAACTTCTGCTGTTAAGAACTGCTGGCTGTGAAAGCATTTGGCTTGATTATTACAATAAAAATCCTTACATAGCCATTCCTTCACAAACATCATTCACTGTATTGCAGATGTTGACAATGTGCCGAACTATGGCATTGTTAATTCACTCAGCAGGGCTGTTCACTGTCCTCTCATGGCCCTGTTGCGGTGCAGTGCGTCATCTTTTCATTTGGCTCTGCTGCTCACTCACTCCTGGCCATGTTGCAGGTTCGATGCGGTGGAACAATGCCGGCCCAACGCCAGCAGCTGCAGCTATGAGCGCGCGCGGAGCCGAGGGCACGGGCGGGCCGCCGATGCCCCCACCGCCGGCCGTCTACCAGATGCCGCCTCCGCCGCACTGCCCGCCCGGGCCGCCGGCCGGCTACCACCCGGGCAGCCAGGACGACGCGCGCGTGGCGTACATGTACCAGCGCAGCCACGACCCCGAGTACCAGGCGGGCGTGATGCGCTGGAGCACTGGCGACGATTCGGCAATCGGGGTGAGAGAGAGTAGCTGTAGCGTGCCTGATCCTCGGGACTCATTATTGACGCCTCATCCTTGAAGGCCATTTGTGATATGAGACGCGTTAGATGAGTCACGATTGGCTCATTTTCGGCTGGCGCCGTCAGCTGGGATGCCACGGTGTGTTTTACGGGCGGGAGCGGATTTGGACGGTATCACTGCTCCAGTTCTGACAATCCATAGCAAGATAATGATCAGTCAGCTGACTCCGAATGGTCATCACTTAGCTGAGAGTATGCTTAAATGGGTAATTGATGCCTGCCTCTTCCTGTGTATTTAGTACCTAATGTTTTCAGCACGATTGGACAAAAAGAAAACTTGTTCCACAGTTTGTTTTGTTATAGTTTCGGAAGGTGCCTGTTTTGGATTGTTGTTACATTTATCCATTGTTCTTTTCCATGTTTTTGACCTGCCAAGCCTCTGGTTCTTTTCGGAATGCAGATTCAATGTCACAGTTGTCTATAAACGCTGGCCCATAAGTTGAAATGCTTGCTTATGTATGCCTCACTCTTTTTCCTGTCACTGCTGTTATCCCTTGCTTGTTCACTGAACATATGAATTTTTCTGCGACCGGCAGGCGCGGGGACTGTATGACCACCATCGGGGCGCGTCAATGCCGCCTCCGGAGCCGGGCATCGGCGACCACCAGATGAAGGTCAGTCCGAGCTGGGGGACACTGTGGGGACCGTGTGATGTGGTGTGACCCCTTCCGTGACCCCTCACGACCTGACGTGCCGCTCCCAGAGGACCAAGCGTGATGACGTGCGTCGGGCTCACCCTGTGATGGAGCCAGGAACGAGAACATCTGACTCTCAGAGGCCGGCCTCCCCAGAGCCCTGACTCGTTCTGAGTCTCCAGTGCCGCCTGGTCTCGGTAGTATCATCAGGCAGACTGGGCTGCATGTGCGTAATAGTTGGCCCGCTGGTCGGGGCCGTCTCTGAGGCCACTATCGGCGTACCTGGCCGCCTACCTGCCACTGTTCCGGGACGTTATGGGGCCGGTAATAGTGCCCTGGCGTATCCCTCGGGCGCCAGCCGGCTCACGGGAGCTCCCGTATTGGACGTATCGTGCCGTGGTGACGAGAGGCGGCGAGTCCCAATGTCCCCAGATACCGGTACTGCTCTGAGGCGGAGCTGGCTCTCTCTCTCTCTCTCTCTCTCTCTCTCTCTCTCTCTCTCTCTCTCTCTCTCTCTCTCTCTCTCTCTCTCTCTCTCTCTCTCTCTCTCTCTCTCTTCTCCTCTTTGCCCTCCCCTCTGCCCAAGCGACACATCACCTGCGTGGCCGACTGCCCTTAGCACGAAGCTCTGGTCGGTAGTTCCTTCCTCACTGCTGCCACCCGCGTGGTTGGCCATTAGTTGATTGCACCCTCCTCTTGGGAGGGGGAGGGCAGGTGGCAGTAGCCACGTGTCCCTTGACCACCTGGTGGGCGGGGTGGGGTGTTATCGCGTTGTTCTGGAGATTGAAACAAAGGCTTATGCGAGCCATAGGGAGGTGTTAGGGGGCGGACGCAATGTGTCAGCAATGTGAGGTGTTTGGGCGATAGTTTTTTTTTTTTTTCTATGCCGCCACCCATTATCAGGTGACCAGGAGTGCCCCCTCCCTCTATCCCAGCGACACACAGAACCTTACGTTAACACCATAATAACTTAAAATTGCAAGTCGCGGCACTCCCTGCTAGGAAATGAAATGTAACATAAAAAAGCAGAAGGGAGAAAGCCATACGAATTAGGGGAACAAAAAAGAAGCAAAGTAGTCAACACTGCAATCAGTGGTGACTGCCCACTACTGAAAGCCCCCAATTTATCAGCACACTCACACATCCATCACACTCACAACACCCACACACGCCGGGGAAAGTGTCAAAGTCCACTGGGGCAGGTTAGTTAGAGGGGGATCCACAGTCATAGCCAAGTCATCATCAAACTCTGGTCAAATTCAGCGCATGTCAGCAGCAAGGTAGCCCGGGCTCCCAGAGCACCCAACGAAGCGAGGCTTGTTGCCGGGCACTCCAAGGTCCCAGGCCGCCAAACAGATGGGGTGGCATATTACAGTATCATGCACACATCACACTTACACACTCATTTACACAATTAAATGATATCATGCAACCCAGCCAATGTAGGTATGCGCCCTAGTTTAGGCACATATTCTTACACACTTGTGTGTACTCAATTCAAACATGATAAAATGCCATTATGCACACCCAACAGTGTAGGTGTGCAACAAGGTCCATTCTCATTCTATTACACACTTGTGTGTACTTAGTTCAACATAATTAAATGTCATTATGCACAAGAGTAGGCATGAACAGAATGTCATACACTTACTCATTACACACTTGTGTGTACTTCTGTCACACTTGTCAATTGTCACAATGTACACTGGACGGGGCGTACCTAATCAATGTAGGTACGCACCTAAGATCATAAACATACACACTTACGTACAAATACATGCACATGCAATTATACATATACATACTACATACATTATAGACACTTGTATACGTATCTAGGCAAATATACATATTCATTACCATAGGCATGGTAGCGTAGGTATAGGATGAGAAGTCAAAAACATCTGTGAGTAATGCGTTTATCAATACTCAGTATTTATTAATTAAACGCTCTTTTACAATTCTTTTCAATGTATGTTTGGAAGGAGGTACATGTTGAATTTGAAAGTTAGTTCGCATTGAAAGATACAGAGTGTTCAGTGATCACTGAGGCGATTCTGACTGAACGAACCAATCGTTTATCTTATATAATGAGCTGTACCACAAGTTATATCAAATCATTCGATCTTCAAACCTTTCGCATCCCACCAAGTTACTTTGCCCTACTACCTAGGCAGCCGATTTCTATGTGATCAGGGCAGCTGGGTCATATCTTTCAACCTCTCCCGATATCTACTGCATGTGTAATTTGCGCCTTATCCAACCTGGCACGAATGTTCGTTCCACCCCTCCCACCCGCTATCCCTGGCAGTCAGCCTGCGCTGCATCCAGTGGGTTTGTTGGTTTGGTCGGTTAGATAGTCGCGGGTGCCCTTTGATCGCGCTGTTGTGCTGGTGAGCAGTGAGCACACGGACCCAGTGACCGCGCCTGTTCCCATGTTCACTTCTCCGACCTTCTGTCCATGAAACTCCGCTCTGGTCCTCTCTCTTGCTGTTCCCTTTGTGGAGAAGAATGAGAAGTCCGTTTTTCTGGAAATTCTGTAAGCTCTTAATTCCAGTTCATGACATATGAAGTAATGAAAATTACACCTGCATGCATTCATTGAAAGGAAAGTTTGATGATCAGTCGCATAATTTATCAATATGTCGTAAAATATGGATATCAAGCTTTCGTGCATTGACAATTAACTCATCCATCCCATGACAATCCCACAACTATTATAACTATTATACAACTATTAGGCTGGAGACTTCCACACGCGGGTAAGTCGCGTGTAAGTGGTTTGCGGGTAAGTTGGCGTTTATCTCGCGTTTAAGTCGGCGGGTAACTTTGCCCGGAGACTTCCATCTGCGGGTAAATAGTTTGTTCGCTAAGTTAGCGAACGAACTTACACGCGAGCCACCCCATGTATTAAGTTCGCGGGTATCTTTTCGGTGGTGCTTTTTTTGGTCCTTAGGGGGTTTTAAAAGTTTATTTCTGTGCAAATTTTATGTGCAAGTGATAGACAATAGTGCAATCATCTAGTTCTGGCTTTTTCAGCCAGTTCGGCCTAGCCGTTCGGTTGCTAAGATTAGACGAATTTGAGGTCACCTTTTCATAGTACTGAGGCCAGTTTTACCAACAGAAAAATTGCCGCCTGGCGGAATTTTTCGCCTAAAGGCCGATTCACATACGGATCGAGAGCGGTAAAGCCCTATCCGCTTACGTGCTTATAGCGTTTACACTCCGTATATGAAACGGTCTTTAGGCAAAAAATTCCGCCAGGCGGCTATTTTTCTGTTGGTTAAACTGGCCTCTGTGCTTGTTGAGGGGTTACAAATTACGTATTTCATCACTGCAAGTATCCAGATGTTTTCAACAAGTCATACATGAGGATTCAGAGCAATATTTGAGTTGACAGAATTGAGGATGTAGGACTCAAATTTTCAAATACGGAGGTATTAGTCTATTTCCATCGCACCTATCTCCTTGCCACCAGCTGCTATTTCGTAATCTTCGGGATAGTGAGATGGGATTCGTATCGCATCCGAAATAATGTGATCGTCGAGCCAGCCGGCTAGTGTCGGGCCCCTGTCGTCGCACTTCGCGTTACGTGTCAGTGGGGTGAGGACCAGCTCAGTGGAAGCAATACGAGTGTCCGGTCAACAACCATGGACAGGAAGAAGAGGAGCAGAAATTTCAGTAGTAGAGACATGCATTTGTTAGCCGATGTCATGAAGACTGAAGTAAAAGTCATCGAAAATAAGCGACACGATGGAAGAGTGATGAAGAACGAAAACGGTCTTGGAAGAACATTGTTACAGCCTGTAATGCAAGGTCAGAAGAAAAATGGGACTAGAAACAGCTGACACAGCTCTGGAGAGATATGAAAAGGACGGCCTAAAAGAACCATTAGCGGTTTAAACGGCAGCAAATGGGCACTGGTGGTGGACCGGATCCTGCTCCGTTGGAACGTCAGCCACCCCCGCGACACGCACATATTAAACTGATCACTCGGTGATAATCGTCCTTTGTGTGGCATTGAATTGGACACCGACGACGCCTCACCGGTGAAGTGACGGGGCGGGGGTGAGGACGGGGGGTGACTGAGACGAACCGACGAGGGCAGACGAGTAATCTGAGATACGGCTGTTGCAAGATCATGCAGTAGACTGGCGGTCGGCCATACAGAGTGAAATAACACAAGGCGGTTAGCATTATTGATGCTGATTGGCACGGCTTCAAACGCTGTTCTGGTTAGGTTAATGCATCACCACATCCCATTGTTACGGCTGTACTCATTGCATGTGTAAAAACGCTGATTGGGGCCACCGGTCCCATAAATAACGGAATTACGCACTTCTTCATTGGACCAGCTGATCGCCGCATCCCAATCAGCTGATCGGGAAGCCCTTTAAACTGGCGTGTAAGTCGGCATTTAAATATTTACACGCGTGTAGCTACCCACCAGTTAACCGCGGATGGAAGTCCCCGGGTAAAAGTTGGTGGGCAGCTACACGCGTGTAAGGAAGTTAGCCACCAAAATAAACGCGAGTTAACCGCAAACTGGAAGTCTCCAGCCTATTATTATTATATCTCAACTATCTCCTTTCATGGTCCGGTGGCGATAGAAACATTCCATTGGCTGCCGATCCGTGTCCGTACTCGGTATACCTGCAGGCAGGGCTGCGGAGTCGATGGATTTTCGGCGACTCCGACTCCGACTCCGACTCCGGCTTTCAAAAACCAGCTCCGACTCCGACTCCGACTCCGGGCAGAATTGTCGACTCCGACCGACTCCAACTCCCGACTCCGACTCCACAGACCTAGCAGGGCTGCGGAGTCGACAGATTTTCGGTGACTCCGACTCCGACTCCGGCTCGGGTTTCTAAAATCGACTCCGACTCCGACTCCGACTCCGGTCACAACTGTCGACTCCGACCGACTCCGACTCCGCAGCCCTGCCTGCAGGGTTACTGCAGCCTGCGGCTCTCTACCCGTTGTTGCTGGATCGCATTAGCACGGCGCACGAGGGTTGCAGTCGGGGCAGTTGGTGTAGCGAATGTGGCGCATTCTCCTTACCTGACGGGCTTGTCCCAATAGGAAGTGAGACTTCCTGGGGCGGCGACTGACCAGGCGGTGTTGGGACGGTGGGGCCGGCGTGAGGCGGACCGGCGTGGCTCCAATTCCAACTCCGGGTCTTAATCTGCTCCGGTCTCTAATGAGTGCAGAGGCTGGCGAGTAGTGGTGCGCTGGAGGAAGTGGCGTGCGCCCGTCTGGTGGCGCCATCTGTGACGACGGCGCCACCAGCTGCTGAGACAGACGTCTTCAGCAATGCTGACTGAAGGGACAAAACTTGTCTGACTGACTTGAGCGTCTGCCCTGCTACGGAGTGTGACTGTGGAAGGCGTTTTTGGGAAAAACAAATGACATAAGTGAATTCATTTATAATGCTTTTCAGTATTTCATTTATACATAATGCTTTTCAGTCCCGTCTCTGACGGCCGTGGTCGTGATGATCTATCATTGGCAGTCGTGACTCGTGACCACGGCGAGTTATCACACAGCTGACCTCTGTGGTGCTCGGCTTGTGTCTGTTTGTCTGTCTGTTTCTGGTCCATCTGGAAGCCTGTTGTTCTCAAAGAGTTGAACCCAGCTGTAGTCTAGCACTGAATCAATATTTAAGATCGTGATATGCGATGTCTGTCTGTCTGTCTGTCTGTCTGTCTGCTTTGTGTCTTTGTGGGTTTTTGCTCTTTGCTTCCTGTCCGTGTCCTTTTGTCGTCGTCTTGTGGCTGATATAAGGATCTCGTCAAGAGACACGACCTCCCGAAAAGCCCAGGTACTTTTCCAACTGAAATCTATGTTTGGATGTTGCCATGGCTGGTATGTACGAGCTGAACTTTCGCATTTATTATGTAAACAAATTGAATATAATGCAAAGTGTGAAAGCGACTGGATTGTTGGATCGTCACGGATTTATGTAGATAATCGGTCTTGATTCTAGTCAGCCGCAACTGAGATTCGCGGTGGAGATCGTCTTTTATGTTCGAGAGAGTACCTATTCAGACCGTGGCAAACTGTAGTAGTAGTCGATCATTATCTATTAGTTTCGTGGCCTGGCTGAAGTGAATGGTATGGAGGCTAGTTACGTGACAATTTTCTGGCGGTGGCAGATGTCTTATAGTTTCCTTGCTGGTCCTCAAACAGTCATTTTGCCTGACAAAATCGTTAAGTGTGTGACGGTCGACCTCCCGTTCCGCTTTGATATTCCAAGTCCCGGGGTGTGGTGTCCGGTTTGTCAGCTCACACCGAGCCTGCGGACTGCGGACTATCAAACACCGACTACTGACAGGAAAACAGGGAAACACCACAGGACAAAAACTGGTCGGCGGTATTCCCCGGATTATCACCACATAGGACGACACGTACTCGATAACAACGCTGCTAATCGTACTCCTGACGCCAGTTTCCTGCCTTCTTGTGTGGTTCTCTCAAAGCGCCCGCTTGGCGACATGGTTAACCCATGAGCGAATGGCTGGCCCATGGCGGTCCGTCCACTACCGCCGCCGCCCGTTCGTCGCCGTACCCTTGAGCAGACCTTGACTGGGAGTCGGCGACCGCCGGCCGCGGCGGCGGCTGTGAGAAGGGTGGCCGCCGCCGCCGCCGCCGCTCGCAGGAAGCAGCCGCCACCCCGCCGGTTAAAGGGCGGCGACGCCCGTCGGATCGATACAGCATGGAGGGGCGCCCCGGCCCGGCCCGGCCAGGCGCGGCGGTGACAGCGGTGGTGACGGCACGGCCAGGGGTGTCGCGTCGCGTCCGTCGCCCGCATTGTTTGCCAGTGGCACTGACCTTTGGCCGGAGCAGAGAGGTGTGATGGAATCGTCATTAGTCCCTTCAGAATTCAGACTCATGGTTTGATGGGTGTCTGACACCTATCACAGGTCCCTAGATCCAGTCTATGGGGCGGTTACACCTGCCGGGTGGTTTGTCCCATGTCTGCACGGCGGGCTTACCATGGACGAAAGTTCACGGACCTTTCTATGATAACGGCGAGAGGCGAGGCGCATGACGGGCTAACGGGGACAGCGTGGGTCGCCACGAAATGGTGGAAGTGTGGTGGATGGTAGACGGTGGGGTTAACAATAAATTGTTAACTTTGGACAGTTGACGGTGGACAAGGAACGGTGGACGGTAGATTGTGAACACTGAACAGTGGACGGTAAACGGTGGACAGCGGCCGTTGGATGGTGCACCGTCGTCAGTGGACGAGAAGTCAATGTCATCCTATCGATTTCGCCGGATGCACTCATCCTGCGCGCCCTGCTCTGTTGATAACAATATCAGTAATAGACGTGTAATATCGGACTATAAGTGCTCTCCTCCTTGGTAATGGAGCCGGGGGACTACCGTCACGCAATACATAATGCGGCGATAATTTCGCGACGCTTGTCCGGCGCAGAAATAGTGAGCACTTGTGTGCTTTGATTGCGACAGCCTTGTTCGGTGACACAATCAAGTAGACATAAAACAAGCCACAGATAACAGTAGTACTACTGTTATCTGTGAACAAGCCTAGCATGTTATGATATCATACATATTTGCTGTCTTTGATTCCGTAATGAGCAAAATGCATGTTTTCTATCCACTCACAGCCCAACCATGCTCCTCTTGGATTGCTTTTTAAATCCACTACAAACAATCATAGAGGTCGGGTCAAACTTCCATAAGATCCACCCACGTAGCTCTAACCAGGCGCTGTTTCTACTCCATGTGACCCATCTAAGGACAGTCTGGGCGGCTGTGTCAGCTGGTGAGCGTCAGCTGTCCCCGCCCCCGCCCCCGCCGCCCCCGCCGCCGTCGTTAGTTTGGTCTGCCTCGGTCGACCCATGTCGCGGCGCCGGCCGATTGCCGCACCGCCGCGTCGTCGGCTCCCTTCCGGCAGCTGGTCGAGACAAACAGCCCGTGCGCGGCCCGCCGGCACACCTGGCTCAGCAGGCAGCAGGCGGCCGGCGCTGTACCGAGGGCACGGGGCGTGTGCACCGTACTTACATACTGCCTGTGTGTGGAGGTGGGGCTGGGTGTGTGGTGTAGATAAGCGGGTCAGTTTTAGCTTTCAGCCATGTGAATAACCAAAGCAGTTTTACATAAACGTGTTTTTAGCGACCTTAACTGAGGGCTCGCTGCGTTATTCAGAACATTCCGGGTTGCTTATGACAAGTTTCGGACAGCAAGGTGTGCTGATTACCGTCTCATAAACCGATTCAATCGAATCAACCGATTCAAGCTGCCCTATCCTAACACCAGTGCTAAGCCATGTCATTCCTCTCGCATCTTCCTATCTTCGGCGTACCGCGCTACAGACCTGTAGTAGTCTTGGTCAGCGCTAAGTTACAGCCAGCTACTGTGGCCTATTGTCAGCGACTTTCAACTTTGCAATGTTTTCAACTGTCGCCAGTCATCAGGCCACTATAGCTATCTCAGCGACTGTCAGCTTCTGCCATCAACATCTGCCGATCAGTGCCTTTCAATGTCACCCACCGTCAGCCTCTCCATGCCCTGCGCACCGCCCAGTACCCGCCGACCAGAGCCGGCCCTGCGTGAGTCGATAGCCGGGGTTGACGGCCGATAGTGGAGCCCAGATAACCAACCCCAACAGCGCCCGCCGCGCCGTCGGGACATTATGAGCTGCCCGGCCGCAGTGGCCTTTGTTTCACTCACAAACCGCCGCCGAGTGTTGTCTTTGAGGCGGGTCTATCTGACTGTTTTGTGGGGGCATAGAGAATGGCGAGCGCCGGAGCTGGTGCCTTACCGTACCGTGGGTCCGGAATGTTCAGATTATTAGCACAATGCCGGTTTTCCTCCAGAGTATCTCACGTGGGAACCTACACCCGTGTTATATAATGAGTCTATATTTGGGCTCGAATCACATGCCTAGCAACGATTCTATGTATGCAGGATTTTAATCTCCAATGTTGTTAACATTTAAATTGTTCTCATGAATTTGCACTTTCAAGTCTTGTTCGCTACGAACACGATCTCGAACGAACCTTCATTTACAATCCATCGGTATTGTATTCTTCATTCGGTATGGGTTCGAACTTCGAAGATACTGTCTCTCCGGCCTTCCACCCGTTCCTCGTAGCTTCCATCGTTCTACGCCGTGACCGGTCTCTGAACTCGCTCCGTCGCTGGTGCGCCTCTCTCTCTCTCTCTCTCTCTCTCTCTCTCTCTCTCTCTCTCTCTCTCTCTCTCTCTCTCTCTCTCTCTCTCTCTCTCTCTCTCTCTCACTCACTCACTCACTCACTCACTCACTCACTCACTCTCTTTCTCTTTCTCCCTTTCTCTCTCTCTCTCTCTCTCTCTCTCTCTCTCTCTCTTTCTTTCTCTCTTTCTGTCTCTCTCTCTCCTCTCCTATCTCCGTCGCTCTGCCAGCTGTGGGTCTGTGTGCCGACCGACCTCCCGCCGAGGGTCGGCCGGGTCGGCCTGCCTGCAGCGGCTGACAAAGGGGTGGTGGCCGATTTCCTTACCCCCTCCCCCCACCCGCACTGCAGGCCAGTGCAGCGGTGCACGCGAGGGGCGAGAATGGGGGGCGCAAGTGACGAGACTGCGAGGGCTGCAGGAATCGAAGGTCTTCTCGGTCGTTCGTTGAGTGTGCAGAAATGTCTGAGACAGGAGAGAGCTGTGGAAGAGCGTACAAGGCGAAAATATACGCTAACCTGTTCCGCCGTTGATGTTTTTGAAGTCAGTGCTCAATAAGGCATATCAACCGGACTTGCAATCTATCCGGGGGTTTACCCTACCGAAGTTATCGGGATTGCTCTCTTTCACCAACCTCCGCTTTCACTGTCGGAACTGTAGATGATTTTCACTGGAGCAGGACCTATGTTGCGACCGAGCGGATTTGCCCCGACCATCCTACGCCAAGGACTTTGGCGTCCTTCATGACATTTGCATTTTCACAAATGATATTTTGTGATTTCCGTCGCTCCCCAGGGTTTTGTTGCCCTCGTGGCGTCTTACGATTCCCATTGATTTCCCGTCGTTCTCCATGGTTACCGCTAACCCTATGCGTTCATAGTCTCTGAGTGTGCATCTTTAGTATGACTCTCTGTCTCTCCGACTCTGTCTTGGTTTCGTCCCCGGCGAGAGCCCCACGAATCCCCTCTCTGTCCCCACACCCGAACCAGCCGGCTGCGGCGGCTCAGCCAATCAGAGGACTTTGACCTTGTCCGGCTGACTACCGTAGTACCGGTCTGCGTGAGCGTCCGTCCGTCCGTCCACCCGCCGCTGCTGAAATGGAAAGTGCCGTCCGCCGCCTCCCGTCCGCACCGCCGGCAGCGACGGCCGAGGACACGCCGCCGGCGGCGGGGCGATGACTGGCGGGGATGACGTCCGCGCCGAGAGGACGATGACGCTGCTGAGATGGTGCGTGGCCGTCACGCAGCCGCTTTCACTTTGCGTGTGGGGCGTTACGCACCACATCAACCGGCACTTCCTGTAGCATGTCTTATGCGGCATCTTGTATCACGTCCTGTTTCATGTCGCTCGGGACAGAGTTGCACTAAATTTGGCACGTCCGACGCCGTCTGTGACCGCGACGTGGTCATTGGTGCTCCTACGACCCCTGTGACACATGACGTTCTCAAAGACCGTCGGCACGTCTCATGTCTCCATTCTGGCCTTCGAGCACGTCTCATTTCCCTGGTGATGCCGTGACGTGCTCTTTCGCGTTTCCAGTCTTAACGGCAGGGCACGTCCCCAGTATGACCGTCAGGCTTGTCGCAGAGAGCGCAACCGTTTACCGACCTCAGCTCTCGACTGTTGGCGGTTTAGCTGGCAGACAAACCACATCTCAAGGCGACCTCTCAGAGATACGCCGATCGTCCCTCCCCTGTTTTTGTGGGCGGAGAGGAGCGTGGCGCCACGCGCTGGTCGGCGAAGGGCGCCGGCTGTCGACAGCCATCAGCAGCCGCTGTGCCGTCGCCTCCCCCGCCGCCGGCCCGGCGTACTCTGTTTACTGCTGCCCCCACGTGTGGCGCCGTCCCGGCCCCGGCGTCTGACTGCGACACCGCTCCGCCCTCGGCACCGCCCTCCGCCGCCGGTCGAGGCGCGCCTGATGACCTCCGTGACCCCGGCGGCGGCGGCCCATGTCTCGCCGACAGCACCCCTGAGCCGGTCACCTGTGCTCCAGCCGGCCGCCGAGTGACCTCCCCCCGGGCGAGCCGCAGTGGACTCGCCCGTCGCCGTGCATTGGTCTTTGTCTGGCTCGGCGGCGGCGGCGGCGCTGCTCGTGTCCCGGAGTAGGGCCGCGGACGGCGGCGGCGTCGGAGCGCGGAGCGAGGGGTGGAGGAAGACGAGCGGCCGGGCGTGTGTGTGTGCGCGTGCACGGTGGATGGACCGCTCGGCTCCGGCGGTCGGACTCGTGTGTACAGGCGCCGGCAGTGGCGTGGGAACGGGAGGAGAGGTCGCCAAAGCGGGACGACGGAATCATGAGAGAGAATCGAGGTGATATGGTAAGTAGAAGGCGGTGCCCCCGTGAGGGCATGGGAAGGGGTGTGGTCGTGATGTGGCAGGGCGGGTTGACTGGGGGATTGGTTCGTATGCTACCCTGGACCTGGTGGGACCCATGGAAGGAGTGACCTTCCCGACCCGCCCCCTGCAGAGTCGCCGGTTACTGACACGTGGCCGGGGTGCCGGCTCGCGGACAGTACTGTGTGGCGCGACCTCCTCCCCACCCCCGGTTTCCGCTCTGACTCAGACCCGCTGTCCGTCGGGCCGACGATAAGATAGTGGCTCCGTCCACCGGCGTCCCTGGCCCCTGTGTCCACAGGCTGTGGGTCTGAGCACTAGTCCCTCCACCATATAGCCTCGCTTATTCTGTCCTCTTTACTAGCGACACTACTTTCGACAGCTTTATAATGATGTGTCAGGGCTAGGGTACACACTTGACAGTTGATACTGACGCTTCATGGCTTTGCTTGCCACCAATCCCCTAATCAATATTTCGATATTCCTTAATTGAAATAGGAATTCCTTGTATGCCTATTGCATATATAACGCCTGTCTAACAGCAATCTTCGAGAGCTGTCCACTGTACATTGATCTGTCCATTGACTTATCCACTGCCACAAGCTTTATCCACTTTATTCGTCCACCGTATGAGTGCCTGTACCGCCCCTGTACCGAGGTGTGGGCCTCACCGTTCCTGTCTGCCACTGTCCCGAGCCATCGGTCACCTTGTATGTCCGCGGCCGGTCGACGATGCCTGGGATTCCCACTCGGCTCACACTGCCGCCGGCCCGGCCATGCGGCTGTTCTTGGAGCTTATGCTGACACCTTTGGCGGCGACGTTTTAAGTACTTTCCGATAGAAGGGAAGGATTGTGAATATGGCGCTAGGCAATGATCACATGGTTGTATTTGCTGTTCAGATCGTTATGCCCTGTCCTCATCCGGTGATGTCCTTTGGTGTCGTGTGATGTGATGTGTCGTCATGTCATGGGACGTGAGATATGTCATTTTTCCTGGCTTGGGCGACGACTTGTGTCACATGTTTGTTGACGAAATGATGAGCGTAGTACGTACTACGCAGGTAGCGCTCGTAGTAGACGTACTACGCAGGTAGTTGACGTGGTTAGTAGATGAAGCATTATCTTTGCCCGTAAGACACACTTTGATTATTTTTCTACGGCATTGTATCGTTCGTTGGTGTACATCAAAAGGATCCATTTGGTGTTCGGGTCGTGCATTGGATAAACGTCCGCATACACTCATCGCCATCACCATTTGATCACCATCACCAGACACCATCACCAGTCACCATCACCATGGCAACAAGGAAGTAGGAACGTTTGTGGCTGGTAGGGATGCGGAAGAGACCGCCCTCGCCGTTAATGCCTAGTGCACTATGCACATCGCACATTGATTGCCGTACTGCCCCAGTTCAGCTGCATGCTGTTTGAGACACAGAGTCTGAGCCGCGGAGTTACTAGACCTGACCTGAAACCTGACTGAACCTGACCTAAGACTTGACATGAAACCTGGTCTAAAGACTTATCTCCTAGACCTGGCACAAAACCTGACCTAACTAAGACATTAGACAAGAGATGGCCTGACCCCTAGACCTGATTTCTGTTCGAGGGCGCGTCTCTGTGTTCTCTCCTTTATCCGATCTTCTACTATTGACTGATCTGGAGCGATCTGAGAGGTTGGCTGGTTGATCTACCGCAGTCTTCCCTAGCGGAGCAGTCCCGGCCGGCACCAAGACCGACGCTGAGTATCGAGCGACAGCCTCCCCCGTCCGGTGGGCGGCTGTACCGTGGGAACACTACCCTCTCCTCTCGTCTCTCCAACGCCCGCGCGCAGACCACGCGACTGCCGCTCCCACTGCTGAAAAAGAACCTCCGAAGATAATGGCTAGTCCGGGAACATAAGCTGACGCAAATTAGCGCATAATAAGAATAACTATAGATCGGGTGGCTGGTGCGTGCGTGGTATGGCGTGATATGGCGTTTGTTAGGCACACGTGTGTGAGCTTATGTGTGGATGATGTTTGAAGCTCGCTAGGTAGTAGATGGCGTGGTAATCACGTTTTCTGTTCAATGTGTGATGGATGGGATCAGGGATGTTATGAACGCGTGGTTTTGAGGTGATCTTTTACAATATTATGAGTACTTTGGGTATGCGCTTGTGCATAGGATAGATATCCGGTGGGTCATTTTTTCCTTCAAGGCTGGGATCTGAATATGTGCTTGTCCTAGTCCAGCTCGGCGTCCTTATCCAGCAGCCACAACACCAGATCCCGATCTCGCAGACACGTTTCAGTGCAGCACTCGCTTTTCTCGTGACATGGTGTACCGGCTCGGTTCGTGAATGTGAATGGTCGTGACACTATGGTGAGCGGCAAAGCAGCCGACGGTTCCACTTTCCACGAGTCTCCCGTGCGAATCGAGGCTCGGTCGTACTCGCTCCGCATGTTTCAGTCTTGGACGCCGGTGCGTGGGCGTTCGAAGCCGCTTCATGCCAGACGCTACAGGTCCTGTATGAGTGGCCCACGCTGACTTCGCCGACCGTTTTTGCTTGCGTGCTGGTGTAGATCATGAGCCGATGACGCCTTGCCAGCGGGCCTTGCCTCCTTCGTTGGGGTGGTCCTTTCTTGTCACATCTCTAGCGTTCTATTCCTGAGGTTGGGGAAGACGCAATGGTGGCCGATGGGACCCCGCCACTCCCCCTGCCACGCCTCCTGGATCGGCGGCAGAAGGAGTGGGCGCGATTGGTCACGGCCCGGTGACAGGTCATTACCCCGGGACACCTCCCGACTGCCCGGGTCATGAGTCTTGCCGGTGGTGCTGGAGAGCGAGGGTGCGGGACACGCCCGCCTCGCGCCGCTACTCATGTCCCGCCCAGTTCCTTGTCCTTGTGTCTCTCGGCGTCGACATCTGGTGCTGCACCGATCAGATGGAGGCTGTTGTCAAAGTTAGGATGTGTGGGGTCAAATTGGGCGTGGGACCAGTATCAAAAACGATTTCTTGACTTGATTTTCTAGCCAGGACTTTGGTGAGACGCCTACTCCGTCCTGTCCAGTCTTTCCTGTCCACTCCGTCCCGTGCAGGTCCGTGCGGTCCAGCTGTGACCGCTCTGGTCCCTCTGAGGCAGGTGTCGGCCAGCGCTGCCCATCGAGGACACCCGGCAGTGCCCGCCGGCCGGTCGACACCGTACCGGTCATCGATCCGACGGCGCTCCTCGCGCGCTCTGTCCGCCCCGACACTCTGTCCTCACCACGACGCTGGCGCGTCGACGTCGTTGTTGGTCGACCCGCCCCCTGCCCTGCCGAGAGCCGGCCTGTTGCTTCGGGTACGCATGGGAAGCTGCTGGGGCATTCCACGTCAAATCAAACACCGAAATCCGTCATCCCCTTCGATTTTTCTGAAAATTTGTAGGCAGACTGGGCATGGTTCAAAACTGAGTTACGTATAATATTTTCGAAATTTGATAACGTATCGCTGAGATATAGGTCATCGAATATAGCGAAAAATGCCACACATCAATTTTTTAAATGGCTATAACTCTGGTTCCTTTTCTGGTATCAAAATGATATTAACAGGGTCTTATAGGCAATTGATAAGGCTTTGATTTTTAATTATAAAATTACATTGAAGTGACCTTGAAATGCATTTGACCTTGAATTAAAACAGAAAAATTTAAATAGCAAAAAACACGTCACCTTCGATTTGGGTAATTTTTACATATTATGTCCGTCACAATGTTCCTAACCATCTGTGAAAAAATTGGAGTGGGCCATTCATAACTTTCGCGGCAAACGCCGTTTTCATGCATCAACATCACGCAACCGCGCGTGACCTTGAAAGACAGAGTCAAGACATGCTTGCTTGTGTACACTTTCTGAAATGAATGATTGCTGATTAGTGATATCCCAAACTGCGAGAATGGAAATGCATAGTCATCGTAGTCAAGCATTCACGTTCCATAGTAAAAGTGTCTCAGGCAAACGGTATTTTGCGGTGAATTTTGAGCCGTGTGGAAATGCATCATGAAGTAAATTCAACGAAAACATTATCACGCAACGATATCTTCACGTCTTTTGATCTTCACTATCCGAAAGAACATACATTTTTTAGTATGTATGGGGAATTTCTAGTTAATCCAATAATAAATATGGCAGTTAGAGGCCTGCTAAGAGTAACATGTCGCCGGCTGAGGCGGGCTCGGCCGATGCGGGAAACGCAGCAATCACAATTTTGTGTTTACACGTTCATATTTCAATTGTTTACCAACCGATTTTCAAAATTCTTTCACCATAAGATTGCCTGTACATTTCTTAGTCTTCTCACAAAATTTGACGCGAATCGAACGTAATCAGCGGTAGGGAGCGCGATGTAAAGACGGAACCGTTCCGTTCCGTCCCGGCACAGTCTACAATTCAGGCGGCGCGTAGCGGTCGGCACCGGCTGCCGAGTCGCCGCGTCGCTGCGGCGACAGGATGTTCACTTTACACCGCTATTACTAGAACAGTTGTGAACCGATTTTCTTATTGCTTGCACGATGAGATGTCCAATTCAATTCTTGACAGGTAGGCATAATTAATTTCGCATTAATCTTATGAGATATTGGCGAAAAACAGGAGGGGTGGGCGAAATTCGCTCTTCCCCCTCCACTGCGCGTGCTAACATACGTTTGCATATGTGCAATTTTCTTCAAAACTTATGAATGGCCCACTCCAATTTTTTCACAGGTTGTTAAGAATATGGTAGGCAATAAAATATATGAAAATAAGCCAAATCGAAGGTGACGTGTTTTTTGCTATTTCAATATTTGTGCTTAAGAACAGAGTTAATCAAATTTCAAGGTCATATATTTAAGTAGGTGCAATTCTAAACAAATGCTTAAGAAATTACCTAAACAGTAAGGTTTATTTCATTCAAATCAAACAAGTACAACCAGAGTTATGGTCGTTCAAAATATAAAGATGCAACATTTTGTAAAAATTGGATGCCCTATATTTAGAAGACCTGTGGTCAGAATGTGCAAAAAAACATCAATGTAATGTCCGGGGCCACACAGGAACTCGCTCACAAATTTATAATGAAATCGCTGATGGTAAGGTGCAAAACAGCCGATTTTTGTTCGATTTGACGTGGAATGCCCCTGCTACCACTGTGTTTTGCTTTGAAATTAGCGGCTGAGCTTGGACAAGTGGCCTTTTTAGATGGACACTGCGAGCTAAGGAGAGATCTGGTTCCTTCCAACTGCTTGGCGATGCATCACTTTCTTTTGGCGATGTTTTTGTGATTGTCGCTTCGCATCCCCTCTTGTTTCTACGTTTGTTCTTTGTCGATCTAATCCAACATTTGGCTAATCAGGTGGTCCTGTCCGTTGGGACCTGCTCCCAAGTTATCACAGGTGCCCCGGAGGGATATCTTCTCTGCAGTGTCTGGCGAAGTACGGTCCCCGCGGTAGGCGGTTTGGTGTTGATTGTTCGAGGAACTCTGCAATGGCCGTGTGCCGACGGTCGTTGCTCGGTCTGGCATGGCTGGTTTCATGGGCAATGCAGCGGAGTGCTATACTTGGGAGAGCTGTGGGCATCTGCCGCGGTAACTGGGAATGACCTGCCTTGGACCTAGTCCCCGTCGTTTTCATTGATTAGTGGTAATTAGCTAAAGCTCCACTCGCATTTCCACACATCACGCTTAGGGCGCTAGTCCCAGCCCTGTCCTCGGGTCATTCGCTAGCCATTCCTCTACTGGCACGCTCTGAAAGCCCTGTCACGTTTCCAATGAACTCCCTCCCCTCAGTCCCGACCAGCACACCGCTGTTTTTGCGCGCCGGCCGCCGCCGCTGTTTTTTGGCCGGCGCGGCGGCGGACTGGCCGGTTTCGCCCCAGTCTGTCGGCGGCAGCAGGGAGAGAGACGCCAGGATCAATGCTTAGCTCACACCGCCGCCGACTCCGCTGCCACCAACACCACCGCCACCGCTGCGGCGACTTTGATTCGTCGAGCGGGCGTCCACGTGGTCCGCGTTGCGCCGCGCGCGCTTGTTTGTTCTGTCTCGTGCCGGCGTGGGTACGTGCTGACGATGACGCTCCGACGAGCGTCCGTGGCGGTATCACAAAGGCAGCTGCGCCGGCGGGTCGTGCTCAGCCGTCTCAGCCAGGGATAAGTGGAGCTAGCGAGACCGTTTGATACGCTCTCGACTCGACTCTCGGGACGCTGGTTTTTAGTCAGTGCATGGTATGCCGGTGCGCTGCAGGGAGGGAGAGAGAATGGCATTAAAACGGCCATCAGGCACGTGACTAGCGAAACAGGCGCGTGCCGGGTATTTCCGCGGCTATGACCTTGTCGTTGGATGGGTTCTGTTGTGATTTGAGACTTTGTCTCCGAAAAGGAATGAAATTACCCACTGCGCTTTTGACCTTCAGCTTTGATGAACTTTTATACGAAGGAAGACACAAATGTTCAGCTATATGGCTCCCTTTGAGTAGGCGTTCTAAGAAGCGGGGCAGCAAAGCTGCTCATATACCGCCTGTATATACCGTGAATCGACATGTGACCAATATGCTGTAATCCGCAATACCGGCTCGATTGGAGCTCGGGGACTAAGCCGCGGTTATTACCACCAGCACGTCAATACTGCGCGAGTATCTCCGGGAGTGACCGGTCGCCCAGCCTCTGTCATCGGGTCTTCTCCGTACCCTCCATCGGCACCGACGGCTGTCGTCGGCGCCGGTGCGTACCCCTAGGCTAGGATCCAGTTACTCCAGTTACCCGTCGTCCTCTTCCGGCGGCGGCGGCGGACGCGCGCGCTCGGCGCCGCCACCCCTGTTTACGGGCGGTCGTGTCGCCGTCGTTCGCTCCCTCCCGGTCGCCGCACGTCTGCCGGCCGCCCGTACACAGGGGGATCGATCCGCACCGTCTGCCGCCCGCCGCCCGGTCGGTGACGCGCTGTTTGGAGTTGGACCTCCACTGAGCGGGTGGGAGGGAGCGCGAGCCGAATGCCTGGTATGTGGGGACGTTTGTGTTGAGAGTGGCATGCTTGGAAGGCGGCCGTCGGGTGTGTCGCTCTAAGTGCTCACAGTTGTTTGGGCTGTATAGAAAAATAGCGATGACGACGATCCATTCGCTCTCTGCGTGGCAGGACTGGCTAATGGGCATTATAGCGAGGCTAGGGTTTTGAGTATGATCTACTCTTGGACGTGAGCTGATTGAACCCCTAGTAAACCGTACACTGTCATGCCAGGCTTTGTGAAATATGTTACGCTATCGGTGTCTTGGTGTGGAGTTGTTTTTCATTACTTTGTTCGCTTCCATCTGTATCGTTTCTTCTTCCAATCCTTCTCTGCGACTTGGTCTGGTAGTGCACAGTCCTTTGCGAAATATCGAAGAATAAAAATTTGTAAGACTGCACATACCCAGAGTGGCTGTGGTACGTAAAAACTCTTACCGTCACCACCGCCACGACCACGTGTGTGACGCGTCACGTCCGCACCGTCATGCCGTGTATCAGCTGGACGCCAGTGCGCCGGCCCCGCCGTCACCGGCCCGTGACGGTGTTTCCGGCACGCGGGCTCGTCGTGACGATGCTGCAGGGATGTGAGGACGGGCACCGGGGAGTACAAGTGCACGTGTACTCAGCAGACTGAGGCTTTCTGCCATTCCTAGGTCTTTAGCAGATGGCGGTAGGTGTTGGTTTGAAGAAACCACTAAATTTCTTGGATGATGCCAGTTTGATGAGCTGTGGTGTTCGAAGTGCGTCCAATACTTCTCTGAGATATTGCACATTACGTCATGCTTATTCAGTGAGTCTTTTATGTGCTTCACTCGCTACATAGGTGAGTGCGACATTCTTGGTACCCTACGTTTCCTGGGACCTACTGCTGGACTGCATCGGACCGAGTTCTCCCAGCCGTGCCCGTGCTTTCTTTGCGGCTACTTCCAGCAAGCTAACGCATTCGAACATCACCGGTTCGTGGCCCAGTGCACGTCATCGTTTCCCCGTAGCATGGAGGAGAGAATACTGGAGTGGCAACTCCACGCTTTTTTGCGACAGACACCTTCCAGCTAGTACCGTTCATAGGTTCTTATCGAAAGCAGAACTACACCATTCAGCCAATCAGCGTTGCCAACCGTCCGTAATTCAACCAATGAGCGCGCTCGTAACCAGCTGACAAATAAAATGAACAGACTACATCGAGCAATATTTCAGATTGTTTGCGCGGCGATAATGGTTGATGTCGATTGAGTTGAAGTATTTTGTTTTATGAATATACAGTGAGGTATTTCAATTTTAGTATAAGAATTTGGTTATATCAAGTGGAAATGGAAAAAAGGAAAGGAAGTCGTTCATGGTGTGGCGCGATCAACTGCACCAACTCGTCTCAAAGAAATCCCGAGAAGTCCTTCCACCGCTTTCCGCGTGACACAAAGAGGTAAATAGTTTGATAAAGACACTGATCATAACCATATATTGTGTAAATATGTTAACTACAATGACATGTAATATGCTAATGATATTATGGTTGTGTTCTGCATTCATAGGTTATGCATGCATTCATATCTTCCCAAAACTGACATTAATTCCGTATCTATGTAACTTGCCCATCTTTTTTAAATCATAGGTGGTTATATTTTATATAGTTCAAATAATAAAAGTAATATATTGCTACCAAGTCAAAAAAATACATTGTGGGTTAATGCTGACCAGTCTGCAAAACGTGGCAGGCTTCGACGAGATCTCGTCGGGGCAGACACCACAGGTCGGGGCAGAAATAGGGGCAAGTTTCAGGAATATTGGTGCAGAAACAGGAAAATCTGGTGGAGAAGTTAAAAAATTTTTACAGTCACACAGAAGTGATTTACTCAGCTTCTCACTGCTTCCTACATCATTATATCGCTACATTATTTGCACCATTAGGGGTGGGAATTGGGCTGCCTCTGACTCAGCATTGATTCGGGGCAGGATTTTGTCTGCCCCGAAAATCTTGTCGAATGTCGAGCTCCCTGCCATGTTTTGCAGACTGGTTAATGCAGAACTCCGACTCACACAGTGGCATGGAAATGTTTGAAAGGTTTTGTAAAAAGTGGGATGGAGGAACATTTTCTCGTCTAATCTTTTCATGAGCTGCCCTAGTGCTTAAAATATGTTATGAATAAATTTGGGTAGGCAACGGCCCACAGCACTTGTACACTGTCCTCAGTTTCTGTGCTTTCCTGGCTCCAACCCAGTAGGGTGCACTGGCTGTTCAGTACCATTTATAGAAACATTTCTATATTTGGAAGCAATGTTCCATATAAAGAAAAGCTGAGGCGATCATTGTTCCAAATATGAAAACGCTGTGTTTCTATATTTGGACACACAAGGTGCACACTCACCTGTTTGACAAACATTGCAAGCTCTGGCAAAATTTCGCCCCCCAGTAGTGCGAGGGTTAACAAATTTTATCTTTCATTGCAGATGTCAGCAGTGGACACTGGCGGATCCAGGCTTGCGTTTTGGGGGGGGCCAACTCATGCGGAGCCAAACCTAGGGTACCCCCAAATCCTGTTTTCTCATCGGATTTAGGCCACTTATTTTTCGTCACAGCTCTGACACTATTAATTTTTTTTTAACTAAAAAGAAAAATATATAAATGGTAGTCCACCCGACCCATGCCTTTATATTACTTTGTGAACACTTACCATTGCTTTTGTCGAGCAGTTAACCCGCTTCGAGTCAGTTCTTGGGTCCCTTTGCGGGCCGGGAGGTGGTAAAACACCCCCAGTCTAACTCGGCTGCTGGGCCACGCACTGATTGAACTATGTTTCATTATCGTTTGGGGGAGGGGCAAACGGGCCACTTTAGGCCTCTGGGAAAGGGGCATGGCCCTAAATGCCCCCTCCCTGGATCCGCCAGTGTAAGACACCATTGGAGCTGCAGTTGGGTACCTCAGACGTCAGGGTACGCCCTCAGATGCATACAGGGGCGGATCCAAGGGGGGGGTCACATGGGTCATGGCCCCCCCCCTTGAGGCCCGGGGGCCCAAAGACCTGCCAGGGGCACCACCGGCCTATCAGGGGTATCACAGTCCTGACAGGGGCACCACAGGACCGCCAGGGGCATCACAGGCCTAGCAGGGACACCACGGGCCTGGTGCCTCTGGGCCCTGACAGGACTGTAACGCCCCTGACAAGCCTGAAGTGTCCCCGGCAGGCACGTGGTGCCCCTGACAGGCCGGTGGTGCCCCTGGCAGGCCTATGGTGTCCATGGCAGGCCTGTGGTGCCCTTGCTAGGCCTCTGGTGCCCCTGACAGGCTTGTAATGCCCCTGGAAGGACTGTGGTGCCCCTGGGCCCTGACAAGCCTGAGGTGCCCCTGACAGGCCAGTGGTGCCCTTGCTCGGCCTGTGGTGCCCCTGGCAGGCCTCTGGTGCCCCTGACAGGCTTGCGGTGCCCTTGGAAGGACTGTGGTGTCCCTGGGCCCTGACAAGCCTTAGGTGCCCCTGACAGGCCCGTGGTGCCCTGCGAGGCCGGTGGTGCCCCTGGCAGACCTCTGGTGCCCCTGGCAGGTCTGTGGTGCCCCTGGCAGGTCTGTGGCGCCCCTGGCAGACCTGTGTTGACTGGTGCCCCTGCTAGGTCGCTGGTGCCCCTCACAGACCTGTGGTGCCCCTGGGCCTTGACAAGCCTGAGATCCCTGGCTATGACAGGCTCGTGGTGCCCCTGATAGACCAGTGGTGCCCTTGCTAGGCCTGTAGTGCCCCTGGCAGGCCTCTGGTGCCCCTGCTACCCCTGCGCCCGGAGAGGACTATGGTGCCCCTGAAAAGCCTGAAGTGCCTCTCGACAGGCCCGTGGTGCCCCTGGGCCCTGACAGGCCCAAGTTACCCCTGCGAGATCGGTGGTGCTCCTGGCAGGCCTCTGGTGCCCCTGGCAGGTCTGTGGTGCCCCTGGCAGGCCTGTGTTGACTGGTGCCCCTGCTAGGCCGCTGGTGCCCCTCACAGGCCTGCGGTGCCACTGGAAGGACTGTGGTGCCCCTGCCCCTAGGGGTGCTCATGGGCCCAACAGGCCCGTTGTGCCCCTGACAGGCCTGTCGTGTATACTTGCTAGACCTGTGGTGCCCCTGCTTCCTGGCAGGCCTGTGGTGCCCCTGGCGGGTCTGTGGCGCCCCTACAAGGCCGCAGTTGCCCGTGACAGGTTTGTGGTGTCCCTGGAAGGACTTTGGTGCCCCTGACAAGCCTGAAGTGTCAAGGACAGACCCTTTATACGCCAGGGTCAAGTTCGTCGGACTGACAACGATTTGCTTACCTGATAACGTTCCTGGTAAGTACTCACTACTCAGCGTCCACAACATATATACACATAGCACATTCATATATACTTGCTTACAATTGGTAAATGTGGTTGTGGCTAAGAGTTAAGATACTGACTGAAAATAATAAATAAAAAGAAAAAAAAACTGAAAATGGGGGCCCACCAAAATGAAGTGGACGAAATCCGTTGAGTTTTTAATTTTGGGTATAGGTAGGGGCACCACTTCGATTCATGACCCTCCCCTTGGAGTTTTCCTGGATCCGCCCCAGGATGCATAGGACTTGCGTGGAGACCTCTTATGCTGTATTGGACTGAAAGGACCCAAAGGAGCCCGTCTAGGGCTCCCGGAGAATGGAGATAGACGTGGGCACTCAGGAGTCCGCCAGAGCCCCCAATGAGGGATAAGTGAGGGATACCAAGTGCCTGCAATTGCATATTGCATAAGCCATAACGCCTTTACAAATCAATATATTATGTATCAGTGGCAGATACAAGGGGGGCCACATGGGTCATGACCCCCCTTGGTGCCCGGGGGCACCACCGGCCAAGCAGGGGCACCACCGGCCTAGCAGGAGCACCACCAGCCCGCCAGGGACACCACAGGCCTAGCAAGGGCACCACGGGCCTGTGACGGGTCCCACAGGCTTGTCAGGGACACCCCAGGTCTGTCAGGGACACCAGAGACCTGCCAGGGGCACCACCGGCCTCACAGGGGCACCATGGGCCTGTTAGGGGCACCAGAGGCCTAGCAGGGGTACCACAGGCCTTACAGGGGCACCACCGGCCTTGCAGGGGCACTAGAGGCCTAGCAGGGGCACCAGAGGCCTAGCAGGGGCACCACAGTCCTGTCAGGGCCCAGGGGCACCAGGGGCCTAGCAGGGGCACCACAGGCCTGCCAGGGGCACCACCGGTCTTTATCTTTACAAATCAATATATTATGTATCAGTGGCAGATCCAAGGGGGGCCACATGGGTCATGACCCCCCTTGGTGCCCGGGTGGTGCCTGTCAGGGGCACCACCGGCCTAGCAGGGGCACCACCAGCCCGCCAGGGGCACCACAGGCCTAGCAAGGGCACCACGGGCCTGTGAGGGGCCCACAGGCTTGTCAGGGGCACCCCAGGTCTGTCAGGGACACCAGAGACCTGCCAGGGGCACCACCGGCCTCGCAGGGGCACCATGGTCCTGTCAGGGGCCCTGCCGGCCTCGCAGGCATCACGGCATCACGCAGGGGCACCTTGGGCCTGTCGGGGACATCACGGGCCTGTTGGGGGCGCTTTAGGCTTGTCAGGGGCACCGCAGTCCTGTCAGGTCCCAGGGGCATCAGCAGCCTAGCAGGGGCACCCTAGGCCCGCCAGAGCCACCACAGGCCTGCCAGGGTCCAGGGGCACCACAGGCCTAGCAAGGGCACCATGGACCTGTCAGGGGCACCTCAGGCTCCCGTGCCCCCCCCCCCCCCCTGGATCGGCCAGTGATGCCACACCACGCGAAACACCGCCAACTACCAGCTGCCGCGCCATAAACACGTGCCAACAACAGTCTTTTTTAAGGTCGACTCCTCTCGCGCAACTTTTGACTGACCCTCACTGCTACCATATTGCTTCCATATTATGCTGCGGAAAGCTTTACTTCACCAAGTGGCTAAAAACCTCCATCAAGGTATATTTTCTTAGCATTTTTTCGGACGTTTTGGGGGGGGCCAAACCGGCCACTTTAGGCCTTTGGGGGGGGCCATGGCCCCCGTGGCCCCCCCCTGGATCCGCCAGTGGCAGTGGATGCAGAACTGCAGGCGACAGGATCTTCTTGACAAATCAGCAGAGTACCTGCACAAGAACATCACACTCTGTATCGATCACTTTGAGCCATCTCAGTACAACTCTGGTAGCAGGAGGCTGAAAGGAGATGCTGTGCCGACATTGTTCTCTGTGCCGAATCCAGTTTTTTTCCTCCCTCAGCCGATAGCGTTGTGTAGTCGAATGACTAAGAGGAGCTCATGGCACCGATACCTCTCTGTCTCCGTAGGATTCCGCCTATTGATGACCTAGAGGTTCTGGGACTGTTTATTTGTTTCTGCGTTCTTATCTGCAAGTGGAAGATGAATACACATGGATATTGTTTGATCTTTTTTATTAGCAGTTCTATGAAAAAATCGCTGGTTCAACCAAACATCAAGTAACATTAAAATTGAGCATGTTGACGTCTACTGAAGAACCAGGTTTATTATGAACTTACTACAGCGCATTGATTCTGTAAAAGTCTACAGTTTCATTTCTCTATAGAGTGGCTTAAAAGGGAGGGGAGGGGAAACGTTCGCTTGACCTCACAACGTTGAAGAACTAGGCATATTCCCCATCAAGCCACTAGGCCGCGTGCAAATGACCTGTTGCGTTTGAAGGCTTTGACCGTGTCACTTCTACGTACTAAAAACGTGTCCACGCCAAGTCACCAGGTTTTATTTGAGGAGGGCCAAACCAGTGGCGGATCCAGGGGGGGCAGAATGGGCATTTCCCTCCCCCCCCCCCAAACGGCATGATTTTAACATTACGCCTATGGACGATGCATGGAAAGAATCGATAAATTTTTATGGTTTGCCCCCCCCAAACCTCTGAGCTGGATCCGCCTCTGGGTCAAACTACTGCTCATCCAAGCTAGCCCCTCCCCCGCAGGGTCGTCTAGATCCTCCTTTGTTCTTGTTTTCTGTGCTTGGCCGTTATCAACCCTCCGGTCTCTCCTCAAACCCCAATGGGCCTAGCAGTCACGACCAACTACGGTCTCCAACGGTGTGTGCAATGCCTGTTTGGGCCCATTTCTCTGAGTTTTTTTATGTTATTGGATATTGCACGACCTCATAAAAACCTGTATTCAGTTGTGATTCGACTGATATAACTACACCCCTACCCATCTGTAAGTTTTAATGTCAATTTCAACGAGCCGGCGCCTGCCCGTTCTTCCCGTCCTCGTCTCCAGCTGTAGATGTACCGCCCTTCGCGCACCGGATTTGAGATTAATCTGTGAAAGTCGCTAGAACTTGAATGTAACCATTGTCTTCTCCGTTTAATTTCCTGCTCATTGATGTACAAAAATCACACGTAGCGCCCAAAATAATCCTCCTACGCCCTTTTCTCTAAACCGCTGCACGCCATAGCCCGCCATTATAAGCCGACCGCCGCGACCCGTCGATACTAGCTGGGGCGTTTCGACCCGCTCCCGCTAGGTGGCCCGTGTCTGTCGCTAACGGCCCATGCTAAAGGCATGGAGTTGCCACTCCAGTATTCTCTCCTCCATGCCCGTAGCTACCACACAGCCGTGACGTGGCTGACCTGTGTTCGTCTACTGAGCCAACCGACTCAGCCATCAGAGCAGGGTCGGATGTCGAGCTCTCGGCCCAGGAAGGGTTAACCGACCCTCACGGACGAGGCCACGCCTCCGAGTGGGTGACAGGTGGCGCCCGTGACGGTCCGACACAGTGACAGCTGCATGACGCCGGTTCCGCGTCCCTAATGGTGTCAGACGCACCGGGTCGGCCGCAGCCCGCTCCTTCTCGAAGGCCGGTGCTGTACTGAACGACCCCGCGATATACCGGCTCGCTGCCTGACATGCAGAGCAGGCGCGGGTTCGCTACCCGGTACAGGAATGAGTGCTGTAGGTCTCGCGAGACTGCTACATGGATTACAGGCCGGTAACTGCGCTCTCGCCAGCTGGGCACGATAGCAAGGTCCCAGGACTTCAGCTTTGGCCAAACGAACTGAGTCGGCGTGGGAAGAAGCCATGACACAATGTTTACTGTTGTGTGTTTCTTAGGCGACAGAAGGAGAAGGTGCTAATTTTTTATTCGTTTCACCTCGTGGTAAACGTTTAACATATGGATTTGAAAGATGTCCTTCATGTGCTGTGCCGCAAACTTGGAAGTTCCCCGGCACCCGGAATCAGGATGTATTGCGGTACTTCGGCCTCCCAGACGATTGGAAATCGCGCTCTGATCCGACCGAACAGCGAGCAGGGGTCAGCGAGTTAACCTCGAACTTCAAGGAGTGGCTGGTCGTAAAACCGGAGCCAGCCGCGACGGGGGAAGTTCGACCTCACCGAATCGCAGACCGCCGACGGCCGTCGCAGGCGCCCGTGCTTGGTGCGGACAAGCGCGGCGGGTGAGGGACCTTCCCAACCGCCTACAGCTGTATCTAACTTGCCACAATCGACTTCCGGAGTTGCAAACTTTGTGCCGAATTCGCAGCAAGTGTTCAGAAGCGCCGCCGGCTGGACAGTCCAGCTCATCCATGTAGCTCAGTAGCGCGCGGAGAGCGATTCTCACAGCTATTCTGCTGGACGCGGTTGAGCCGCAGGAGGATGTTATTACTAGCAAAACCGGATGCTTCTTGGTATCTTCCCGCGCCCCGGTTCTCCGGAAATCTTGCGGAGGAAGTCGTGCATCTGCAGGTGCTGCTCTGTGTTCGGCCCAGGTGTCGTCGCCTGTCGCCTGACCGCCGCTAACCGGTGTTTGACGAGCCGGGGCAGTCGGCACGTGTCCTTTGTCCCGTCGGGCCCATCACCAGACCCGGTATTGATTGTCTGGTCGGCCGCTGGACAGAGACGTCGCGGCTGTGGCGGCGGCGGCGGCGACGTCGTTACGACGGTCGATTCCTGCTAGCTTTGTTCGCCGAACTGCGCCACACTTGTGGAACAGGACGTCTTTATACTAAACATCCTAGTAATAGGCGATTTGTCCACTGCACGAATGCTAAAACCGCTGAAGTGCATAACCTCTTGTCATGCGTTTTATCTAATTATCTTACATGACGGTGCCGTATCAGGAATCTAATCAAAATTACACGTAACACCAGTGACGGCCTAGCCGTCAGACTCGTCACGTCACAGCCGTCACACTTGTGTCACATCCATCACATCACAGTCATCGGTGTACGGGTGACGAAGGTCGGCTCGGTCCCGATCGTTGGGGGAGGAGACGGGTGGGGACCGGGTGAGAAGGTCGACCTCTCGAGGACGCCACGAAGGCAGCGGAACATCCAGCAGGGAGTGTGGGGGCTCTAAATAGAGCTGTGGGAACTTGGGGATCGGCACCAACACGCATGGGCCGGTGAGATACCCGGTGAAGGACGTCTGGTGCCCCGGAGCCTGTCTTTCGGCGATCGTGAGACATAGATCGTCGGTCGTCTTCTCCGGCTAGTTTGACTCCTTGTAGCTCCTGCAGACCTTCCCTTGTATGCATTCACTGCCTTTAGATCCTGGTTGTACCCTGCGTAAACCATGCCTTCACTCTCTGTACCATGCTGCGGGTTCAAACACCCACACCCGGCGAATTTCGGCTGCTACATGGTCCTCGGTAACGTCACCGTTCCCAGTGACGTCAGCCTGTCAGTCGTCCGGCCTCGCTGTCTCCGGGTGCCCCCGGCGCACTGACCTTGACTGGCCTGCACGCGGCCCCTCCGCCGCCGCCGCCGCCGCCTGCCGTCCATAAGGCTGTGGCCTGGCACCCCGTGCAAGTGGCACACGCCTGGGAGCTTAGTGTACAGAGTCTCCTGAAAGTACCGGTACAAGGTGCGGCAGTGCCATCAAGCCCGATGATGATATGGCTGCTAAATTTGAGCCACCGAAACAGACCTGGGGGGTGGATGAGGATGTTGTAGACGTAGAGGAAGGGGAGAGACAGGATCGAACTGATTATAGCCGCTGGTTCACCAGCATTTCCTTTCCTTGCGTATCGCTACTTTTAAGAGACTTTACACTAACTAGACTTTACACGAACTTACTTCAGTCGGTAGTTGGTGCGTTCTGTAAGCTTCTCACTTATTACTTCCTAGCATCACATAACGTAGGTAGTGATCGAAGCCAAGCCGTATGGAAGCTGAAGCAGCCTATGTCAGATCGGCAGGAAACAGCACGTCGCTGGTCGTCGAGTCGTGGTTTGTGTCGTGGCAATACTTCGTCTGATGTGCACAGGTTCGAGCTGCTTATTCGTCGCCGTCTGTTGAGCTGTTTGTTTAGTCTCTAGTCGTTTGTTTCTAGACGTTTGCTTAGCTGTGGCGATCTGTTTCGTTGTTGTTTATCCCCGTGAAGGGTCAGTGTTAGAGGCCCGGTCCTTCAGAGTTCGGTCCACTTTGTATGACCTTCTTGGGTGGCCATGACCTCTAGATAAATGCTCTCGTACAGGTCTCTTGAATCGGAGTAGATTGCGACTTGTCATATTAACCTAATTTGTACGCTTTCGATTCATTCTAAACTGATTATTTTCTATCAACTCCATACCAGTAGCCTGGCGAGTTCGCCCTGATTTTACGCTGTATCGACTACTGATTATAATTGGAAGCGGAGAGGACGCACTAACTTCAGAGACCATTCCACGCTCGTTGATCAGCTCCATCGACCCTGCCTTCGATGCGACTCTGCCACCGCGCTGAGCCTCTCCCTGCCACGGCTCCCGTCGTATGGCCGGAGTGGTAGGGCTCTGGGTACGTCGGGAGAGCGGTTACAGCGTCGTGCCGCACCACGCGGTCGGTGTGACGCAGCAGCCGTGCTGGCTTCGTGCCAGGAGCTGCGCCGACCGGGCCGTTTTCCGGTCGGCCGCTCTGCCGACGACCGGCAGAGTGACAGAGGAGAGAGACAGACAGACAGACAGGCAGACAGACAGACAGACAGACAGACAGACAGACAGACAGACAGACAGACAGACAGACACAGACATACGGACAGACAGAGGCAATCAGACCATACGAATAAGCGACGTAATGGAATTATGCTCCGGGAGCTCGAGCTATGACGCTTCATTTGTAACGGACCAATACAGCGAAACGAGTCAATGCCGCACCCTCGGCCGTCGGTAGCGTGCCGCTCCCCTCTGTCTCCAGCACTGGCTGTCGGGCTCGGTCACGGGGTCCATCCATTGTTACCGGTTGGTTGCAGCACCGATCGGGGTGTGGTCGAACAACCGGTGCCATCGCATACAATCGGACGTCTCGGAACGTGAGCGTGACATGTCTGGCACGAGTGGCATGTAAGCTCCGTGCTGCCAGGCCCTGCGCTTTGACTGGAAGCTGCACAGAGACGGTATCCTGGCGGTAGGTGACTGCGCTGGCCGGCGCGCTTGCGGCTGTCAACGCCGAGTAGTAAGATGGCCGGCCGCAGACAGCTCGGCCGTTCCTGTGAACCGCCGGTTTTTGTTCGGCGGCCCGGAGATGTGTTTTGTGGTGGACGCCGTATCGATGCGGCTGTCGGACAGCGGAGCAGATGCTGCCCTTCTCTGCTGCTATCATGGCCTACCTCAGGACCCAGAGAGACGCAGCAAATGTTCCTGCGCTGAGGCACCAAGGTGGACCGGGGCTGATTTTGAATCTTTTGAATCTTTGATTGATAAAACCAAAATTTCGTTGGTGGTGATGAAGTGCCCCCGAACATGAAGCATTTCTGACGAATATAACTATTAACCAGTCATGGTTAGATTTACATGCAAGCTGGGACTAAGATTTGCAGGTCATAGGGATGCTGGTTGCTGCCAGCTGCTTGCTGGCCTTTTGAGATCTTTTCTTACCTCTTGAATGAATTATCATTTTTATGACTTGACGAATTGAGTTGTGAGTTTGATTACTCCTGTCATAGTTGTTAATGCGGATTGTTGCCACTTAGCATAATACACACTTACACAGCCTTTTCACACCACAGCACAGTCCACAACGGAACGCATGCGTAAGCGGCTTCGTGCCAGCCCAGCCCACGGCTTTGAGCAGAATTAGCGGATTAACGGCGAGCCCGGGCGTGCCGGCCTGTTTTTTGGCACCGTGCACGTGCACACGTGCACACGCTCCTGTCCGGACCGGGCGGCGAGTAGTCCTCCGTGAGAGGTTGGTAATGCTCCTGCCCTGATGGTGACTGTGATTACCGGATTACCAGCTCGATGGAAAACGCCTTCGGTGGTGGAGGTTTGACTCCTGCTGACCTGCCCGCCCAGTGACATGGCTTTTTGTCGTATGTAATGTTGTGACCTCATTCGCACCAGGGAAAAGGGGTCGTTACGTGCCTTGCCGTTATGTAAGAGTCGGGTTGCTCGTTCGTTGCGTTGGAAGAAACAGTTGCACATTGGATATGTCATGAGTCCCGCTGTCCACTTGTAAATATGGCACGGCTTCCACCTATGAGTCATTGTTTAAATGCATGCAACTAAATGTCAACGGTTAATAGAACTCATGATCGGGAAATATTCCCGTGAACCGCCTTTTACGTTGAATGTTCTTAACAGTACGGGTTTCCCATCATTTTATATTTTATTTAATATACTATTTTATATTTTCATTTGCGTAACTTGTGAATTACCTGCACCCCCCCCCCCCAATCAATAACGCAAGGCCTCAATTCTCAATTGGAAATTGACCTCGCCTTGACTGGTTTGCGTTATGAAACGCAGGACGTTTTCGGTGCCACGCCCATTTATACCTTCGCGCCACTGAACTTCCATCACACCCGCCGTCCGAATGTTGTCTCATTCACATTTTCATCACTTTCCACCTCAATCGAAATGGGTGGAGCTGCTATCCAAGCAGATCATAACAGACTGTAAACCAGCTACTCAACGTGGAGCTACATCGCGTTTGAGACTGAACTTTGCGACACCGTGCAGCTCATCTCCCGGGCGAGCTCTGAGCTCTAAGTAGTGAGCAGTCGTCCCGCAGAGTCGCGGCCTCGGGGCGGCCTGCGGGGCTGCAGGGACGGACAGTTTCAGCCCACCACATAATTACCGTCTGGCTGGCGACCCAGACAGTCGGGGACCAACCAACTCGGACTCGGACTCGGTGCCGCTTGGGGGAGACATCGGCGTTTCCGGCGGCGGCAGCGATGGCCGCAATGGCTGGTGGTGTTGGCGGCGTAGGTGGCGGCGGTGACGGCGGTGACAACGATGGCGGCCATCGCCGATGGTGACGGTGGTGGTTGGTGCATCTGTGGGGATGGTGATTGGTGGTGACTGAAGCTTCTGTGACGGTGATGGGGTACCGAGTGAGAAAGGAACGGTAAAGACAAGACAGTCGACTCGGATAGGTGTCATGAGGCGTTGACGTTTGTCTGAGCGTCATCTGTTGGCTTGCGGCGGCGGCTCGGAGCAGGATTAGGGCGCCTGCTGGTGACGGATCGTGAGCAGAAGCCGGCTAGTGAGGCTTTGTAGCCGCCACAGGTGCGGCGGTCAACGAACTTACGAACGAGTACTGCGAAGGATCAGGGAATGGGAAAGAGAAAGAGAGATGAGGGAGGTCCAGTAAAGGCGGGGTGTGGTAACTGCACTGTGAAGGCACAGTCTGTGTCTTGCGGTAGGGCAGAACAATGCGGGCCCAGTGGCAATCCCTGGCAGTGCGTTAGGGTAGGACAGTATGCTCTTTGCGGTAGGGCAGTGTAAGTTGGCCTTTGGCGTCCTGGCTTTGCGGTACGTTGTGTCTGGGCAGGGTGGTCGTTGCGGTAGGGCAGGGCAGGCCTGGGTGACCGTTGCTGTAGGGTGGGGCAGGGCCGCGGTGGTGACTCAGTGCCGCAGCCGTGTCCGGTCGGCCGGAGGTCTGCTGTCGCTCCGTCTGCAGCGGCTCCAGTGGCCCGCCACATAGCTGACTCAGACCAGGGTGACCGGTGCTACTGCCCCCCCCCCCCCCCCCCACGAGCAGCAGTCGGCCACGTGCACCGACCCTCGACCTAGCGTCACCCACCCCTGCTCTCCTAACCTGCAGCGAGCCTGGTCCACCGACTATCCAGTCCTCGAGCTCTCCTCTCCTCGCCTCTCCAAGAGCCGGTCGCCGAAGTTCACAACATCCGCCCACCTGGCGGGCCGCCAGCCCCTCCCACCTCCTGGGCAGCGCACCGGCCGCTCCTCAGGTGATCAAGGTCAACAGAAGGCGAGTGGCGCGGCTTTCCCTGCGCCGGAGGTAGCCGCGCGCCGCGCCGGCCGCGTTCGGACTCGGGCGGGATGTATTGTGTCTGGCGGCTCCTCAAAGCCGCCCTCCCCTCCTTTCCGTCCGGCGCGGCGCCCGGCCGTCGATGTTTCCGTCCGGCTGTCGCGCCTGGCCGCGCCGCGCCGGCCGCCGGCGGTTCCGTCGCCATGACCCTGAATCGGCGCGCCGGCGCTCAGGTTCACGGTCGGCCGGCAGTGGCGAGTCCACGGCCGGCCTGCCGGGTGGACGAGTCCATGAAGCGACCTCCCCCGGCGCGCCGGCTGCGGCCGGTGTACCGAGTATCGACCCCAGAGCGGGCCATGGGCGGGCGGCTGGCCGGCATACCGCGCGGGCCGGCCGCGCCGCCGGCGGTGTCTGGCCGAGCTGCCGACCGACCGACCGCCGCACACTGGTCGGAAACGCCCTCACGAGAGGCCACGGGCGATTCCGGAGTTTCGGATTATTTTTTATATAGATCGATTTGAAATTGATCAAATTATTATACTTAGCCCAAAAAAACTAATCCGGGTGACCAAAAATAGCTGTTATCAGCCCCCGAAGATGGGGTATCCCAGAACTCGGAAACTGACGCGGAGCAAGAGGTTTCTTGAGCCGGATATTCAGAGTCTTATTGCTGATAGACACCAAATTGAAATCCCACATATTATGCATCAAAATGTTCGTTTTGAAGTTGCCGACTGGTCAGTGCAAAATTTTTGGTATACTTTTTCCCTAACTAAGATGTACTATAGCTTTTTTATGAAGGCTCTCCTACAGTGATTCTGGAATATAACTGCAAAGTTTAGGTAAGGAAACAACAGGTAGTCCCATCTAGTTCCACTCTGATTTTCTGTGAGATGAAGTAGGATTTAAATTTACACCAGGGCGACATAAAAGCTAACTGCGCATATTTGCGCAAAATTTGCAGGAGCCGCTCTTCCTACCCAACTACCGCCCGCCCCGCCCCAGTTTCAGCTCGGCCGCCGCGCCCGGCTTACGCTGACCTGTGTGGCCTGCACGCATCCATGCGTAGTTGACTGGTCATTCAAAACAGATGCGCTTGAGTTTATGAATTTTGTGAAAAGCGCGTTTTATGTATGCATTTATGTATGTATTGACATCAAAAGCCTTCAACATATTGCATGGCGATTACGACTTGCATTTAGAGAGCCTTGCTATTGACAACCATCACTCGGCTGAAGAAAGTGGAAATTGAAACCTTCGTGAATATAAGACGCTGCAAATATAGGACACCTGTCACTGACGTCGGGTTACCTTGGGCCGTCTTTTTACATTAGATCACAATTCCGGTATTTAACTCTGGCCGGACCGATTGGTTTTCTACATTGACCGGGGAGGGTTGGTACAACTCCCTCGCCGTTTCGCCTCTAATTGAGCTAGAGCCTCGCGGAAAAAACAAGCTTGTGTGCCGTTATAAGACGCAAAAATTAGGTACTACCCGATTTTAAGGTCTTAGGTCAGCCAGTGACCTCTTAGGTCAGGTAAGTGCCACAAGGCACGGGCTCGGTTTTTGGTTAATTACTTTGCCAAAAATGGTCGCACTGCCGCGATTTTGGCATAATCGTGTTTGTCTAGCTCAGGCGCGTTGAATGCTATACTTGGTGTTCGGGTGAAGTCAACTTAACCCTCGCCGGCACAGGCCATTTTGCGTCCTTCGACGGCACAAGGGGGGGGGGGTTGGTACGACCCCTCTCGCGTTTGGCCCCTGATCGAGCTAGAGCCTCGCGGAAAAATGAGCGTGTTGCCCGTCACGAGAGGAAGCCGATTAAGGTCCTAGGTCATCGGGTGACCTTCCAGGTCAGGTCAATGACCCGAAAACCGGGAAAATCGGGACCTGTTAGAAAGTCGTAAATTGTGGCTGCTATGTGGTTTTCCGGGGTGCTGATCACGAATATCGTATTAGTTTTGATCAGAGATGATGTCTTTAAGCATTTAGACCAGGTCGGGTCAGGTCAGGTCAGGTCAACCGGTAGGGGTTGTGACGGGTATTCGTAATACGTGTCAACCGCCTCTGACAGCTTCGTAACATGTTACGAAGGCGCCAAAACTACTTCGTAAATGTTCAAATGGTTGCTAAATTAGAATTCAGCTCCAAAAACTAGCCTAGAAGCATGTAAAACTCGAAAAAGTGAACCGAGGTCACCCGAGGTCACCAAAGGTCAATGACCTGACCTGACCTTCAGGTGATCTTGACATCCATCCTAATGTATGGGAGTAACATCAAGTCACATGTTTGAACGTTTGAAACCACGAAAAGCTTGCAAACGCGCGGCTAATGCGAGCCGACATACGCCGAATCGCGATTTCGGCCAAACATGGTCACGGAAGAGGTCACAGGTCAAAGGTCATTGGGGTCAGGGTCATGCAATTTTCAGGGTAGGTGTAAAATTGATCAATGCGAGGGTAATGAAAGTTTCGTCGCGATCGGCCGCTTTTTACGCGAGTTATTCGCGAAAAACCTTAGGGGGGTTGCATCACCCCCCCCCCCTGTGCCGGCGAGGGTTAAGGTGTTAACCTCGGGTCAAGGTCAGGTCGGAGCCCCTCAGGTCACGAAAATGGTTGAAGGAGGTCATATCGCATATCATTCGATTCGGCAGGTCTTCCTGAGTCCAATGGTGGCTTTCCCGACTCTCTAGCTCCATCTGATCAGGAGTTATTGACGAAAAGCTTACATGGCCTTAGTGACGTCATAAATGACGTCACGCAAAGTCAACAATGCTAAAGTCAAGCACTGGACCTTGCAAGGAGTGCATGAAACCATTCCCGGTGCCCGAATAGCAGCTCCCAATTTCCCTTGTTGACTGAAAGTGGTGCTTGATCTTGTATTATACTCAATTATGACGTCATAACTTAACAGATTCACGTCATATAAATAGTGCTTGACATCCAAATGATAGCTTACATATGACAGAGAAGGTATGCAAAGTTTTATGAAGTTTGCTTCACTAGTTGTGGAATAACAAGCAAAAAACTTTTGCGGAAAGGCCGCTGGCCTCTCGCTGGAGCGTTTCCGACCAGTGTGCGCCGCCTGCCGCTGTTATGTGGGCTCGCCGGACCGGCAGGCGTTTCCGGCGTGAGGCAGGCGGCTGCGACTGGGGACGGGATGGAGTCAGGTGGCCGGTGCGCCGGAACTGCGCCCGCCGCCCTCTGGCAGCTGCTCGGAGGCGGTTTAACCCGCGCCCTGCTGGGGGGGGGGGTGTTTGAACACCCCCCCCCCCTGTGGTTTTTCGCGGATATCTCAAAAACGGCGGCGCGGAGCGCCGCCGTTTTTGGTACACCTTATCATACATCAATTCTACACATGTTGTGAAAATTTCAGACCAATGTCATTCAAGGTCAGGTCACCAGGTCACTTGAAGTGACCTCACCTCATAAAAAGTTTCAATGTCTGCCATAGCTACACCGAGTGACCGATCGCTTTGAAACTTTCAGCGATTACTATGAGCAATAGCATGTACAAAATGTATATCTCAGAATTTTGATATCGATGACCTAAGGTCAGGTCAATTTTGCGACCTCCCCATTATAAGTCAATGGGAGAAAATTGAAATGCGCCTCTTTTGGACGAAAAGCATTATAAACACTCCCAAACACTGAATTACAAGTGGTTTAGACGCACTGAACATGAAAATGGTGTCCGTGACCCCTGGTTATGCCCCTGGGGTCATCTTAGGTCACGAATGGTATCTAACAGTTTTTCGCAAATAACTTTTGATAGAGGCATGCTAGAGCGATGAAAACGCCTTAGATGTGTTCAGCTCGACGATACGGATCGACTGATATGCAACATGACCCTTTCCGGTCAGGTCATGACCTTGACCTGAGGTCAAATTTTCAAGTTGACCTTTCAAGGTCAAGTTATAGTTCATTCGATGCGTCTTGACGAGAGGAACACGATGCCGGTAAAAGTAAGCTCGTACAAGGTTTGGGTCGAAAGTTATTGCAGAAAAACTGTTTCCGAAAAAATCGGCTATTTTTGCAGTTTTTACCCCCTGCAGGCAAAACCGTTGATGCTAGGTCAAATCTGAGAGAATTACTCAGAAAGAGCGTTAATAGGGCTATCGAATGCGCTTTTCCGCAGCGCTGTAGCTCTATTGGTTCCCGAGTTATGCGTTGGCTTCTTGGAAATTGTCGACATTCGACCTGGAAATCGGCGAAATTTTGCCTTCAATGACCTCTGGTGACCTGACCTTTGACCTGACCAAAAAATTGACCGAAGTGATTTCGTCATTATTTTTTGCGTTCTTTCGAACGCCGCCTTCCGCGTATCGCTACGTGGCCCAGGAGCCGAGTTAGAAGGGGGGGTGTTTGAACACCCCCCCCCCCCCCAGCAGGGCGTGGAAATCCAGGACCCCCAGCAGGGCGCGGGTTAAAGGGCCGTGTGATGCGGCTGTTAATTAGCGGAGCCCGGCCGGGCAGCGAGCGGCGTGATTCACGCCACAATAGCAACAGGTCGACGGCAAATCGACCGGAGTTGGAGCGAGCCGGCAGGTGCGCCTGGTCGTCTGAAAAGTCGGCACGGGGCTCGTGGAGGAGCCTGGTCCGAGCTAGCGGGATCGCGTGAGCTCCCGAGATGATCCGACGGCTGCCGTTCACATGACCTTTGCGGGCGGGTGGGTAGGGCACGGTGGTCGCCGAGGGCCGATGCTGCAGCGGACTTTTCGCCGCCCGCTGCGCCCTGTTCGCTGCACGCTGCTGATCGCATTCACCCCAACGGATCGCCTCCCTACCGCCGCTGACACAGCAGAACAAATTCGAAATCGGAAGTCGCTCAGTGGGGAGCCAGCTTCTGCACTAACCGTGACCAGACACATTAGAAACAAAGCTGAACTGAAATCTGAAATGGCTTTTGAGCAGTTGAATCGTTATCTCCTTATTTAAATCAGCAGTCATTGTACGCTTTGGAATTTAGATAACAACACCAGTGAAGCCATCTCTGCTGCACGAAACCCTGACATAAGACGGAGGACCAGTGTCGCCTCACTGTTAGCTGGGATTAGAGGGGCCTCTTTAGGAACTGACAGCACTTGTCGCCTGGTGCTAGGACACGGTTTTAGCCCTCATGTGACGACACCCGCCGACGTATCGTGCTCAGAGCTGACCACTGTCGTAGGGGTACCGGGGGCACTCCTGCCTTGTGGGTGCTTGTGGTATAAACAGTGTCCGGGGAGAGGATTCACTGGAACAGACATGTGATGGGTTAGTGGCAGCTGCGGCTGGCGTAAGACTAAATCACGATCGTCTGGAACACCTGTCACAAGAGGACATTCCAGACCTCGACTGGACAGAGGACTTGATCACGGGCCAGACGGACCACGAACCGATTCGGCTGAAATATTTGACCCAGATCAAGGCAGTCCACCAAACTCTCCTAAGTGGCGCTAGCATACGGGACGGTTCTCGCGAGGGCAAAATTAAAAAGGTAGCTGACAGCAGCGCTGAGGGAAGAATCAGTGTTGTGGCAAGGTTGTTTACGACTGCTAAATGCACAGAGGTTTGTCAAACGATTATCCGATTACGAGCATGTAAATTTCCCGCTGCCTCCAAAACAGCAAGTCATGGAGCCGACCTCACCGTGAAGCAAAATACGAGTAGGAGCTGTAGTCTGTATCACCTATTGTAGCCTCGTGTGACCAGTCCCCACTGCTTTTTTTTTCTCGATAATATACATTTATTACACTCAGATCATCTCATCACATTCACAGTCATCCGACATCATCCACTCCAATGATGCGCCACCAGTGGCTCATCAGTCGTTTCATCAGCTGCCTCAGCTGGCACGACGCGCAACGACAACTCCCCCCAACAGCTCACACGCGTCCCACTATCACTGCACCGCTGCAATGGTTGCACTACACAGGTCAAGGCACACATGGCACCACCGCGGGACCGGTCTTTGCGGCACTGCTCCAACAGCGAACAGGCAACCAAACAAGTCAGAGTGAGCAAAACAGCGAGGCAAGGTCCGGGTGAAACGTTCAACACAAGATAAGGATAACAATTAACAACACTGCAAAAAATACAAATTATTTAACAAAGCCCAGAGGTTTGCATTTATCAATACAGAACAGTTTTTATATCTTATTTTATAAAATATACTGCCGTAGTCCCCACTGCTTTGTCACCAGCGCACGTCGCAAAGAAAAACATCCCCTACCCTCTATCACCGATTGGCCTTGGTGATCGATACCGACCGATTGTGGAGACAAAGCCCGCCGTCCGTGGGCTCCCACCCTGGCCTGGGTCACCCAGCTGCCAAAAAACCCGCCGGCCCCGACCAGCCCCAGCACCGGCCCCGATCGGGTGTGACCGGGGTGTGAGCAGGCGCCTTGACCCAGCCCTGGTGTTGAGGTGGGCGACTTTGACACCCTGATAGGAAACGACAGTTGGTGACATCGCCGATTTTTAACTAACACTTGTTGGCTGGTGAAAGCCGAATGACCGTGTGAAGTACAAAAGAAAGCCTGGTGGTTTATTGATATGGACTATTCTCGTACCTTCGTGATGATAATGGTAGTAGATGCATTACCTCACAGATATCACATAGCTGATTATTATATAAATGCTATCATCATGATCTTATTTCCGCTGTTATTGTGGGGCTGTTATTTTGGGCACGGACGTGAAATAAGTTATTGCATAAGTACTGCAATAAACTGATCCCGTTTCTTTTAACCTATGTTATCTACGCTGATATAATCATTGTCTGAGGTTATCGCGATGTCCATTCACCTCGCGACCTACTGAAATGTTTCCCACGCGCCGGTTCGGACAATACGGGTCTGACCCTGCCCTCGGCCGGGGAGGGGAGGGGAGGGGCTCCCGTCGACAGTGACCCTGTCCGCCAGACTGGTCGGGGTGCCGCCCCCCCCCCCCCCCCGGTCCCGGTGGCAGCGGTCAGTGGGTCAGACGGTCAAGGTCACGAGGTGACGCTCCCGGACATAATACATAGGGTGGAAGGCGAGGGAGGGGCCTCAGCACTCCGCAGTGACATACAGTTGCTGTTAGCCCTAGCAACTTCCCGGCTACTTCTAGAGCAACTTTTTCGGTACCTATTTCGAGACTGAAATGGCGAACAGTGTTGGTTTTTATGATCATATATCTTGTGTACGAACAAAATACTTTTAATATTTGTTTATTTATTTGGCATGACCACGGTCACATTATTATTCGCTCGCAGGTGAAACCAGGTATAAAAAATACATAAGATATGAATGGATTTTCCGCTGTGTCTGAATGAGCCGTTTTTTTTTTTCGCGCTGACGCTCCTTTTCTAGGAATGGGAAGTTGTACAATTTATGATGCATGCTATGTGAAGTTGTAAAGCTTCTGGGTTCGATGCTCAGCCCCGTCGGCTTATGAATTGAATTCATTAATTAGTTTTCTAAGAAGCTGGTGTGACATATCCGAGTTATGGCTGGTTCTGAACAGCACACGTGACAGCTTTTGGCATTCTCCTCACTCCTGACACTGACCTGACCTGAGCTGATCTGACCGAGACTGGGTCAGTGCCTGACAGACGCACAGCATACGCCGACCGTCCTTTTCTGTCCAGTTTAACAGCAAATGTTTAACGATGTCGATGGCGATGAACGTGCACGACTTGGAAACACCGCACGCGTGGCTGCTTTGCCACCACGTGGATGCTTCAGGAATGCGTCATAGATGTCAGACGTGTCATGCGTATTCTGCTAGTTTGTTTCTCTGCTCGATAATGCATAGACACACCTGTTTTTTCGCCGTCGCTACTTTTCACCCTGACACCAACCCCTCCTGACCCGTACCTACCACCGCCACGCTGCAGCCCACCCCGTGAGCCGCCCCTCGGTAGCTGGGATAGGTGACTCACCATGGCACCTCTCCCATCCAAAGTGAACTCGTCACCGCCGACGACAGATGAACCCTGGCGACGGGCAGTCCGACGACCGTCACCCCACTCCGTGATGGCGACTGGGCGGGGAGCGCTCCGCTCCTTGTTTGGCCTTGCGGGCGAGGGGACGCGGGGTCGGAGACGGGATGGTCTTGGAAAGTCAGGCAGGCAGGGAGGGCGCTGGATAGACAAACAGACAGATCGGACAGATAGACAGACAGACGGTCGGTTAGAAGACAGAAAGACAGACGGATAGGTAGGCGATGATACTTACTGGCCTGCGCAGCTGTTATGTCAGATGTCAATGGAGACGAATATTTGGGTCCTCTCGGTTACGTGTGCTCTTTCCATGGAACCATGTCTTCGCTGCCTGGATGGGAAAAATCGACTCCGCCTGCCCATCAGTGCCAGCGTTAGGAATATGATGGATGCCGCCCGCAGCTATATTGGTGGCCATGACGCTGTCCCCGGCCTGTTTTCCGCCCATTACGGCTTCTATGTATAACAGACGAGATGTCTATCTCGATGGGATTATGAGATAGCTTATGTCATAGACTCGTGACGATTCAGATTTAGAATAGATGGGGTTGGGGCTGGGGGGATACTGATAAGTGATAAATAATCCTGGGATGTGCTGCTCATAAATGCTATAACCAGTCTAGGAGCCTAAGCTGGTGGCTAATGCTGTCCGGCTAACTATTATGGATGTGCGCATGAATGTGCATTGTACAGTGTGCACGGGTTGTGTCACGATTGATGCTGTTTTTTCTTACAATGGAACAGGTTGCTACATGGAACACGTCAGGTTTTACGTTTTTGACTGGACAAATAGGCATCCAAAGAACCAAACTTCCAGCATTCGTTCTTCGCACGTTGCTTCAGTTAAAAACAAGTCAGAATGGGTTCTTTCTTCGTCCATCCGGGTGGGGAATTCGACATCCGGGAAATAGAATTGACTAATTACGTGACATACTAGCTGCTTTGCTTGGATCTCCGGTATCCTGATGACGTCACGACACCGATCGAATTTGTCTCGCTCTCGCCGTGTCTGATACTGCGCCGTGCTCAGCCGGCCCCGGACAGGTGCTGCCACCTACACAGGTGACCGACGCGATGGGTCGTGGGGCACCGCTCGAGCTGGCACCTGAAATGGTTGGCTCGAAAGTGGGTGCTGACTGCTGAGGTGTGCTCTTAGACTGGTGTTCAAAAGTGTTCAGAGTGGAGAAATGTCGGAAGCGTATGTCGCACCTGGTCTTGTGTTGTGTATCGTCTTCTGATGTGGGAATGCCGAACAAATGTTGACCTCCCTGTAATTTGTCAGCACATGTGTCACGACCTGTGACCTGAACTCGACCTCGTCTGTCCTCAGATTGCGCCGACGGCCAAGAAGCTCTGGGGCGTCGACGATCACGCGAAGGAGGACAAGGGCATCTTCAACATTGGGGAGCAGACGTGGAGAGAACCGTGGAGCACGGGACGCCCGCCCAACCCTGGTGAGAACGGGACACGGGACGGGGTGGGAGGGGTATCAAAGCCAGTCCATTATATTGGTGACGAGAGGAAAATAGAGCTACCATAGCTCATTGTTGCCGTGGCCCCGCTAGTGTTGCCGTGGCCCCCTAGAGCCCCAACAAACATGCAAACAAGCAGACAAACTTGGAAGCACTGGGACGGAATGATATCATAATGTCGCGCGGCTAGATAGACCAATGTATATTCGTAAGAGGCCTCAATATGCCGTCTGCGGGTAGAAAGCTGTCTGTATTTGTTGAGAGACTGCGCCCCAAATACGCTGTCTGCTGCTTGACATGGTTGGGTTTCCCCCATCATTCCGGGGCTCTCCGCGGTGACTGATCCAGTCTGCCAGCAGTCCCTGTTTATTCACTGGTCGTGCTAAACAACAGGCGTTAGGCTGTTCGCGGTGTGGAAAATCCTGTCACTATCCACCGTTTTTGGCGGAGTTACATGCTTTGTGTTTGGTTGAAATTGCTGCAGAGTTAATGCATGAATGCAAGAGAACGTATGCTTTACTGAATGTGTCCACGGATTGCTTTTCTTGATGAAAGGCTGTTTATTGTCTGCGCTTTTCAATACCGTGGATTCTGGAGCGATCCGCTTTTGTGTCAATTCGCCATGTTCCGAGCTCACTCCGTGTAATCGGGATCTCCTGTGCAAACTGACAAACTGACGCCATGTTTTTAGTGTTGTTCTGCGTTTTCTGCTTTACGATCGTAACGTCGCTTCACATGCCCTTTTACCAGTGGCGTTCGATAGATGTGACCTCACAGAGTCATCATTACATGATCTACTGGGAATCGAAGGATTGGCTGTTGTTACAGGCTGTCTGCCGCCGGTGTTAGGCTCGACTCAGCGGCATCTGCTTGTCTTTTCAAAACACCGAACAGGGTAGCTCAGAGCCTTCTCAGAGCTACCTACTGCGGTGAATATCACGTCAGTGCTGTCCAGATGTGGTCATCACAGTGGTCGTACGGAAGAGGCGTTCTGTAATTGGTCTGTTATAACGGTTCCTGGGCACGACCGGGCGCAGTTCATCCAACCTTTCCACGTGATGTTTTCATCGCTTCCATCGACTGACCGCTCCGTCTCCGCAGCGGCCGGTCGGAGTCATTAAGCCGCTTTGGCGACCCCTCGTCCACCATGGGTCAGGGTCCGTCCCTGTCCCCCCTCCCCCTCCCTCCCGGTACAAAGGGTTGGTATGCGGTGGCGGCGTCGCTGGGGGACAGCGCTCGGCCGGCCCGGCCGGCCACATGTGCCTCCGGCGCCGGCCCCCACGTGCGCGTCTAAAAATACTGGCGCCGGCGGGCGAACGGTCGCGCCGCCGCCGCCGCCGCCGCCGCCGCCGCCGCCGCCTCGGCCGCCGCGGCGCGGTCACTGTGATGCGGTGCTGCGCCGGGGCGCCATGCCCGGCCGCCGGCGTCGCTGAGAGTGTAGGGGTGAGGTCGCGGCGGCTGGCCCGCGCGTGACACGCTGCGTGGTGCGTCGGTAGTGCGTGAGCGAGGGGTGCAGGAGGTGCTGCCGGAGCTGGAGCGGGTGCAGGTACGGTGGCTAATCGGGGGCGTCCCGTGGGGTGGTGGTGTGTTAAAGGGACTGTCCCACCTTAACATTAGAATTGAGTTGAGATAGCCATCTTGATGGGCGTTCTTTGAAAATCAGAGTCGTGAAAACCGTTTCTCCAGCAATTACTTCATCGCAAATAAATTCGTGTTTGATTTTGACATCTGTGCAAATAAGTGCCACAATGTATTGGTATTGGCACTTAAAACCTGTGACGTTTCCGCCTTTTCCGAAGTTTCTGTATCTGTCGACTTGTTTTTTATTGAAACCTTGAAAAATAACAACGCCTCTTGGAACAGCGCCCGGCGCCACGAGGTGGAGAATTAAATTGATATGCCAAACTAATTCTAATAGTCTTCTAATTCTAGCAGTATTTTTATTTTTGTATTTAAATATTTAAGAGGCCGTCCTACATGTGACTGAAGAATGCAAGAGCCATGAACTTATCAATGGCAGGTGTCAAGTTCAAGTGTGCAACTCACTGAAATTAATCATAGTATCAAAATCATAAATGATTTGCTCACTGCTGTTTCAACTCCATAATCAAGACATGCTCTGAGGAGTCCACAATCTATTGATGGTGACAAATAAGGAAGAGACAATGAATGTTCACCTTTTTATTTCTGAACATCCAAGACGACTAACCTTGAGCCGTTAAACATTGATAATACCCTGTTTGCTGAAGTGTGGGTGGCCTGAGGTCGACCATGTCTAGTAAAGAACTGTTGTTTGTGTAAACACCATGCAGAGGTATTTTGAAATAAATTTTAGTGATGTAATGCATCATTCTTTGAACTGAGTTGCTGATGGCGGATGAAAGCGGAAGTGCTGCACGTTGAATTGGAATCAGAAATGCTCTGTTGCGCTTTTAAGCTTATGTTAGATTTTATAGATGGCTTAGTTTTCCTACTAACATGAGCATGGGACCAGGACTGGGCCTTTGTACCACAGTCGCTGCGCTGCTTGTCAAAACCTAGGTAATGTGTTTTGTTAGGCCATGCTGTGCATTTTTTAAACCTTCAGAGTACATTGTGATCATTGACACACATATTGAACCTGACAAACAGCAGCAAAATCACACCCCATCCTTACCTCTGTGCAGTATCACCCAACAGACAACAGGGCTTCAAAACAGGCAGGTTCCGCATTCAAGTCGCTTCTTGCAACTATGTGACTTATGTTAGGACAATAGACGTGCTGCACAGGGAAGGTGTGTTCTTTGTAGCTCTTGAAAAATGAAGTCATGCCTAAAATTCAGTTTAGAATATTACAATTACAAATAACTTGGATAAAAGTTGCAAAACATGAACTCTGACTGGTCAGTTGAAATATCTTGAGTCAGTGAACCACGCCTGGGCTGGAGGTGGTCAGTTCCCTGACTTGCGCAACCTCGGGCACCTCGGGCAGGAGCTGTGGGACTTGTACATGGACAAATTGAATAGACGCTAGCCTAGATTATGTCGTGGCTGCAGTCCAAGACGTGTTCACCAGTTGCCGTTGCTGCCGCTGCCTGCTGCTGCCCTGCGCAAGATTCCTTGCCCTGCGTGCCGGCTGGCAGCTCACTGCTGGACTGTTTGCGCGCCAGGCATCCTACTGGACGAGTGGGGTAGGTCGCAGATCTTTGAGAGTGAAATGTTTGGTCTAAATATAGCTTGAAACTCTTGCAAATAATTTAATTAAAAGGCAAAATTTCAGAGGACTCCATTGGTGTCTCAGTGGTGACAATCAGAACTTGATCAGAACTGTTATCATGCTGAATGCTGAAACTGAGGATAGGGCTGAGCTGGTAGGCTAGAATTTAATATGCATGCTTACAAGGTCCCCAGTTAATCCACAAATTTGTCAGACTTGCCTGTAGATAAATTCATGCAGATGAAATGTTTCTGGCAGATAGCCCTGAGGCAAAATGCTATTGAAGCTTGTTCCGTAGCTCGTTGCGTTCCACATGAGCCACTACATGAGAGTCACACAACTCTGCCAAATGTGCTGAAAGGCCACAATTTTCCAATAAGTAGGTATATTTATTATTTTTCACAGACACAACAAAAATACAAATGCAGGTCACTACAATTCATTCTGCTTCAATTACAATTGCTGGAATGTGTTTTGCAGACTTATTATATTGAATCTTGAACAGACTATATTATATTACTTTGCTCATGGGCCCAGGCCAGTACTGCAGAGTATGGCTCGCAGGTTGCCAAGGAGCACTGGCCTAAGTTCAAAATGTACACAAACCCTGCAAACTGAGCCAGAAAATTCACACCAAAGGGGGCTGAGAGAACACTTCGCACCCCGCTACACTAAATCTGCACCACACAAAACCAAATCCACACCGCACCACACTTAAATCCGCACCAGACGAAGGAGTCTGCACTGACAACATCTGGACAAAATTGTCATACTTTGCAGTCTGGCTCATGGCTATATCCATTGTGATTCTTAGGTCTGATTATTGAAGTTGAGCTCACTTCCATCATCCATGTGCCCAAGACATTGTGGGCAGCATCAATAATCAAACATCAATATCTTGCTTTTGCTTATTAGGGAGCATTCTATAATCTTTTAAAAATGATAAATAAGGCCTTGTTGATATTCTTTGCAGTTTGCGACCTTCTTCTTGACAAAGTTCAAGCTTCAATTTTCCAATTTTCATTTCAATCCTTTCCATGAACATTGAACATGTTTGTGTTACTTTGCATAAAATACCAATTTCCTGAGTTTTGATTTCATGCGCAATGTTTGTACTATTCGCGGCAGAAGCGTAACAAAACTTTGTGCCACCGATTTGGCAGCTAGGAAAAAAACTTTGCCCGATAAAAAAACAATCATATGACGTAATCGATCCAAAAGCTTTAAATTGGAATTTTTAAACAATTAGCCAACTATGGGCCGAATGTTTGCCGATTTCGTGTACAGGGGCCCCTAATCTATGTCTTGCAACACAAGAACAGTATATCAAAGCAATTTTTTGAAGGTGGGACAGTCCCTTTAAGTGGCATGGTGTCGCTGGTGCTGTGTGGTGCTGGTGACGCATGGTGTCGGATTGATCCGCCCGCTGAGACGCCGAGCGCGGTGTGTGGTGGCCGGCCCGCCGCGTGACCTCGGTACTGCAGCGGAGTGCGGCTCCCTCAGAGGCGCGGGGCCGGCGCCGGGTAGTGATAACAGGCGGTGCACAGCTGCTAACTGGGCGCTCACCGCTCACAGTCGACCGCCGTCAGCGCCGAGCAGCTCCACCGGGGGCCAGGGCCGGGAGGTCGGGGACTGGCGGACTGAGGTGGCCCCGAGACGCTACTGCGGTCAATGGCTGACTGACCGGACTCGGTTGGATGGGGTTTCATTTGAAATTGGCCCCGATTTTCGCCAGGTTTGATGGCAGCTTCTTCTTGAATCGTTAATTCTGTCATATAATTCTCAATTGATGATTTTGCTCGCTGAATCTCTCATGGATTATCTCACTCATACTGTTTTCCCTCTCTCGCTGTGTCTGCGCCATGTTTGCGGCTACGTCTGTATCGACCTCCAACACCTGAGCAGATTGACAGGTGTTTCTCACTGTCGTCTGACTCTCGGAGACTCGGCTCGCGGAGACTGTTGGTCTGGCGCAGACTGATACATGTCCGACTGTCGTCTGTTTCTCGGAGACTCTCGGAGACTGCAGCGGACGGACAGGTGTCTGCTTGTCGTCGTCTGTCTGTTGGAGACTGGTCGGCCTCCCGGAGACTATCAGAATCTGTCGGAATGGATGGAGCGGACTGACAGGTGTGTTGTTTGTCGTCTGTCTCTCGGAGACCCGTCTTCCGGAGACTTGCAGGTGTCTATGGATGTCTGTCTCTCGGAGGTCATCCGCCTGTCTCTCGGAGATCTGTCTCTCAGACCAGGCGGTGCCTGGTCCTCGCGGCCCGGAACTCCTCACTTGGGTGCCGCGGACGAGGGGAGTCATCTGAGAAGGGGAGGGGGACGGGGGTAGACGTTTAGCCCGACCCTGCGGTGGGGAGGGTGGAGAGATTACGCAGCTGGGGCATTCCACGTCAAATCGAACAAAAATCGGCTGTTTTGCACCTTACCATCAGCGATTTCATTATAAATTTGTGAGCGAGTTCCTGTGTGGCCCCGGACATTACATTGATGTTTTTTTGCACATTCTGACCACAGGTCTTCTAAATATAGGGCATGAAATTTTTATAAAATGTTGCATCTTTATATTTTTGAACGACCATAACTTTGGTTGTACTTGTTTGATTTGAATGAAATAAACTTTGCTGTTTAGGTAATTTCTTAAGCATTTGTTTAGAATTGCACCTACTTAAATATATGACCTTGAAATTTGCTTAACTCTGTTCTTAAGCACAAATATTGAAATAGCAAAAAACACGTCACCTTCGATTTGCCTCATTTTCATATATTTTATTGCCTACCATATTCTTAATAACCTGTGAAAAAATTAGAGTGGGCCATTCATAGGTTTTGAAGAAAATTGCACATATGCAAACGTATGTTAGCACGCGCAGTGGAGGGGGAAGAGCGAATTTCGCCCACCCCTCCTGTTTTTCGCCAATATCTCATAAGATTAATGCGAAATTAATTATGGCTACCTGTCAAGAATTGAATTGGACATCTCATCGTGCAAGCAATAAGAAAATCGGTTCACAACTGTTCTAGTAATAGCGGTGTAAAGTGAACATCCTGTCGCCGCAGCGACGCGGCGACTCGGCAGCCGGCGCCGACCGCTACGCGCCGCCTGAATTGTAGACTGTGCCGGGACGGAACGGAACGGTTCCGTCTTTACATCGCGCTCCCTACCGCTGATTACGTTCGATTCGCGTCAAATTTTGTGAGAAGACTAAGAAATGTACAGACAATCTTATGGGGAAAGAATTTTGAAAATCAGTTGGTAAACAATTGAAATATGAACGTGTAAACACAAAATTGTGATTGCTGCGTTTCCCGCATCGGCCGAGCCCGCCTCAGCCGGCAACATGTTACTCTTAGCAGGCCTCTAACTGCCATATTTATTATTGGATTAACTAGAAATTCCCCATACATACTTAAAAATGTATGTTCTTTCGTATAGTGAAGATCAAAAGACGTGAAGATATCGTTGCGTGATAATGTTTTCGTTGAATTTACTTCATGATGCATTTCCACACGGCTCAAAATTCACCGCAAAATACCGTTTGCCTGAGACACTTTTACTATGGAACGTGAATGCTTGACTACGATGACTATGCATTTCCATTCTCGCAGAGTTTGGGATATCACTAATCAGCAATCATTCATTTCAGAAAGTGTACACAAGCAGGCATGTCTTGACTCTGTCTTTCAAGGTCACGCGCGGTTGCGTGATGTTGATGCATGAAAACGGCGTTTGCCGCGAAAGTTATGAATGGCCCACTCCAATTTTTTCACAGATGGTTAGGAACATTATAACGGACATAATATGTAAAAATTACCCAAATCGAAGGTGACGTGTTTTTTGCTATTTAAATTTTTCTGTTTTAATTCAAGGTCAAATGCATTTCAAGGTCACTTCAATTTAATTTTATAATTAAAAATCAAAGCCTTATCAATTGCCTATAAGACCCTGTTAATATCATTTTGATACCAGAAAAGGATCCAGAGTTATAGCCATTTAAAAAATTGATGTGTGGCATTTTTCGCTATATTCGATGACCTATATCTCAGCGATACGTTATCAAATTTCGAAAATATTATACGTAACTCAATTTTGAACCATGCCCAGTCTGCCTACAAATTTTCAGAAAAATCGAAGGGGATGACGGATTTCGGTGTTTGATTTGACGTGGAATGCCCCAGCTGGTGGGAAGGGTACGGGGATGGCGTGGGCAAGAGAGGGAGGTAGGCCAGCCCGGTACACCCGCTGAGGTAAAGTCGGTAATAGATAATGCCGCAACTGGGTATTACCATTTGCAGTTTTGGTAGCGCTACCATGATTGTGGAAACACGGAGCCTGTTTAGCTTACCTAGGTGAGCATATAGTCAGCGGATGGCCGTGCTGGCAGCTCCATCCGTGTCTTATCGCGTCCTGCATGGTGACCGCCACTGTCCTGCTGCCGTCTCCGCCGCCGCCGGTGACCCTGCCGGTCGGCCGGCTGTCACCGTTTGGCAGGCCTCCTACCACAGGTGTGCCCGCCACCCCTCCGACCCCGGCGATCAGGACGGCTGGTGATGGCACCACTGGTGAATGGTGATGATGGTGCATGTGGTGACGGCTCAGTTGGAATTGTAGGTTTGTTGTTTGCTGGGAAGATGTCGACACCGCTCTTCTGGTCCAGTTTGGGCTTGGTGCCAGTACCTTTGTGCTGTGTCTGGTCGCTAGTTGTTTGCATTTTCTGTTGTGATTTTTGCTGACTTATTTTCGTTCCTAGTCGGGTCTTGAGCCGGTGACTGAGGCTTCGATAAGGCTGTATGTTGTTCTCGTGGCTAGTGCTTGTCTGAGGACAATCCTGGCTCTCGACTGCGTCATTACGGCCGCTGCGTCGTAAATCGGTGGTGATTTGGCAGCGGAGTCGGCACCACATCGCCCGGCACAGCCAGCGCCGCAGTCCAATTGCGCTTATACTGTGGTAAACACTGCCTTTGGCCCGACCTTCTCTGGTCGGCCCTCTCCATTCGTAGCTGTGAGTTCGACAGCCGGACCCAACGTCTTCTGACGGCGGCGGGTGGCTGCCGCGTCACTCGGCGACATGTCTCGTCCGTCTCTGAGGCGGAGTGCCACCGCCGGTCGCGTCACCGCTCGTCACGGCGCGCCCTGGTGACGTCACGTGTGGGTCGCCGTGACGCCACCGGTCGGCTGTTTTGGCGGCGGCGCCGTGTCGCCGATCTGTGACGTCAGCCGTCGGCCGGGTCTGTCTGGTGCTCCTGTCACCGTTTGTGGGCCGAGTGGCTGCTACGGAGTGGTTACCAGGCGCGGCACGGACACTGCTGACGGCAGCCTGAGGTGATCTCCAGGCCTGGTGTCGGGGTTATGGCCGGGGGCTGCTGCTCTTCAGCTGCCCCTGGGACCGATTTCCGGGAAGTGCCATCATCAGGCTGGTCGGGCGGGGTGTCTGGGTTGTCGCTAACGGCTTCTGTCGCTCGGAATTACAGATATCCTGGTCTGGTCTTTCTCATGTGGCCAACCCGTTCAATCTCCCATGATATCAAACACTTAGCAACATTAGATCGATGGTTATTTGAACTGTACCGGCGTTGAATACACTCGCCAGTCACCAAAGTAACCATATCCCGGATAAAGCCTTCGATGGCATTTAAATACATTTGAATGGGTGGAGTTTTGAAGCACCATTGAAGCATAACACCGAATTGAAGCATCGAATTTCAGAGCCATGTAGGTATGGCATGGATTGATATTTCGTTTGCATGTTCTGGGAGAAAAACCACAAAACATCTGTTGATTGTGTCATTTCTGTTTTGTTTAGCTGTAGTTGTTTACTTGACTCGCCTTCTCTGCGAAATCATTTTAGTTACAGATTAGCACGTTCCCTCTTTATGACACCCCAGCTATCAGATGACCATTTTACCGCACCTGAGTTGCCAGGTGAACCCTCCCCCTCCACACCACCCACCCTGCCAGACGGCCACTCCCACCCCGCTCCGTCCGTCGGGCCGGCCCTGCCTGCCCTGCCAGGGGCTGGTGCCGCAGTGCGGCCGATCATGTCTGCCGGCCGGTGCCAGAACCTCTCGCGCCGCATACCGCCGCCGTCCGTACCCGGATAACCCCCTGTACCCCCTCCCCGTCCCTCCAGACCTCACCCCTCCCCCCTCCCCCCTCCTCAAACCTCACCCCTCCTCCGGACCCGGGAACCGTGCGACCCGGGCGGTCCTGGGCCGCGGTCATACCGTCCATAGTGCTGCCAGGCGGGGCGGTCAGCCGGCAGCCGGACCTGCCTGCTCCCAGCTCAGTTGCGTCAGAGCTGAACATCCCCGGGCATTCGCCGGGATATATTGGAGCCGGTAGGGCGCGGCGCTGCTGTTGCCATGGCCGGTAGAGTGATATACCGGGAGGTACCGCGGTGGGAAGTTTCGTAAATTGCCGATCAAACTGGTGTGGCGATGCGGATATTATCCAGAGGTAGCATTGATCTCTGAACCGTCAAGGTAGCGGCCGCGGCGTCAGCTCCCAAGGCAACTAAAATTTGTTGAAATTTGTCTGCATCAATGGTTCTCATGGAAGTTGTGGATTAAATGCTTCTTTTTAAAGCGATGCCGGCACCGCAACAGCGCGTCCCTAATACAGTCCCAGACCACCAATATCGGCGTCTGACATTCAACGTGGCATTTAGGATGGCCTCCGTTATCAACTGTGTTATCTCGCCATGAACGCTTCACTTATGTATAACACATTTAGCGCCGGCAGCCTGAGAATGCAACGCTGTATCCCCAGCTGTGGGGGGGGGGGGGGCGTTGCCGGGCGGATGTGAGATCCCGCTGCAGAATCTACTGAGTTATTTCATTGGCCGTGGGAACCTGCGGCCCGGGCTCCTGTCGCCGTATTTTTGCCCCTGGGAGGTCTTGTCCGTGGCTGGTCTGTGGCTGATGTGAGGCGATGTTATCTGTGATTTAGCGATGTTATCTGTGATAAATATGAAGCGATGTTATCTGTGATGAATATGACTACCGTTTTGTTGAAAGCCCCGGCCTGATCACACAGCCTCAGGTCTGGTCCGCTGTTCGCACTTGTACGACACATCCGATTGATGTTTCTCTACACACATCTGACTCCTTGTCTCCTTTCTCGACAGAACATAGCATGAACCAGCCGCTGGGTCTGGTACAGCGGCGGAGCGGCAGTTTTCCTGGCGGCGAGGTGGGCGGCAGCGGCGGCGGCGGGGGCGGCAGCAACGCGCCCGGCGGCGGCGGCGGCGGCGGAGGCGTGCTCTCCCCGAGGTCGGAGAGCGGCGGACTCGGGGTGAAGATGGTGGAGTACCTGCTGAGCAGCTCACCCACCGCGGCGCCGGGAGATAACAACCAGCTGGAGGCGCGCATGCGCGGAATGGCGCTAGTGGTGAGTGCTGGATAATTTAGGGGAGATAGGCTGGTGGAGGGTTTAGCGTTGGATAAGAAAGGAGATAACCCTGGGGAATAGAGAGGAGGTTATCTTTGCTACTCGGAAGGGTCTAGACGTGTAGTTCAAAGGTCACGTGAGGTTTTGGAAGGTACGAGGAGAAGCGGGTTTCAGTCGCCCGATGGTGGTGGTACCGGCTATGTGTGCTGTGCGTTGGTGCTTTTAAAATCCGTCAGAGCCTTCTGTACCAATTTTGATTATTGAGAATCTGCTTTTTCCGTGCGTGGAAACATCTGTAGCTGTCTTCCAACTGGTCCAATTACCCTGATGCGACCTCCCGGTCGTTCATCCTTCCGTTTCCGTCCCGTCTCTCCTGGCCGTGACCCTGCGACTGACCCCGGTGACCCACCAGCTGACCTCTGTGACCCGCCCCACAGTCTGCGCCCGAGGCGGAGGAGAAGGACAAGGCGCCGTCGCCGTTCGACGCTCAGCCGGAGGACGCCGCGCCCGTGGCGCCGCCCAACGGACTCGTCCAGAACGGACTCGACGACGACTCGAAGGCGTTCAACCGGACGCCGGGCAGCCGGCAGCCGAGCCCGGCCGAGGAGCCGCAGCAGGGCGGCGGCGAGGTGGCGCCGCCGCCGCAGCCGCCCGGCATGGCCCTCGATGCGGCCCACTTTGGTTCTGTGATGATGGCGGCGCCCAACGGCGGCATGGGGTTCGGCGTGCCGCCGGCGACGGCAGCCGCGCTGCAGCCGCACCTGGGCCACGCGCCGCCCCACCCGGCCGACTCGTTTGGAATGATGCACGGCGGAGTGGAGCCGCAGCCGCCGCCGCATCACCAGCCGCACCATCAGCCCCACCACCAGCCGCACCACCAGCCGCCGCACCATCAGCACCAGCAGCACCACCCGGCGCTGCATCACCAGCAGCACCATCCGCATCACCACCACCAACAGCAGCAGCAGCAGCAGCACCAGCAGCCGCAGGCGCCACCGCCCCCGCCTCAGCAGCAGCAGCAGCAGCAGCCGCCGCAGCAGCCCCAGCAACAACAGCCGCAGCAGCAGCAACAGCAGCAGCCGTTCGACCAGCAGGTGAGTGGGGAGACATCTGTCGGCTGGGTGGGAAAAGCTGTGGTTAGCCCCAGGCTCAGTAGACGGCGGTGGTATGCTGGGTCCGCGGCGGCCCGCCGTTTCGCTGAGCTGGTTATTGAGCTGCACTCTCCGCCGGTAGCGGGCCATCGAGATAGCTCTGTTTACTACCCGTGGCGTCATTTAAGTGGCGGGGGGCCACGCGAGCCACTAGTTTATGGCAGGATGGTGCGCCCAAACACTGAAATGGGCGGGTGAATTTTACGACCGGCTAACTTGCCTTGTATTGAAAGTTGGGTCATTTAACCAACCAGAACCAGAAGCATATGTCGAAGTCAATTTATGGACATCTCGCTGTAAAGCATAATCGGCGATTTGTTTTTGAGGCTTATTCTGACAGTATAAAAACACACTATCAAGTATTTTTTCCTCTAGTGTTGGTGTGTAGCGGTACCGGACACAGGCACTGCACGCGCAACTATTGTTATCGAGTGCTGCACACTTCATCTAAGTGGTTTCAACTGAGACACTTCAGTTGAGTGGATGACACCCACTCCACGTTTTACCATAGAAACTACCTTCGCGATCAGTCGCAATCTTCGTCACTAGTTTATTGGCCCGCTCTAATGTATTCCGACCGTCCGCTGTTATCTCGGGGAGTTCTCATTTCCCCGGCTTCGCGCGCACCATTCGTATCTATTTCTCTCCGAATCTGGCCACTCCACCGCCCGGGTCGCAGGCTGCTCTCCTCTGAATTTACGACGCGTTCGACCGGCCCTCGCGCGCGCTGCCCGACGGTAAATAGGCTGCAGCGCAGGCAAAAAAGGGGTGAAATATTCGCGAGTGATTTGCAAACAGCGTCTGGCCGGCCACCGGGCGGGCGGGCGCGTGACCGTGTTGCCAAGGAAGCTGGATATGGCGCCGGTGGGAGGCGAAACACGATAGGGAGAGGATGTGTAGCGTGCGTAGGGTGGAAACGGTTTCTGATAAAAATGTTTGCGTGTTGAGTGGTAGCTGGTGCCGGAAGGATTCAATTTTTTTTGCTGTGCCGTTAAATGTGTTGTTGGAATGCGGTTTGCGCCCAAAGATAAATGCCTGTTTCCTTTCCACCAAAGGCAAATGCTGGCTGACTTACAACTGCCGACTGGCTTTCCAACCCTGCCAGGGTAAAGGTGTTGGGTGTTATGACCTGAAGACATCAGTATTCGGGACTTTCGTGCCAGACCATTATGACTGGCCCGCTATCTCGCTATGATGACTCTGGCTGACCCGCCGTCTCTTTTATGATGTTTCTATGACTGGCGGTAGCCCAGTGACGGTGTCCCGCCCGCCCCGCTGTTGTCTCGCTCTGTAGCCTCGCTATGTCACCAGTCAACGAGTGATGATGAATTTTATTTGATAGTCCGGAGGCGGAGAAGAGTAACGACCATATCATGCCAAAATTACCAGGAGACAGAGCTGTTGATGGACAGGATGTGATGGCCCAGTCGCAATTGGTGCATATCAATGCTGAGGGTGTCCCCAATGGGCAGTGGGTATAGCCGCCAAGGGGTGATTGGCTGGCTGCTTAGAGTGCGCACATGATGCGGAGAGCGGTTGAAATAGGGCATGGAGTATTCAGCTCACCTTGCTGTTGGCTGCATCATGGATGAATCAAATTGAGTGGGGATTTTGCCTCTATCACACGCTTCTCAATAGTTTTGTTCCTCTATCGCTAATTACTTTGCATTTTTCCATGTCTATGTCCGAGTTTGCGTACCACTTTCCATGTTGTTCCACCCACTCAAGGCATCACTCTTATCACTTCTCTTCGCTCCGCTGAGTCTGTCTCGTCGTCTGCATTTTCTGTCGCCGTTGGCGGCGCGACTAGCAGCGCCCGGCGGTGCGCTGTCCTGGCTCAGCCGTGAGGGGCTGGTCGGCTGCCGACAAGGCCCGTCCATTAGTGTAGAACACGGCTGCGGCATGGCTCCCTCCCCTCCTGCTGGGACGAGGCAGTGGGGGAGCCGACCGGGCCACCTGGGATTGGGAACGCACTGTGGATCTCTGGGCAGGTGGTAGGCTACCTACTGATGATATCTCTGACTAATGTCTCCCGGGTGCGCCTGTGAGTTGGCACTCATGCATCGGCACATTCGGTTGTATTCGTTCCACCTCCCATCCCTGCGAATCCAACTCCGTACCCGTCATTTCTCTTTCTTATGCCCTTTCTGGACATCTATAACATGAGAAAGTTACAGCCGCCGCATACCCAATGTGGCGCAGCGCCATAAACCAGTAGTAATGATCGCCATTGTCATTATCACTGACGCCGTCGGGCTACCACTTCCTTGCCGTCCGTCTTCTTGCCGCGCCTTCGCCGCGTGGCTGTTCCCCGCCGGGCCCTGGCTCATCCATCGCCGCCAGCCGACTATATGCTGGGTCTGTCGGCGTGAGGTAAACCGTCACCCTGGAAGTGGACACGCCCTCACAGAAATATTGTTGCGATTATCGGAGGATAATTACAGCACAGGGGGATAATTGCACTGGATGGAGGCTGTGCTGAACTAAGAGAAAAGGCTGCGCTGGCGCGGATGCCGACCGTACTAGGCCAGAGAAAGGCTGATGTAACAAGAACAAAGGCTGTGCTAGATCAGACCAAGACGGGATTATTGTTACTGAATCGGACAAGGACCGCATGGGGTTGGACATGGACCGCACTAGTCAGGAACAATTGCACTCTTTGGACTAAATCCGCGCAGAAGAATTGCACCGGTTATCGCTCGCTGGTTCGGTAATGGATGACTCGCGCGCGGCAGCGGTGGGTTGCGTGTCACTCCCGCTGCCGAGTCCAGTTAAAGGGACCCTCCCACCTTCAAAAAAGTTAATGAATTGGCATAAAAGTGATGTAGCGTGAATCACAAAGAGCGAAAATGGACATCTACCAAATTTTACCGGAAAATATTCACCCGTTTTCGAGATATAAGACTTTTATTTTTGTTTACTTTTTGGGAACTCCGCTGTTTCTATGACGTCACATAAAGGTTTTCTTTACGTCGGCATTTGGAAGCAATAGTTTGGTATCAAAGTGCGACAAATATTGCGCGAATGATGCGTTTATCTTATCAAGGTCAATATATGATGACCAATAAAGGATTCCAGGACAATTCTTCTTATGGCATTTCTTCGTATCGCAATTCTTCGTCTGCAAATCTTCGTCAGGGCATTTATTCGTATCGCATTACTTTGTCTCGCATCAGGGTATATGAAAATCGGCTCGCATTTCTTCTTCAACGCAAATATATGCAAGAGTAAGCATTGAGGGACAAATAAATGCACCGACGAAGATTTGTAGACGAAGAAATGCGGACGAAAAATTGTGCTACGAAGAAATGTCATGCGAGGATTCGTTCGGGTACCATGACATTTATGTGATTTCAAAGTCAAGGTTCACAGCTGATCTGCTAAATCAAGCCAAGAATCCAAACTATCAAAAAACTATAAATATTTGTTTGTCTGTCACAGAGGTCTCAAGCAATATAAGGTTGACATATGTTGAATCAAAAATCTACTGCCACAGCTCACATCTCCTGCCTTAGTTTATCATTGTTGTTTTAACTTGCTTTCAAGAGAAACAGAAGCCAGTATCTGATATCACTTCAGATGATTGTTTCAAGATCTGAGTTCAAATGGAAATAAAAGCAAGATCAAAATGAAACAGGGATTATTGCTGTTAAAGTAGTTTGGCCATGATACAACAAGCACATAAATCATTAGCCAAATCAAAAACTGGTTGGTTTGTCAAGATGTTTGTTGTCTGTCGTCTGTCGAGCTGCTATGAACACTGAACGCTCTCACTCTTACTTTAAAGAGAGCAGTTTAAGTTGAATGGTAGTGAGCTGTAATTAGACAAAGCAGCTATTCAGTGCTCACATCAAGCCAGGCTAGGAAATGGCATCAACTGTGGTGGGAGGAAGCAGGTTCGGCAGCCCTATGTTGTAAACTTCTGTTGTGTCTTGTGTTTGATCAACTGATGTTTTCTGCAGTGATAGTAGCAGGTAACTGCATGCTTGTCAAATTATGTGAATAAACGAATTCATAACATTGCATTTTTCTCTCCATGCAAGGAACAAGTAAGATGTTGTAGAAAATGTATTAGAGGGCTGCATTGCTGATTTTGCACTTTATCAGAGCTTTAATTAGAATTGCTTTACTGAAAGCTACACACAGGCCACAGCACTGAAATTCACAATGTCATAGCTTTTGGCAGAAAAAAGACTTACCTAGGTAAAATTGGCTGAAAGTATGGCAGAGCAGGTCTTGATGCGTATGCCCATCCGTGTGCTTGCCGAAGCCGAACTGACTGCAACACATTAACTCTGACCCACCATGGTGGCTGGCATATCCTGAACTTTCACCACTCTAAACAAGACAACTTTCAGCCCTCAGCATTGTATTAAAATAAAACACTGTACATGACACTCAAAATTTGTTTCAGTGCCATCCACAGACAACATCAGTCGCCATTCACCAGGCCAGTAAAAACAGAATAGATAATAGCTTCAAACCCATGTAGTCAGAGTTACTAGGTCTGCACCTCAAAACAAAATCCAGGTGACATTCACCACGCCAGTAAAAAACAGGTACTTAGGTAACGTAACAGCTTCAAATCTGGTAACATGTTGGTCGGACTTTACACTACCATATTTACATGGAATAATATGATACCAAACAATAGTGCAACCATTCTGGACAACAAAAGTGTATGATAAAATTAATTTAGAATACTTTGGCAGCATGATTTACGAGCACAGGCAGATGTTACCTACCAGCCTTCTCAATGCTCGTAAAACCAACATTGTAGTTTTGATTTTACCTTACATGATAACACACTTGGCTGCAATGGCACATTTAATTTAATACTGTGAAAAGACCAGTTATAACCACTTCACAAGCACAATTGCACCTCATGCCGACATCCTTTTCCAAAGACAGTCAGCAGCGTCTTTCGTCAAAACTGGAAGATCAATCCCCTTTTAACTGTTAACATCAAAAATATTTCTTCATGGTGTGATCTCCATATGAAAGCCTTGCAGGAAAAGAATTAATGTCAATTATAACGACTTTGCGCCGTTCACGCATGTTAAAAAAGTATGGTTAAATCTTGATAGCACAAGTATTTTTCGCAGCATCGGAGGACTGTCTCTAAACGCGCGCGTGATTTCAGTTTTTTAAGTAAAACGTCGGTATAACAGAAATTAATCCCGGGAATAATATTGTTAATCAGACTTTTTCTTTCCATGGTGGAGCCCGAATGGTTTCACAAGAATGGTTTCAAGCTGCTCGCTGAAAAAAAGAATATTGGCCTGCATTGAGATTGAATGTTAAGTGCACCGAAGGCAACACAGAGCTAAATCAAATTCAGAGAGAGCTTTGAGACGCCTTCTTATTTTTTTTTTTAATCTGATAGGCCCACTGCTTTGTCCGATCACTCAAAGGTGGTGCTCGTAATGCAGAAAATGGATACGAATGGTACAGACAGCGAGAAAAAAAACTGCAGTTTGCTCTCCCAAGAGCTGGCGAACAGAGAAGCAGAAGGTGTTCCAACCAACACAAGGAAGACCCAGAATGGGCTGTAGCCACTTATCGTGATAGGAGCAGCGCAGGCCAAGTGTCTGATTGGTATACCCAGGCACACATGATACAGAGATGATGGAATAGATCAGAGCTTGTAAATACGCGTTTTCAGAATAAGGTTCTCACAGAAGGCGGCCCTGGGTGCTTAAGTTCTTTACAAGTGCTGCAAGAGGGCCTGCATATGAATATAAGAGACTGACCGAGACATTGCACAGTCCACTTATTCCACTATTGCATTTCCTAATTGGCGCTATTAATTTGATTAATTAGTACACACTTCGTTATTAACAAATGTTCCCCGAAAACAAAACCAAGCCCCGTTTCTTTTCCCAATCCGTCAATGTAGCCCTTTTAAATAGACGAGCTGAGCAACGAACGGCGCAAAGTCGTTATAATAAATGTAATCGGACCGCCTCCTCGGTACACCAGGCATTATTCGGTGTGCCTTGCCAAGAGTGTTTATATTTAATGCACTCGCAGGCTCGTGCATTAAATACAAAAATAACACTCATTTCATTCGTGTTATTTTTGAAAATATTAACCTTACTTCGTTCGGTTAATATTTTAGAAAAAATAATGCCCTCACTCCGTTCGGGCATTATTTAAAACACCCTTGGCTAGGCACACCGAATAATACCTGGTATACCGAGGAGGCGGTCCGATTAAATATATATTGTCAGCTCTTCAAATTTCTTTGGACTTTAACTTGCAGTACCATATCCAGTTTGCTTTGATATTTTGTTTTTTATTCCATGTTAAAGTTCAACACCAAGCTCCAGATATAGCAGGCAGCTTGATCATCTTCGGCCTTGGTATAATATATATGGCCTTGGGTATAATATCAGTCCAAGTTACAGTGGTGGGTATCTTCTAATATTCAAATTAAAATGAAAAGCAACAGGCTTTCTCAGCGCCCACGGTCATAGAATACTATCAGCGCCGACGACGGATTTCACGTTGATAAAGAAGGGAGCTCAAGGTCAGCAAAACTCGGGTTCAAGGAATGGCGGGCGTTGAAATGACTGCTGACGTCATCAAAAAACCGCTAATGGTTAAGAGATAGGGACTAAGCTGGTCCCACCCTGCAAGTAAAGGGAAGAAATTTCTTGAACACCATAAAGCTGCGGGGTTTGCGACCAGGATAAATGGTGGTTTCTGAGCCTGGCCGCAAACTTGGCTATCTCAACTCAAAACTAATGTTAAGGTGGGATGGTCCCTTTAAAGGTAGTGTGCCACCTTTAAAAGATTTCCCATTTTATTTTTCCTAGGATAAGAAGCTTCTGTTTTTACCTAATATCGCAAAAAAAATCAAAAATGGGCCTGGAATAGTGCTTTTTTCGCCTAAAAGTTTATCGGTTTTTAGATATGTATAACAACTGTAGTGGGCTCACCTGCAAACAGGCGTCGGGCAACAATCGCGAATGCGGCGCACTTGTGACAATAAGCAAAGGTCATTATAGTGTTACGACCATACGACGTACGGGAATGAGTTATCAGCTGTCTAATCGTAGACAACACAATGTCGAGCCTTAAACTGTAAGCCCGTATTGGTATTGTTTCTTTTATTTGGCTGTCGAACATTATTTATGGTTTGAAATATGATTTTATGTAAAATAATTGATATGAAAAAGCCGTCTTATAAGTTATGACCCCATTTCACCACACGCAAGTGGCAGAAATGACAATGATCAGCTGACGCATTTGTCTTGGCCGAAGTCAGAGCGCGCAGCCCGACGCATCACCACCGCACCACAAAGTATGAGCAGAAGCCGCGCCCAAAGCCAGGGCCCCGGTAACGTGAGGTAGCCGAGTCGGGGCAGCGTGCGCTGACCCAAGCCGGGGCCGCAGCTTTGGGCGCGGTCTACCGCATCCCCGCGGGCAGCCCCGGGCTATCACATGACACCGGGAGGACGCGCGGCTCCGGCTTGGGTCAGCGCACGCTGCCCTGACTCGGCTACCTCACGTTACCGGGGCCCTGGCTTTGGGCGTGGTCTACCGCACCACCTAACAGGCGTGTTCGAAACCGCAGGAGCTGATGATGAACGGGTTTATCGAAACTTGATTGGATGAGCATATCGGTAATAGCGATTTCAGTGTGTACATTTATTGTTCATAGTGGTGTGAAATGTGGTTGGGGTACGACCGACAACCCGTCGGGGCGAATTTCGCACTGGGGTACTCAAAATTTGAAGAATTTAAGACGTTTCCATGAGTTTTGAAGGTATGGATAAGTTCTAAAAATCCGGTTCTCCTTATCTGGGCCATTAACTCCATACGGTCCAAGAAAGCTGGCACACTACCTTTAAACCTCTGCCGCCGCACCGAGCGCCGCCCGCTGCAGTCTCGTGGTCGCCTCCGGCGCCGGGCAGGGTAACCAACCTTACGCAAAGAGAGAAGGGTTGCCCTTCTGCCTGCCCTTCGCGTCCACCCGGCCGGCGACCCCTGCGCAGCGGCGCACTCACGTGCAGGATGAAGTGAAGGGCGCAGAGGTCAGTCTGGGTCGTGAGAGGCGCTCTGCACTCTGCAGGTGTTTGTGCTGGGAGCGGGTCACACCGGGTGAAGCAGCGAAGTGTAGCCGTGTACGAGCGATGATGCTGGGGCCGCCAGAGGGAGGTTAGCGTGGTGTGTTTGGAATAAAGAGACGGGAAAGAGCGGAAGCGGATGAAGCGGATTTGGTCGAGCGCGGCCTCGGTTATAAAGATGAATGGTGGCGGTCGGGTTGTTCAAATACGGCTCGGATGCAGGGCTTCCCGTGTTTGGCATAACAGCATAAGTGATGAGAAACAGGCTTCGCTCGAACAAGCAGCGATGTGGTATAGAGATGTCAATCGGATACCAACTTTTTGGTATACCGATACCAAACCGATACCAACTTGGTATTTGGTATTTTAATCGTAATGTGTTGGTATTTTGTTGGTATCATAAACCCTCACTAATGTATAAGAGGCTAAGAAATCGGTAAAAAGCTGGTATTTCCCTGGTGTTCCCAAGTTGGTTTGGTTTCGGTATTTCCCCACAGTTTTGGTTGGTATTTGGTTTGGTATCGGTATTCCGATTTTCCGTAATTGACATCACTAATGTGGTAACACATTGAAAGATAAGGGGCATTGGTGCAGGAGCGCGGATACGCGTGTCATAGTATAGGGAACGGCGAACCGGCCCGCCATAGACGGATAAGACAGCTGATAGTTGTACCATAAACGTGATAGACGTCATACAAGTGCCATATACCTACGGGCTACCAGACCTGTGACGACAAAGCTCTAGGGACAAAAACCATCCCTCAGCGTAGATAGGATCGGGACAATGTTGGGGTCCGTGCGATATCAGCACGCGGCGGGATACACTTTCGCCGGAGGTAGATACTGAACCGTCGAAAGTGTGAAGCCTTCGGCTGGTGGCGCCCTGTATGGGGAGTAGAATCGTTTATGTTGTTCTGTTGCTGTTGCAGATGTCTCAAAATTGGTCCGTAGCTCTGCCTGCATGCTAGTGGATTCCTCGGAGAAGTCACAAGCGACATAGTTCAGAAAGACGGTGGAAATGGGTAGGGCATCCGATTCCCCTCTCAGGATCCTTTGACGGTAAAATCATGCAATATTGAGAAAGACACGCGAGACATGCTCTGATATGCAAACGCACGATACTGCGTCGGCGATACACTGCTTTCGAGGAGGCACCTGTAAGGGGCGCGTTGAAAGCAGGGGCATAATGAGCCTGCTGTTTCCCGCCCCTAAGTCCGCCGGTTGCTGGTTTTTAACTTGATGTTGCAACATCTCAGAACTAGCATCATTTTCCGCGTCATTGTGCGCAGTTTCTTTTATGCTTGCTTCATACCCTACGCTCATTAACCCGGCACCGCCTGGGCTATTTCCGTACCCACATCAGCCTGGGGGGGGGGGGTCGGATCCGACCCCCCCCCCCCTGTTATCTCGAGAACCAATGGTCGTATCGAGCCCCGCGAGGCGGCGTTCGAAAGGTCTCTACGAGACCTTCCCAAAGCACTCTTAAGATTTTAAGATTGAGGTCAACTTTCGGGTCAAGGTCAGGTCAAAGGTCAAATTCAGGGGTTTTGCATGATTAGGCTTACGGACAGCGGAATCGATAGCTGCTGCTCGAAACTCACCACAAATGACCTCAAAGACATAGTGAAGGTACCATGTGCGTATAGGGGTCATACTAAGTACGGGTCAAGGTCAGGTCAGGTCACGAAAGGTCACGGTTTTCACTTTCTGCTACATGGGCGTGCGACACATGTTTTATGGCTTATTTTTCACGCCAAATCCGATGGTAATGGTTATATGTGACCCCAAGTCACTGTGCTGGTGATAAGTGTGCATTGAAAGCATAAAAATCGTTTATACCATACATAACTAAACGAGGGCTAAGAAAAAAAGTCAATTTTTCAACTTTTTATTTTTGACATAAAAATGCACTTTTCTAGACGAGCTTTGTCCCAGGAATCTAGTGGTGCCATTTGTTTTCACATGCGATGTTCAGAAGTGCCTCTAATTCGCGAAAATGCTTATGACGTCACCATGCCCTATGCATGTTGGAGCTATTTTTTACAATTTGGGGGTCAAAAATCAAGATAGAAAGTTGAAATTTGGGACATCTAATGTTCTAATAGAGCTCTATAACATATATTCCGGTTTTTTTGGAAATTCTCAAAATTTTGGATTTTATTAGCTGTTTTCCAAAAAATATAGTTTTTTGAATTTTTAGGGGTGAAAAACGCATTTTATGGAAAATCCGAGATAGCCATTTTAAAGAGCTCGTTGAGCTGCGTCTTTTCATGTCCTTAATTTGCGATTTGCGTAAAACCTCGATTTTTGGCGATTTTTTAAACATTTACCATTTTTTGACTGAAAACGCCATGTAGTTACATCACTAAAATCGATATATCTCAGAAATTTTTGAAAAATTTTTCTTAAAAATTGCACAGGAGACGTCAAATTGATGGGGGAGAAGGTATGCGAAGTTTCAAGTTGATAGCGCAGGCGGTTCATGAGTTATTCAAGAAAAACGGAGGGGGGTCGGATCCGACCCCCCCCCCAGGCGGTCGCGGGTTAAATAGCGGCGTAAAGGGCTCCGTTGTGCGTATGAGCCCTCCACACCTCTGACGCGCCGTGTACCGCTAGTTCCGCAGCGGGCGGCAGGGACAAGGGCCGGCCGGCACACCCCACGTGCCGCAGTCCAACGGACGGTGTGCAGCGATGCAGTTTACGAGTACACAGCCTCCTATTGAGAGACGGGCACCGCTCCCTATTGTGATTGAGAGCCTCATCCGCCCCGGACGGCGACCCCCGATTGCTCAAGAGCAAATTCCTGCGAGCGCGCTGTGCTGCTCATTTGGACGAACCGGTGCGCGGCCGAAATGTCGAATCATCCCGGGGCTGTTCCAGCCTGCGCCGTGGCGCTGCTTCCCTGCGGCTGACTCCTAGAAGGAGCTCAACAACACACGTATGTGGGTGGTTTTTTATGTCCGCACTGCGGCCTTGTGCGGCCCGCGAGCGTGCCGATTTCTCCCCTCCATACTGCCTCGCGTGAGCGTCTTCTGCGCACCCTCCGCATTGCAGTGGCAATCGGGCGGCTTTTTACGCGCCGCGTGATCCAACCACTGTCATTAGGAGACCTTTCGTCGTGCCTTCCGTACGTGCGACCTTCCGAACACCGCTCACACGCGACATCTGCGAGTGCGACGCATCTCCTGTTTCTATGAAATAGAACAAGCCGAATGACAGGATGAATCCGCTTGCCCGTCTTCCTAATATTCCCGAACAGCTCCCAGCTGAGACCAATATTTCGGCAGAGTGGGTGAAATTCCGCCCAATCATCGTCATCCTTCGTCGTCTGCGGCGGTCGGAGCTGCTCCCCAGTCGCACGCGCCGCACATTTCGCTGCCGGAATGGGCTCGGGCCGACGAGCAGAGGCGCGGGACCGACCGCCGCGGCGGCCGCCGCTGTCGTTTCGGCTGATGGCTATTCACGAACAGAATGCGTGAGAGGCTGCTTAGCCACCGACTCGGGTGGTCGAGGGGTGTTGGTGTCTGGGTGGCACGCCGAGCCGCGGAAAGTAGTAGTGGCTGAGTGGTTTCAGTTATTGGCCTGGTAGTGGTGAGATGGTGTAGGGTAGTGTGGTTGTGTAGGTGTTTGTGTCGCTCAGTAGTAGTGAGTAGGGCGGTTATGTGTAATGGATGATCTGAAAATGCGGTGAGTTGTAAGGCGCCGGGTCGGGTCGAAATGGAAGGCCCTGGTTGTGGCCGTCATTTCAGTCGGTGACACACCAGGGAAATAAGCTAAAATTAGAGCGCTCTATTTATTGCTTCCGCTACTTCACCGTCTCCCATAGGGTCCTGTGTTGAGCTGGTGTCGAAGCTCTAAAAATGACGCCGATTTTTGCACCCTTCTCACGAAAACCGCTCGGACCGCCTGGAAACTAATTGTTCCGCTCTAAAAATTTCATGATCGACGGGAAAATGAACGAGGAAAAGATTGGTCCTGAAATAATTTTGAACTCCCTGTAGAACTTATCGAAATATGGCTGCAAACTAGGAGCATGTCAAAATCGACAAAACAATACAAATAAACTTACCGGGATTTTTTTATTTTCCATGCAACTGTGTATAAAATCAGTCTCTTTTTCGGAAAGATCATCTTCTGTTTAATAAATAATTCCACAATTGCAATCGAGAAAAAAAAACATTTCTGCTGTGACAGCAGTTTTGGCATTGTGCCAGTTGTGTGGCGTGCGCGGTGCTGCGTGGTCGTTGGGACGGAGTTGTGAGTATTTTCGGTGTTTTAAATGGTTGATGGCCATTTGAACGAGCTTTATATTATTTCCTACCAAATTTTGCATCAAATTATTGCTTTGAAAGACCATTGAAACCCCTTATCTCTTCTTGAAACACGATCATATTCATCGTCGACGAAAATGGCGCGGAACTCCATGTGCGTTTCGATCGAAATAAATCGTAAATTAAATAATATTCGATGATAAGTATCATATTCTAGTGACACATTTTCATAACATAAGGCATAAACTTTGCAAGTAAGTCAACATTGGATAATTGGATGCTTATTTTGCTCACATATCCTGGTAGTAGTCAAATGGCTCAATTGTTAGATAAATGTAAATATATGTTTTGGCTTGATGTTTGCTGTGAAACCACCCAGCCACTTGCTGGTTGAGTGGTTTTTTGATAATTACCTGATAAGCATTTCTCCTTTTCCTTAAAAGAAACTAAAATTCTTTTCAAAGTAACCCATTTTTAGGAAAGGCGGGTTGCTCATTGACATTTCATGTTCTTGTTTTGTTATTGCTGGCAGTATTTTGATACAATAATGCAATATGAATTTTTTGCAATAATAAAACCTAAGACAAACTTAGCCAATGCGTCAATCAAACACCCAACAAAGATTGTCCTTGTGATGTGAAGTAGAATATTCTATGAGTGTTTTATAGAATATGCCAAATTTTAAATTAATTTATTATTTGATACTGATAGCCGAGCATGTGAATTATGCCTCAATATAATTTCATTTTCTGGTTTTGAAATAGCCGGCAGTATTTTACTTCAACAAATGTAATATACATGGAATACATGTTGTTAGGTTATGTTAAAAGTTTAATAACAGGCAACAGAAGGGGCTGTTTCAGCAGATAATGTTTGTACCTTATGCATTACCTTTCTTTTCTGCAGGACCATGCTTCCGCTGGGTGGTCGACATTTGCCTCCTGAAGAAGTTGAGCAACATGAAGACCACCAGATGAGGTGTCTGCAGTTCATGTGGAACTCTGCAGACTACAAGTGTTATGCCAACCACAACCAAAGTGATCATGGAGGCATGAACCTCATGACAACACTTCAGATTTGCAGTTGTACCAAAGTGTGATTCAAACCACCTGTGGCATCTCACTCAATGCGTGAACAGTGTGATCATTGTGCAGTGTTCAGCTGCAACTAAGACATTTATTAGTGACTTGTTTTGCAATTAGCCAGTAGTCACCAAAAGTATTTTTGGGCTGGCTGCTGTAATTTGTTGTGCACTGCGCAATAGTGGTAGTGTTTTATCACTTGTCAAGTTGTCAGTTGTGCATGTTGCATGTTTCTTTCCCCTCGGCCCTCATTATCAGTTAAGTGGTGAATTGGCATCACTCAGTCTCCCCAGATCTCCATTGACTGTCTGTCAACCACCTAACTTGAGATGGTATTTGCTAATAGTGTCAGAAAAGAAGTGCTTGTAGACATTTTTAGGAATATGAGCTCCGTTTCATGCGTGTTCCAGTGGTCATTTTGTCACATGTCCCATAGTGTAATAAATGGAAACTGTTGTTCCCTTTTGAAGGTACTCGCGGATGCAGAAAGCGTTGGGCCTAATTATTAAACGCACCCTCCTATCAGCGACGCACGAAATCGACAAATATCATCCTTTTTAGAACAGGAGGAAACGAAAACTTGTGAACATAGCTGTACCTACAACAGTGCATAAGGAATTGAAATTCTGGGAGTTTTTGAAATTCGGAGAAACTCAAGTTGTCGACAGGTATGCCCCTTCTACGTCAAAGATCGCCTAAAAAACAAACTCTACAAAAGAAGGCAGTATTCGTATGTTCGTTGCAAATGCAGCCGCCTAGCAACATGCATTGCGGTCCGATGGCGAATTACACTCGTGCTCAAAAACTATGCCGGCAACTGCCAATGCACTTACTAAGGTGAGGAGAGGAAGGGTTATGTCAAATGTCAACATCATAGAAATGGCTTCATCTATTGAGCTGTGCCTATCGTACATAATTCAACTAATCTATGCATTTCGTTTCTTGCAATCTACTCATGCTTTCACTCCAGCTTCAGAGTAATCATCCCATATTGTACGTCTTAAGATATTGATTTCTATGGCGGTTTGCAATTGCTAGCCACGTCTTATCTCAGTTTGGTGGCCCCGCATCGGTCCACTCGGCCGCTCTAAAATTGACTTACGGAGGAGGATGGTGGCTTTTATTTTAGCTTCTCCGCTGACTGCGGGGAGCGCCGTCGCCGAGGTAGGAGCAATAATTAGCTTATGTTTGGGACTTGTTTCTACGCTTAATTAACATTTTAATGTTATTTTAATTTATTCATGTTAATCTTTGACGCATTCTCTTTCTATTGGTACCATCCACCGGTCTGAGAAGTACTGCCTTGCTGCGTAAGGGCCGATAAAAGATCACGCTTTTAGGGGTATCTCTTCAACATGGGGCAGGAGCAATTAATAGAGCGCTCTAATTTTAGCTTATTTCCCTGGTATGTCACCAACTGATTTGGCGTGATTTAGCACCGCGCCCGACAGGCCGTGGCAGTGCTGGAGATTGAGGGAGGTCGCCGTTGAATTCTAAATTCACCTCAGTGAGGCTGGAGGGACCTAGGTCACCCCACCCTACTCATTCGTGTCGTGCCGTGCCGCGTCGGTCTTCCGCTCGCCCCCGAACAGTTGCTGCGGTCGGGCACAGGTGCCACCCGTCACCCTCTCCCCCTCTGTCGTGCGTCACACATCTCCACGGAGCGTGTCAGTCTGTCCGGCTGCCCCGCGCCCGGGGCGGCACCGCCTGCCACCGGGCCTGTTACACAGACCTGACAGCGACCGGCCGTGTTGCCCACTTAGCGAGATGGAGGCGGGGCCGGCTGGCCAGGGAGGAGGGGGGGGGGGGTCGGGCCTGCAGGTCATGAGGACGTGCTAGTTGCTACCCTCGTTCCTCGGCGCCAGCAGGGTCTCGTCTCACAGCCCTGGTGCTGCGCTGTCTCCAAGGCGCACGGCTTCTCACCACGCCTCCGTTTCTCAGTGGAAGGACGTGACTTTGTTCTGGCTATTTTAGATCGGCTTTGGTGCCATCCTGGAATGATGTCAGCATTTAGTATCCTAAATAGACCATTTCTCCAACTGCGTCGTCAGATTGTCGATTTGCGGAAATCTTATGAAGACTTATGCGGGCATAAATATTCCAAAATGAATCGGAGATATCACGACTAATAAATTGCGATTGAGGGGTAGAATTTCTTTCATACCTTAGACTGAAAACCACCAAAGCTCGGAACAGATCTGTCTTAATGCTTCTTTACTACCTCAAAACATCGGCACCTCAATATTAGCTGAACGCTGAACATAAGGAAGTTTTACGGTGCACCGTGGTGTGGCCGCCGCCGCCCCCCCCCCCCCTCGCCCCTGAGACTCCCTCGCCACCTGACGAATCGCCACTGGCCTCCTCCCACTGCGGGTAGCAGACCGGACTCGGCTCTCTGCATAATAGATCGGCTCGCGCCGCGGCCGGCCGCCGCGCGGTCACTGTGTTTGGTTTCCATTCCCGCGCTGTCTCCCCGCCCGCTCTGTTATTAGGATACAGCGCGTTGTTGTGGACCTGTGTGCGCTGGAACGCTAATATAGCCCGGGACCCACCGCCGCCGGTGCCGGAGAGCGGTGCTGTTGCCGGTCGAATCATTAGCACTCGGCGGGCTCGATTGCTCTATTTGTGGTGCTCATCACACTGAAATGAGCCCAGCTCGGCCGAGCGGCAGTCATTTGGTGCTGTGTGTTTTGTCATTGATTTACTTTCGATTTGGTGCGGTCGATTCGGGCCGACCACAGCAGGTGTTCAGCTGGCCGGCTCTGGCCGGTTTTTCCGCCGCTGCCGTCGACTGTGGCGTCTGTCGGAGGCCTCTGGCGACCCGTCGCCGCCGGTGTTGTCGCCACTGCGTCTCTGTCGCGCCCGCCGACCGGAGGGGTGTCTCCGCTGTCGCCTCGTGTCGCACCGATGCACGGGTTGGACGCTTTTTGTGGCGGTGCCACGTGCCAGATGGCTGGCGCCGCCCCGATCTGGACCCTAATTAGAGGCGCAGTGGCGCCGCTGCTGACAACGCCGCTGTGTGACCGTGCCCACCATCGGAAGACGATGAGAGATGCGGGAGATTCGGAGACGCCTGGAGGCGCTGCCAGCCGCTCGCGAACCGCTTGCCGCCTCCGCTACACAGAGACACTGGACGTTGTTAAGTCGGCTTTGGCATTAGAGTAGGCGTTGTGCTTTATTCTGTCGGGTAGAAGGTCGTACCAGCCAGCGGTGTCGAGCACACTTTTGGCCGCTGTCCCATCGGGGACTCTGTGGTGCAATGCGGGGCCCTGGGAACACACTGAATAACCATGCCGTTTAGGGATGCATCTGATGTTGCTCATCTGCCGACGGCGCTGGGCAGGGCGTCGGTAAGGTGATGGGGGGGGGCACCCCCCCCCATCTGATGTCCTCCGAGTGACAGCCGACGGCCGGTCACTCTCACTCGCTCTCCACTCTGTCTCTCTCGGTCACCGGGCGGGTGCTCCGTTTAGACAAGGACATCGGCAGGCGACGCTCTCGGCATGCGGGCTCCTGCGCTGTGCTGGATATAGACTCGTACTCGTACAGTTGTACTGTGGTGGAGAGGATGTAGGCGGGTCTGAAGGCTGTTTTGCAGCGAGGTGTTGGTAGCTACTAGCTTCAGGCCTTGGACGCGCCTTTTACGAAGAGTGGCAAGAGAAGGTCATTTAGTACGGTGCATGGAGATGAGAGTAAAAGGATGGACGGGCTGTTGTAAAGATGCCGGTCGCAGGAGGCGGCTAGTTTGTGATACGCTGGTGTTTTCGTGTCGTGCTTTGTAGTCCTTATTGTCTGTAGTCAGTTCCACAGATCGTATGACTACGCCAGAACGTGGGCGCTTTTACTAACCGTGACATATTGCCTCGGTGGGTTTCGTGCGGAACACAGCGGGGCTCGGCGTGGCACCATCTCACACCTCCGTCGGACTGCGGTGCCATTTTCCGGCCGGCTGCCGAGCTGTTCCACAAATGACGGTCATTATCCAATTGGACGCGTGCTGCTGAGGTGAAAATGAGAGGGAAATGGCGGCCGTGAATTGATGGGAGCCGGGATGACTGGGTGCCCGCCGCGGTTACTCGTTTAGCCGTTTGAGGTTCCGGTTTGTGGCCGGGCCAATCCTACATTGACCACTCTGAGGTCAGCATGCGGTAATTGTTCCCCCTTCACATTGGCACGCATATTGCATACCGCCATCGGCCCAAATCGACGCACCTGTTTATTTGGTCGTTAGCTAATAACTGCTCCGAAAGCGCATTGTGATTCAATATTGCCAGCCTGCGCTCCATTCCGACGGGTTATTGTTTTCCATCCGGCGTGCACGATTTTCTACTCTGTATTCAGTGTGCACTAAATCACCGGAGCACGCGGCTTCTGATCACAGCAGCGCGTGCTGCGCACCTGTGCACCGGCACGTGCCCCCCCCCCCTCCGTGCGGTGCCGCTCGCCAACTTTAGACCCGTCCAACGGCGGCGCGCTGTGACGCTCAATTGGGAGCCGCGCGGCGGCTGCATTGTGCCCCTGCCGGCAGTGCAGTGGCGGCCGGGGCGAGAGTGGTGTCGGCAGTGGTGACTGGTGACGTTAGTGGTGTAGTGTGCGTGGCACCAGCGGAGGTGTGACCGTTGGAGCTGGTTGCGGTCCAGAGACGGTTTATTAGTCGGTGTCATCTGACCTGACCTGACCTGACCCGGCGGGGGCAGAGACGGAGTCGGACCCCGCTCCGATATGGGGGTGGTGACCGTAGAACACAACCTGAAGCTGCGCGAGCGGCGCTTCGCCACACCCCACCAGACGCTGCTGTATGAGCCCATCAGCACGGAGGGCAAACAGAGGAAGGTAGGAGCCGCCGCGGGCTGATGGATCCTTCACTCCTCACTGTGTTGTATAGTGGAGAGACGGACAGAGCAGTGAATGGGACGCTGATCACCCGCGCAATACGCGCACCTAGAAACTGAAAAAGCATGATCACCATAGAGAGATAATTTGAAGTAAGAAGGTAAATTGAGGGCAGGTCACTCTTTTGATGAACCATTCAGTAATTCAGTACGCTGGAGAGCCGTAGCCGAAGGACTGATGTGACTAGCTTAGTTTCCCTTCTTTTAACATTGGTCGCCGATGACCTCTGCATTCTATATGTATTGATGATGCCCTTTTACCCAAATTATCACCCTTGAATTTACACATTTTTCATGTTTAAAAAAGTGCCGTGGACAGCAACGATGGCTGCGGCGGGAACTGGAAGCTATAGGTACTGTCGCTGGCTTGTCATTACAAGCATTTCCAATAAGTAAAAGAATAGCGCCAGTTGAAAGGATATTTTCTAACAAAGATAAAAACTCACCTTTTTGCCGATTGAACTCCCCTGTTCCTCTTCATGTCCGGCCCTCCGATATTGCGGGGAGACCATTAGGTCCGTCGGCCGACCACTCGCTGACACTGATTGCCAATAAGTTGCAGCTCCGAATGGGCCCCGGCTGATTGCTCAGTTTCATCCAGCGTCAGTTACTTAGCTGATAATGGCTGTGGCGATTGCGAGGCGAGACAGTTTGTAATTTGTTAATGTTGCGGATCGGATCGTGAAATTCCAGATGTGACAATGCAATTTTACTAATAGCGTCGTTTTAATGTGGCTACGTCCTGTGTTTTCGCGTTTGACTTTGTTCTACGCTGTCACCAGTGCACTGAATCATGCTTTATGACTCCTGAGATATCTTTTGTGCCGTGCGCTATCAAACTGCAGATTAAGAAAATCCTGACGGTATGCAACTGCACTTTATTTGATAACCAGTCGCTTTCTTGTGCTATTTCTAGCGGGCCGAGTCGTCCCATTATCAGGCCATTACGGGGTGACTCCGGGTTTTCAACTGCTGTCGCGGACTGCGTGGGTCGCGTGTGGTATCCCATTACGAGATCCGCCGTCAGTTCGGTCAGACCCATCACATTTGTCGGCTTCTGCCGTCACTGGTATCATTGTAGCGCCACGGAGACCTGGAAATCGATCGGGACCGTGTGTTTGGAACGATTACAGACCGCCAGGGCGCTAATTTGCGTCGTGTTACGGTGCGATCAGCCGTCTTAGTGCTGTTTCGCGCGGCGGATTGCGAGTTCCAGGGAGAGGCGGCAGCGGTCGGTCGGAGGGGGTTAGACGGCTTTAGAAGTGTCACTGGGGTGTGTACGATGGATGGATCAAGTGGACGGTGCAAGGGTGGAAAATCCAGCGGGCTGCCTGCCAGGAGAGGTGAAAGGCAGACCGCGCTGCGTCCTTAAAACTTTCCGTTGTGGTCGTGGGTCATATCTGTGGAATGTAGGCAATGTCTCACCGAGCGTCTAGGCGCTGGTTTAGACGTCTCTCTGCTGGTATTACTCGACATTTTTCTTAGAGGCATCTGCCCGACTTCTCGGCGTCCCATCTAATAAGCAGTGTGCTGGTGCATATGATTTGAGCAGCTATTTGCATACGATTGTATCGCGTCGCGTCCGTGCATATGCCTGGACACATGCTATGCATCTGTCGTGTCCTGGAATGGTAACCGTCTCCGGGTTGCGACACGGCGAATGCGTTCGACATGGCGCAGGGACGGTCGGCCTGTGGGGCCCGAGGGTGTGTTCGTCACTGAACAATGTGGGCCGGAACAGGTGTGGCTTATCTGCACCGCGCTGCCGGGGCTGGGGTGAATGTCGGACTGAGCTGCTGGGGTGAATGCCGGGCTGCCATGCTGAGGGACACGTCTCTGCTGGTTGGTCTTGTCTGTCTGCCTGTCTGTCCGCCTGCCCGTTCTTATGTTCGTCTGCTTGTCGGTGTGCGTCTCCGTTGTGAAGTAAAGGTCAAGACTAGCGGACTGTAGTCCTGCGTATATCCGGCGAGATGCGATCACCAGGTGATAAGCGACCACGAAATGACTCGCTGACCCCGCGGAGCATCATCGCCCCATCCAATTCCGGACTGATACCATCACATCGCACCACATCACTGCATCACGTAGACCCTACACATCAGCGCAGTGCACCGTCATCACAGAGCCCTATCTGTTCCATCAGCGCCCTGCTGAATGTCGTGCTACGGCCAGGAGATTCGGCACAGCTGTGTCACTGTGTCGTGTTCTCTGGATGACACGCAGCTGCGTCCGTGTGTCGTGTCGGTGTCAGGCTCCCGTGTGGTGTCAGTGTCTGTGTCTGTGTCGATTGGTGACTGTGGGATATACCCCCCTGCTCCCCATCATCCCTAGATGGTATTGTTCTGTCCATTTCCGATTCCTCTATACAACAACTGTCCCACCGTTTTGTCCAGCGCTCAAAGTCAAGTGTCATGCCACTGACTGTGTTTTTGTGTTGTTTCAGCGTTTTATGAACAATGGCGGCCTGCAGCTGTTAACCCAGCAGCAGTACCTGGCGGCACAGCAGCAGGGACAGCTCCCAGCAGGTGAGAGGACCGGAGGAGACGGGGAGAGGGTGGGAGGACCGTTCAGCACACACACAGTGCGGGTTAAGTGCGCTGAGAGCAGTATTGATACCCTTTGGCGGATGGGCGCCGAAAGGAAACGATTGCTTATATGTATCCAATTGAAAAAAGATGTAAAATTCCAAGTCGTTTCAACAGAATAGAGCATGTCTGGTCGATTCTGGCAGTAAGGAGTAGCTCAGTCAACACTGAGCAATAAGAATGATGTTGTAGCTGCGATAACTCGGATGCTGATATTTACACAGCAGCCAGTCGTCACTCGCCCGTATCACTGAACACAGCGACGACCAAACATTGTTTTTTACTACGACGGCCGCATTGAGCAGTCTGAAAACTTTCCTCCAAACGGCGGTTCACATTGGATCTAAAGTGCCTCCGCCAGGGTGCTCCAATAGGCCAAGTTTCCGGCGGTTTTCGCCATAAACTCAAAGTTGCCTTCAAGACCAATCAGACGGCGCGGGGCGAGCGGAGGCTGCCGACCGGCCGCCGGGGGAGCTGATAGAGTGCTCCTGAGAGGCGTGACCTGCAGCCGGCCGGTCCGATTGTGGGAGGGGGGCCGCTCGGAGGTACTGCGCCGGCCGGCCCGGCGGCTCCAGCAGCTCGGCCCGGTGGATCCAGCAGCTCGGCCGGCCAGGAATAGAGCTGCAGCTCTCTGCAATCCGCGCCTGGGCTGGGCTGGTCAATGAAGGACAGAGATGTAGGATGATAGTGGGGATGGGGATAGGAATTTGGATGGATCTTGATGAAGAAGGGATGCTGTTGAGGACGGTCTTGATCGATTGAGGGGGGGTCTAATGTCCTTAACACAGAGAAGAGATGAGGGAGCTACGTCTCGTTTTGTTTTTGGTACTATGGTGCAGGTCATGCGTTTCAATGCAATGCATATTGCACATTGCTGTCTCATATCGTACAGCAAGCCGGCAGCTGCAGCAGAGCGCTCTTTGATCCCTCTGATTGAAGCGAATTCAATATGGAACGGCTGCTGTTGCGAGGCGGCGGATTCGTCGGCTGGGGGCTGACACGCCGGCCGGACCCGCCTGGTGCATTGGTGATCAGGGCGGTCGTGCTGGACTCATCTCCTGGGTGGAGATCGCGGCCGGTCGGTCGTGTCACGTGCGTCTCCATCGGCCCGGCGCCACACCGGCCAGAGATGGGGCTGCCAAGGACGGGCGGCTGCGGGCGCCCTGCATCGCTCGCCCTGCATCGCTTGCTCCACTCTACGGCGGTGTCCGGTTTGAGTGACTCAGGAATCAGGATCAGTGGTTGAAGACGCCGTCTGTTGTGGTTTCTATAGAGCCGGTAATGGTTCGTATGGCGCCCCTTCGTATGGCCCCTGGACTGGACGCTGAGACCGGAGTCACATTCTGAGTGTCGTATATGAGCTGGGTGTCTCTCCCGAACGGTGCACTGGTGTGTGTTGGATATCGGAACTGGATGGGGTGGGGTACAAAGGTCGGTGTTGATAGCGGAGAGAGGACCAGGCGACACTGGGTGGCGCTCCACTGGGGCTCAAAGGTTGGCTGTTCCACAGCTTTTGGAAATGCAAATAGTGCCAGAACCCCACAGGTAGATCCAACTTCAGTCAAAGTTCTGACAAGTTAAGCTGGACTGTGTCCCCTGCAGGTATGGGATAAGTGGGGAAATGGTGACTGGTTTCTGTCAAAAACACCTCGACAGTTCTTCAGGTGCGGACGCTTATAAGGCATATAAAGAGGCGATAACCTGTCACCATCTTTGGCTTCCACCGTGGCCTCCGATGCACATTGCTCGATGACGCATCCTACAGTCATTTCTGGACGCAGCCCCGTCCGGTCGGCCGGCGGGGCCGCGCACCGTCCCGCTGCGGCCCACACTGAGCTCAGCAGGGTCACCTTGACTGCTCGCAGCGGCGACCGGCCACCGGCTTATGACTATGGAGCGACAGCAGCAGGGGGAGGGGGGGCTCACCGGGCCTCCCCGGAGCCGGAGAGCGGACTCTGATCTGACCGACTGTCCGAGCCTGGCGGCAGCGTTCTCCCCTTTCCTTGAATTGACCACAGCAGCTTGGAGCTGATGCTGGGGCTCGAGTTACGCTAAGGTAACGCTAGGAGCGTGCCTCGTTGTGAGCGTTTGGTGTGCCTCGTTTTCGAAGGAGAGGGAAGCTTGCTAATCTGCGCTCCTTTGAGACTGAGAAGCTGTTAGGAGTTTTAGAATGATCCTCAAAAGTCGGGGCTTAACTGGCCTGTAAAGACCTGAGATCCCTGCTGAAGTCCTGGTTCTCCGCCTCAGAGAGTGTTAGATGCGCGTGTCCCATTTTCCATCAGCCGCTCGCACTATGTACACCGTTCCAATGTGCACTGTGCAGTGTGCAGCTTGTGGCCACGGGGCCGGAACTGGCTCTGCGTCGCCCGTCCAGCGCGGAGAGTCATTACCGGGGGTCACTGCATACGTTGAGCGTGTCCGTCCGTGCACAGTGGACCTGTGCACTGATGTGGGACATGCGGCGGCAGCCGGTGCCATGCGGTCGCGCTCCAGCCTCGGTCAACTGACGGGCGGTACGGCTGGAGACTGATGAATAGCCATATTCCACCGGCTCCCTGCAGCGACGCCGCGCGCGGCGGAGACGGTGGTCTCAGGTGCGCCGGGTGCGCGTGCCTGAGTCCTGTGACCCCTGCGGACTGCGCGCGGAGGGTCACGGGGGGATTAGTGCGCCGGCGGGGTCAGCGGCGGTCACCGAGCGGTCACTGCGCGCGACCACTGCCGGCTATGGTAATGCGCACCGGTGACCGTGTCGCCGCTGCAGCGGTGGAATATCAGATGGCTGAGTGCTGACCGAGGTATTCCGGGAGACAGCCCGACCCGACTGGGCTCTGCAGCTAGGCCACTGGCCGCCGGACGCCAGGGGTTGATGACACCGGCCGCGGAGGCTTGTTTGTGCCGTGCACGGCGAGCATACTATGTAGATGTGCGCGGAGAGCTCTGTGACATTCGGTGCAGCGGTGAGCGGTATGATACAGTCTAGCACTGAGTGGGGCCACACGTATGCCTGCAGGAAGTCGTGTCACGTTCGTATGGGACGAGGGGCTCTGTTCTCGTTCCAGAGGCCATTATTATAAAATAAATTCCGAGCCGGCTGCGAATTTTATTCCCGATTCTGAGCCGTTGATTATCATAAAAATGCAGCCTGAAAAAAAATCGAGCGGTAAAAAGAAGACAAAGTCACGTGGCGGTGGACGCAAAATTCCGAGCTACTGATTATGATGATGATGCAGATGAGTCTTCGGGGGAATAGCCTTTGCATCGGCTCCCCCATAGGTGCCCTATTTGGTTATAGGGGTACTGGGAAAAGGATGAGGATGAAGGCTGCATGTCTTTCTACATTTGCTCATGGTCCTTCCAGACGCTTTTGACGGATTCTCCATAGACAGTGCAGCTTCTCCTTCCTCTCATTAAAAAAGTCATTATAAAAATGACTTTTTTACAATTGAAGGCGCATAAACAGCGCCACAATTGTACAAAACTGCAAATTTTCAGCAAATATTTGCTGTCGGGTACCAGCGTCGTAAAATTTTGCAAAGCTAGTCTTATGACGATAATATCACTCGTAACTTATCAAATATTTCATAATATGTGCATTCCATGCATTTTTAATGCTTCTAGCGATAACTTTAAAGCTATTTGTGAGCCCTGGGACACAAAACAGCTTGTGTAGCAGGAAGAGAAGTAAGCGGCATTCATCCCCGTCATAATGAACAAGCGTCCAAACGTTCTGTCATGGGCGCAGCATTGGCGTGCTTAGAATTGGGATCATAATGTGAGTATATCAACTGCCTCAGCACGCTGTAGCTTATTTAAAATATATATTATTTCTGATTTTGTTCGCCTTGTCAATGTACCTAATTGATATTTATAACTAACATCAGTTGACATGGTCTAAAGAACGAACCAGGAAGAAGGGTATCTATTTGGGATTGGTTTTCTTTCACAAATGTATAGGAGGGATTCCGTTTTCTTTACGATCCTACCTGCAGGTACAGTAACGTTTTCCAGCAGGTTAAGCGTATAGTGAAGCTCGGGTCAGGGTCATGTCCAAATGACCAAATTAAGATGCGATGAATGTAAAAAACTCTGTGTGTTTCAGATGCAGTCCGAGCTGAGGAATCCTATGCATTTAGTGGAACGTTTATAGAAGTTACAAAAAATAGTAGGCAAGTCTTCGAAGGTCCTGAAGTTTCAGAAGGCGGTGCCTGTCGAATTCTGGCGGACTCCGAGGACTAATTGAGGACAATGCAGAGCTCCCAAGATCTCACACCCTAGATTATATCTGAGATAAATTTAAGTCGGAAAATTAATGTCAACAAGTCAAGGACGCGGCCAGAAAAGGTGATGATGACGCGGTGCGCCGCCCGCCGGTTGCGGCCGGAAACATCTCGCGCCGCTTGGTAAACAGCGCCAGGCATATCTGCGCTAGACCTGTAGAAATGGAAACTGAACACATGAACTCGTGTCAAAAAGCGAGATTATGTATCCGACTGGTCACTGGCAAACGCCGGCATGACCACATATCCAGCTCATTTAGAAGATGTGATATGGTGGTGCGACGCGCAACAGTTATACAATGGAACATGGAGTGGGTGTGCAAATGTAAACAGAAAGGGCATTTGGGACAAATTTCCGGCATTTGGGGCAATTGCCCGTATACAGCGCCTGAAATCGGCGATTTTTTTTTAGTTGAAAGAAATCGAAAAAATGTATGAAAAAAAAACTATTTGCTTTAGCTACACAGCTGTGCGTAAGGAATCCAAATCCGATTAGTTGGGCGTATGCCCTCCGCCGCGTCCGAGACTTTCTGGATCCGCCTGTGGTTATCGTCTTTATTGGTTTTCGCTCAATACTAGACGTGAATATGGTCGAAAACCCGACATGTTATACGGATCTCTTTCAAATACACAAAATGTCAGCGATTGTAATGCATGTTGCCGAAAGGTTTCTCGTGCTACTACTTTTTGTTCGAAATATATATATCCCAATGAAATCTGGCTGTCCTTTTGCTTAATCCCAGAAACTGATGGTTGAAATGCAATTTTCCTAACCGAAGCATGTCTTCTTTTAGAACTAAAGCTTTGCTATTTTTTAATAAATTGAGCGATTAGCTTGTTCGCACGATTCATTCATAAATACATCTCTAAATTACTCAATCCCAAGCATGAACAATGTTCAACGTTTTGAACCAGGCATAATACAGTTGCTGTGATAACCCACGAACTTTTGTCATCAATTTACCTTTAAATGTGACGTGAGTTTTGTTACAAAAGACACGGAAAACGTCTTCAAATATGTTTTATCAAAAGATTAAGCATAAATGTATGCAAAAGATTTTAAAAATCAGACTTATAATGCACATGATCACATAATATGGAATATAAAAAGCACTTGAAGTATGACATCATACATTTTTGGCTCATTTTTCGCAGCCAAATAATGAGCCGGAAGATGCGTAAAAATGAAGCACGCGTGAGTTTTATAATAATGAGAAAACCAGCCGGCTGCTTAATTCCGCTCGATTTTTATTTGCAGCCAGTGTCTCGATTTTATTTTATAATAATGGCCTCAGGTCTGTGAACGTGAACTCGGGACATGGGTGGCCACACCTTGGCATCATACCAATGCCGCTGTTGTGACGAACGGTTCCGATTATAGGCTGCATTGCCACGTACGTGGCGAGCTGCTGGGACGTGCTGTGTCCCCTCCCCCTTCTCACCTCCTCCTGTGCACTGCAGCCCCCTGTGCCGCTCTACGCTATATTATGCGCCGCAGAAGCCCCCAGCCCGGCCTGGATTGCAATCACCTCTGAACTACATATCTGCGCTGTGATGTGACATTGACGAACCGATCAGAGGCTGCATCACTCGACTGGCCTTCAGTCATATCCCAAGGACATGTCAGCCCGTCCCAACTCACCGCTCTGCTCATGTTAACCTTTACCTGTCACCGACCGCGCGGGGGTGGCCGCTCGCTCAACTATCGACACCATCAAGATCACAGGCGCTGCCAGCAAACTTTCACCGGCTCGCTCCCCGGCGGATAGATCGTCCCCCGGCCCGGATATCGCGAACATCCCGAACGGCGAGATCAAAGCCGGCGCGGTGGGCGGCTCCGTCCGGCTCATCCAGCCCATCTCTGCACTGTGGGCGGGATGTGCCCTCCCCGCCGGGGACGTCCTCTCCCCGCTGGGGGGCTGGGGGGCTGTCCCCGCCCGTAATCCTCCAAGTTGGTCGGTGATGGGGACCGTCCGGTCCCGGACGGCGGCTGCCGACCGATTTAGACCACCGGCCTGTGTGCCCTGGTGCGACCGATGACCAGGTGCTCTCTCCGTCCACGGTGATGAGACTCCCCGTTGAACCCGGTTTGAGCATTGAACGCCGCGGGGCTGTGTGAGATGGAGGATACAGCTGAACTTGCGAGTTAGCAACCCTCCCGGATGTTCGAAATTGAATCATAATAGGGTTTCAGCGCCGTGGTTTGAGAACATTTTTGTGAAGGCTGTTGGGTGGCAGGAATTACCACCTGTGATTGGAGCTGCTATTCAGTTTCTGAGCTCATGCGGCTTCTGTTTTCAGACGGTTTCAAGTAACGATACCTGAGGCCATTATTATAAAATAAAATCGAGACAACGGCTGCAAATAAAAATCGAGCCGAATAAAGCAGCCGGCTGCTTTTCTCATTATTATAAAACTAAGAGCGTGCTTCAATTTTAGGCATCTCCCGGCTCATTTTTTGGCTGGAAAAAGTGAGACAGTGAGGTGTGATATCATACTTCAAGACCTTAATTAATTGTAATTTAATGATTTTTTTAAAATAAATCTTAAAATAAGAAGATCATATCAATAATTTTAGGTATACAATTATATAGAATACGTTTGCAGACTATTGCAAGAACATTTGTAATGAAGTTTACTAATTTCTCCAAAAACAAAATATGTCGAGACTCGAGTTATCAGCTGTTGAAAGCAAACAACATTATCTGGGCCAATCTGGGCTATTGGTCATGTTTGATTTTAATTGATTAACGGTTTTAAACGGTACGTGTTGATCAACTTAGCAAGAATGAAGCACGTAGAGTCAGCATCGAAGAAAAAAGAGCTGTTTATCCTGATAAGAGAATTGAAAGATGTAAGTACCTATCATTTCCTGTTATCATTTTCACCTCAATGTTGAATTCAACTTCGCCAATTCATGCATTGTTTGGCTTAGCATTGGTGCATTACAACGCACTATGATTCTAAATATCCGCACCCAGTTATGCTTCAAGTCATGATATGCTATCCATTTGTTGTTCTCTCATTTTTGTCCATTTTTATTTTCAATTTCAACGAAAGATTAACTGCATATTAAATAGTAAATACGTAAGCCACTTTTGTTTTGTATGTAACATATCGAATGGTTACCGAATTCATTTCAGCAGCTGCGCATTGCTATAGTATGCTCGTTATGTCAAAGGTGACAAAGCTCCCTTTTTGTTTCATTTTCTAGGACATTTGAAATGAGGCTTACTAAAATGAGGTGCCTACTGCCTACCCATTTTGTAGCTACGGTCTGAAAGATTTCATTTTTATTGAGTAGGCTGTGAAGCGTGCATTATGGGATGGGTCCCACTAAATATTGCAATAATTCCAACCATCACTTGATCCATTTACAGAAGTTATTTGGAGAGTTCAAAACTGTGAACGGCCAGCACACCCGGCAACAAGCCTGGCAGGAAGTAAAGAAAAAGGGTGTCGATCTTGGACTTTGCAAGCCCGATGTGTGCATCGCTCAGTTCAAGAAAAACTGTTTCAATAACACGGTGCAGCGAACCCGGGGTGAGTAACTAACCAACTGGTACTACGGTATCGGCTGCGCATTCTGACACTCACGCCCATGACGTGTCTGGCGGCACAGCATCCCTGTCTTGCGGTGCAGTATCTCGCTGCGCAGGCTACTAGGTTCATTTTCTTTGTAAAGAAGGGTGGAAATCAGCCCAACGTCGTAGCTTAGCTGGTGGCTTAGCCCCCATTCTAAATTGATTTCTGTCGCTATGAACTTCAAAACTGCACTGTTGAGGAAATACTATATTAAGTTCATTAACATGTTGATACCCTTGAGCGTGATACCTGAACCTCGGTATAGTCGTATATTATTTCCTCATGCAAAAGTGTGCAAACTGAAGTTGAAAATGAAAATGGTAGCTAGCTCAAGCTGCAAATTCCTCTATCGGCAGAAAAACTCAGGAAACGGAACCGGACGGGACAAGGATGTGATTCGAGTACATCACTGACAGAGCTGGACGAGATCGTGCTGGATGTCATTGGTGAGTTCTCTCTCTCTCTCTCTCTCTCTCTCTCTCTCTCTCTCTCTCTCTCTCTCTCTCTCTCTCTCTCTCTCTCTCTCTCTCTCTCTCTCTCTCTCTCTCTCTCTCTCTCTCTCTCTCTCTCTCTCTCTCTCTCTCTCTCTCTCTCTCTCTCTCTCTCTCTCTCTCTCTCTCTCTCTCTCTCTCTCTCTCTCTCCCCCTCCCTCCCTCCCTCTCTCGCTCTCTCTCCCTCTCTCTCTCTCACACTCTCACTCTCACTCTCATTCTCACTCTCGGTCCCGGTCTCGGTCTCGGTCTCGGTCTCGGTCTCGGTCTCGATCTGTCTAGTCTGTCTGTCTGTCGTGATACTTATGCGTGTCAATGGAGCGCTCCGTCATACTAGTTTTTAGCACCCTTTTCATTTCAGGCAGGGACGCCGAAGCCGAAGCGGTGGCTGTTCCCGGTGGTCGTGGTATCAACGACTGGGCGACCCAGTCACCCAGTCTGCCGCCAATTGAGATGCCTGAGAGCGAGGAAGATGCTCGTAAGTCACTGTATGCAGTGTCACCAGCGTCCACCGCCAGTCCAGCACCTCCCCGGCTGAAAATGAGGTCCAGTGTCGGCCAGCGGTCAAGAGAAGACCCGTTGATGTGTATGGGTGTCTCCCGACCGAGCCGCAGAGAGCTGGGTGACGCTAACAGGGCCCTTCTCGCTATGCCGGAGGAAGAGTTAACGGATCAAGAACGCGACAAGGTGCGACAAATTCTAGTACTTAAGATGTTAAAAGGCTTGGCGGCTAGGGCCGACAGTGTATCGGTCGAAGAGGTTAAGGCAGCTGTGGCGATGTGGTAGGATGTTGGCATAGGCCTCCGCAATGAGGTTACATTTGAAGCTGTGAAAGTCAGGTGGAAAATGCCATCTACGGTTGTATTTTAATTCTGGTTGACAGAATACACTGGTGTTGACAGTTTTCCCAAACTTTGGCAATGAACAAACTAACAATATCACTTGCATAGTGATGGTCTTGGGCGGCCCAACATATAAACTAATCGAACAAACAGTTTCAACATCATTCTGTACAATGAGCACAGCACAAATTGAAGCACACAGTAAGACTGTCACTGAAATGGACGGATGGTTACTGCGCTCCTGCGCATCTACGTCTTGCATTTCCTTTCAGGTTGTCGGAATACTCTGGCGTTAAGAGTTTTCTCGAACGTTGGCAATTACCAAACTAACGTCACTTGTATGGTGATGTCCTTGAGCTTAATATATACACTAATCAAACAAACAGTTTCAGCATCCTTGCAATCAACACAGCACAACCTGAAGTGCTGGAAGGCATTTACTGGAACAAACGGATGAGAGCGCTCCTACGCATGCGTCCTTCTCGTCTCTGGACGGCCTCGGCGGGGATTTCCGCTTCAACTTCCGCGCCTTGAAGGTGCGGCTCCTCCTGCAGTTCATCATCCAGCCAGTTACCCAGGTCACCATGAGCGATGCAGATGTTATGGAGCACGATCATTGCTCTGTAAATCAGCACACACCATTCAGTGGGAGTGGGACAAATAAAGCAAATAGAGCTAGGGGGAAAGTGAGGTTTATTAGAATAAAATCTACGTAATTTTTGTTTGATAGGTATCGCTTTTCCTTACGTAGCTGCTCTATTCGCGGAGGTATTGGTAGAGACGAATGTCCCTCGTCCCTCATGATTGTTGTTACCCTGGAACTGTAAAGGATAATGATGTACGTATATTAGTTCATTGTTTACCGGAATGCACGGACGCTGTCTGCGATTCGCCGCATGCGGAGGCCCGTGTCCAGCCCTGGGAAGCGTCGCTTCAAAACCCCAAACGCATTCTCCACCAGCACTCTCGTAGCCGCGTGCGCACGGTTGTACCTGTTGGTATAGGCAGATGTTAATTGATTACTTCTGAGTAGTGTTAGCCATCCAATGAAAATGCTGTTTTAGAACGTCGAAAGAGACGGTGAGAGGTGACACTGACACTTGACAGGAAAATAATATTTTGAGAGTATATTGTAAGCATACGTAAGAAGGGTATGTCACTAGTACCCCAAGTGATGCCTCACTTACGCCATTTCAGCTGGTGTCGCTGGATCGGCTACTGGCGTCATGAGCCAGTGGGTTAAAGGATATGCGCTATCTCCGAGAAGCATCCCGTGCTGTACCGGGCCACCCGCGCGGAAGCTGGAATGCAAGGAAGGATGCTTGGAAGCAAGGATTTATCTAGTCGATTTGTGGGCCTTGCCTAACGCGACATATGCTCAAGAGAATGCTTAATTCGAAACTTGCCTTAGACTTTTCCACAAGTTGTCAAAATCATCGCAAAAAAAAGTTTGGAAACGCATGGATAATGCGCGCCGACATATGCCGAATCTGAACTGAAACTGACCTGAAACGGTCAGGATAAACAGGTCACAGGACAAAGGGCAATGGGGTCAGGGTCATGAAATTCATAGGGTAGATGTAAAATTAGTTAACTCGAGGGCACTAGTTCGAGGTTTCGTCGTGATCCTTTGCTTTTTAGCGAATCATTTGCAAAAATCCGAAAGAAGATCATTTCATCCCCCCTCCCCCATAAGTTGGTCGAGCAATCATTTCTGAACTAGTCCTGTTTTGCATAGGAATAACAAATAGGTATATGAGACAGATGGGCGTGGGAGGAGAAGCAGTGACATTCCTGCAACATTGTGGTAGCTTACTATTCGTCTAGGCCTGATGTTGTCAACACTCTGGCGTCGTGCACGCGGCCGGAACACTGCACGCTGGCAGCGAAAAATTGCCGGTCCGGTCCTGCAACGGCCATGCAGTTGACCGAAGTATATCCCTTCCTGTTCATGTAGAGGTCTTTTTTGTTCTTTGGCACTTGGAGCCTGAGATGAGTGCCATCCACGCAACCTGAAAGAAACATGCAAACGAAATCCAAATAAGCTACCAGTGATTTTTAACACGCGCAGCACAAAGGTTCTGAGAACTACGCCCAGTGGAAAGGGGGAGTGAATGTCGCCTCCCCCCCCCACCTAAGATCTCAGCTCCTATAAAAGTAAGAAAGACAAAATTCGGAGCGTGGGTGGCGGCGATAGGAAACTCTTGTGTGTAAATGTCATGACACTAGTTCAAATAACACATTCAAGGTCAAATGAGGTCAAGCGTGATCAAATTTGCCATATAAAGGACTGTTTTGTGTTTACATGCCCCTAACTCAAAAAGTTACCGGTCGATTTTCTCACTTCTAACACTTCACGACACGAAATATGTCTTCGCGTATAAATATATAATTTCTAGTTAAAGGGACTATCCCACCTTCTAAAATGTTGTTAAAACCAGTTAAATTGTGCCCGACTTTATAGATTGGATGACCAGGAACACGGTTCTGGCATTTATTTTTCATTAAACATCTTAGGCTTCCCATATTCCAAACACAAACTTTCAAATATGTGACATCACAGCCCAAAATTACCTCCTTCCCCAGGCCACATTACTGTCATAAAGCTGATTCTTTTTACTCTGTAGGCACCACAACAAAGTTCACACCAAGTTTTAAGCGATTTTTCAACGAACAAACCCATTTAAATCAGAATGACTAAACGAGGTGACGTCACACTAACGGTCGCTCCATGTTGAAGATAGCGCCTTGTACAAGGCCCATTTTCAAATGAAGGGAACGAATTTCTTCAACACCAAGAGTCCGCGGGGGTTGCAACCTAGATAGATAGTGGTTTCTGAACCTCGCCGCAAACTTGGCTATCTCAACTCAAACCCCATGTTAAAGGTGGGATAGTCCCTTTAATCCAACCATAAATATGGCCGTTAGAAGCCTTCTAAAAGTAAGATGTCGCCGGCTGAGGCGGGTATCCCCCCACGCAGGAAGCATTTCAGTCACAACTTTGAGTTTACACCATCATAACTCAAAATGTTACCGGCCGATGTTCGTATTTTTTAATATTAAGATTGTGCATTTCTAAGTCTTTACACAAAATTTGACGCTAATCAATCATAATCAGTGGTAAGCAACGCAATGCAAAACCGAAACCGTCGTGCGCCGGCACAGTCTACCATTTAGGCGATACTTACTATCGTTTAGTATACTTATTGACCTGCTTAGGCAAAAAACATTAAGCTCAAAGGGTTCGTCTTGTTAAAACCTTTCGATTGGCTTCTCCCCGTTCTATCTACGATCATCGGCTCGGAAGTTACGCGGGGGGGGGGGAGAATCTGTCCCCTCCCCTAGCACGCTGAATAGCCCATCGGGTTAACAAGACACGGTATGGCAAGAAACATAGTGCGTATACTTTTCCCATCAATAGAGAAACAGCAAGGGAGCTATTTACCAACGACATTGGGAATCCCGCCGATCCGAGAAAACCGCTGTTGGATGTTTTGCAGCTCCTCAGCAGCTGACGGCCATCTAACGACTCCGGCGAAAGCCGCAAGGATGGACAGCACGACACGTTTGATGACGCGGCCTACTGTAGCCGTCGACGGACCGTGGCCATCACCAACAATTATGTAGAATGCACCGGTTGCGAAGAACCTGGAAGATGATACCAGTGTTAGAAACATTGTTATGCTTTTCCGTCTAAGCAACTTTTGGTAAAAATTCATCTTTTGGAATGACTATGGTATGACTATGATGGCGCATAATATATTTGGGTGGCTTATGAATGTTCTCATGTCAATGCATGTAGACATGAATTATGTATGCATGAACGTATGCATGCATGGATGTACCTTCTTTCGGGTATGCATTTGCATCTATTTTAATTTCATGTGATCTTGCACGCACACTGTTTAAGTACGTACCGAAGTGCGATAAGAAGCTGCTGGCGCGGCGTTAGAGCCATGTTCCGGCCGGATGGATGCTGAAGGGCAGGGCCAACCCTGGCTTCGATATCGGTTGCCGTGCCCGAGTCGACCCTGAACCGTTCGCTGAAAAAAATGAATAAGCTTGCTTATGCTGCTAATAACCGATGCATACCCGATTGTCGTGTATTAACAGATTTAAAATGGGGATCCTTGGTTGGTGGTGACCTAAAAACTGCCACTTTTTCCGCATGCCTGCATATGTCAGCACTTATTTAAAAGGGTACAGGGTACAGTTAGTACAGCGTTTGCGAAATGCCATGCCCGATGCGTTGTGAACACTTACCGTTATCAATTGCATGATCACCTAATAAATTGGGAAAAAATAAAGCGATATGCGCATAACTAAAGTCTAGCTGAAATAATTTTCCAATGGCAAGGAATATTGCAATGTCCGGCTTTAAAGTTAAATGGTTATGGTAGCCTGCAAGGAACATGACGTAGATGATGGCAATATTTCGTTCCCTATAGTTGCGATGCAATTCCGCGCCAATTAGTTAGTTACGCGCCATATTCTGGGTGCCTGTAGCAAATTGAAAGTTGATTTTGGAAGCATTTGAAAAGTCGGTTGTTTTTTTACACTGATGTCATAGCTACATCATGAAGTGTAAGTTTTCCACCAAAATTATCCTATGTTTTGAAAAGTGAAAACGCGGAAGGGACATCCATCCCTTCGGCCGGCGAGGGTTATGTTCAGCTTTTTGACTAAATACGTACTCATATCATAAATGGATGTCACCGCCAAGTTTCACCCCTAAAAGTACACGTACAACATGTGCTACAAATATAAACTTTGATTTTGAGGGTATGTGACTGTCGCTAATTTGTTTGACCTAACCTTGAAACCTACCTACATGGGTGGTGGGTGGCGAAATACCTGAGCAACTATCGGTTTAAAGCACACATTTGTCATACTGAAAACATTCACTCTGACTTACCGAAATTGTCCTTCCATCGGCCACTCCAGGTTAATTCGTGGTCGAAACACTCTTCTGCGGCGCTGACGGGGCCGTCTATGACCGTTCACTAGCATATCACGTAATTCATCTTCTTCCTCAACGGCAAGCGCAGCAATTTGGTGTTCGGTTACGGTAACACTATATGCCTATATTGCTATCAGATTACGCTACTTGCACAATTGTTATTGTTGTATCCTAGCACGACCGCGGACCGGGCATGGTTGTCCACCTTCTCCCGGGGAAAGAGGAGAAGGCGCACAGCAGCCGACGGAAATACAGTAACACGAGCGACATGGCGAGGAACGGTGAGGGGCTTCGGCAGGCTTTAATGTTATCCACACATTTTTGGTTATTTTTACGTCGCTTACCGGCTAATTGGGCACAATATATGTAGAGAAAATATGTTTCGATGAGCCTTGGTACACTGTACTTATTCATAAATGGGCACACGTACCTACGTAGGTACCTATATTGGTCGTGTTTGAAGGCTGTCATGAAATCATAAATTAAGAAACGAAATTTTATAATTGTTGGTCTTTATATCTTTATATCACTATCGAAGTATTTGAAACACAGGCTTTTCCCAGCTTAATTTATAGCTAAATGTGATCTAACACTAAAAAGAAAGACCGAAATAAATTACATAGATATATTAATTTTGGTTTGCTCTAGGCGTGCGGGGATAAGTTATTTACAAAGTATACTCACAATTAAGTGACTATGAAAAGCCCTGCAATTTACACCATTACCAGGAAGTCTGAGTGCTACTTCATCTCAATGGGGATAAATGCAGCTCACTTCTCTTCTTGCTAGACTATCCCGGTGATGACACAAAGCTAACGATTTAGTGTAATTTTAAAGTTTGAAGTGCTCTTAATCTGTACAATATGCATGTTCTTAAGTATTTTCAGGATAAGGCGTGAAATTATCATTATAAGACTAGCTTTGCAAAATTTTATGACGCTGGTACCCGACTGCAATTTTTGGCTGAAAATTCACAGTTTTGTACAATTGTGACGCACTTTATGCGCCTTGAATTGTAAAAGAGTCATTTTTATAACAATCAGTAGCTTGGAAATTTTGCGTCCACCGCCACGTGACTTTGTCTTCTTTTTACCGCTCGATTTTTTTCAGGCTGCATTTTTATAATAACCAATGGCTCAGAATTGGGAATTAAATTCGCAGCCGGCTCGGAATTTATTTTATAATAATGGCCTCAGGGCGCTTTTGAAATTAGGTGAATAACTGTTAGCTTAACTCTCCATACATCAAAACCACCCAATAAGCTGTGTTTTATTATTTATCAGCCCAGGAGTGTGCTTTATTTTCAGCCTTGTATCAAATATCGGTGAATAACGTAGTGTTTCGATTGTCAGTCCTGTCTGCGTGGTGCGGTAAAGTCAGTGACCGCGCCGCGCTGCGGTGTGCGCGCTTGCTGCTGGTGACGACAGACCCACTCCCCAGCATGTCTGCGTGCTGTCTGCCGCTGGGGACGTGATCAGAATGCATGCCCATACCAGTCTGTCTCCGCCTTGGCGAGCGTGTCCCTCTGGCCGCCACCCGGTCCCAACTTCGACCAGTTAGTGAGTCCACGACTAACGACAATAGTCCTGCACTGCATGGCGCTGCAAAAATGCCCTCACTCGGCCCGGTCTAGCCCCGTCTGACGGGCGCATATCAGCCGTTTATGAGCGGCAGGCTTGCAGGGACGCGAGTCCGTCCTCGCCCGGCTCCCCGGGGCCCTGCGCCGACAGTGACACTAATCCGTCTGCATCGCGCCGATAACACGCAATCGGCGCCCGGGTCGTACGGGCGCTGACGCCCGGGACGCGCCGGCCAGAGATGTTTCCATTTGGGGCGCCGATGGGATTGTGTTACCGAAGCCCTGTTGATGGCCTCGGCGATTGGGGCGCGCTGTAAACCGGCTGTGCTGTGTGGGTGTTTTGACAGCCAAGGATCAGCTGTGGTAATTCGGCGGGGATTGATTTTGGATGCAGCTACCGATGTTGGGATGGGGCTATCGGCGACCCTGAACTTGGGATGGTGCTATCGCCGACCCTTGGTGCTGAGATGGCAATATCGGGATTGGCCTGTCTTCGACCTTAATTTTGGGATTGGACCACCCCCGAATTAAATGCTGGAATGCAAGTGGCGCGATCGCGGACTAAGTGTTGAGATGGGCCATCGCCGACCACCGTGCTGGGCTGACGATCGCGACTGCGCGGTAGCTATGCCGCTCAGGCATGCCGTGTCTGGTCGCCGTGTTTCCGAGCGAGAGTCCTGCTCTGACTGGAAACAGCGGCCGCGGCTCGGCAGCTAACGCCGGCCCGCTGTCGGCTGTCCCACGGGACACAAATGCGGTTTGTTGTCGGCCCCGCCGCGCGTGGGCGACGTTTTCGATCGTTTATTGGCGCCGCCGAACGGCTGTTGGGCCGACCTGCTCGAATAGGGATTACATCGCCACACGACGACCGTGCGTGTGAGGCGAGGCACGCTACTGCCGGGGACGACGTTAGCGACGACGACGACGGTAGCGACACGAGCTGCGGGTGACGTAGGACAGACGCCACCGTTGCGTGCAGCTGTCGTTGGGCTCATTCTGCCCGCTCGCCGCTGAACATTTGTCGGGCGGAGCTGAGGGCTGGGAGGCGGAGGTCGGCGGAGGTCGGCGCGAGTCGAGCGGGGTCGATGCCGACCGGCCGACGCGCGGCGCCGCCGTGAACGATGCCCGACGTCGGCCCGTCGGCGGCAACGAAGAGTGAACGGATACCGGGGCGTCACTGTCGCGGCGCGGGCGACAATTACACTGGCGTGGAGCGCGCTGCTGCTGCCCCATCCGTCGCCGCTGCGCCCCTCTCCCGTCCATCACAGTTCGGCCAGAACAGGGCACGGAGCCGGTGACCGTGCCGCGGTTGAGTTGCTCACGTTTTCCCTTTCTACATCGCTGTATAAGTGATGACAGTAGTATTAGCGCTAAGCCGTTTATGCAACTCGTAAATGAGAACGGTAAACAGCTCCGTTGGAACTCGGGTATTGCAACAACTTTCAGCTCGCTTAGCATACGTTATTCACCTACATGACCGCTTATCCGACGGCATATCGGCATAGCGCTTCCAGTCCATCTGCCCTAGCCTGTCACTGTTGCTCCGCGACACACATTCACCGGGCGAACCCCATCCGAATCGGCATCGTCTTGTTACGCCATGCCGGTCTCACTTTCGCCCTCTGTTCCTGATCGGTGGGGCTTGTAACGTATGCGGCCGTGTGCCGTGTCGACACTGATCAGCCCCGGTCGGGGTGTACTGGAGCGGCGCATCTCCGACCGATGGCGCGGCCAAATTCGGCACGGAGCCCGCTGGTGAGACACGGAACACTATGCAACATGGGACGGTCCGCCCTGCCCGCGGTGGCTGGCGCTGGCCGGTGGTGATGCCAGTGTTAGTGGTGCTGGTGACGCCGCCGGTGACAGTGGTGGGCACGCGCGAGGTGCTGGCGGCGCGGGCGACTCCCGGTAGCGCGGTGGCCTGGGCCGGGCTGATGTTGCCGGGCCGATGTCGCCGCTGCCGCCGTCACTGTCGTTCGGTGGCCGCTGCCGCCGCCGGCCGGCCGAGACCGTCACGGAGCGCAGAGACCGCGGCGAAAGTGGCGGCGTCGCCGCGGCCAGCGGTGACCGGCCGGGCCGCCGCCCCGTGCCGGCGCCGCTGCCGATGCGCCGCCACCCCGCGCCGGACCGCGGCCGCTTTGTCGCTGCGGCCCGTTTCACTTTCGACGGTGCGGACCGTGTACTGTGCGGGAATTGTGTGAGGCCGCCGGTGAATGGGTGTGGGGAGCGTGGGAGGTTTCGAATGGGAGCGGGGAGGGTGGGGGGGGGGCCCGCTGGTGATGCAGGGCCTCTCGCTACTACCGGCCACTCTCGCCGGCCGGTACTCGTCACAGCGGCGCCGTATTGAGCGCCATCCGTCCCCATCCCCCCCCCGTGCTGCTCTGCAGGGACCCGTCGACTATGTCACACCTGTTTATCACTGTGCCAACCCCTGTAACCTATTGGAAAGCGTAGCTTAAGTATTGACAGCGGCGTTGTGCCTCGCTGCCCTCCGACATATATGTAGTACCTTCTCGTCTGACCGATGTTTTGTCCTCTGTTGCAGGTCTGCCCGGTCCCGGCTTCGGTCTGCCCTACATACCTAACGGCCAGGAGCAGTACTTTATCGCCGGTGAGTGACAGGCTGTTCCCTCCCGGATGCTGCTCGTCTCGGCTCGCGCTGGCGCCGCCCCTTTTTGCGTGAGGTCGCCTGTCGTCCGCGGCCCGGAGCCCGTGCCTTTTTGTGCGTGGCCCACCCCGTCTTTTTGCGACCCAGCCGGATACCGCGCAGGAGTTTGACCTCTTCCGCGGCCTGATGCCCTTCGCATGACCTATGGTGACCTCCGGTGACCCGGACGTGGGGTTAACTGGTGTTGACAGAACTATACTGTTGGTGTCGGGTCTCACCTTCGTCCTGTCAACCTTAGAAGATAGCCATTGGTGTACCGACCTTAGATGCCTCCAGTAGCTCGACTCGGCTCTAATAATCAGTTCCGCGGTCCGCCGTACTACACCGTGCTGACCCTGTGCTCGCCATGTGATCCCTGCTTAGTCTTACCACACTCCCCGTGCTCTCGTGACCCTCGCGACCCTGACCCGATCCGATGTTATTCTACCGAGCCGCTCTGCGGTTAGTCGCGTGACCCGCCTACCTCGTGCCTCCTCCCCCCCCCACGCCCCCCCCCCCCCCAACCGATTGCCCAGCTGTTCTGCCGGCCAAGTTTTCTCATTTCTGGAAACTTGTGTGCGGTGTGGGGCGATCGTCCCTGCTCCGTCCGACTTTGTTTTCTGGCCGTGCGAAGAGGCCGCTAAATCTTGCATGCTTTTATCCCCGGGAGTGGAAATGGGCACTGTACTGACTTTGGCAGCTCTTCGGGCCGATACGGGTCGGGTGGTCCGTTCTTTTCGGTGAAGTGAAATACAGGCACCGGGGAGTGCCCATTGTTTGAAGCTCATTTTAACTAGTGCTGTTGAGCAGTATATCTGAAAGCGATGCTTCAGAATGATTCACGACCACTTTTAAACGCTCTGTTTTCTTTGAGCTGGAAATGGCTGTCTATTTTTACATTGATAGCGTCATTTTTGTGGAAAAGTCATAAGTCTCAATTTCCACTTCGTCGGCCGTATTCTTGTGGCGCTTTTCCGGCCCAGAAACGGTCGCTCCATCAGCTAACAGCACCATCGGCTCTCTGTATCGCTGATGGGTGCCGCCTGTCGGATTGTTTGGTCTGCCGTTGCCAGGGTCACGCCTCTGTCTAGGAGAAACCACTCTCATCTGGTGGCATTCTGGCTCCGTTGGCTGCCGTCCGTCCAGCCCTCCTCCACGCGCCTCTCGCCGGCAATTGGAGTGGCCTGGCCGGACGGATAACGCCCCGTTCTCAGATTGTGTGGCTGTGGGCGGGTGTGTGCCCGAGACTCAGTGCCAGCGCCAGGCGCAGCCCCGGGCGGCGGGGGCGGCGGTGGGCGGTAGCTAATGGAGTCACGATCTCACTCCCCAGTGCCGACAGCCCGCGACCCCTGTGCCACCGAGCAGGTAGTCGTGTCGTGAATACAAACAAAGGGAAAATGGAACGTGCGTTGGGCTGGAAGGCTTTGTTTCTTCCCCTCCTTACTCGTGCTAGCGACCGGTTGACATTTTGAACGTCCTGACCACTGGTCGATAATCGAAAATCAATTGCCTGATCAGGTGATTCATTGGTTGAGTCAAAATTGTATGAGCGGCCAAAAGTTGCGTGTATGTGGGGGGTTACGTCGATTCGTGACTGGTTTCCCAAAGCACAGGTAGCTGGTATTGCGCGGTACCCGGCTGTGTCGTGGATGGTTGCCAGGTCCCCTGTTGTTAGCTCGGCGCCGGTCCCCTGTCGTTAGTTCGCCGCCGCTCGTGACAATGCCACTGCGTCACCGGTTGCGGATACGCCGCTGTTTAACCACCACGCTCCCCGTGCCACCGCTGACCTCTGACCCGTGACCGTGACCCCGACAGGTCCGGCCGTGTTCCCGGGACCCTACTATGGCCTGCCGTACGTATATCCGGCCAGCATGCTGCAGCCGGGCCAGGCGGCGGCGGCCGGCGCGCGGCCCGGTCGGCCCGTCACCCCGGGCGGCTCCGGCTCGGTGGAGGCCGCTGGCGGCGCGCCCCCCTCGGCCGCCGCAGCCGGCGCCGTGCCCTACATGATCCCTGCGGCCATCTACGACCAGAACGGCCTGGTGGTGAGCGGGCTGCGTGGAGTCGGCAACGGCGGCCCCGTACGACTCGTCTCCCCTGCGCCCGTCATCATCAACTCGGGAGGTGCGCCCGGCCCGCTCGGCAACGGCCTGCGGATGCTGGGCAGCCAGGGGCCGCAGATCGGCACGCCGCCGTCCGTGTTCAACGGCAGCGCGCCCAACTTTGCCGTGTCTTCAGCGGCCGCCACCGGCGCCGGTAGGTGACGGAACCAGACGGGGTGGGATGGGTCAAGCGACTGACGTGTGTGAGAGGAGTAGGCGTGTAAGACAGAGTAAATGATGGGGCAGAGAGTGATGGCAGACAAGTGGGGGATATAAGAGATATAAGGGTTGGTTTTCGAACTTGGAGGACTGGCCGACCTTAACTGAGAAAGAGACAAAGATACACTGTTTTTTTCAAATGAGGAATATACGTTCGGGTTCACTCAAATCAAATATCGCTCAAGTCACATGCAATGCATGCGAGCACCACTAGGACCACGTAAGACTGCAAACGACAAAGTTGTTTCTGATGGGTTAGCGTTGTCACCTAATTAATGGCGAACGATTGGAATCCCGCTATCCTGAGAAAAGGCCTAGGCTGTGTCTTGAGTAGTCGGTTGTCTCTGGGCCTGCTAATGCCACCGCCGGGCCGGTGAGCGTGATCCGATAATGGGCCCGACGATGGCGCCGGATATTTCCCCTCTCCGACGACGGATCTGTTAGACAGGCTCACTGGCGACGGGCCGATATATCTGCGACAGACAGACGGTGGTGTGCTTAGACGTGTGGACGGAATGGGATCAGGGAGGTAGATAGATAAACACGTACAGACAAAGAGACATGCATGCAGACGCAAACAATGATCAGAAAGACAGGCTTGCTTGATTGTTTTTACTAAGCTCGTGCCTTTGCACCAATTCAGTTGTAAATTTCTACATATTGTCATGTTTATTATCATCAACAGACGACAAAAAGCATACAGACAGCAAATCAGACGGGCATATACACCAGGCACATGCACAACAGACACATAGACTGATGGTGCAGGCAGAAGCAGTTAGTTCAGCAGACAAACACACATACACGGGCCGCTGTCCTGCGTGAGAGGCCATCCGTTGTTGAGGTCGGCGACCGTCGTTAGCCGGACATGACACGGTTGTTCGTAGCGGAAAATGTCCTGGCATCACGATATTCCCCAAGGATGACCTGATTGGAACACAGACCGGGGTTGCTGGGTGGTGGGGAGGGATGGTAGCTTTTCTAAGGGTGTTAATGGATGAGAGATGCTGTGTATATACGTGGCTTTGCTTTCAACGGAAATGACATGCATTGCTGTACGCGGAGTGTTGTGCTAGATGAAAGTTGTTTTGTCGCATGAGTGTCATCAGTCTTGCCTTTACATGTGGCTGTGTGTCAGGGCCAGATTAGCCGTGTTATGCCAGAAAACTCGTCTTATCTCGTTGGGCAATCTCAGAGGCTGGTACGCACTACAACTTATTCACCTTCATTGCATGAACGAGGCTGTCACAGCGCCGCTGACCGTGTGTGTTCCCTGCTCGGCAGATACGCTAACGAACGGCTCCGTATCATCGTTCGGCCAGCTGGGCCTGCAGCCGAGCAGCTACGGCGGCTCGTCGCTGGCCGGCCTGGGCGCCGCCGGCTCGGCCAGTCAGATGAGCACGAGTGTCGCCTCGCGCCGGGACTCGTTCGACCGCGGCTCGTCGGCCTTCTCACCGACAGTTGACTTCAAGCCGCCGCGCTGGCCGAGCAGCTACGGCGCGCTCGGCTCGGCCTCCTCGTCCGGCCTGGGGCTGGCGTCGAGCAGCCTGACGCCGCCGCCCAGCCTCAACTCGAACTCGCTGCCGCTGGGCCCGCTGGTCGGAGGTCTGGGCGGCAGTATGCTGTCGGCGGCGCCGGGCGCCGAGGGTCGTCACCGCACCAGTCTGTCGGCGGGCGTGTTCGCTGGCGCAGGGGGAGGAGGCAGCTCACTGTTCCCTCCGCGGCGAGGTAGCAGTGTGGATCGCTCCTCAGCAGGACGCAGCAAACTGCTGGAGGATTTCCGGAACAACCGCTACCCGAACCTGCAGCTCCGGGACCTCCAGCAGCACTTCAAGGAGTTCTCACAGGACCAGCACGGCTCGCGGTTTATTCAGCAGAAATTAGAGCGGGCCACCCTTGCAGAGAAACAACTGGTGTTTGGTGAAATCCTCAGCGCGTCATACGGCCTGATGACGGACGTATTCGGAAACTACGTCATCCAGAAGTTCTTCGAGTTCGGCACGCCGGAGCAGAAGACGACACTGGTACAGAGGATCACGGGCCACGTGTTGTCGTTGGCGACACAAATGTACGGCTGCCGGGTCATCCAGAAGGCTCTCGAGTCCGTCTCAGTGGAGGAGCAGAAGGAGTTAGTGCGCGAGCTCGACGGCCACGTCCTGAAATGCGTCAAAGACCAGAACGGCAACCACGTCGTACAAAAGTGCATCGAGTGCATCGAGCCTCTGTCCCTACAGTTCATCGTGGACGCGTTCCGGGGCCAGGTGCTGGCGCTGTCCACCCACCCGTACGGCTGCCGCGTGATCCAGAGGATCCTGGAGCACTGTCAGCCGGAGCAGACGCGGCCGCTGCTCGACGAGCTGCACCAGAGCACCGAGCAGCTGCTGCAGGACCAGTACGGAAACTATGTGGTACAGCACGTGGTCGAGCACGGCCCGCCGGAGGACCGCTCGCAGATCATCAAGGCAGTGCGCGGCAAGATCGTTGTCCTGTCGCAGCACAAGTTTGCCAGCAATGTCATCGAAAAGTGCGTCATGTTCGGCACTCGGCAGGAGCGCTCTCAGCTCATCGAGGAGGTCTGCTCCTTCAATGACGCGTAAGTTGACCGGGGAATCTCCAGGGGTCGGCTTGGCTTGGGTGTCTCAATGTGTCTGTTTATTCGTGGTCTATTGACTGTGTGCAGTATGCATGTGTGGTTGGAGGGTATGATGAATAATAGAGTAATCTTATCTACGCAATCCATCTAATCTGTGTAATCTGCGTAATAGGTCTGTAATGCGTAGATGGATCATCCGTAGCCAGTGCACCCCAGGCTTTGTCTTCGCTCTAATCGCTCCGTCTGCGGAGATTGACAGACCACACAGGTCTCAGATTGTCTCCGGATAACAGTTTATTGCAGTATTTGCGGTATCATTACTGTCGTCCTGCCACGCGATACTGCCCCCGGGACGGCGCCAGTAAAAACTCCGCGGCGGCCCGGTGTTTGCGTCGTGCTGTCAGTGGACGGCGGTCTCGCCATGTTGGATAAACTGGTTGCTCTCTCTGGGGCCGCGCGCTGACAGTTGTGGGGCCCCGTCCGGGGGAGGGGTGGACCGGTTAGTCGAATCGAGTGTTGGATGGTCAGAGTTAATCCCCAGTGGATGTGGATTGGGGAGTCCTGTTCCAATTCTGTCTCCGGTGTATTATCTGTGGGAGTTTAACCTTCACCCAGCCAGCGGCGGCGGCGGCAGTGATGATATCGGCTCACCGTGCCGCATTCCTCCGCCCACCCCCTCTCTCCGTCCCTCCCTTCCTCTTTCCGTCGCCGCCGTTAATGCAGCGCCGGCAGCTATATCGCCGACGGGAGATTGGCCGGCCGGCGCTGTAATAGCGTGCTGCTGGCGCCCGTATTGGGCCACCCTCGGGAGCGGCACCTGGCGAGAAGCCCCTCCCCGCCCGCGCACCGCCGCCGCCGCCGCTGGGACCGTCCAGATTAAACTGGTGCGCGCTGGCTGACCCCCGTTGTGGAGCGGTGATCGGGGGTGGGATGAGTACACGGGTGCTCGAGATGGCGAGCTCACTGCGTTAGTGAGAGTAATGAGAGGGACTTAGTGGTGTAAGCTTGTCCTGGCGGATCGTAAGGAGAGCTAAGGTCAGCCGTGGTGTCGCAGGTCTATGTGGCTCTGTCTGTCTGTTACTGGCTATGTGCGTTAAAAACATTTTTGTTTGTTTGCATCCCTGTGTCTATTTGCTCTGTCTGAAAATGTGTGGTTCTCTCCGTCTGCCTTTCTGTTGTGTGTTGGTCTGTCGAGTCTGAGTCTGCTCGGACTGCTGAGTGCTTTGTGGTCGTCGTGTAATGGCTGTGACGCCTCGACTGTATTGGTTGGCCGCGTGGCCCGGCGCCTGTGAGATGGATGGCACCGATCCACTACCGCAGTCGGGAACTGTCGGATGGTCTCCTCCTCAGACTACAATAACGCTAGAGTAGTGTCTGCTTCGATCATTCTAATGCGGCCTTGTTTGTGCGTGGCAGGACGATGCTGGCGCTACTGAAGGATCAGTTCGGCAACTACGTCATACAGAAGATGATCGACGTGGCGGAACATGCACAGAGGAAGGCGCTGCTCGGCAAACTGAGGCCGCACCTCAACAACCTGAAGCGGTACACGTTCGGTGAGTGAGATGGGTGGTGTCTTGGTGACCGTTATTGATGTAATGGAGGACGGGTTGGTGTGGGACAACAAGGTGAATTATTTTCGAAGTGCATTGGGGTTGTGTAAAAGTGCTTGAGAGTTTTGAGTACGGATGTGTGCCGAATTCGTTTTGAACTCTGTATTTATTTGACGTTCATGGATCCAGTTTCCGCCCTCGTAGTTTACAGTCTGTCACCGGAGTCGACGGGACTAGGCCACTTTATTTCACAGAATCATTTGTTTCGGCAAAGTTAGTCGGTGCATTTGCCGGTCGGATTATCATAAAATAAGCCATTTCCAGACAGTATAAATCGTCGGCCGGGGGTGTTGTCGCCATCCATCGTCTGGGAGACTGTCCCCTCCCCCCTCCCTTCGCTCCCCCGCTCCTCCCCGATACCTCCTTCATCGTGGCGCAGCTGGGAATGGCGACCCCAGCGCGCCGAATTGAATTACCTACGGCGGCTGGCAGCGACCGGTGGCTTCTGGCTGTCGCAGGTGGCAACTCTAATTGGTCCTCGCCTTCGCTTCCGCTCGCTAACAATCGGATTGGTGACGGAGCACTTGGTCCCTTGTGCGTGCGGAAGTGTGTGAGGTCGGCGGAGATGCCTTGTCAACGACAGGTGATGTGAAGTTAGCTGCCTCGCCGTGCTCTAACCCGGTCGGTCGATGATAGTTCGGGTATGTTTGGCCTCCGCGGCCGGTCGGCCCGACTAATTGGCCGTATGATTGCAATCGAAGGCCGTCGTCGTTTTTGCGGCCTCCCCCGATGTGTTTTAGGTGTGTGGGCGTCCCAGGTATGCTGCCGGTTTTGAAAGGCGGATTAGTGACGAGATGTACGGCATTCAGAAGCTGCTGTCTGTCAACTGGCGAGTGTTTGATGGTTGCATACATGGCGGCAGACATGTTTAGCACATGGGACGGCGTCGTGCGGTTTTTGTGATTACTGCAATCGTTTGAAATTCTATTGAACACGTTGGCTGCTGGATATTTGTTTATAAAATTGTTTGGAGGGTAATGCTCATGTTTTGTCGGATATTGCGGTGTATTGTTCGTTTGTTTGGCACGTCGTTACTAGCGGTTTAGTGTTTTCTGCAAGGATCAGCGGTGTTGAATCGAACCGAACGTCTCCACGTCGAATCAGTCTGACGTCTCTGTCGGCATTTGGTGGTCGCGGTGTCCCTTTGTTCTGCCCTCAGTTGATGTCGTGATGGCTCCGAGTTTGCAGCTGCTCCCCGCTTCAAAACCTCTCACCGGTTCTCACTCGCTCACCTCCCTGTCTTTCCCCGCCGCACGTTCGGTCCCTGTCCGAAGTTGGTCTGTTTTTCGTCCGGTGAGGTACTGACGGAGTTAGGTTGTAGTCGTGTTCGACCGACATCTGAGTTCGTCGCAGAGTTTTAATACAATCCACGGGGCGGTGGAATTCAAAACATGCCTTACAAGAGTGGTCCCGCTGCTGCTTTCCGATCCGCTACTGCTTTGCGATTCCACAGGGAGAGGGGCTGGTGGAGCTTCTACGGGTGTTCATGTGTGAATACTGAGGTCCAGAGAATATGTTCAGTCATTCGACAATTGATTGGTCTGACCGGTCATCTGTGATTGAACTCGATGTTTCACTGCTTGTGTGACACTGTCTGACCGCAGTCTCTGTCCTTCGGCAGGTAAACACATTCTGGCCAAACTGGAGAAGTACATGGGCCGACAGCCGGCCGCCGGTCAGGAGCTGGGTCCGATTGGGCCGCCGCAGCCGTCAGGGAATGGTGTGCCGCCGACACACGTGCAGGCGCCGGGTCACGGCCTGTAGTGTGTGCCGGACGGCCGTGCATGAGACTGGTCACAGCCCACTGACGGGACGGATGGTCTGACTCGACGGCCGCGCCGGACGGTGACTGTCCGCCTGGGTCGCTGGCGGTGTGGTACCGCCTGCCGCCGGTGAAGGAGCGAGCTGTCGGTATCGAGCTACCCGCGGCCGCCGCGCCGCGACAGTGACACTCCAAGACGACACCGCCGCTGCGTCCCGCTGACCAGACTGAGGCGACCTTCGCGGCGAGACTGGAATGTCGCCGAGGTACGCCCGGCGCGCCCGACCGGCTCGGTCGCGTGAGAAGACGCCCCTCGACGCGTGATGTGTCTGACTTGCCACAGCGGCCCATCGACCCACTGCCGCCGCCTCCGCCGCCGCCGCCGTCGCCCGGGCTGCCTCGACCGTCCGCGCACCGCTTCATTTGTACATACAGCATTCAGGGTCCAAGACGTGTGTTTTGTGTACATTTTCGCGCACGATAAATCCGCGCTCGGCGCTCGGCGGCACCGGCTGCGGCTGTGACTCCCGTGCCAAGAGGCAGGACCGGCCGGCCCGCCGACGCGCCGACGCTTCTCAATGACTGATGGAAGAGAGAGAGGGAGATGGAGAGCGAGGTCCGGGCTGCGGCGGCGGCGGTGGCGGCGGACGAGGCAGTGGCGGCGGTGGGCACGACGCTATTCGGTGCGGCGACAATGGAGGAATAATGAGCTACCGGCGGCGACTGGCGCGCGCCGCTGCCACCTCTATCTCTGTCTGCGTCTCTCCTGTCTCTTGTTTGACTCTGTTTTCTCTATGCGTTTATGTACAGCATGACACGCGTCATCTACTGTCTGTCACTGTAGATATGTCCAAAGGATTCTGTAGATAGCCATCCCCGGAGCCGTCTCCATCTTGTAAAAATCATCTGTACAGGAAACTCTTTATTTTGATACAAAACCACTAGGAGAGCGTTTTTGTTTTTACTTTGTGTGTTGCGCGCCGGGCCCACTAACTATTGTTTTCTCCTGATGGTCTGACGACGATGGACCGCACGCCTAGTTAAGTAGACCGCCTGGCTGCGTGCCGGCTCTCAGAAACTGGCTTCAGCGCGGCCGCTGAGGGCATTACCGCTGTCCGCCCCCGCCCCGCCCCCGCCCGTACCGTCACGGTCAGTAGCCGGTCGCCCGTTTTAAAGGTGACGATGTGGCGGGTCGCCCTTGCCCTCCCCGCCCGCCCCGGATCGCCGGCCGGGCTGACATCTCGTGGTCGTCAGACCCCGCCTCTGCCACCCGTCTCACTCTGTGCACGCTGACGCGCGCGTCCCAGGCCGGCGGTGGCCAGTCGGCTGGCGATTCCCGTGCCCCGCTCCCTCCCCCGCCCCCGCCCCTGACCCCACGCTGTATGCTACACCGACTTCGAAGCCGTCGGCTGTATTATATGACTGTAAAATACTGTACTGTAGTCAATAATACATTTTCTGTAACGACGGACACAGATGGTGTTTCCCGAGTACCTGAGAACCTGAGCCCAGTAGTTGGTAGTTTGGGCATGGGTGTCATTAAAGGGACTGTTCCATCTTCATGTGATATCAGTGTTTATTTGATTACGAAGGATCATGCATCGGTCAGATCGTTGAAGTCCTTTTGGTTCCGATCATCTAGTCGTCGCGATCATCATCGAGCATTTGTTCATCGGCACATATTGTACATACATACATTCATTATCATCGGGGTCATCCTCATTACGATCATCGCCACATAACATCATCAGCGTCGTCATAACGTCATCACATAATAACCCTTACTATATCAATATATTAATCGACAATCGGTATTGTGCATTAAGCACAAGAATCGTCAACTTCGCTGCGATGAGGCAAAAAATGGTGTTATCTGTTAAAACGTGCTGTTATCTGTATACAATTTGTCCAATACCAGCCAAGAGATCTTTTTGTTACGACTTACGTGGTTATTTACGACGTGCGTACGGGTATGTGTCGCTGAACAGTGGAAGTTCTGAACTACAGCAAGGGTTTTCGTGAACATTCATCTAGCATTCAGGAACTTCGGGAATCGGCGATTATCTGTCCCGATTCCCCAGAGCCATGAATATTTCAGAAAACCACGCGCCTTTGGCGTCTCAGGTATTTTATTGCTTCATTTCGAAAACAGGTGGTGCCCCAAAGCTGCTCCATGAATATGCAGATTGCAGGCTGACCGCGTCCCCGATGGTAAATGAAGATAGGAGTTCTAGCTGTTACGTTGGGGACTCGTCCATACTACCGCGTCTGTCTATTCTACTCCGCTCTGGAGATAAGGTTAATGCTTAGATCGGGCTCGTCTGATGGATTGATGATTGACTGCCTGCTATCAATCGTCCTCTTTCCTTTTCTTCAATGTGGAATTGTATGATGAAAAGAACGTGATGTTAAGATAATTTTTTATTTGCAAAAATTATATCAATTCAGATATATCTCGGACGTACTGCCCCATAACTTACGAAAGCTCCTGCTGTATCCAAATTTCATTTAGAAAAACATCGCCCGTATTAGCAATCGGACCCACGAATGGCCTGCTGCAGCGGACACCAACAGACTGTTGCTATCCTGCAGTAGGTATACCTCACGTCTGCACTTTGTCCCTCGGGAGTAGCTCAGTAATATGTTGCTCGAATGCAGAGTGCACCTAGGGACCTGGGGCCGTATTCCAAGCAGCTGAATTCTGGGTGTAGTAAAAGCTTCTGTCCGTAAAATCACCTCAGAGCTGATGGAAGACTCCCGTACCGAAAAACGAAAAGACTTTCGCGCGTTCGAGGTGCGCCACTCCCGCGCCGGCTGTTGGCGGAAAGTGGCGTGGCACTTCAGGGAACCTATTACGGCTCTGATGCCACCGCAAGGTGCGGATCTCATTCGATCGTGAAATTCATCGCCAGCCCCGGAAACTCCATTCCGGGTAGGAGACGACCTCTGGGATGGTCCGGCGGCCGCTGCTGATCGGCGGAGATGGCGGCTCCGTTCGGCCGGGCATGAGATGGGAGGATGCTCGGAGCACCTCTCGCATATCCGTCCATCTTACTTAGCGCCTAGCAGCCTCTCTGCCTACGGAAATCGCAAACGTGAGGCGTGCATTTTGAGCTGCATTTAAAAACCCTCGACATCTCCCGACATCACCCCTGACATCGACGTCTTTAAAGGGACTATCCCACCTTTAACATGGGGTTTGAGTTGAGATAGCCAAGTTTGCGGCGAGGTTCAGAAACCACTATCTATCTAGGTTGCAACCCCCGCGGCCTCTTGGTGTTGAAGAAATTCGTTCCCTTCATTTGAAAATGGGCCTTGTACAAGGCCCTATCTTCAACATGGAGCGACCGTTAGTGTGACGTCACCTCGTTTAGTCATTCTGATTTAAATGGGTTTGTTCGTTGAAAAATCGCTTAAAACTTGGTCGGAACTTTGTTGTGGTGCCTACAGAGTAAAAAGAATCAGCTTTATGACAGTAATGTGGCCTGGGGAAGGAGGTAGGGGAGAGAGGTCATATTGCGCCATGTTCTTAAATGCGCCACACCTTCCTCCTGTCCAAAATTCGATTCGAATGAATGCTCGAATGTGTGTATTTACTTCACCACCAATAACTCGCTCTTATTCCGGTCCACGGGGGCAGGTGAGGTGTCTCAGCTTTCTCGCAGACCATTTTTTGTGATTTCCTCTATTTTCTTACGCGAAACAGTCTATTTCGACCTTTGCTAGTGTCATGGTTTATCTTAGAGATAGTGATTCAACTAATAATCATTGTTAATTGCTCGTTTAATGGTAGTTTTGAAAGATTATCACCACCGTGGCTTCGCTGTCCTCGCCATATTTGAAGCTCATGAAAAATGTGTTCCATTCGTAATTGCGCCCACCCTATTTGCGCCCTATTCTTCAACCCAGAGAAACAGCATCTGGTGGTTGGGACACATTTCATTGAACACTTTGATTATTAGAACGCTCACCTTACCATTACCTTAGCCTTCACAGCATAAATGGTTAATGGGCTGACACGTTCAAATAGGCTACTTAGTTAGGTGGCAAACCGTTGTTTTTAATAGGGCGCTTTTACATGAGAGGCATGGGCGCTTTTTGATGGGGTAGTCCGTAAATGCGCCCTTTGCAGGTGTGTCGGAAAACTTTTCTCTTGTTAATTTTTATGGGTGTGATACAAATTAGGAGTTGTAATTTGATGCCAAAATAACTGAGGTACAATTTGAGATATCATCAAGCATGACAGCTGGTCAACTTTAGCCGCAATAGGCCGATATCCTTAAGGTGGCGCAATATGACCTCTCTCCCCTAATTTTGGGCTGTGACGTCACATATTTGAAAGTTTGTGTTTGGAATATGGGAAGCCTAAGTTAATGAAAAATAAATGCCAGAACCGTGTTCCTGGTCATCCAATCTACAAAGTCGGGCACAATTGAACTGGTTTTAACAACATTTTAGAAGGTGGGATAGTCCCTAATATCTCGCGATTTGACTCTCCAAGTTCTGTATTCCACAATGACACAACGTCCAAAACTTTCGAGACTTCATCAAGTCATACTTCATGATAGTCACCAAGGCACATCCCACCGTCACCAAGACACGTCTTTCCGGCACCATTTCACCCTTCCCCCGACATTGGCTCGCGCAGTGTCCGGCGCTCCATAACTCATTCAGTCGTCTGGCGATGCGCAGTTGATGGCCGTCTATCGGCCCACTATAGGTATCCCGGCGTGGCGGTCCATCGGTCCGGCCGCCGATAGTGCCTGGAGGGATAGGGAGGTCGAGGGCCGTTAGAGCCTGCTTTGTGGGAGGTGCGCTACCGACCGGCACGAGTTATGGCCCCCGGCTGTCCATAAATGGGTGAAGTGTGAGGCGGAGCGGCGTGCTGACCGGTGCCGTATTGGTTCGGTAGGTAGTCAATGGGCAGTGCGGTGGTCGTAACTCGCTCGTATAATATGTAATACTCAATGAGCAATATGATTCACAAAATACAATGGTCTGCATCACATCTTAAGATAAAAAACTGACAGTGCCGCCGTACGTCGTTCACGAAAAAAAAAAATACTACGATAGGGCGTGCCGACAGATTGTGTCCTTGCATCCATATTCCATATACTACTATAATAAGCTTTCCTTTATGTCAACTGGCTGCTACAACTGAAGCGACGGCTATCTCAACAGTTTCGCAATTCACAGTGCTTGACAAGCACGAGATCAGTACCTAAGGCGGCCTAAGAGAAAGTGACTTCTTAGCCAAGCATTAGCTGACTTCCGAGGATCACCTTGAGCGAGTTTCGCAGCCAGCTCTGACGCAGCTGAAGATTCACTGTTCTGGGAAGAGGCGTGGGTTCGAATCCCACCGCTGCCACCAATTGTGGGCCGGCCATTTCGGCCGCCCTCGTCGGAGCCGGGGGTCCGCGGATGGTGTTGGCGTCACAGTCGGTAGAGGAGGAGTGAGAGAGTGTATTTAGAGAACATAGGTTTTATGGTGGGTGTCGGGACGCAAGCACGTGACCGGACGGGCAGCCGGCCAGCGAGCCGGCGGTCCCGTGTCGCTATGCGCCCCAGACACCCAGACAGATACAAAAAAGGGGGGTCCGACATTTGGGGCCTCCATCGGGAGTGGGAGGCATGATTTCCTTCTCCACAACTGGTTAGCGATGGTGGCTTTATTACGACGTCTGCGGGCCCGGTTTTCCCAATCACGGATATTGAGACAGCTATTTAATCATCAGGGGTCGATTGACTCGGACTTTAATTAAGCAGAGGTGCAGTTTCTCTTGCACCATTGAATATGCTCCTGGGGCTTTCTCAATCACACTGGGGTCAGGACAAACTTGTGTGCTGACGTGTTAAAACGTCAGGGATTAGGTATCTACCTATGTAATTGTACCGTTCACTCCAGTCTGGAAAGCGAGTTGTGATCTCCGGAGATGATTCGTTGATGGCAATTAAAGGAGTTGATGAATCGCTCTGTGCAACTTTGCCATTCGCTCACAAATTCAGAACCCAGCTTCCAGTCCATGCTAACGACGGGCTTCACCTTACCGCTCAGGCCACGGTCTCGTTCTGCAATACATATAGACTCGCACGCTGCTGACCACTTTTACGCTGTCCTGCCTTCGGCAAAAATGATCTTTTTTATTTAAAAAAAGAAAATAAGCTTTAAATAGATTGAACTGTCTACCTTTTGTGGCTTAGGTAGTGCTTCATAAGCTTTTATCCTGACAATAGGTTGGAACTTGGAAGGCATATTTGCGTGTTTTTTGACATTGTATTCGCCATCCACAATATAGCACGTTTAGCATGTAGGTAAATGGTGGACGGTAAATGGTGGACATAGCTCGTTGGTGGACGGATAAATGAAAGGAATTAAAGTTGAATGCTTAATTAAATGAAACTTATCTGATCGTTGAATTTTAAACTGCCATTATAAAACGATGAATCTTGTTTATGGTCCCAAGGCCTCATATCTAACAGACACGATGCACCAACCAAAGGCGTGACCAACCCAACTGAGACAACTTTTATTTATAGTATCAGATGAAACGGAAAAGTCCCAATATGCCGGTCCAGAATGGACCAAAAGCATTGTCTCCGACTGATTGAAACACGACCTCAATTACTCTCAGCCCTATTGGCTGCACTCACCAAGAGACTGCTGCTCTGAATGTGAAGTTGAGTTTTTATCCAACGACCATTTTTGAACGACACGTCGCGTTTAAGCTCTGAGAAATGATAATCACATAGATTTCAGTGTTATTATGCCGTCAATTCCGACAGAATATCACATATGCCATGAACACTAAACTAAATAGATATACGGCGCTCAGTCTAAGAATTATTCTCGACAGTACAACTCTCGCTACATGTGTTTGTGCGGTGAGAACCGCGAACTGCCTATCTTTATCAAAATGGTTGTGGCTTAGGTACACGATTAAGAAGTTTAAAACCAAATCATCACAATCGAATTCAAAAGACCAACTTAATAAAGCCAACCCATAATATGGAGTGGTTGCATGCCAGCGACTTCTGGACCACTTACGAAAGACTATGGCTGTCGCTGGACAGTTGCCAGCGCCCAGCTGAATGATGACAACAGAGCCGACATGTCATTTGTCGGATTGGGGATCACGGAGACAGTAGATCACTTGGCCTTGATAAGAACCTGGCCTGTATGGCGAATATGCTTATCTGGCTCGAGCATAGCTCATTACACCATAACTTACAGGGGATTTTCGAGCGCGTAGTTATAAACCAGCGTGATGTTAGACGAAACAGCTCTTCTGCCCTTTGCAGAACGCCTAATGGGAAGCTAACCCGCTTTACTCAGCAGCTTCTTTGCATGGGAGCAGCTGAAAGTAGAATGGGCCGCACAACACAGCGGCTTGGCAGTTTTTAACATAAGAGTGCGTAAAGATTGTCCACAGACTTTCTCAAACTGCACTGTCTTCTTTCTTTCTTTTGACGTTCGAGAAAAAAAATGAACCGAAATTTGCGGAATTACGAGAAACGGGAATCTACTATAGCGGTAAAAAATGATATCTTATAAATTCTAAAGGACTTAAAAGGTAACATGCGACAATATACATATACTACTGGGTGCGCTGTCCCTAGTTCTATATGCTATCTGGCAAATATTTGTGTTTCTTGTGTGTCGCGTCAGTACAGCGTCGTGCCCTCTGTCATTTCGACCTGTTCTCGACGCACCTGCGCTCGTTAGCGGACGGCAGTGTCAACGTGTCATTATTGGCATCCGCTCGCACGGACACACACAGATACGTCCTGTGGACATGCCTGTCCGCCGCCCGCCGTGTCTATTATTCACCTCGCATGGAATAGAAAATCAGCGGCCTCAGACACCTCGCCAAGAAGGCAAAAACAAGCCAACTATACCTATCTCTAGTGCAAAAATAGCTTAATGCTTCCTATAGATTGTCCTGAATTCAAAATACCTAATCTTCGAGTGCCTTTAACACATTTCAAAGGAGATGTTCATAAGCTAATGCTAGCAATGAAGCTGTTGGCTTACATATGTTTTATCCTGTGTAGGATCGATGCCATAATCGCAGATCGTCGGACGGACAGGTGGCTGCCTTCATTGACAGATCAGATGGCTGATCAGACGATATTACACCATGGGGTGTGTATATCGCACGTCGACGTACGTAGCCATGGTGACAGGCCTCGCTTCTTGCGATATACCCGATTATGTTGACGGTCAGGTGTTTCCCGAAGGAACTCATGCGCGATGGAGCTGGGAGGAGCTGGTTATGTCGCAACACCATAGTGGCAATAGTTAGCATCGTAATTTAATGTGTACAGACAGAAAAAGTGTCGAAACCGTCATATTGAAATAAAGAGGAATTTTTAACTTTAAACTTAAACTTAAAGTCTAATTTGATCACAGCACACACAAAAAGAAACGATAGTATTTAATTATGCAAATACAGGACACTTAATCACCATCGATCATCATCAACCATCCCTTTATTTGAAGCAAGATGTGCTCTTGAAGGCTGCTTAAGAGACTGATAGCCTCATCATTCCAGCATTGAATTCGTATTCTTTTCCTCTAAAGGTACTCCAATGCAGGCGGCCGGTGGCAGGATGTTCAATTTATGGTCTCGGCATTGGACAGCGAGCGGCGGCCGGGGAGCCGGTTAGGAGATGAGTCCATTTCGGTCCGGTCGGCCGCGCGATCCCTGGACGAGGGGGCTCATTTCACGGCCGCTCAGCTCGAGAAATGGCTGCCACCGATGGCGCTCCGTGTCACTGCCAGTACCGGCGGGTCGGAGCAGACGAGGGGTTCGGTCGGCCCGGCCAGGCCCGCCGCTCCTCGTCGCGAGAGCTGCACCCGATGGACGGCTGTGTAAGTCAGCCTCTTACTCTTTTACTGCAGCCGCAAAACGACCACATGTCAGCTCCCGGCATGGAGTGGACTGCAGTTTAAATAGGAAGATGAAATTAGGTACATCCTGGAACGTATCAATGTTAAAATGCTGACTTCGCATCAGCAGAATGTTCTCTGCAATATGCGACACATCCATAGACGTGAATGTCTTTTCAAGGATCATGTTCGACAGCAGGTTACGAACCATTTGTGAAATGGGTTTGGAATGAGGTGACAGTGTGACAGAGTGTAGAACATAACAGGAGGTCGTAATTGGCTTTGAAATCGGATTGGCTGTGGATTGAGGGCTAGCTACATTTGGCGATCTTTGTTTCGTCAGTTATATGTAAAATATGCCATGAGCTCTAAATTATTGATTGTTAAACAAATGTAAAAATGTAAAAAGTATCGGTCATTAAAAGCAAAAATCAACATTTATGCGTACAAAATTGCAGTAAGATATTCAAATATGCAGGGGCTATATATGCATAGGGTCACCAAAAACAAGTGATTTGGTATCAATCAATCATTCATGAGAAAGAGAGCACTCAGCAGCTACAGCGGTCGCATCATCGGACCATACTAGTCGATAACTCCCTTGGCCCTCCGCCTAATTACAAAATTTCACAATTCACCAAAAGGACTGACCTGACTACGAGCATTGTGAACTTTTATCGGCTGTAAACTGACCGCACTTCACAGCCCACCGAAATTCACTGCAAGGTAGGACAGTCAGAGTCGTACTCCCGTCGTCCGCGGCTGTACTGCGGCACAGTCTATCTCACGGCGCTCAGCTGTACTGCGGCACAGTCTATCTCACGGCGCTCAGCTGTACTGCGGCACAGCCTAGCTCACGGCGCTTAGCTGTACTGCGGCGCAGTCTATCTCACGGCGTTTAGCTGTACTGGGGCACAGTTTATGTCACGGCGCTTGGCTGTACTGCGGTACAGTCTATCTTACGGCGTTTGAATGCACTGCGGTACAGTCTATCTTACGGCGGCGCTCGGCTGCATTGCGGCACAGTCTATCTCACGGCGCTCAGCTGTACTGCGGCACAGTCTATCTCACGGCGCTCAGCTGTACTGCGGCGCAGTCTATCTCACGGCGCTCAGCTGTACTGCGGCACAGCCTAGCTCACGGTGTTTAGCTGTACTGCGGCACAGTCTATCTCACGGCGTTTAGCTGTACTGGGGCACAGAACGGTGCTTGGCTGTACTGCGGTACAGTCTATCTTACGGCGTTTGGATGCACTGCGGTACAGTCTATCTTACGGCGGCGCTCGGCTGCATTGCGGCACAGTCTATCTCACGGCGCTCGGCTGTACTACGCCACAGTCTACATATATCTCATGGCATTCGGCTGTATTGCGGAACAGTATCTTACGGCGCTCGGCTGTATTGTGGCACAGTCTATCTCACGGCGTTTAGCTGTACTGCGGTATAGTCTATCTCACGGCGCTCGGCTGTACTGCGGCACAGTCTATCTCACGGCGCCCGGTTAAACTGCGGCATAGTCTATCTTACGGCGTTTAGCTGTATTGCGGTACAGTCTATCTCACGGCGCTCAGCTGCACTGCGGCACAGTCTATCTCACGGCGTTTAGCTGTACTGCGGCACAGTCTGTTTTCAGGGCATCGTGTCAGGCGTTTGGATGTGTCTGGGACTGTCGAACTCCCAGTGAACTTACGAAGCTTAGACAAACTTTGTTTTGTATCGCCGTTGAAAGCACGTGATAGAGCGTGGTCGGCATTCACAGGCTGAGTTAAAATTATAGCACTTCGAGCCGTGAGAGAGCAGCCAGATATTTAGTCATTTCTGTGAACTGCGATAGTTAGGTAATATCATTGTCTAAACTGCTAGAGTGAGAAACACGTGCACAAAACGTTAATCCATGTGGTCGCGCTAAAACAATCGAATTAGAAATTGCCAACAGGAAGACATCCATATCATATCAGCAACCGTCCACTGTCCAGGCTCACTAGCCAGACATTTTGATTGGACGGCGGAAGTCAGGGACTGGTTCGACGGCCATACTGGGACTGATCCTCATTTCACCAGTACGGTCGTCCAATGTTGGAGTTAAATTAGGCAATGCATTGGTCCGGACGACTTTGAGAGCTAGCGGTACCGCTCGATATTTCATCAGTTCAGAAAGTCTGATTATGCGTCTACGCGGGTGTGCATAGGTGCTGTGCAAATTGCAAGCATGTTTCAGCAATCATATAGTGTTTTCTCGAAAAAATAATAGTAAATGAGAAGTTTAGATATTAATTTTGGCTTCTCTGACAGGTCTCTTTTTGCAAAAAGATGAACATCAACGCATACCGTTCACTCCAGGACTTTTCTGAACTATGATGTGAGTGGAGATGGCAACGTAAGCGACTGTCTGCCTTATCCACTCTCTCATTACTTAAGTAGTTGGACGTCGTTGAAGCTCCCTCTCTAAGAATTAGCGAAACTTTACCAAGAACCACGAAGTTGCCCGGCGCCACTTCGCTCCCACGCGTCATTTGCAGAATATGGCCCAATGCTACGGAAGCAATGCCATCCTTGGAGAGCTAACTGCGTCGAACTCGCTAGAAGGGCAATGAACGTCACTCTTCTCTGGATAATAATCTTAATCTTGAATCTGATTAGCTTTGGTTTCCAATCTGCTATGCATGTGATAAGCCTGAGCAGAAACTACGCTGGGTCCTTATTGGTCTACCAAAAGAGAGGGATGATGTAAAACATTATAGTTCGTTACATAATTTCGGATTAACTAGCGCTCAATACAATTCCCAGCTAATCTCTGGAAACTTAAAATAACATTAACCCTAACCAACAGACGACGTCAGCGAAACTTCGTGTTGCAGGAAAACATATGAAGTGGAGCACAATTCAGAGGCCCTGAGTCAAAGGAGCATCGAAACCAGCTCCCATTCACCATAGGTGTATGCCTAGCTAGGAGCTACTATAGCTGTTGCACGGTGCACCTCGGCCCCGTCAGATCACATGACTGCTGAAAAACTGAGCCCCACTGCGCTGGACCAGTTCTGTGTCAGTCCTGGTCCAGTCGCCTGACGCGGCGACACGACCTTGCCTCTCGCTGAGTCGCATACAATCTGGTCCTGCATGACATTCACCTGGGTGCCTCCTGACCAGGCGTGAGAGGGAGGACCTTGAGCTCCTGCTGAGAACAAGCTGGGTCCACTGGAGCGGGCTGGGTAAAGGGAAGGGTGTAAGAGGGCGAAGTAGATTTAGAATGATCTCATGTCGTGCTGGAACATCGAACAGCTCGGCGGCCGGGACTTTGGAGCGTGCTTAATCCAAGGATAAAATCAGCAAACAGTATTGAATTACAACCGAGCTTGCATGTACAATACATTCATGAAGAGTTACATCTTATGCAAAAAGTCCCTCTATAAGAGACGCCTGGCAGACCTTTTCCGTCATTGACAAAACCAGCGTCATTTGAAGAGTGCTTTTGGCAGTTAGAATGTAACATTGTGCACGCATTTTCCATATAAAAATCGTCTTGGCTTCATCAAGCTTTGGACCAGGGGTGTCGATTTTTCAAAATGGTTGGGGGTGCTCAACTCCTGCACCGGGTGAAAGATTGCAGCTTTGCCATGGGGCACAACCGTGCAAGGCATGGTTGGGTATCCCCATAAGGTACTGATAATCACGGGATTCCCCCCCCCATCAGGTTCAGGGGCCCATCGGGTTATTCGGGCCTGAGGGGCCCTGCGGCGTCAATTGGCCGCTGAGGGTCCACGTTGGCTATATTTAGACTCAGAAGGGCCCCACAGGGCTCGTAAGAACACCTCATGGGCCCACAAGTACCAACATTAAGATCTCCATAAGGGCCCCAAGCCAGCCTCTGAGGGCCACTTGCTGGGGGTCTTAACCGGCCTATAGGGGGCCAGCTCTAGGAGCTGCACACCCGCCTATAATGGCCCCACACCCATTTCTCTGAGGGCCCATATAACGGCGACTGTAAGGGCCCTCACCGGCGCCCCTGAGCGCCACACCGGCGTCCCTGAGGGCCCCACACCCCTAACTCTGAGGCCCTACACCAATGCCTTTAAAAACCCTACATGGGCGGTTCTGAGGGCCATTGTCAGTTACCAGCGACCCTGACGGCTCACACAGGTGACTCGGAGGGTCCCAGCGGCGTCTGAGCGCACCATGCCAGTCTCTGAGAACCCCACAAGGCTCCTAAAGGCACCGGTGACCTCTTGATATCTTTTTGTCGGCCCATGAAGGGTCCGTTCCGTAACAGCAGTTCTGAGGGCCCCACGCGCGCCTGTGATGGCCCTAAACCAGTGTCTCTGAGAGCCCCCACAACGGCGCCTGTGAGGGCCGTCACCGGCGACTGCGAAGCCCCCACACCGGCGCCTCCAGTCCGAGGGCCCCACATTGCCATATCTGAGGGCCCCACACTAGTGCCTCTTAAGGCCCTATATCGGCGGCTCTGAGGGCCCAGCATCGTAGCTTCTGAAGGCCCCACTAGTGCGCATGTGACGGCCACCCTGCCACCGGTGACATTTGAAGGCCCCACACCGGCGACTCTGAGGGCCCCATCGGCGTCTGAGTCCGTTCCGGTCTCTAAAGACGACCCCACAGGGTTTCTGAAGGTACCACCGGCCTCTGATGGCCCTTTGCCGGCCTCTGAGGGCCCGTCGCCGGTCTCTGGAGCCCCCTGCCGGCTTGTAAAGGGTACGCACCAGCAGCTCTAAGAGTCCGACACCCGTGTACGACGGACCAATACAAGTGTCTTTGCAATTTACCGTCTTTTTCGCCCTTCTTCTTAAAACTAACTTTTCTTTTCTTTACATCTTTATTTCATGCCTTGTAAATTGCGTAATTGTTTTATTTTTTGTAGTGAAAGACTGCAGAACAATTATTTTCCTCAAGCAGAGTTAGTGGGAGTTATTGAGGGACAAAATCATTGGGGGTGCCCGGAAAACCATCGGGGGTGCTCATTTGAGCATTGGGGGTGCTGCAGCACCCCCAAAGGTATACAAATCGACACCCATGCTTTGGACGGTACCTTATTATTGCATGCACTATGTCATAAGCCACAAATATCTGAACATATTGCTTATTGCTATGTTGGTGTGTTTGTTCTCATCTGTTTCGGTATTATTGATGACCAATTAGTCCCTCATCCTCATGAAAATATTACCTCGCAACTGAAGTTTGATTGGTTTGATAATAAGTTTGATATGCATGGCTTCATCTACAAATAATCATCTTGACATTCCCAACTAAACGTGAACAGCATTGACGTTACCGCAAACTCGTGATGAAAGAAGATTTAATTAACGTTGTCGGGGAAAAGTTGCAGCAAAGCGCCAATAACGTCCTCGCTCATGTTGCAATGCAATTACTTGATCTTTGACCACCATTAATTAGTGCTAATTTAAGGGCTTCACCAATATTATCTTAGAGCAGGCCTGGCTCATGGAAAATAGGTCAATAGAAATAAAGTCTATATTTGCGTGTGTTACGACACATAGCGCTAAATTGCAGCATTATACCAGGGCACTGTTAAATTACAGCACATACCACACGGCGTACATATCATTCATACTGTAAAATATTGATCCTGCATGGTCGTCGACCGGCCCCAGCAATCTCAAAATAATCAAATCAAACAAAACAAACAAAATAATAATCAAGCTCAAAATAATAATAAAATACCCGATTCGATTCACGGTCTGACATCTTTAGAGATTTTGTTGACCTTGGAACTTAACTCTCTTTTGAAGTAAGAGCCGAGTCCCGATCGGTATTTCAGCATGAGCGTCTACCGCGGGAAAGCACGGATTGGATACACCAATAAAGCTGTGAATTCAGTGCGTATAGTACGAGGATAAAACTTCTTTACGACTGCTCTTCTCATAAAGCGCTTTGATCTCTAAGTCGAAATAGTACCTACGAAGTGAACGAAAAAGAACCTCTTTGCCAAAATGACATTTTTTTGTCAATGGCTTGACGGCCTTGACTCCTTTACTGGCTAGCGGGCAGCGGCGGCTTAAAGAGCATCTTTACATGATTAATGATTGTTCATGGTAATGCTGACTTCAACTTGTAAATTCCACATTGAAAAACCTTGCGAAGTTTAAGAGCTTCTACGCAGCTTGGAGCTTAGAGATTATCATATGAAAGCGTCTTCGTGCTATGCTATGGATATGTATGCTAAATAAAAGCTCAAGTCGACACCAAGCGGCAAGCACGATTGTCGATTATACCTAATGCCTAGCCTTCCGATAGATAAGGCGAGACTTCTTACCTACGCAATAGGGCGATCTGGTCTTTAATTAGCATTAGCTTTACTTGGCCATAAACATATTATTTCTTCTCCTGCCAGTGTAGAGGCATGATGGCATGACATCGCATCATTTGAATTTTTTACCGTGATGGATGAGACCGTGCAAGACGATATGGCATAATCTGCATTCCAACACGGCATTTTCGAGTAAAACGAATTCCTTCAACGCAATGCCATATCGTACATACGATAACTTGTGAAGACAGCTTTCCTTCCTGCATGGTAACTATGAACTCTGTATTGGTAAATTCAGCTTTTACTATAGAGGCGTATTTTCTACCTAACTATTTGTCAGGGTTCCCACGAACTATAGCTCTAGATGACCTGATGGATGGTACGTATACCTTACCATCGCGCCGCTCTCGTCGTTCTTTTCCCAAACCAAGAAATGAAGAAAGCCTGCACAGTGCACGGTACGGTAATTTTCTTTCTACCGCACCATCCTCAGCCTCTCTGCTGTCGTGCGTGGGTGGACCGCTCGTATGACGTTTCTCAAACCTTTGCCGCGACATCACTACTCTCACGATGCTACATAACTCAGCAATACAACCAACTAAGCGTGTAAGCCAAACCTCGCCGGTACCATGTCACACTTAGCCGATGACAAGCGCGCCTCTCAGCATTTCCCAACTCTGTCCCGTCGTCTATCGGTGCCGCCCACCATTCGCCAGGTGAGGCGACATCGCGCCATCGACGAGTGCTAATGGTGCCGTCCTGGGATGGCGTCATCACGTGGGTGGGGGAGTGGGGAGGCCCAACTCTTGGCCATGGTGGTGGGCGGGCGTCGTGGCCAGATCGAGAAACTGAGAGGCTCTGTAGCAGGGATAGCCGGGGGGAGCGCTTTTCCAGGGAAGTTTGTGGGGCATAAAGTCGTCAAACCCACAATGTCCGATTATGAAGTTGAGTAAAATGTCACACTGAATCAACTCCTATCATTACAGATATAACCTTCCAGGCGGTGGGGGGCATTTTTTTGCCCCCCCCCTTTAGTTTTTTCGATATATCTCAAGAACCGCTGCGCCGATCGTCACCAAACTTTCAGTACCCTCCCGAGAGTAGCTAGCGCACATGGTGACCAGAAATTTTTCCAAAGGCTATGATAGGTTGGCCGCTAATGACGTCAGAGTGACGTCATTTTTTGCCATTTTCGACCCAAAAAAAGGTTTCGCGGGAAGAGCTCTCAGGCCTACAGCTTTAGAGATACAGAAAAATGTTTCAAACATAAAAGGTGTGGAATCAAGAGGGCAACAAAACTGCTATTTCAGTTTTTCGAATTGTTTGGATTTCGACCTCCAAAAATCAAAAAATAGATTTTTAAAAAAATAATAACCGAAAAATCCAAAAAGTTTTTCGAATTTCGAAAAAACGGAATTTATGTGATAGTCCCTACCACCTTCAATCTACATACCAAATTTGAGATTAATACCTCTTTTTTTGGCCAAGTTATAGCGAAAAGACTGTTCAAAATTGATGACGTCAAATTTTCAAACTAAATTTTTAGCAATTCTAGACCTCGTAGCGCAAAACAAAGACCACCATTAGACTCCCCGTGACGAGCTGCATCGAATCGATGCCCATTTTATGCAAAAATATCAACTTTGAAATTTGACCTTTTTTGACCTGACCTTGACCTGACCTCCACCAGAAAGTGACCTAAACCATACCTGATGGTCTTATAACCAATACCATTGAGTTGGAAATGAAAAACTGGCCATAAAACATGCATCGCACAACCTTAGTAAAGTTGGGTTCATGTGGTGACCCTTGGTGACCTTTGGTGACCTGACCTGTGACCTGACCTGGTATGACCAGTGACCTCTAATAGCAACATATGTACTAGACAACTGACGCCTTATCGCTGATTTTCGACAAAATGCGTTTTACTCGGCGTTATAGCGCTTTCCCTAGAAGCCCCGTGAAAGGTGAAACATTTTATCTTTGACCTGACCTGTGACGTCATCGGTGACCCCGAGTTCAATGAAATTTGGTTTCCTTCGACAAATTTGACAGGGCTATCGAACACCGTTTGAATTTTCCGGATCCGTCCAGTAGTTTCGGAGAAACGAGGGGGGGGGGGGGCAAATCAGCTAAAGCTGGTGGGGCAAAACGCTTTTTGGTGGGGCAAAATACCAAGTTGGTGGGGCAGCCACCCTACCCTACCAACTGCAAAGGAAGCTCCGCCCCTGGCCTGGGGCCATCATAGTTGATAGCGTATACTTCAGAGAGGGAGGGGAGGGGACACCGAAATCATCAACTGTCAACAACGTAATTGTGAGCGAGGCCAGCACCACACACTTGCCAACGTCTGTCAAGACAGCCTCAGATTCAGATTCACTTTCAGAATCACATTCGGACCCCCTTAGATTTTCATAAAAACTGGTCCATGTGTACAGTTTTGGACGCTGATTCCAATGGTGAAGTCTGTTTTTCGCCACATATTATACTTTGGCCCCTAGAGGCATTCAAAGTTTTTTGGGGGCGAAGGGGACCCCCTTAGATTTTCATAAAAACTGGTCCATTTGTACAGTTTTGGACGCTGATTCCAATGGTGAAGTCTGTTTTTCGCCACATATTATACTTTGGCCCCTAGAGGCATTCAAAGTTTTTTGGGGGCAGGGGGACCCCCTTAGATTTTCGTAAAAACTGGTCCATGTGTACAGTTTTGGACGCTGATTCCAATGGTGAAGTCTGTTTTTCGCCACATATTATGCTTTGGCCCCTAGAGTCATTCAAAGTTTTTTTTTAGGGGAACGGGGACCCCCTTAGATTTTCATAAAAACTGGTCCATGTGTACAGTTTTGGACGCTGATTCCAATGGTGAAGTCTGTGGTTCGCCACATATTATACTTTGGCCCCTAGAGGCATCCAAAGTTTTTTTTGGGGCGAAGGGGGACCCCCTTAGATTTTCATAAAAACTGGTCCATTTGTACAGTTTTGGACGCTGATTCCAATGGTCTAGTCTGTTTTTCGCCACATATTATACTTTGGCCCCTAGAGGCATTCAAAGTTTTTTTGGGGGAAGGGGGACCCCCTTAGATTTTCGTAAAAACTGGTCCAATTGTACAGTTTTGGACGCTGATTCCAATGGTGAAGTCTGTTTTTCGCCACATATTATACTTTGGCCCCTAGAGGCATTCAAAGTTTTTTTTTGGGGGAAGGGGGACCCCCTTAGATTTTCATAAAAACTGGTCCATGTGTACAGTTATGGACGCTGATTCCAATGGTGAAGTCTGTTCTTCGCCACATATTATACTTTGGCCCCTAGAGGCATTCAAAGTTTTTTTGGGGGAAGGGGGACCCCCTTAGATTTTCATAAACACTGGTCCATGTGTACAGTTTTGGACGCTGATTCCAATGGTGAAGTCTGTTTTTCGCCACATATTATACTTTGGCCCCTAGAGGCATTCAAAGTTTTTTTTTTTGGGCGAAGGGGGACCCCTTAGATTTTCATAAAAACAGGTCCATGTGTACAGTTTTGGACGCTTATTCCAACGGTGAAGTCTGTTTTTCGCCACATATTATAGTTTGGCCCCTAGAGGCATTCAAAGTTTTTTGGGGAAGGGGGACCCCCTTAGATTTTCATAAAAACTGGTCCATGTGTACAGTTTTGGACGCTGATTCCAATGGTGAAGTCTGTTTTTCGCCACATATTATACTTTGGCCCCTAGAGGCATTCAAAGTTTTTTGGGGCGAAGGGGGACCCCCTTAGATTTTCATAAAAACTGGTCCATGGGTACAGTTTTCGACGCTGATTCCAATGGTGAAGTCTGTTTTTCGCCACATGTTATACTTTGGCCCCTAGATGCATTCAAAGTTTTTTGGGGCGAAAGGGGACCCCCTTAGATTTTCATAAAAACTGGTCCATGTGTACAGTTTTGGACGCTGATTCCAACGGTGAAGTCTGTTTCTCGCCACATATTATACTTTGGCCCCTAGAGGCATTCAAAGTTTTTTGGGGAAGGGGGACCCCCTTAGATTTTCATAAAAACTGGTCCATGTGTACAGTTTTGGACGCTGATTCTAATGGTAAAGTCTGTTTTTCGCCACATATTATACTTTGGCCCCTAGAGGCATTCAAAGTTTTTTGGGGCGGAGGGGGACCCCCTTAGATTTTCATAAAAACTGGTCCATGGGTACAGTTTTGGACGCTGATTCCAATGGTGAAGTCTGTTTTTCGCCACATATTATACTTTGGCCCCTAGAGGCATTCAATATTTTTGGGGGGAAGGGGGACCCCCTTAGATTTTCATAAAAACTAGTCCATGTGTACAGTTTTGGACGCTGATTCCAACGGTGAAGTCTGTTTTTCGCCACATATTATACTTTGGCCCCTAGAGGCATTCAAAGTTTTTTGGGGGAAGGGGACACCTTAGATTTTCATAAAAACTGGTCCATGTGTACAGTTGTGGACGCTGATTCCAATGGTGAAGTCTGTTTTTCGCCACATATTATACTTTGGCCCCTAGAGGCATTCAAAGTTTTTTTTGGGGCGAAAGGGGACCCCCTTAGATTTTCATAAAAACTGGTCCATGTGTACAGTTTTGGACGCTGATTCCAATGGTGAAGTCTGTTTTTCGCCACATATTATACTTTGGCCCCTAGAGGCATTCAAAGTTTTTTGAGGGGAAGGGGGACCCCTTAGATTTTCATAAAAACTGGTCCATGGGTACAGTTTTGGACGCTGATTCCAATGGTGAAGTCTGTTTTTCGCCACATATTATACTTTGGCCCCTAGAGGCATTCAAACTTTTTTGGGGCGAAGGGGGACCCCCTTAGATTTTCATAAAAACTGGTCCATGGGTACAGTTTTGGACGCTGATTCCAATGGTGAAGTCTGTTTTTCGCCACATATTATACTTTGGCCCCTAGAGGCATTCAAAGTTTTTTTGGGGCGAAGGGGGACCCCCTTAGATTTTCATAAAAACTGGTCCATGTGTACAGTTTTGGACGCTGATTCCAATGGTGAAGTCTGTTTTTCGCCACATATTATACTTTGGCCCCTAGAGGCATTCAGATTCACTTTCAGAATCACATTCGGACCCCCTTAGATTTTCATAAAAACTGGTCCATGGGTACAGTTTTGGACGCTGATTCCAATGGTGAAGTCTGTTTTTCGCCACATATTATACTTTGGCCCCTAGAGGCATTCAAAGTTTTTTTGGGGGCGAAGGGGGACCCCCTTAGATTTTCATAAAAACTGGTCCATGGGTACAGTTTTGGACGCTGATTCCAACGGTGAAGTCTGTTTTTCGCCACATATTATACTTTGGCCCCTAGAGGCATTCAAAGTTTTTTTGGGGGCAGGGGGACCCCCTTAGATTTTCATAAAAACTGGTCCATGTGTACAGTTTTGGACGCTGAATCCAATGATGAAGTCTGTTTGTCGCCACATATTATACTTTGGCCCCTAGAGTCATTCAAAGTTTTTTTGGGGCGAAGGGGGACCCCCTTAAATTTTCATAAAAACTGGTCCATGGGTACAGTTTTGGACGCTGATTCCAACGGTGAAGTCTGTTTTTCGCCACATATTATACTTTGGCCCCTAGAGGCATTCAAAGTTTTTTTTTCGGGGAAGGGGGACCCCCTTAGATTTTCATAAAAACTTGTCCATGTGTACAGTTTTGGACGCTGATTCCAATGGTGAAGTCTGTTTTTCGCCACATATTATACTTTGGCCCCTAGAGGCATTCATTTTTTTTTGAGAATCTAAGGGGGTCCGAATGTGATTCTGAAAGTGAATCTGAATGCCTCTAGGGGCCAAAGTATAATATGTGGCGAAAAACAGACTTCACCATTGGAATCAGCGTCCAAAACTGTATCCATGGACCAGTTTTTATGAAAATCTAAGGGTGTCCCCCTTCCCAAAAAAACTTTGAATGCCTCTAGGGGCCAAAGTATAATATGTGGCGAAAAACAGACTTCACCGTTGGAATCAGCGTCCAAAACTGTATCCATGGACCAGTTTTTATGAAAATCTACGGGGGTCCCCCTTCCCCCAAAAAACTTTGAATGCCTCTAGGGGCCAAAGTAAATTTGTGGCGAAAAACAGACTTCACCGTTGGAATCAGCGTCCAAAACTGTACACATGGACCAGTTTTTATGAAAATCTAAGGGGGTCCCCCTTCGCCCCAAAAAAAACTTTGAATGCCTCTAGGGCCCAAAGTATAATATGTGGCGAAAAACAGACTTCACCATTGGAATCAGCGTCCAAAACTGTACCCATGGACCAGTTTTTATGAAAATCTAAGGGGGTCCCCCTTCGCCCCCAAAAAACTTTTAATGCCTCTAGGGGCCAAAGTATTATATGTGGCGAAAAACAGACCTCACCATTGGAATCAGCGTCCAAAACTGTACACATGGACCAGTTTTTATGAAAACCTAAGGGGTCCCCCTTCCCCAAAAAACTTTGAATGCCTCTAGGGGCCAAAGTATAATATGTGGCGAAAAACAGACTTCACCGTTGGAATCAGCGTCCAAAACTGTACACATGGACCAGTTTTTATGAAAATCTAAGGGGGTCCCCCTTCGCCCCAAAAAACTTTGAATGCCTCTAGGGGCCAAAGTATAATATGTGGCGAAAAACAGACTTCACCATTGGAATCAGCGTCCAAAACTGTACCCATGGACCAGTTTTTATGAAAATCTAAGGGGGTCCCCCTTCGCCCCAAAAAACTTTGAATGCCTCTAGGGGCCAAAGTATAATATGTGGCGAAAAACAGACTTCACCATTGGAATCAGCGTCCAAAACTGTACCCATGGACCAGTTTTTATGAAAATCTAAGGGGGTCTGAATGTGATTCTGAAAGTGAATCTGAATGCCTCTAACGGCCAAAGTATAATATGTGGCGAAAAACAGACTTCACCATTGGAATCAGCGTCCAAAACTGTAACCATGGACCAGTTTTTATGAACATCTAAGGGGGTCCCCCTTCGCCCCAAAAAAACCTTGAATGCCTCTAGGGGCCAAGGTATAATATGTGGCGAAAAACAGACTTCACCATTGGAATCAGCGTCCAAAACTGTACACATGGACCAGTTTTATGAAAATCTAAGGGGGTCCCCCTTCGCCCCCAAAAAAAACTTTGAATGCCTCTAGGGGCCAAAGTATAATATGTGGCGAAAAACAGACTTCACCATTGGAATCAGCGTCCAAAACTGTACACATGGACTAGTTTTTATGAAAATCTAAGGGGGTCCCCCTTCGCCCCCAAAAAAACTTTGAATGCCTCTAGGGGCCAAAGTATAATATGTGGCGAAGAACAGACTTCACCATTGGAATCAGCGTCCAAAACTGTACACATGGACCAGTTTTTATGAAAATCTAAGGGGGTCCCCCTTCCCCAAAAAACTTTGAATGCCTCTAGGGGCCAAAGTATAATATGTGGCGAAAAACAGACTTCACCGTTGGAATCAGCGTCCAAAACTGTACACATGGACTAATTTTTATGAAAATCTAAGGGGGTCCCCCTTCGCCCCAAAAAAACTTTGAATGCCTCTAGGGGCCAAAGTATAATATGTGGCGAAAAACAGACTTCACCATTGGAATCAGCGTCCAAAACTGTACACATGGACCAGTTTTTATGAAAATCTAAAGGGGTCCCCCTTCGCCCAAAAAAAAACTTTGAATGCCTCTAGGGGCCAAAGTATAATATGTGGCGAAAAACAGACTTCACCATTGGAATCAGCGTCCAAAACTGTACACATGGACCAGTTTTTATGAAAATCTAAGGGGGTCCCCCTCCGCCCCAAAAAAAAAACTTTGAATGCCTCTAGGGGCCAAAGTATTATATGTGGCGAAAAACAGACTTCACCATTGGAATCAGCGTCCAAAACTGTACCCATGGACCAGTTTTTATGAAAATCTAAGGGGGTCCGAATGTGATTCTGAAAGTGAATCTGAATCTGAGGCTGTCTTGACAGACGTCACTTGCCATTTGGTTCGATGCGGTGTTTCGGATCCAATGCCAACACCTCTGAGCATTTCCGTTTTTTTTACGTCCTACCGACGCTGCCAGCATTCATTTCCTAATGAATCAATGAATTCACGCTGCCTCTACATAAGAAGATCCAATTTGCTGATAGAATTCTGATGCCTCTCTGAGCGAATGCGGTCACTAATATCCGATACAGACGCCATAAGGCAGTCAATCACGTCATATCAGCTCGTCCTTTCGGGGCTGGGAACGTTGGTCAGTGAACAGGATGCACCCATGGCATCCTGGGTATTGCTCAGCAAAATAGCTAGCATTTCTCGGCTCCAGAGATACGCCAAAGCCTGACAGCGAACGGCATGGCTTTCATGTCGTGAATGCGGGTAGCCATTCACGTTATCATCATAAAGACGTCTCATTGTTGTTCAGATGTTGTTCACGCCGCCCGACCGATAGAAATGGACAATGAACCTCCCTGCCACAATCGCATGCAGTAGCTCAGTGGCTCCGCGGTCAGTCGGAGTTGATTTGGCAGATCAATGTGGCTCAGTCCCGATTTGGAGGCCATTTCTGGCGATAGTGAGGCCTCTGTTGTGATATACGCTGTCGATGCCGACGTATACGGCACCGTTTGTCAAGCTTGTGACGTCACAAGCGGCCAGACGAGCCGGGAAACCACCGTATTATGTTCGAAATCGAGCGGCAGGACTGGTGTCTGGTGCAAGGGAAATCGTACCTATATTGAAAATCGCCGTCCTTCAATATCCCTTGATATTCATGTGCATACTCGTCCTTAACTTTATTGTTAGCCTGTCCGGGCCTGTCCTGTCTACCCGAAAAAGTTGGACCTTACCTACTGGAAAAACGAATGGCTTTGTCTTTCCTTGTCCAAACACCAGATTCAAAGGATTGATTTCAGACACGCACGTTAACCCGCGCCCTGCTGGGGGGGTGTTTTACCCTTGTGGTTTTTCGCGAATATCTTAAAAACGGCGGCGCGGAGCGCCGCCGTTTTTGGTACACCTTATCATACATCAATTCTACACATGTTGTGAAAATTTCAGACCAAGGTCATTCAAGGTCAGGTCACCAGGTCACTTGAAGTGACCTCACCTCATACAAAGTTTCAATGTCTGTCATAGCTACACCGAAAGACCGATCGCTTTGAAACTTTCAGCGAGTGCTAAGAGCAATAGCATGTACAAAATGTATATCTCAGAATTTTGATATCGGTGACCTAAGGTCAGGTCAATTTTGCGACCTCCCCATTATAAGTCAATGGGAGAAAATTGAAATGCGCCTCTTTTGGACGAAGGACATTATAAACACTCCCAAACACCGAATTACAAGTGGTTTAGACACACAGAACATGAAAATGGTGTCCGTGACCCTTGTTTATGCCCTGAGGTCATCTTAGGTCACGAATGGTATCTAACAGTTTTTCGCAAATAACTTTTGATAGAGGCATGCTAGAGCGATGAAAACGCCTTAGATGTGTTCAGCTCGACGATACGGATCGACTGATATGCAACATGACCCTTTCCGGTCAGGTCATGACCTTGACCTGAGGTCAAATTTTCAAGTTGACCTTTAAAGGTCAAGGTATAGTTCATTCGATGCGTCTTGACGAGAGGAACACGATGCCGGTAAAAGTAAGCTCGTACAAGGCGGCTTGGGTCAAAAGTTATTGCAGAAAAACTGTTTCCGAAAAAAATTGGCTATTTTTGCAGTTTTTGCCCCCTGCAGGCAAAACCGTTGACGTTAGGTCAAATCTGAGATAATCACTCAGAAAGGGCGTTAATAGGGCTATCGAATGCGCTTTTCCGCGGCGCTGTAGCTCTATTGGTTCCCGAGTTATGCGTTGGCTTCTTGGAAATTTTCGACATTCGACCTGGAAATCGGCGAAATTTTGCCTTCAATGACCTCTGGTGACCTGACCTTTGACCTGACCAAAAAATTGACCGAAGTGATTTCGTCATTATTTTTGACGCTCTTTCGAACGCCGCCTTCCGCGTATCGCTACGTGGCCCAGGAGCCGAGTTACAAGGGGGGTGTTCAAACACCCCCCCCCCAGCAGGGCGTGGAAATCCAGGACCCCCAGCCGGGCGCGGGTTAACCCGCGCACCGACGGGGGTCTGCGCCAACTTCGTACCGACGGGGGGGGGGGGGCGGATGACCGCCCCCCCCCCTGAGATCTCGAGAACGAAGCAAGATAGGGACAAGCGGTAAACGGCATCGGATACGCACGGTCAAGATCTACAATTTTTACTAAGGTCATTTTCAGGTCAGGTCAAAGATGACGTCACAGGGGGGGCATTCCACGTCAAATCGAACAAAAATCGGCTGTTTTGCACCTTACCATCAGCGATTTCATTATAAATTTGTGAGCGAGTTCCTGTGTGGCCCCGGACATTACATTGATGTTTTTTTCGCACATTCTGACCACAGGTCTTCTAAATATAGGGCATCAAATTTTTACAAAATGTTGCATCTTTATATTTTTGAACGACCATAACTTTGGTTGTACTTGTTTGATTTGAATGAAATAAACCTTACTGTTTAGGTAATTTCTTAAGCATTTGTTTAGAATTGCACCTACTTAAATATATGACCTTAAAATTTGCTTAACTCTGTTCTTAAGCACAAATATTGAAATAGCAAAAAACACGTCACCTTCGATTTGGCTCATTTTCATATATTTCATTGCCTACCATATTCTTAACAACCTGTGAAAAAATTAGAGTGGGCCATTCATAAGTTTTGAAGAAAATTGCACATATGCAAACGTATGTTAGCACGCGCAGTGGAGGGGGAAGAGCGAATTTCGCCCACCCCTCCTGTTTTTCGCCAATATCTCATAAGATTAATGCGAAATCAATTATGGCTACCTGTCAAGAATTGAATTGGACATCTCATCGTGCAAGCAATAAGAAAATCGGTTCACAACTGTTCTAGTAATAGCGGTGTAAAGTGAACATCCTGTCGCCGCGGCGACGCGCCGACTCGGCAGCCGGCGCCGACCGCTACGTGCCGCCTGAATTGTAGACTGTGCCGGGACGGAACGGAACGGTTCCGTCTTTACATCGCGCTCCCTACCGCTGATTACGTTCGATTCGCGTCAAATTTTGTGAGAAGACTAAGAAATGTACAGGCAAGCTTATGGTGAAAGAGTTTTGAAAATCGGTTGGTAAACAATTGAAATATGAACGTGTAAACACAAAATTGTGATTGCTGCGTTTCCCGCATCGGCCGAGCCCGCCTCAGCCGGCGACATGTTACTCTTAGCAGGCCTCTAACTGCCATATTTATTATTGGATTAGCTAGAAATTCCCCATACATACTAAAAAATGTATGTTCTTTCGTATAGTGAAGATCAAAAGACGTGAAGATATCGTTGCGTGATAATGTTTTCGTTGAATTTACTTCATGATGCATTTCCACACGGCTCAAAATTCACCGCAAAATACCGTTTGCCTGAGACACTTTTACTATGGAACGTGAATGCTTGACTACGATGACTATGCATTTCCATTCTCGCAGAGTTTGGGATATCACTAATCAGCAATCATTCATTTCAGAAAGTGTACACAAGCAAGCATGTCTTGACTCTGTCTTTCAAGGTCACGCGCGGTTGCGTGATGTTGATGCATGAAAACGGCGTTTGCCGCGAAAGTTATGAATGGCCCACTCCAATTTTTTCACAGATGGTTAGGAACATTGTGACGGACATAATATGTAAAAATTACCCAAATCGAAGGTGACGTGTTTTTTGCTATTTAGATTTTTCTGTTTTAATTCAAGGTCAAATGCATTTCAAGGTCACTTCAATTTAATTTTATAATTAAAAATCAAAGCCTTATCAATTGCCTATAAGACCCTGCTAATATCATTTTGATACCAGAAAAGGAACCAGAGTTATAGCCATTAAAAAAATTGATATGTGGCATTTTTCGCTATATTCGATGACCTATATCTCAGCGATACGTTATCAAATTTCGAAAATATTATACGTAACTCAGTTTTGAACCATGCCCAGTCTGCCTACAAATTTTCAGAAAAATCGAAGGGGATGACGGATTTCGGTGTTTGATTTGACGTGGAATGCCCCAGGGGTCGAAAAAGTCAAAATGGCGGCGCTGGATATGGAGAGAGTTTTTCTCGAATAACTTTCGAATTAGTCAAGATAGGAACAAATTAAGGGCAGCATCGTGATCCTCTCGTCAATCCGCATCGAATGATATATATGTTGACCTCGAAAGGTCAAGGTCAAAGGTTGACCTCAGGTCACGTGACCTCGAGGTCATCATATATATCATTCGATGCGTCTTGACGAGCTGAACACAATGAGACCATCCACGCGTCAGTATCTTGTTCCTGTAGGGGAGAGTGGGGTGGGTTGTATCAGTTTTTACTCCGAGACCCATAACCTCGTAACTATCCGTGATAAACTCATTATTTCCATACTATCCCCTTCCTTGATTCTTCTGCTTTTTTGTGCAAAGTAACTTTTCCGCTACCTCTACCAGTTTTTCTTCTACGGTCTCCCGAATAGAACAATGTTTTTGATACAACTTGCCCCATGGCTTGGGTGAGTTGTATCACATGGTGGGGTAATTTGTATCACTATTTCACGTTTCAGGGAGTGTGCTTGCTACTGGTTTTGAACATAACAACAACATTAAATGGGGTTAATACGATGTATAGGTATGCTCAAAGGCTTCACTTTATTAGACCAAACTTAGGTCAATGCAATCCGAACGAAACATCAACAGACTAGACGCAAAAGTTGCCCGTTAAGAGCAAAGAAGCCAACACATTGTGCCGAAATGGAACGAGCATTGACTAGCTACCTACAAACGCGAGCCAGGGCTTAGCTTTCGCGATCAAAAGCAACATACCCATACCTACATACATACATACATGTTACAACATACCCCACCCGGCTCTGATACAACATGTACCTAGCCGCCATCTTGGAAAAAACATCCTCGTGCTCAAAAAACAGCGGACAGCTGGAGAAATCCGTTTTCACTCACGCAGCCTTAGAACCTACCCTCACCACCGCTACGGAGATCTTTCAAATTCGTGCACATCTAAATGCCCAGAACACACATTTTCTTGCAACTTATTTTTTTAGAATGACATTAAAAAAACATAAAATCGGCTCTCACCTCGAGACGCGTCCAATCAGCCACAAGACAGAACAGGGAAAGATGGCGCCCGGAAAACCTCGTCGGCTGGTCGTGTCGCGAGCGCCATCCATTGGATAAGTTTGGCACAATTCGCCCTGATACAACTTGGACATGATACAACTCTCCCCGCTCTCCCCTACGGAGTTATTGGCCAAAAACCTTTGGTGACCTTTGATGACGTCACATGACCTCACAGCTGCCCAACAGCAAAACAGACCTCAAGGTAGTGAAGGTTGATCGTATATGAAGTCATGTATGGTATATGGGGCCATTCCGACCCGTTTTAGTGGTAAAAACAGGGAGTTGATTTTTCCCCCATTGACTTATAATGGGGAGGTCGCGAAATTGACCTGACCTTAGGTCACCGATATCAAAATTCCGAGATAAACAAATTGTAGCTACTAATGACCTAATAACATCCTGCGACTTTCAAAGGCCTCCGACATCTACTGTAGCTCTGGCACGGTGACAAAGTTGCAAAAAAGTGACTTGAGGTTGGGTCATTCAAAGTGACCTGGTGACCTGACCTTGAAAGGTAGGAGGTTCAAACTTGCACACCATGTGTAAAATTGATGAGGGAATAGTCATACAAAATTTCGCGGCGCTACGCGCCGCGGTTTTCCCGCTATTCGCGAAAAACCTCAGGGGGGGCGGATATCCGCCCCCCCGTCGGTGCGCGGGTTAACATTGCTGATGCATATAATATATGCATATAGGTATATATAATTTTATGCCATATATAAGGTTAATTTTTCAATATAGGTATCGTAATTAAATGTCCAGAATTGAAAGCAATCTGAAGAGTTAAAATTAAGGCAACTTTGCTCTTGGAGTCTGCCCGAAGAGGTAAAACTTAACGGATTCTATCGTTACTTTTTTACCGAGAATAAAAAAATCAATGCATAGGCTCACCGTGCTATTATGAAAAAAACATCCATTCATGCAATTATTCATTCAAATCTATTTATTCCCATCATGTAGCGCGAGCAGGACCGCTCCACGCAGCACGCGCCGTTCACAGCGCCAGCCCCCGAGGTTCGTCTGAGCACGTGGTCTGCACCGGTGAGACGACGTCGAGCCCCACTGAGCCAACTGGTGGCGACAGCTTTCCAGAGCCCGGGCGCTTTATTCGAGCTCTGAGCTCGACAGCTACTCGATTTCACCCACTTATTGCGAGCCAACAGTGTCCAAACTTTCGACAAATTGAAGTTTGAACATTCAACAAGACCCAGCTGCGGGGCAGGGTTTGTGTAGCACTATTTGAAGGAAAACAAGGTAAACTAACCCGGCAGGCGGTGGGCCTACCAGCCACCTTCCGCGCGGTGGGGGGGGGGGGGCACTTTTTTGCCCCCCCCCCGTATCTCCGAAACTACTGGACGGATCCGGAAAATTCAAACGGCGTTCGATAGCCCTGTCAAATTTGTCGAGGGAAACCAAATTTCATTGACCTCGGGGTCACCGATGACGTCACAGGTCAGGTCAAAGATGAAATGTTTCACCGTTCACGGGGCTTCAAGGGAAAGCGCTATAACACCGAGTAAAACGCATTTTGTCGAAAATCAGCGATAAGGCGTCAGTTGTCTAGTACATATGTTGCTATTAGAGGTCACTGGTCATACCAGGTCAGGTCACAGGTCAGGTCACCAAAGGTCACCAAGGGTCACCACATGAGCCCAACTTTACTAGGGTTATGCGATGCATGTTTTATAGCCAGTTTTTCATTTCCAACTCAATGGTGTTGGTTATAAGACCATCAGATACGGTTTAGGTCACTTTCTGGTGGAGGTCAGGTCAAGGTCAGGTCAAAAAAGGTCAAATTTCAAAGTTGATATTTTTGCGTAAAATGAGTATCGATTCGATGCAGCTCGTCACGGGGAGTCTAATGGTGGTCTTTGTTTTGCGCTACGAGGTCTAGAATTGCTAAAAATTAAGTTTGAAAATTTGACGTCATCAATTTTGAACAGTTTTTTCGCTATAACTTGGCCAAAAAAAGAGATATCGATCTCAAATTTGGTATGTAGATAGTAGGCGGTAGGGGCTATTACATATATTCCGGTTTTTTCGAAATTCAAAAAACTTTTTTGATTTTTTGGCTATTATATTAAAAAATCTATTTTTTGATTTTTTTGGGTCAAAATCCAAAAAATTCGAAAAACCGAAATAGCAGTTTTGTAGCCCTTTTGATTCCACACCTTTTATGTCTGAAACATTTTTCTGTATCTCTAAAGCTGTAAGCCTGACAGCTCTTCCCGCGAAACCTTTTTTGGGTCGAAAACGGCAAAAATGACGTCACTCTGACGTCATTAGCGGCCAACCTATCATAGCCTTTGGAAAAATTTTTGGTCACCATGTGCGCTAGCTGCTCCCGGGAGGGTACTGAAAGTTTGGTGACGATCGGCGCAGCGGTTCTCGAGATATATCGAAAAAACTAAAGGGGGGGGGGGGCAAAAAAATGCCCCCCCCCCACCGCCTGGAAGGCTAAGGTGGCAGAGTTGACCCGTTGGAAGTTGGAACTAATGAGCCCGAATGGCAATCCAGCCTCCAGGACATACGAATAGTTACACAAACTTTGACGGTGTTATAATATCCTCTTGAATCGTGATGCGCTGCCAATTATCTATCTACCCATTACCTAATCCCAACTTTGCTGTTTCATTTTGAGTAAATGAGGGCTGTGAGACTGTGAGAAAAGTTAGACTCAGCTCATTGGTGCGGACTATAATATTCAGCCGGTCTCAAGGAATGCGAATGTAGGGCTATCGGCGGACCCTCCCCCCCCCCCTAAGATCTCGGAAATGTACTGGCCGATTTTCAAAATTAAAACGGCGTTCGATAGCCCCACCGGGAAACTACCTTTTGACCAAATTTCATTGACCTAGGTCAACCGATGACGTCACAGGTCAGGTCAAAGGTCGGATTTTCACCGTTCACAGGCATTTCAAGAAATGTGTTGTAAAATCGAGTAAATTGGTAAGTTATTGAAAACCATCGATGGTACATTGTTCTTCAAACACATACTTTGCTATCCAAGGTCACTGATACCAGGTCAGGTCACAGAGGTCAGGTCACTGGGGGTCACAATATGAAAGTGTCGTGTGATACATGTTTTACGGTCCATTTTACATGACAAATGCGATTATGTGGGTCAGGCAGCATTTGGGGCCAGCTTAGGTCACGTTTTTGGTGAAGGTCAGGTCAAGGTCAGGTCAAATTAGGTCAAATTTTAAAGTTGATATTTTTCATAAAATGGCTATCGATTCGATGCAGCTCGTCATGGGGGGTCTAATGGTGGTCTTTGTTTGCCGTACCGTACGTGGTCTAGAATTTCCAAAAATTGAGTTTGAAAAATTTGACGTCATCTTTTTTAACAGTTTTTTCGCTATAACTTGGCCAAAAAACGAGATATCGATCTGAAATTTGGTACTTTCACATATATTCCGTTTTTTCAAACTTAAAAAAAACTTTTTTGGATTTTTTGCTAATATATAAAAAAATACTTTTTTGATTTTTGGGGTTCAAAAGTAATTTTAAAAAAAATCCGAGATAGCAGTTTTGTAGCCCGGTCAATTCTACACCTTTTATGTCGTGATCATTTTCTGTATCTTCAAAGATGTAGGCCTGACAGCTCTTCTCGCGAAGGTCTTTTTTCGGTCGAAAATAGCAGAACATGACGTCATTCTGACGTCATTTGTGGCCAACCTATCATAGCCTCTGGAAAAAAGTTTTGGTCACAATGTGTAAAATTGATGCCCGGAGGGGTCCTGAAAGCTTGGTGGCGATATCTCTAGCCGTTTAGGAGATATCGACGGAAAAGGACAGGGGAGGGGGCTGTTTCGCCCCCCCCCCTACGGGGCGCGGAATTGTGACCGCTAATAGCATAGCCCACTGCCCAGTCGTCCCTCCTATTTAGAAACGGTTCTGCCTTAAAGGGACCCTCCCACCTTAACATTAGTTTTGAGTTGAGATAGCCAAGTTTGCGGCCAGGCTCAGAAACCACCATTTATCCTGGTCGCAACCCCCGCAGCTTTATGGTGTTCAAGAAATTTCTTCCCTTTACTTGCAGGGTGGGACCAGCGTGGTCCCTATCTCTTAACCATTACGGGAATCTGATGACGTCATCAGGCTTTCAAACGTCCGTTAAATGTTTGACTAAAACGTTTTGTAGCACGCGGTGGTATATGCTGCTTTGCGCGCAACAAATGCCGCACTTTCAAATAAAGTCGCTAGGAACAGCGGAGATCCCAAAAAGTAAACAAAAGTAAAAGTCTAATATCTTGAAAACTGGTGAATATTTTTCGATGAAATTTGGTAGATATTCGTTTTTGCTCTTTCTGAACCGAGCGACATCACTTTCATGCCAATTCATTAACTTTTTTGAAGGTGGGAGGGTCCCTTTAACATACGTAGGTATGTGGGCATAGGACGCACAACCACGTTGACTTCGGCTGGCTACGACCTGCCACCAACCGCAACCATACCCGTCAGGAGATTCATAAACACCGAACGTCCCTCGCGCCTCGAACCCCGGACTGTTGTAACCGGGAACGCGTGCTCTCACCATACTGAGTCCAACACACTACCTACTGAGCTGCGGCGAGTAGTAAACTGTAAAGTAATCTTGGCAGCACCGGCCTTTCTGTAACGTGTAATTTTTTAATGTTTAGTGATCTTACTTAGTGGTCTAGCTCAACGATGGAACTCTAGTCACCAAGCAACTATCGAATGTCTACTGAATCGGAAAATCACACCCATGGCCCACCTTACACACCCCTGACCTTTATTATGTCATGTAAGGTAAATTGCAAATTTTCGACTACAACGGCAACGACAACGACTTTGCCAACAACGGCATTGATGTGTTGTGGTTGTGTCCAGCTCAGGCTCAGCGTCTCAGCGATGTAGATCGACTATGGTTGACGCAAGTTGACGTGCAACATGACATAATCCAAGGGTGGGACTAAATGCTTACTTCGAAATCTAAGCTGCGTTGCAGCATTGGCGGTTATGTGCGGCGTGTATGCCGCATGATTAGTAAGCGGCGACCAAGGCGGCGACCACTAAATTAAAGACTCAAACGCTCCGACCAGTTCTCAATGAATAACACTGCATACCAAAAATGTCAACCGCTCTCGTCATAAGATATTTAGCTTTAAATAACTAGGTTATCTACATCATCATTTTGAACCAAATTAATACTTTCAACTTAACTCACTCATTCCTTCCTTTGTTGGCTCCAAACAGTCTTTCGATTGTCTGGATTTGGAAATCGTATGCTAAGTCCCGTACCTGTATGCGACTGGTGCATATAAAGGCCGATAAAAGAATTTGAATAGGCTCTGGCATGCGATTTCCTGGCTACCCAAAAAAGTATGTTTCAGTCTTGCTATCAAAACATGACCTCGCCCGCACAGGGGGGGGGGGGGTTGATGCAACCCCCCTAAGGTTTTTCGCGAATAACTCGCTTAAAAAGCGGCTGATCGCGACGAAACTTTCAGTACCCTCGCATTGATCAATTTAACACCCACTCTGAAAATTTCATGACCCTGACCCAAATGACCTTTGACCTGTGACCTACTTTTCGAGACCATGTTTGGCCGGAACCGCGATTCAGCGTATGTCGGCTCGCATTAGCAGCGCGTTTGCAGTCTTTTCGTGGTTTCAAGCGTTCAAACATGTGATATGATGTTGCCCCCATGCATTAGGGTGGGTGTCAAGGTCACCTGAAGGTCAGGTCAGGTCATTGACCTTTGGTGACCTCGGTTCACTTTTTCGAGTTTGACATGTTTCTAGGCCAGTTTTTTCGAGCTGAATTCGAATTAAGCAACCACATGAACGTTTACAAAGTAGTTTTGGTGCCTTCGTAACATGTTACGAGGCTGTCAGAGGCGGTTGACACCTACTACAAATACCTGGCAGGACCTCTACTGGTTGACCTGACCTGACCTAACCCGACCTGGCCTAAATGAATGAAGACATCATCTGTGATCAAAACTAGCATGATATTCGTGATCAGCACCCCGAAAAACCCCATAGCGGCCACACTACGACGTTCTAACAGGTCCCAATTTTCCCGCCTTTTGGGTCATTGACCTGACCTGGAAGGTCAACCGATGACCTAGGACCTTAAAATTGGGTATCATCGGCTTTCTCTCGTCACGGGCAACACGCCCGTTTTTTCCGCGAAGCTCTAGCTTGATCAGGAGCGAAACGGCAAGGGCTTATACCTTATACGTTCGCGGCTGAGTATTAATTTGGTTCAAAACAATGATGTAGATAAGTTAGTTATTTAAATCTAAATATCCTATGACGAGAGCGATGGACATTTTTGGTATGCAGTGTTATCCATTGAAAACAGGTCAAAGCTATTGAGTTTTTAATTTAGTGGTCGCCGCTTACTAATCATGCGGCATACACGCCGCACATAACCGCCAATGCCGCAACGCAGCTTAGATTTCGAAGTAAGCATTTAGTCTCACCCTAATCCAAGACCTTCCAAGGTCAAGGTCAAGGTCATGACATTGACCTTGGGAACATTTATAAGCTGTTTTACGGAATCAAAGTTACATTTTTTAAAAGCTAACCAAATGGATCATTAGGTGCCCATTTAGACTTTAGTGAAGGTAGATAGGATCATAGGCATAATGGAGAATAATTCAAATATAATTGGTTTGATTATGGATCAAAACAAAATTTATGACGTCATATTAGTACTAAAATGGTCTTCAAAGTTCTCGTAATTGTGCTAACTTGTTTCTCGGCAAAAGTAGCGCGCGTGATTGTCGCGGCGCTCGCGGCGGATTGTTTGAAAATTTTGTGATAGATTAGGGAGCGTTGGCGAGTATTTTTAGTTATTGTCCCAGTAGGCCCTAAAAACAAAAGTTTTCATCGTACATTTTTTTTATATTCATTTCAACTCACCTGTTCAACTCACCTGTTTGGGGTTCCCTTGGTTTCAGCTGAAAGAAACCCTGGCGTACAAAATACAAGTTCAAGCAGTGCTGATTCTCCGTCAGGAATCTTGCTAAGCTTCATTGTCTTGTCATCGTAACTCTCCAAGGTGAAGGAGGATTAGATTCAGGGGCTCAATCAAGGGCCCAAGGACCCAATCTGAATCCTTTATCCTACCAAATCAAAATTCCGTGAATGCACATTCACAGCATTTGTTAACATTCTAATTCAGAACTATTCCACATTCACTTATTCATTCATTCAGGCAACATTCATATTCATCCACGTCATTTAACTCATTTGTCAAGATGAGCTAGACGATAATGAACATATTGCTGTTGATATTATTGCCGGTGACTCCGGCCAGTGCTGCCATAGGTACCTATCCTATTTACGGTATTAAGAAGATTAGGTCCGGGATTGGGTTGGACGTTTGGGACTGGGAGAGGTAAATAGAGCACATATTTTGAGACCGCAACACAAATTGTAGCACCTTTAGGCTTAAGATGATATTATTTCAAGTTTTTGTAGGATAAAAGTCTAGTTTCTGTATTAAGCTGTACATTTTAGAACTTGTATTGTTTATTTTTCTGGTAATTCAGGGACAGTTACTGCTGCAAGTGCATGCCCCGCAGCCACCTCCCGCGAACGGCCACCCAGGACTGAAGCCTGAAACTGAAGGTTTCCATTTCATCATGTTTGAGTCTTTCAGATGCATTTATTTTTTACCAAGATGCATTTACAGGGTGATTTTTTTTTTAACTGTTAAAAAGTAAACGTCAATGGTGGTCCCTAAATCGAAAAATCTTGTGCAAAAAAGCAATGCACGTGATAGATAAATCTGGGACATTTTGTATGGTGTCATGATTTGTCCCTTTTAACCGAAGGCCTCGGCCCCAATGGAGCCTGAAAATGTCCCACCAATCGGGCACGCCTGGTCCACCGCCGTTGAGCAAGGAACGACACAAAACGATGATTTTGAAGCATCGAGGCAGTTCGAAGCATACAAATTACGATCATCAAGGAGATACCTCAGAAAGACGTTAAATAATGCAGGAACAAGCTTGTAGTCATAAATGACCTTCAAACGGTCCATCTGGCGTATGTGCAACCTCTGAAGAATCAGTCTTCAGGGAGAAACAAAAAACAGCGAATCAGACACCACCAGGGCCGCCAGTAGCAAAATCCTCGACCTGCCTTTTCTAGACTTCTAGTTTTTGGACCCAGGTATGGCAGATATAACAAGAAAACATTGGAAATATCTGGCAGAGCTGAAAATGGGTGATAGGAGCCTTTTCAGTCCGCCTAATGAGCATGGGAGTCCATGGTACTGTTCAACACGTGCTCAGGCGGGCTGATTCGTGTCGGTGAGAGAGGGGGTAGCTTCAAGCACAAGTAAAATACACGATGGACGTTCCTTCACAGCGTGTCTGCATGAAATCAAAATGTCCCAGAATGCTCGTCATGCTGGTATATAATTTCACCATATATATTTGCATTTTAACGCCACTAAACCTCATTACTTTTTAACAAGTAAAAAAAATCACCCTGTAGATGAATTGCTCTACCTGTTATGTAGAAACACTTGCACAATAACAATGCTTGTACCTACACTATTCTGATTGGTTGCTATCTACTTTAATTCAGAACTTATTTATTAACACCATATGTATGAGAAACATGGTGTAAGATCAATCAAGATGCAGTAGGGATAATCTTCAAAAAGTTTTTTCTGATTTCCAAAATCTCATGGTTTGCTTTTTGTCTTTGTTCAGATTAAAATGAACTTACTGAGAGAAATTGCTTAGTTTTCTTTCTATAGGTATGAGGGAAGCAATTTTTAAATATTGGGTTCTCACTGCAAATAAGGATATTGGTAATTGATATGGCAGATGTCACACAAGTTGGCAGGCATATGCTGTCAAGTGTCAGCTCAAGCTGTGGCATGGATAAAGCTGCTAGAGCCTCAAGTTGCTGCAGTGTGGAGAAGTTCGCAGAGGCAGCTCAAGACATTGCCAGAAGCGGGTCTAGCGTGGAAGAGTGGCATCATATAATATAATTGGTAGACTAAAGCCCCCTGGATCAGCTAGTGATTTAAGGTGCTAAACTAATGAAAATTTAAGTTTTTATTGCCACATTGTTAATAACACAATCTGAAAGGATGTTTTTAGTATGGATCAGTATAAGCATGTCTTAGCACTGGATGGCAAGTGGCAAGCTGGGTAGTTGGGTGGGCGATAGAAGCTAATAGCTATGCATTTAACTGTTAACATTTACTAATTACATTGTTTTGGGTCATGGGTGCCCTTGGCCCTTCATATTGTTTTAGTACCTACCTTTTGTTAAGTCATACCTACTTTTTACTTTCTCACAATAATCATTATGATCAGATAACAGGTAATAATTATAGCTTACTCATTTAATTTGACTTTATCATCAAACAGGGTTCCTCTTCCACAGTCTTCTTGAGCACAATTCGGTTGGATTTTGTAGTTCAAACCAAATTTCACATGCAAAATATTTAAGTTTGTTTTTGCAATCCTAACATCCTCTTATTATTATTTTCTTTTTATACTCATTAAGAATTTTATATTTTGATTCGATTTTATTATCTTTTCTTTTACAGCTCATCATGACAAGTGAGGTATCAAAGCTCTGTGTGGGCTATGTCATCAGCAAGGAGCTGCTGTGTCAGGCTGACAGGATTCAAAACATGCAACTAAGGGTGAGCTCTTCATTATAACCAGTTTGCTAATTTATCGCTTGTTGCTTTATCCCATCTTATTTCCCTTTTTTTTACCTGCTTGTGATTTTGTTTAGACTCTCAGGGGTATGACCAATATGTTTGTAATGTTTCACTCCCATTTTTCATATCTTTTGATGCATGCCAGTTATCTGAAACTTTTTTATTTTTCTATCATTTTTTTTCAGGAGATATAGTTGAGTGCCTTCTTGAATAATATTAGCAAAACCAGAACATTTTGACATGACGCAGTACAAAATATCGGTAGTTTTTTTAGATTTAAAATAGTTTGTTACACAATCCCCCAATTTTACTGTGTAATTGGGAAGTAGTTGTGAACATAAGAGGGAAGTTCATGTCCTCATATAAACTCTATGCAAACTTTCATAAGTATCAAATGGCTTAAGCATTACCCACCGGCCACCAACCAGATCGAGAATTCCACACCATTGACATCTGGGGTCTCACATTGCGCCCTTTCGCGAGCGTCAGAGTCATTTAAACCACTTTAGTCTCACTTATGTATGGGAGTTAAATACCCTGCGCTGCTGAGCTAGATATGAAGCAAACAGACACCTTTCTGACACACATCTGATTCCTTTAGGCGTCCATGGTGCACCAGCTGCTGTGCGCGTACCGGCTCACTGAGCTGATGACTGTGATCGAGCCGCGACTGGCGGACGTGGACGACCTGCAGAACTTCCACTCGGGCGACTACGTTGACTACCTGGAATCGGTCAATGGCAGCAAGGACCTCGAGAAACACAGCGACGACCAGCTCGACGAGTACGGGCTTGGTGAGTGGCGGGCAGAGCCGGGATGGGTCTGATCTGCCACATTCTGTACGAATGGTTGTATGGGCGGCTATGGGTCCGGGCGACTCGACGATTTTCGCTTGCGCCTGTTTAGCAGTAATATTTTATACGAAAGGAGAAAGGCTTGTTCGCTTCAGGTAGATGGTCGTGCTGCTTTATTAGGTCGATAATTGCTTCGGACAAATATTCACGTGATCCTTGATGCGCTTCCATGGTAAACACTAGACACTGAACACAGATCCAACCGATATGGAGTCGGGGTGTGCACAGCTGCTTACAGCCATTCCATACATCTGGCAGCGAAGCGCTGTATATGTAGATCATAGTTCACAATCAGTCGCCACCTTTACAAGAAATTTAATGATTCCTGTCACGAATATATTTTAACATTCTCAATCTCGTCGTTTTCGTACATTATTCCTTCACTATTTCATTCTCCATTATCCTTTTCGCCGCTGATCCATGCAGACATCCAGTCCCTGCATAGTATACACCCTGTGACTAGGTGACCGCCTGCCACCAAGATAACCAACATCCTGCCGCAGGGTTCGACTGTCCGCTGGTGTCCGGCATCCTGGACCTGGCACGGACCGTGGCCGGCGCCTCGCTGAGCGCTGCGCGCGCCCTTTGCGAGCGGCGCTTCGACGTGGCCATCAACTGGTGCGGCGGCTGGCACCATGCGCAGAGGTGAGTCGGCACAGCGCAGCACGTTCTGCTGTTGACACTACCGCTCTGCAGAATATTGGTTTTGTGACTTTATCTTGTACTGGATTTGTATGGTTTCGACGAGGCTGTGTCTGTCCATGAGCGTTGAGTGAAATAACTTTCGTTCGAGGGAAGTTATTCCTTTTGGGGTGTTGAAGGTCGGCACGCATTCATTCGCTGACTGCCACTGCTTTTTTTACAAATTATAATAAGATTTCTACTCGGGTTCGTATATATTATTTTATGTGAAGCACTTGTCTACTAATGACATAAATGACGTGTCCCATGTATTTTGGTTGCGGCTGTTTCAGGGACGGCGCCAGCGGGTTCTGCTATGTGAATGACGCCGTGCTGGCCATCGGAGAGCTGCGCTCCACCTTCGACCGCGTGCTCTACGTCGACCTCGACATCCACCACGGTGCGTAGCATACCGGGACGCAGCACTTTGATTTGAACATACGTTACGGTACGTTGCAGATCTGGAATTGGGGAGCTATATTTACATTTGAGCATTGCAGCCTGTGCGTGCTTATCATAATTTACATCATCTTGGTGTTAGACAATCTTTTGTAAAATGGAAAGGCTGTGTGAATCATGGGCCAGGGGCATGCCAAACGTCCCCAGAACGATAAACGCACTTGTGTTCCGTACATTGGTTACTTCTTTTGACGATTCGGTTTCGGCATCCGTTTGATCGGCTATCTTCCGTTACGGAAATAGGTGCCTGATGTTTGGGATTTATACTTGTTTGTACCAAGCACAAATATGCGATGTCCTTATGAGTTAACGAACGTATCGATCGTATCTTTCACAGGTGACGGGGTTGAAAACGCTTTCCTGTACTCGTCCAAGGTGTTCACCTACTCCATCCATCATTATGAAGATGGATACTTCCCTGGAACAGGTATGTGAAACAGCGCCACTTCGTACTTTGTGTATGTAGCACTGTAGCAGGCTTTTACCAGTCTGTTTAACGTTCTGTTGCACGTTTACTCGTTAGTTTTTTGGCACAAAACGGATAATCCCTTATGTTGGCTACATGGAGAAAGGAAATTTTTTAATACGGGTGTTCGTCCAGTTTTGCCGTCGTTATGGATTAACCATTTTATTCCAGGGAGCATCGACGACGTGGGCTGCGGCCGTGGACGGTACTTTTGCTGCAATGTTCCGCTGAAAGAGGGCGCCAACGACGACACTTTCTTTAAGGCGTTTGACAGGTGCGTTGCAGGGAAGAAGGAACAACATTCGTCTATTATATTAGCTTGTGAATTGAAACGTGATGTTTTACGCATTATGATGTTGAAACAATGTCGCAGTATTACTCACTTTGAACTTGTGTCTAACCGCACCCAATTTCTGTTGTTCACTGAACGCTTTCGAGTTTCGAGCCTTGTTCCGGCTACTCTCCGGCCGTAAGTGCCTCCCACCACACACCTAACACGCCCCCTGACTCCCCCTCTTCAGCACCATCTCGCCGGTGCTGGCCGCGTTCCGTCCGGACGCCGTGGTGTGTCAGTGCGGCGCTGACGGGCTGGCCGGAGACCCTCTGGGCACGTTCAGCCTGACGCCGGCCGGTCTGGCGCGCTGCGTGCGCCGCGTGCTGGCCGCCGGACGGCCCACCCTGCTGCTGGGCGGCGGCGGGTACAGCGCGGCTAACGTGGCGCGCTGCTGGGCCCAGCTGACCGCGCTGGTGCTCGGCCGGCGGCTGACGCCAGACATACCCGACCATCCGGTGAGCAGGCATAGGGGTATACTAATGGTTATCCAGCAGGAGGGGGGGGGGGGGGTGTTTGCCTGGCTTACTTGTTGTTCTGGGCGATCAATTATTGATTGCGGCATGTGTGCACAACTGCTGGGCTAAGGCCTGCACGCAGTTCCGATGCATAATACAGTGCAGGTGCCTTCAACAAAAGCGGCATCAGGTCATCTTGATGATGATGTTGTGCTTGACCGTCGGTTATAGTACTGTTTAGCAGTATAAATAAATATAGTTTGGTTGAAGCTCATCTAACAAAATTTCTGGATGCTCCCTCCCGATGACTGATTTGTTTTATCAAATCGACCATTAATCACATTCATTAAATCTGGATTGTTTCATATGCTCTAAAAGATTGAGCTAATCCTACTCTTCGGTTACAACTATTCTGACGTTTTTTTTTTACCGTTTTCAGTTTTTCATGCGCTACGGCCCCAGCTTTGACCTGGAGCTCAGTGCGGGCCTCAGGAAGGACCACAACACCCCGGCGTATGTTCAGGAGATCGTCGAGCAAGTGCAAGGTGGGTGAATGAGAAAATCGTAAATATTTTAGGACTCAGTATGTAGTATGTACCTACTGCCTTTGAATGTCATCGCTTTCTCATGTGTAATGTTTTTGGCTGTAATTAACATGATTGCTTATAGACTTCTATGTTATCTGTATCCAATATATCTCCGGCGTTGTTGAAGCTATCGCGAGTCGCGACATTTTCAAACTGCAGCACAAACAAGTACAAACACATTTTGCTTCTCATTTCCAGAGAACATGAAGTGCGTGGACGAATACCTGCACCAGTGACGAAGCCCGGAACGGTGCAGTCTTCCGGTGCTCACTGGTTCTCTCCGACCAACTGAGCACAGTGTAGATTAGCTAGCTCCATGACTGTGATATGAATCGTCATCTATGCATCGTCACCTAGATCATGACATCAAGATCGACTACTGCAAGTTGAGGAATTCGGGACGCTGGCGCCCCAGGTTCCATTTCATCCATATTTACTGTGAGTTGTGACCGATAATGAAATATTTTGAGAATGAAGAGAAGGCAGCGACGGGCTGCCCCGCCCTTTCAGTGTCATCGTGCCTTTCATTGTTATGAACAAGGCTGCATTCAAGTGTTGGTGATTGGTGTTTGGTAATGTGCTTGTTGTTATTTTTGCTTTCGTAGTCTTCCAAGTGAACCGCGACGGCGACTCTAGTCCGTTTATACTAGCGTAAGTAGCGATTTGATAAGCCATGCATTCCTGTTCTCAAACTGGTTAAAAATCACCTGTGCATGCAATAAACATGTTAAGTTAATGGTTTTATTCTGCGCCCGTAAGCCTTAGGACGTAGGATGTAGAACAGCAGATATCGAATCCCTGACCTCTTTTTATAGATATGGCTTGAATTTTTGCACGTCCGATTTGCTCTAGTTGGGTCCCACGCTAAATAGAGCTTGCTGCTTACCGTAGGCCCAAATATCCCGTTCGATCGGGTGGTTTTGGTAAGCGATAGAATTCGGATGTCAAACTTATACCCGTCAAAGCCGGACACCACTGTCACTCCTTCCCGCTGAACTACCTGCGGATGCTCACCAGCTTTGCACCGTCCCCGCCATTCGTCACCCAACCTTCAGAAGTCTCATACTTATCGTCTATCGAGCAGCGAAGCGACTCGGATCCGGACTCTCAGTTTCCTGACCTCTTGCAATCAAGTCATTACTGTCAAGTGTCAACCGACAAACTAAGCAACGGAACGCACAAAACTAGGTTACGGGACTCCACGACTCACGAGATGTTCCTGAATCAACAAACGCTGAACTAAAAACATTGGAATTTGGAACGGTTGGAGCTTGCAAAAGCGCTGAGCGATTGGCAAGATACCGTACTTTGAGTAATTGTAACCGGGAGTACTTTTTTGGATATGGTAGAATATGGTAGCAAAGAAAGATGCGTAACTCTGCGCGTATTTGACAATTGTGACACCTACCGAAGCCAATATGCTTTTGGCCAATGCTTGATTAGATTGCTTGTTTTGAAGTCAAAGTGATACATGTGTTGGACGCAAGAGCCAAGCTGCTACGCGCCCTAACCCAGAACAACAACAACGTGATACATGTGGGATAAATAGGTATGTAATCAGTCTTATTTTGACCTTTAAACATTAAAAATGCATCTAAGGAACTCGCCATATTGGTTTCATTGTCTTTTCCTCAAAAAGTGCATTTCCTGTTTAGTGTAATGCGATTGTTTGTATCTAGTGCAAATCTTGTTAACATTAATTGAGCATTCCAAATTATACCATATAATTTATTTAGTTTGTGTTTGAACTAGCTCAGGCTGATACCTATGCTGTTCTTTTCAGGTCCTACATAAGTTTTTCAGGCATTGGCCTGATGGTCTTTTTGTCCGATCTCTGACCATATCTTACCTGGCTCTGGATCCTCGGAACAAGGTCTGCATAATGTCTGCTAGTTTGAGCCGCTGTCTCATGGCAGCTGTTCAGCTTCACCTTCAGCACAGGGCCCTCAGACTGTTGTCATGTGCTGGATCAAGCCAGTCAAATTTGCTAGCTAAATATGGTTCTTATACCAATTGGTCATGGAGAAGGTGGAAGACTACCAATTCTAAAATTCCTCAGAAGTCTGGAGGACCAGCAGATGAGTCCAAATCAGGTGCGTTTCTGCTGAATGGAAGCTGCTGGTGAAAGCGAGGACTTATCACATTTGCTAACAATGCATATGTGTTGTTATATTTTATAGGCAGGGCTTAAAGGGACCCTCCCACCTTCAAAAAAGTTAATGAATTGGCATGAAAGTGATGTCGCTCGGTTCAAAAAGAGCAAAAACGAATATCTACCAAATTTCATCCAAAAATATTCACCGGTTTTTAAGATATTAGACTTTTTCCTTTGTTTACTTTTTGGGATCTCCGCTGTTCCTAGCGACTTTATTTGAAAGTGCGGCATTTGTTGCGCGCAAAGCAGCATATACCACCGCGTGCTACAAAACGTTTTAGTCAAACATTTAACGGACGTTCGAAAGCCTGATGACGTCATCAGATTCCCGTAATGGTTAAGAGATAGGGACCACGCTGGTCCCACCCTGCAAGTAAAGGGAAGAAATTTCTTGAACACCATAAAGCTGCGGGGGTTGCGACCAGGATAAATGGTGGTTTCTGAGCCTGGCCGCAAACTTGGCTATCTCAACTCAAAACTAATGTTAAGGTGGGAGGGTCCCTTTAAGTGAGCCTGAAACTGTGACTTTGTTTTGGTACAAGCCTTGAGTAAATGTCCGATTTACCTCCTACATGGTTGCTTCATATTTTTTAGATCAAAAGATAACCTTGCATTTGCTATTTGTTTACTCAAGCATGCAGAAAATATAATTGTTCTAAAATAAGATACAGATCTTTGTTAAGAATTCAGAAGACTTTGTCATAATGTTGTCATCTCAACACTTTTTGTGTGTATCCAAAATATTTGAAGTTCGGGCTTTTTCTGACAACACCCCACTTTTTCCAGAGCTTCCCCACGTGAACGTGGGCACCATCGGTCACGTAGACCACGGCAAGACGACGCTGACAGCGGCCATTACACGTGTGCTGGGCGCGCACCAGCAGAGTGAGTACGTGCCGTTCGACCAGATCGACCGCGCGCCGGAGGAGCGACGGCGGGGTGTCACCATCAACGCGGCACACGTGCAGTACAGCAGCGGACGCCGCCACTACGCGCACACAGACTGCCCCGGACACGCCGACTATGTGAAAAACATGATCTGTGGCACGTCTCAGATGGATGGCGCCATCCTTGTGGTGGCTGCCAACGATGGTCAGATGCCGCAGACACGCGAACATCTTCTGCTGGCGCGGCAGATCGGTGTTGACAAGATCGTCGTGTTTGTCAACAAAGCGGATCTGGTGGACGAGGAGGTGCTGGAGCTGGTCGAGCTTGAGATGCGCGAGCTGCTCGATAATTTCGGGTTTGACGGCTCAACCACGCCGTTTGTGATCGGCTCGGCGCTGCAGGCGCTGAACGGCGGTGACGGGGAGCTCGGCGAACCCTCCATTTGGCGGCTGGTGGAGGCCCTGGACGAGCACGTGCCTATACCGGAGCGAGACCGAGCCGCGCCGTTCCTTATGCCCGTCGAGAGTGGGTTCACCGTGCCCGGCCGCGGCACTGTGGTGGTCGGCACGCTCAAACAGGGCGTCCTGAAGCGACGCGTGGACGCCGAGCTGGTCGGTTTCGACACTCGCATCAAGACGGTCGCCACCGATATCCAGGTGTTCAAGAAGTCGGTGCCGCAGATCGAAGCCGGCGAGCACGCAGGTGTACTCCTGCGGGGAGTCCCCGTGTCTGCAGTGAAGCGTGGTATGTCTCTGACGCCTCCCGGGGCGTTCGACACGTCTAACGTGCTGTGGGCTCGACTCTACCTCCTGGAGCGCAGCGAGGGCGGCCGTAGCAAACCCATCACGTCCAGCTACGTACAGCAGCTGTTCTGCGAGACGTGGACGGTCGGCTGCCGGGTGATGCTACCTCCCGGGACGGAGATGATGCTGCCCGGAGACGCCGGCCGGGTCAGTCTGCTGCTGCCGCGGCAGATGCTGGCGAGGCGCGGTCACCATTTCACACTCCGCGAGAACGGAGTCACCGTGGCGACTGGCGTGATCACGGGCGTGAGGCCACCAGTGCGGGTGCTTGGCGTGGACAAATTGATAGAGGTGACGCCGGAGCAGATTGACTTTGAGCCAGATGATTCGGCACCCGTCAGCTGAGTTAGAGAGTGGTGTGTGCGGTGTGGGATGAGTGGAAAAAATACGCATGGGGCGACATCTGTTCCAGCAATGGTGGTGCCACCTAGTTACTTTGACATGGTGTGTGGTAGAGGTGGCAAAATGTGGACCCGAGGACCCGGTCCAAAGAACCTGTCTGGACCCGTATGGGTCCAAACCGGTTCCTGGAAATTTTCTGACGGGTCCAACCGGGTCCTACCATAAACTATACATCTTACACACTACACATTATTGCAAAATATGAAGCGAATGAAGTGAATGTTTCCTTGCACACAGTAGTTCATGAGCGTTCCCAGTGGGAAATAGGCTGTTTTACATGATGCAACTAATGATTCCTACAAGTAGATTGGATTAATTGACTTTTGGGGAACGGGTCCAACTGGTTCTGGTTCCAACTAGCACCGGGTCCGACTGGTTCCAGAAATATCCAGCCGGGTCTGGTTCGAGTCTGGTTCCCAAAATTTTCATATTTTGCCACCTCTAGTGTGTGGGTAGTAGCCCAAGACCGCATTGTGGACAAGAAAAGAACAGATGAATGAATAAGTGAATATCCATGCTGCCGGTGACAAGGATAGAGTTATTGATGTGTGAGTCTTTTATGAATCACCCGATATTGAGCCGTTTTGATGGATGTGTGCCGAATTGTTCTTGTCAATGATGTTTTTTTTTGTGGCTGTAAGACCGTATCTGTCGATCTTGGTCCCTTTCGAGGTATAATATATTAATTGGGAACGGTTGGCTGGCTGTTGTTACTCATGTTAGCGTACCATTTTTAGTTGAGTTCATTAAACCAGAAAGTATTTTCGTCGAATTAAAAGAATCCATATGAGTTTTGACAAGCGTCGAGGTTAGACGCAAAGCTAAACTGGTTCGAATTATTTTATTTCGATAAGTAAATTAAATATTTTGGATAATCAATTGATGCCTATTGAAACATGGCAATACCTCATACCGCTATCAAACCTTCAGGCTTCAATACCTTTCTCCTAAATTCGAGGCATGCTGGGCAAATATGCGGGAAAGTAGTGCGATTACACACAAAAAGCTAAAAAGTTAGATTTTACAGGCGTTATAGCGCGCTCCCATCTCGTTTTTATCATGGGAGCTTGATCTTCCAAAAGGATAAGTTCAGATAATGCAAAGAAAGGGCAAATTCTTCAGTCCCTACGTGAGAGCATTAGGTATCGATTACGACTTAACTTGAATCGCTTATAAACGCTCCCATACGTAAATGGGTGCGCGCCATTTATGCATGGCGCTTGGATCCTTGGTGCCCTTGGACGCTTAATGATGAAAATAAATCTCATAAAGCGTGTCGGCATACCCGAGTATGTCTTCCGAGTATGTGCGCCTCAGCTGGTCCACCTCCCATGTATAGCCCTCGGGTCCCTTGCATCCATTCCTGTGTTATTCCCCACCTCCCTGGCCCTCTGGGTCCCGTCACCGCCCTCGGACAGCGGCGCGCGGTGGCGACGTCGGCGGCCCCCGTCTGCCTGTCAGCGGACATGCCAGACGTCAGAGTAAATCAATCAGCGCGCCGCCAGTCCGGACACGGCAGAAGGCCATCACTCGCAGTCCGACACCGGGGACGGCGCGGCCGGCTACCTGCCTTGCCGGAACGGCAGTAGCGCCGTCTCGCTTCGGCGCACATCGTAGTCAGAATGCCGCCGAGAGGTCGGTGGAGCGGCGGACATCTGTGAGGGGAGGTCGGCGCTGCGGAGGATATCAGCGGAAGGAGGTCCGTGTCTCTGAGCAGGGGATAGAGCGGGGACGGGAAGCGCACCTTCGGCTGGCCGAGGGAGTAACAAAATAAATCTGCCTTTAGCGCCCAACCACATTCAACAGATTGATGAATAATTGTGCATCGTGGAAGTCTGCCTATACGAGACAAGGATATATCATATAAGACAGTTTAAATAATACATTTGATTGTTGGAAAGTATGTAGAGAAAGGAAGTGTTTACTTGCCAACAGCCTACAGCTGATCCGATTGATAGCCTAGGTAGGCATCGTCTAGTTCTTTTTGCTGTTGTTATTGCTGGCGTTGTTGGCATTGTTGCTGTCATCGCTCAAGGACCGCGTTCCTTTTGGCAGTGGCAATAAATCAGGCCTTCCGTTACTGTAAGTAAAATGCGAGCAGCACGCGATGCAACCTTACTTGGGCGGGCAGTCGAACTCCGTAACGGATTATAGCCGGTAATAGGCGTGGCCAGTGGGCATGCGCATGCTTCTTACAAGATGAAATGTCGCACCTCCATGTAAACGCACCAGGTGCTATACCTATTTCTTCGTAAGTGGACGCCAGTCACATCCCCATTAAAATTTCGTTTTTTTAAGTCACTGGGAAAATTGGCAGACGCTTTAGATAAGATAAGCAGCTGACAATGTGAACTCCGCGAAACTGTACATACCTACCTACTCATCATATGCCCTCCTTTTATTGCACCAATATCTTGGTGCCTCCATTATATGCCTCCATTGCACCAATGTACGGGTAGGTATGCGCTGACTGGTCATGGTGGATAGCGCGGGGCGGCCGCCGGTGGTGAGGTGTCGGCCTATATGCACGTAGCCGCTGTGACCGGACCGGCACGGCCCGACACGGACACGGACACGACAGGGAGAAGACACGAACACAGACACGGCACGGACACGGACACACACAACACGGCGCCGGCTCGGACACGGCACTGACTGGCACGGGCACGGTTACAGCACGGCTCGTGCATAACATGGAACGGCGCCGACACACAGCGCGGACACAAACACTGCGCCGATACGGGCACGGGCACGGGCAGTGGACGCGGACACGGCACAGCGCCGTCACGGACACGGCACGAACAGGCACGGACGCGGCACGGACATACTCGGGCACGGCATGGCGCCAACACGGACATGTCACGGAAACGGTACGGCTGTCAAAGGAGCCGCCCGTCCGTGCCGTGGCCCGCCGTGGGAAACTGGCACCGCCAGTCGATAAAAGGCGACTGGACAACCGATAATGGCGCACTTTTGCGCTGCGTTGACAAGTGACAAGCACAAAAGCTGCGTTTTTTGTCGCAACAGCAGCGCAATTGAAACCTGGTAATGGTTAGGTAAGCGTTTGGGAAGATTGCATCTGAACCAGCCACGCTAATGTCTGTACAAGTTCATGCATATGTAGATCTTATGAAGCTCAACAGAAGAAGACTCACCCGAGCGTCTTTATTGCGTCATGCGGGCTTCCGGTAGCATGATTATAATGGCGCATGAAGTGAATATCTCCATAACTGTTTATTTCGAGCTGCTGCTGCATTATACCTGGCTCCCGTGGGAACATCTCATGGTGGTTTGTCACGTTTCAGTCGGTCGGCCAGACTGCGCGGTTAATTTATGCTTCCCTGGCACGTTAATCCGCCTATCTCGGCGTAATCGATTCCTCGCGAACGTAGCTAAATCCGTGGCGTTTACCGCCAACCGGTACACCCGGAGCACCAGGTCAGCGGACCTGTGGGAACGTCCCTCGGCCGCGCGGAGAAGGGCACCAAGCGGCGCGGCGCCGAGGATTAGCATAAATCGAACTAATTAAAACGTTTCTCTATGTGACGGCTGGTGAGGAACCTATCCCGGTTCACGACGGTTGTGGTAGGCGAGCCAACTGCTAAAAAGAGCAGCCGAGGTTCACCTGGCTCCAGCTTTCTGCTTTTTCTCATGTTATGTTCCTGAATCGTGTTTTCCTGTGTTTTAGTTCCTGATCCATTTCTTGTCGAGAGACTGGATACGACGAGTGAATATGCGATGGATAAATTTACCAAATTTGTATTCTGCCTTAACTCTCTCAGAGCGCCGTAACATGGAAGTCGAAAATAGAATAAGTTGCTTGCATGGTGCGGTTTCTTTATCGCTCTTGAGCTATCTGCACTTTATATAACGCTAGCATGTGAGAATATACGTTTATTCCTGTCATATCCCTGCCCGTCATTGGGGAAACTGCCGCCAACCTACCACTTTGCACGTTACAGCGGTACCATAAAGACGTCATGCAGCACAGCTCCCACAGCTGCCCGAGCCGAGGTCGGTCGATGTTTCCCATCCGCGGTCGGTTGATACACCGTGCGGTGCCGGTGTGGTAGCCACAGGGGCGCCCCGCGCGACGGAAGCGCCGCACCCCGTGCACGATTCCGACCACTGTGAGAACGCCCCGCCGAAATTGGCGGTGCTGACGAACCGGGGCCGGCGTCGGTAGCCGACCCCCGTCCGGCGCCGGGCGGTTGGTATGAACAGAGCTTTAACACGCAAACGGCGCGGTCACACGCCACGCGGCGCCGACGGCCATGTGATGACCCGGGAGCGGAACCGGGCTGGGCTGCGAGAGGGACTGGGTGGGAGGACTGGGCCTGTATTCTGTTAATTGGGAGGTGGACTGGGCTGATGCTGGAGGAGGGACTTGTCACTGGGAGATGGACTGGGGCTGGACTAGGAGAGAGACTGTGACTGGACTGGGAGGGACTGGGAGAGACACTGAGACCCATGGGTCTGCAGGAGAGGGACTGGGGCTGAGCTGGAGAGGGATGGCTTTGGACTGCAGGATAGCGGCTGCGGCTGGACTGGAAGATTGCTAGGAATGGACTGGAGAGGGACTGAGCGAGGAACTGGTCTGGGAGAGGGACTGGAAAAGGATTTGGAAGATGGAGTGGGGCTGGACTGGAACAGGCACTGGGTCCGGGCTAGAGAGGGATTGATGCTGGGGAGACTACGAAATCCGGACTGGGCTTTGGAGAGGGACTTGATCTGATGCTTGTGTTCGGCAAACAATACCAGCAGTGTGTTGAGTTGAGGCGAGGACGAAGGTGGAGAACTGGAACTAAAGGAATGAGGCTTGCAGCATTGCGTTATAGACCACGCGAGGAACTCGACACGGGACATACCGAGCTGAATTAATCGGTCGGATTTGAATGCACTACAGACTACAGTTAGAAGCTTTTCCAGGAGGGGTAAATTTTATTATCTACAGAGCCGAAACCACATGAGATTGACTTGGCCATCTCTAGAAAAAAAATGCAACAAACGACACCTTATGAAGCCAGTGAATCCGTACATATCCATGACGTAGTCCGTTTCTGGTAGAAAGGGGTAACAAGATTGGATCAGCGGTGGATCAAAGCATGCTGGCCTACTGCCGATTGCCATTTTGGTAAAGAAACTGATTCACGATACATGTTGCGTTGATTTATTGTCGTTGTTCTGATCGACGGATTAAGTCAAATATTAATGAATGGCCAGTAGTCACGTCATTGCATAACTACTGCTTTAACTTCTCTGAGAAGTAAACCATTAAATCCTTTTTTAACGGTTCCCCCATATCAAGAACGGGGGAGCCCACGGGTTGCAGGTAGCTGGAACGCGTCTCGTCCACCGCGACCTGACCACCGTCCACCGCTGAACCACTCGGTTCACCGAGATCATGGAACGATAGCACGATGCACAGATGCATGAACGGACATTCCCCCACCAGAATCTGCATTGCAACGTTCGGCCGAGGCAAAAAACATGCTGCAGCGATGGTGTCTGACCAGCCGGCTGGTGGCTGCAGCAGATGTCCGCGCTAAGCCTTCCTTCTGAAAGTGTGCGACAAGAGAAAACCTGCACTGCGACTCCGTAGGTACACAGTCTGCAGACAATAAATCTGCAGCAAATTAGGCTGGCGACAACCACGCTACCGCAGGATAATCCGGCAAGTCGTCGAAGACGGCGCAGTGCCCGCCGTCACCACCCCGAGCGAACTCTGCGGTCAACAGCGTGCCGATATCTAGTCGTTAGTCCTGACTCACAGCCAGGGAGTTTGGCTGATGCCCTACATGGGACCAGACTCAGCTGTGTTGTTTTTGCCAAGTTTTTGCATGTGTTTTTGAAATTTGTATGCATGTGCACGAACGAATCCAAAACGGGCATTGGGGACATTTGGCTCCCGCAAACGGCGTTCGAAAATCGAAATAGACGAAATTTTGTCGTTTTCCAGTTTCGCTTATATTGAATCACGGAATGTGTGCAAATTGAATCTCATCTAGCAAACAGCTCGATCATTGATGGCACTTTATTCGTTTATTCGTTACCTTCATTCGGAAGTAGCCAGTTCTTACATTCACGAAAATAAGAGAGAGGCCTTTTATTCCCATGCGTTTTATATGTATGCATGCCATTAAATCCTTAGTCGATGACGGGAGAGCTGGGCTACTACATCAGTTCAAAATGTCAGCCTTCTCACGTATATTACCAATTACTTGGCCAGAAGCTGCATGTATCATAATTAGTCAGCGGCCTTATATTAGATTGGTGGATGTCATGCTATTCAGCCATTTCCGGAACGGGCTGAGCGTGCTGTGAAGCAGTTGTCAATGAATTTATGACAGCGGCTCTCACGGTAATAATTGCACAAGATTACGCCCGGCTACCAGACATTATTATTTACGAACAGAAATTACGTGCGCAGCAGTGTATTGCTGGCTTATAAACGTGGTATCTCAGCGATCATTTGTACGGATAATTGTGCAACATAGAAGATCGAACGTATTCCACGGCAGCAGGGAAAGAAAAGGCGCTCAAATAAGCCCTAATCAGTCTTCTTCAATCCGCGAGAGGTCGTCCTGCAACCTGCATGTTGAGTTTCATAGGTTGGCACGACAGTTCCTCAATTCCTTCTCTCCGGAGCGTCGTTACAGTTCTAAAGAACGGAATAACGCTATCGTTACTTTAAAAAAGTGTAACGTCAAGTACCTATCTTCCGTTACATTGGTGGCTCCTTCCACAAATACAAATTACCCGTTCCTTTGCTCGTCCATTCCTCCGTTATTTTTGGTTGTCCGAGCGGTTTGATCTATAGCAATCAATCTCTAACTTTTGACGTGGCAGTGGAGCAGCGAACTGTATGTGAGTGTGAGTGTGTTTTTAGAGTTTATCCGAGTGTCATATATCCCACGCAATACCGCCCAGTGCCCACCTTCGATTGGCGGTCCGGACCCGCTGGTTTCAGATTAGAACCCAGGGCACCTTCACCGCCCGACCGCCGAGACACTGGTCTCAGTCCGTCGGTCCCTCGTCCTAGCCCAACTGTCATTCGCCCCACCCAGCCGGTTTCTCGTCTCAGCCCGTCATCCTAGTCCGTACCCGGTCGGCGTTGAAAAAGCGCATATACTCGTATGTGTCATGAATTAAAATATATCGATTTAGATGTAAGCAGCTAAGCCACTAGCCAGGTTTGTCTTAAAAAATATCGGTCGATCCATTTCACTCTTCTATACAATAACTGACATCATACCTATCACCTTGCAACCGGTGAACTGGATCACAAAATCGCGTGATGCGATGGTGAAAATAAACTGTTAAGCGTCGCCGAAAAATTGGAAATCATGGACATGTTTACCCATTGACACGTTTTGCCTGAAATTTATCATTCGTGAGTGTCCAGTTTCCTCTATTCCTTGAAGTTGGATGCCGAATATCTAGACATGTCAAACTGGCAATTTTAACTGCGTCTGTGAGCAAATAAAGTTATGTGCGGGAGGTTTTTGATTGGCTATTTGCGTGAAGGATGATGACACAAAGTGCGAGTCGCCAGCAGTTCACTCAGTGGGGGGGGGGGGGGGGGGAGTCTCCGCACGGCGACGGTCGCGGTAGAGCAGACTGCATTGGTGACGGTCGCTCTAGTCTAGTTCCACAGGCGGCCGCTAGGTGACGGAGGGCGACGCTGGCCTCGGCGAGGCGCAGTGGCCTCCGGCGCCCGTCGCTGGGAGGAGCGACTTCGAGACTGTCCGCCGCGCTCGCCGAGTCTGTCCAGCGGCCTGCCCGCTAGTGATTTGTGGACCAATAGGCGGCTCGTTTGCCGGGCTACCTGTCGGCTGGCCAGGCCAGGTAGCGTCCGGCAGTCGACGCGAGGGATAACCGGGGCAGCTACCGCTGCGCCGCGCGCCGTCCGTCCCGCCGCCGCCGCCGCTGCGCCGCGACCGCGCCAGTGCAGTGTGGAGCACAGAGCGAGCGAGGTCGATCTGCGAACCGGGTGCGTGCGAGATGTAGGGCCGCTACAGTGGACCGCGGAGCACAGCGCGAATCGTCAGTGATCGGAGCTGAACAGCTGAGAGAGACAGGAGACCGGAGGAGCCAGGAGAGGATCACCACGGCAGTCCCAGGAGCATCAGGTCAGTGAATGCCGGTGGGTCGGCGGCGCGGCGCCGCGCGCGCCTGGTCAGCATGCAGCTCAGCTCGCTGACTGATGGGGGCTGTCGGCGGGCGCCCGCTGTCGCGGACACCGGCCGCCGCCGCCGCATGCCAACGAGCGTCCACAGCGCGGCGGCCGAGCGGCGCGGCGCAGCACCGGGCCGAGCCGGCCGGCCGGACCCGCCGGAACGGGTTCTGGCGATTTTTGCCAGTGGACCGGCCCGGCGCGGCGCGGCTCACCGACCGGCCTTCGCCGCGCGGTGCGTGCTGGTGGCTTGGTCCGGCGGCGGCGGCGGCGGATTATCGGAATTGGCCGCACTGTCCGGCCCCCCGCTGCCTCCGCCGCCGCCTGCCCGGCCACCACCGCCGCCGCTGCCGCTACCAGGAGACGGCTGCCGAGTCGTTCCGGGAAGGCGGAGATGCCGCCGTGCCCGTCTTTGTTGATACAGTCGCGTGTCTGGGGAGCCTGCCAGCCTCTCTGGGAGCCTCTAGAGCAGCGGTATTGGCCTGCGCCACCGCCCCCGGAACCGCCCTTCCTCGGCCGCGCGCAGGCCCACGCGCCGGCCGAAATTGTTATCATTTGATCGCTGGTGGTCGATCCCAGTTTTGGGAAGGAGCTGAATCCGGCCAGTTGCCGTCTTTGTCGGTACTCGGTCGCCACTCGTAGACGCCGGCCGCGATTTACGGTCCACATTAACTGATCGTTATCTTTCTGTGGCTCACACAAAGAACCTCCCGTCGCTTCTGGGTACGAATGTTTCGTAATTTGTTGGATTAGTGTTAACTTGTCTCTGACAGAAGTTTCATCATTTGCTGTTTTCTCCTCCATTGAACACTGACCAGCGGAAGGCATTGGCGATGGAGCGTGAAGTTCCCAGCATTTTATACACGAGTGCACTTTTCCACTTCATCAGATCGTTTCTCAATTGGCAGTTAATGCACAACGACAGGCAACCTTGCTGTCGCACTCTGCAGGCCTAGTGAATAATATTTGCATTATGTCTTCAGTTTCTTTTAAACGCAGTTCACACTTGCCCGTAAGGTCTGCCGGTGACGGGCCCGACACCGTCAAAACGGCCGAAACCGACGGAGCGACGGCCGTCAGGTCGACGGGCATGTGTGAACCGGCAGCGTTTGACGGCCGGCAACAGCTGACTGCGCCGGCGCCGGACCTGACGGCCGTCGCTTTGGAAAGTTCAGCAATGTTCAACTTTTGACGGTGACGGGCCCGTCGGTTTGAATGTCTGCGTGTTGGAGGAAGAGGAAAAGGAACGTTATCTGGCATGAAGCTTAAATGCATTTTTAAGATAATTTATATCATTTTCTATCCATTTGTTGAGATGAAAGTGTTTATTACGGCACAATATCTTGAGATTCGCTCCCTGATTTAAGTCAGCGAACCGATGTGTCTTTCATTAAAATAAAATTGCAGCATTTTCTTACATAAAAATGTAAAAGTGTGGTATTTTATTTCTGTTTATTCAAAGAATATTTTTAACTTCTAGGCCTCTACCCTCCCCCATCCCCTTCCCCCATCTGCGTCCATCTCGAAAATGGTGCGCCATTTCTGTCACAAGATATGGCAGCCAATGGGAGCTACCAAATCTCAACTTTCGTTTGACGGGCTGCAGACCGTCAGGTCGACGGTGACGGGCCCGACACCGACAGACTGACGGTCATGTGTGAACTGCGGTTTACATAAAACAGTCAGACCTGGCTAAGTGGGATTGCATTCCAAAACACCCTCAGAGCTGGATTCACAACGATGTGCACTACGATATGGTAGCCACAATGCAGCCACCATGCAGTGCCTCCCATCTATTACATCGGTACATTCACTCACGATGCTGAAAATTCTGCCCAGCCTCTGCGATAATATGGCTAATATTCTGCAGCCCTCGAAAAAATTATCGTAACCGCACAGTTTACACGAGTAACCATGAAACGAGCCGGAGAGTGAAATATTTACGTAACCTGTGTAAGAGTCTAATTAAAAATCTTCCTCTCCTGCACTAAATGCACAATAAAGCCGCGAGGAATCTGACCGTTGAACACCGTTAGATGGTTTTGTGATATACGCATTGGTGAGAAAAATGTACAACGGCTCTTGAGACGCATAATCCAGGACATTATTTGCCCGATGCGCACATCGCACATGAACCCCACTAGCTCATGGATTTCACGTGCCGGATACCCCACCATAAACTTTTTCTCTGAGACCTTTAAGCTCCTGTTCAAGTGCCAGTTAAAGTCAAGTGCCTTTTCGCACCAAACCGCCACTACCTTTTTATTCTGCCGCGCATAAAGGATAACGAATACGGTGCTACCAAGAAGAGAAACCTCACGCCTTTCACACAGATCAAACGTCAGACGCTTTGCATGGACTAACTAACATTTCTTCATCTTCATCGCTGCATTACTCGTTACTTGAACTAGTTAGCTGCAAAGTGGGACCGTTTTCCATCGTGAAGTTATATAATGCTGCTGAGTAGAGATGTAAACATCCTCATAAAAGAGTTTCCAGTGTCGGAAAAGTACACAGACCACGCTGCATTTGAATGTGCCGAAAAAGAGTCGCACCAATAAACTTCAATTAGCACCAGAACAAAAATGCACTTGCCGACCGCAAACGTCCGGCTCCATGTGCCATTTCGAGTGTGGTGCCACCAGAGACCACTGCCAGGGCTCTGCCGGATGTCATTCGCAGGCCATTGTGGTCCACATGACAGCCGCTGTGCAATGCACAACTGCAAACTGATGACGTCACTCTGCAACATATGTGACCCGCTTTCGACTGGCCGGCGCCACACACAGCGCGTACAGCGAGCGGGGCGGCGTTTTCTGCGAGCGACATGAGCTGGCTACTTGGAGATCGCTCACCCGTGACCGGAATGTGAGGAGGGACCGAGGAGCACCGCATCGGTTGTGTCGAGAAAGTCAGATGCGGCAGCTGACGGACTTGCTGAAGCACCATGAGGACTTAGATTTGCAGTGAAGAGACCTGGAGTAGCAGCAGGTGGTTGCATGCTGCGAGCAATGTAGCAAAATTAAGTTCGGAATAGATCTTAAGTGGTAGAGCCAGATGGACGTAATGCAGAAATTAATGGGTTAAGAACAGTCCCGGCGTGCTGAGAGTAGCTCCGGGCAGCGCCGGGTAGCCGTGGTCACGATCTGGCGCCAGCAGCGCCGGCAGGCCAGCCAATTAGACAGGGAGCCGGCGCTGGCCGTAATCAAACCATTATGGCCGGCCCGGGTGTCCGGATCTAATCTCGGCGGCGGCGCTTTTTGCTCGGCCCGGTCACCGGCGGCCACTCCAGCGTTCCATCCGGCAGCCACGGCCAGCGCTGCTGTCTTCTCACCGCCTTCTCACTGCCTTCTATCCGCTCCACCGCGAACTGTTCCGCTTGCTTGCCGTCTTCTATCCGCGGCTGCCGCGAGCATCGCCTTCTCACCTGCCCGCCCTGCCCGCCGCCACCTCCTACCACTTATTCTCTCCGCCACGACGAACGCCTTCTCATCGCCTAGCCTTCTCACTGGTTCGCTCCGTCCGCATGTCGCCTTCTCTCCGTCTTCTTACTGTTTCGCCCGTCTTCTCGCAGCGTCTTCTCGCTACTCCGCTCCGCTTGCCGCCGCCACGCCGCCTTCTATTCTCCCCAGGGTATATAGATTCTCCCCGTCCGCCGCCACAGTCGCCGCGGCCGGCCGGTGCTAGTGTCTTGTGCGCCCATCCGGCTGCTGCAGTCTCTAGGACGGCGCCCACGCTGGAGGCGGCGGCCGGTGTCGGGAGACCCGCCGGATATAACACACCGCGGTGGCGGACAGTGGCGATGGCCGTGAGCCTGCCGCCCTTTGTCGGACCGACCAGCGGACGGTGGCAACGGCGGGAGAGACAGTGACTGTGGGTTTTGTGCTGTGGCCTTTGAACGGGGCGCCGGCGGGACACTGCCGGCGAGGCCGTCCACGCGGTGACGCCGCGGGGTCCCGGTGAACCGTCCGCGCGGCAAACGGCGGCGCACCGGTGACAATGCGGACGGCGCTGTCGGCGGCAGTCCGGACCGGCGCTGTGTCACTGGTCCCGGTGATGAATGCCCGTGTAATTCAGGTGGAGCCCGTCCGGTGGAAGAAATCTCCGAGCGGATCGGAGAAGATGTGAATCAGACCAATTTGTACTTGTTAGAATGGTCTGTTCATGGTTTTCTATCTTGTTATAATTTTAACATGAAACAATTTGTAAAAATGAGGCTCTAACAAATTAAAATAAATATCTTTCGCTGGCCTCATCTATTGGTACATACCTACACTACACACGTCTGTGATCTCTTAGCATGCGCGGAGTGGCAAGGCTGTAGCATCGGCGGAACGAAGGTATGAAAGAAAAGCAAAAACGGAAGATAGAGAAGCCAAAAATCGTACCGTACGCAATGTGCAATGCCGCGTCTAAGCATATTATCGGCCGGAGCAGGGGTGGTATAATTGAGGGAATTTTAACTATGAAGGTCGGCAATGGATGAGCACATGTTTGCATTCAATTAGCTGTCTCAGTGTGTTTGTACTTTCAGGTTATAGACGTTCATACATCATCCCCTCAATTTACTGAATAACCCTTTGGAGTTCCTTCATTAACTTGTTATTAGTATTAATGACTAAAGCCCTAAAGTACCACGACAGATGCTAGATAGAAGACATATACATAAATTTAGGCATTGCTTCCCATGCCTTCATGATATTGAATACTGGCGAATTTACTCTTGCGGGATGGTCCCACCAATGACAGTATCACGTTCGATCTAATTATAGGGATCAAAGCCTCAGCGGCAGTAGCATGACCGCCCTTTGTCCGGTATTTGGGGCTGGTGTAACAAATCACTCGGCGAAAGCTACCATTATCTCGGGCGATCTGTGCGCTTTATGAGGAAAAACGCGCTCTGCTATGGGCATCGCTCACTGGTCTGACGGGCGATTAGCAACTTATCCCTGGGGGTACCCAAGTAGGGATCGTGCCTACCCGGTCAGTGGAGCTGACTATCGCAGCCGCATCTCAATCACAGCTGACGTTTCTTTACTAACTATAACTAACGTTTCTATGTTTTAGTTACTTTGAAATCAATACCAGAGAAACGTATAACTATTATTTGTCAAAAAGTACAACCTGTGTTGAACAAGGTTTGGTACGATGGTTTGAGCAGCGCTACGGCTGGAGGATATTTCCTTTCCCGGTAGGGCCAGGGCAGTTCCATGCAGGGCCGTGTTTGCAGATGGATACGGATACCCACATTTCCTGACAAATGCAGCGAAGGCCGAGCTACATTGTACACACCTGGCTACCCTTGTGCCGCCTTCTCCATAAGTTGTCTGTGATGTTTTTGATATGCTGCCGGCCGCTGTCCAGTGAAATTACATTTGTGGGCTTACTGATCTCATATTTCGGCTAATCTTAATGAAGATGGAGCAAATATTTTTGTGTCATCATCCGCTCGGGTGGAATGTTTACCCGGTATCTTCAGCTGCACATTACTGGCGACTCAAAGGGTACCGACGACGTCGTCTTTGCTACCGACTCATCGTCTCCGATGAGGTCAGCAGGCCTGGCGTGTTTGGCGAGCGACGATCCGAATCAGCATCAAACGCGCCGACCCGGTGACACCATACCCCAGCTGGCTAGCATCAACAGCACATGTTGCGCTGTGGAAGACTGGAAGCCGGGGATATCGGGTGCAGAGATCTGTTGAATATCATTGCGCTCGTATGCTGGAGGACGGCAAAAGGTTAGAGGCGAAAGGAGACGCCGGCTTACCCGCTGCGTCTATTTTGGTCCAGAATAGCGTATGAAGACTCAGTTAAAAAAGGAACTCGAAAATATGTTACTATATTTGGTAAAAGCTTTAGGAAAGCCGCTTTAATGGATTATGCTTTTAGACTGGCGTGGCGCTCGTTGTTACCAGTTATCCTTCATCGCTGTGTTTTTTGACTTCTTTTTAGCTGCCCCAGCAAATACTCTGGACTCACATAGAGGAAAGAATACCTAAGCTCGAGTTAAAAAAGGCTGTGGGTGAGTTGAGAAACACTGTTGGCCTTTTCCACCCAGTCACGTGCTTGGTCTCCATCTCATCCTAAACTCCACTCTACCTAACCAGCCGTGTCAGTGAGTATTTCTGTCCGCTACACCGAGTCTGCGGGCGGCGGCGGTCGTCCCACCATCAACCCTCCTCTCATGCAGAGCTTCAGTCATCAGACCCTTGCTCGGTGGGAGAGGCGGTCTCTCAGCGGCGCTCTTCTGTCGGCCCCGCACGCGATCCCACGCTTGGGGCGCTCTTATCCCGGCTGACTCAGCCCTCTCGGACGGCCAACTGCCTGCGGGCACGGCCGACCTCGCGGCGGGTCCTGCAGGCCAGCCGGCGGCGGTGGGAGCCGGGCCGCGCTGGGAGCCGCTGCCGCCCGGTGACGGAGACCATGTGTGCCCGTTTGGCGGCGGCGGCGTCCCGCAGGGTTCCGGTGCAGGACCGCTGCAGTATAAACAACTGGTCCGAGAGGGCGGCCTGTGGCCGGCCTGTGTTTACACTGCCCGGCTGTTTATCGGCCGGCCCGCCGAGCCGACGCCGGCCGGGCACTAACTGCCAACCACTGAGCGCCGGTATACGACGGCCTACCGCTGCCCACAGGCAGTCGTCCAGCGGCGAACGACCACAATTCTACGATATAATGCTGCCCGCCGTCTGCCATTTCCTGTCCATCGTCCACCGATCATCGGCTACGGTCCACCGTCCACTGTCCACCGTCCGCCGTTCACCGACCATCCTTCTACTACGTGTTTCTGCTTGCTCTTTATCGTTAACCGTCCACCGTCCACCGTCTGCCGTCCACCGACCACCATCCATCGTCTACCAACAACCGCCCACCGTCCGCCGTCCACCGTACGCCGTCCACCGTCCGCCGTCCACGGTCCACCAACCACCAACCGCCAACCACCAAGCATCGTCCCGCGACTGGCAATCGCCTCTCAACCCTTCACAGTTGGCGGTCGTTTCTGTGCAGCGCGGTCTCTTCAGTCGCCTCCGGGTCGCCTGCGGGCCCCCTGCAGCGGCGGCATGTCACGCTAGGAAGCGAAGCAGATGGGCCGAGCCCTCACTGCACGATGGTGACTGCATTCAGCTCGTTTCCGGTCTTGATGTTGTCATAGACATTCCTAGAAGCGGTGTAAGTTTGATGATCCACGCCAACTCTCCTCTGGATGATGGTCCGTCTCCGGCTAACGGTTCCAAGTCACGCAGGGACGCTGCCCGGCGGGCATTAAGTGCAACGAGCGTTCTGCAGTTTATAGTCCGCCTTTGAAACATGCCATCATAAACAGACGTACACGGAGTTTGTATAAACTACAAGTACTGGGTACTCGTTTGCAGTGTTTACAAAAAATTATACAGATCATGGGCATTTCATCTGCCGTGTGTTATGTATATCGAGTCATCGACCATTTTACGGATATGTGTGCACCAATTTGATCTTGAGCGTACTCATTAGTGATATTTAAGCTTGGTTTCGATTATTGTGGCTCGATGTGAAACAGGACTGAAGACGTATCTTATTTAAGTTTTCATGGATAAAGTCATGACTGATGAAATGTCTACATACATAGGCAGTTTCTTCCTCCGCGCTTATTTATCGAAGTAGATATGATAGAGAAACGTCCGTAGGGCCGGGTGCGGTTCCATTTGGGTCAGTGTGTAGTGATCATTACTAGAGATGTCAATCGGATACCAACATTTTGGTATACCGATACCAAACCGATACCAACTTGGTATTTGGTATTTCAATCGTAATGTGTTTGGTATTTTGTTGGTATCATAAGCCCTCACTAATGTATAAGAGGCTAAGAAATCGGTAAAAAGTTGGTATTTCCCTCAGTTCCCCAAGTTGGTTTGGTTTCGGTATTTTCCCGTGGTTTTGGTTGGTATTTGGTTTGGTATCGGTATTGGGGCATTCCACGTCAAGTGAGACAAAAAATGGCCATTTTGAACCTCACCTCCTCCGATTTTTGCGAAACTTTGTGAAACTACTCATCTATATGTGAAAAGAAAGGAGACATGTTTTTGTCAAGATATGACGTCACGTTTCCGAGATACACGTCATCAAACATTGACCTAGGCAAGGCACATTATCATCTTTAAAGCGTCATAACCATTGAAGTTTTAGACATATCACCATGAGACAAAGTGTGAAATGGAGGGAATAGATCAGGCTTTAATTTGAGGATAACAATATTGACATAATTAGCTAATTAATGAACTAAATTAAAATTCAAAAAATAAATTTTGATTTTCTGAAAAATGGGTACCCTTCGATTTTGCTGATTTTTACATATTTCATCCTCCCATACATTAGCTACATCATATAAAAAAATCCAGAATGGGCCGACGTCTACGTAACTGCCTTTTGGACTTCGGAATGTCTGGCACTCGCGAGTTTCGTTTTAGCAACCAAGGAGAGGCGCTACCCGGAGATGCTTCTTTCTGCCCCAAACCAAGGCAAACCTAGCCTGACCTGACGTGACCTGACCTAATCTAACGTGCGTAAATATGTACAGCCCTCACGGCAGTTGCCGACTGGCCAAATGCTACTTAGATACGAACATTAGCCCTCACGACATTTGCCGGCTGGCCAGATGCTACTTAAAAAACGAATGCGTGTTTAAACACTTGAGGCTAACCGGCCACGAGCCAGCCACCTTTAGATTACGAGGTGGGTACACTCGGCACACTAACTACTAAGCCACGGAGATAGCTGGTCATCGCGGAGATGTAAGCCAGTTTTTTTAATGATGCAATTGGGCATTCTCCGGGCAGCGCCTCTCTTTGGTTGCAAAAAGGAAATACGCCTGACTCTCCCAGCGCTAGGGGAGAAAGGCCCGGTTTAGCCAAAAAAGGTATAAAAAACGGAATTTGAATTGTAGGTGGGGCGGTGGGGAACTTTATCGTGTGCCAATTTCATGGCCCTAGATCAATAGGTATCTTCAAGATCAAATGAGGTTAATCGTGATGAAATTTGCTATGGTGACTATTTTGCGTTTATACGCCCATAGCTCTATGAGTTACTGGCCGATTTTCCTATTTCTTCCTTTTTACGACATTTGTAGTGTTATGAGAATCTTTAGATAATCTAACCATAAATTTGGCAGTTAGTGGCCTGCTAAGAGTAAGATGTCGCCGGCAAAGGCGCGGGGATCGGCCGACGCGGGAAACGTTTCAGTCACAGATTGTGTTTGCACCCTAATAATTCAATTTTTACCAGTTGGTTTTCGTATTTATATGACCATTAGTTTGCCTGTACATTTTTAAGCCTTCACACAAAATTTGACACGAATCGATCATGATCAGCGGTAAGAAGCGCAGTGCAAAGATGGAACCGTCCGGCGCCGGCACAGTCTACCATTCAGGCGGCAACGGCCGACGCCGGCCGCCGCGCCGCTCCGGCAAGATGTTTGACTTAACACCGCTATTACTAGAAAAGTTGTGGACCGATTTACCTATTGCTTGCACGGGAGGATTTGCAATTCAATTCTGGACAGATGCTGAAAGTTGGACGTTAATATAATAGTTATGGCGTGAGTTATTGGCGAAAAACAGGTGGGGTTGGCGAAATCCGCCCCTTCCATCGCCCGTGCTACGTTGCACTACTTGTTGCTATATCATCCGAAGTTATCGTTGGCCCACTCTAATTTTCTCAGCACGTATGCCTTACGTGTGGTGGAAGATAATGTCCAAATTTGAGCAAAATCGAAGGGTACCCATTTTTCACAAATTAGATTTTAAGAAATTAATTCAAAATAAAATAAATTCAAAATCACCAAAAAATGTTAAAATTACCAAATTTAACTAGCATAACTCCTCGTGTTCACGTTTCTGTTTGATTGAAATTAATAGCTTCAAAAATGTTGAAGCTATAGATCTTTCAAGATTGCAATACACGTCCAATTCTGCTAAAAAAGCAGAAGTTTAGCGGCTTGTATCTCTGTAGCCCGAGGGCATATGACAAAATCCTTTGACCCTCAGAGGTTTCACCCAATAGCCAACAAGTATACCAAGTTTGAACAAAATCGCAGAGGTGGCCGAATTTGGCTGTCCCGGTTGACATGGAATGCCCCTATTCCGATTTTCCGTAATTGACATCACTAATCATTACCGATAACGAATGGAGATGCTCCGTAACGGATGCTAGGGTGTGTAGGTAATATGAATATCCAGCACAGCAACTGGCTTGTATATAAAGGTTATTGGCTGTGTATTCATACTATTGTTTACCTGCTGACTGCTGAGGGATGAAAATTCTAGTAAACATTGTAAATGCATAGCATAAGGTATTCTATGCTTTGTGTAAAACAAATATAAAGTACTTCGCGTGTCGCGCGACTTAGGTCTCGAAAAACTAAACATCTGATAGAGAAAGGTTCTTGTAAGCAAACTATCTGATATGTGAACTTCAAGTTTCACGATAGTTCAGGAACTTAACTGTCTAGCAACTCATGTTCATAATAATTCTTGACCACGGCGGCCTTCGAAATAAATATGAAGCTCAAAACTGGTCGGTGATGTGGCGATTGTGCGCATTTTACGTTGAGCGCGGCCCGAATAGTACGACATTTGGCACGCCATGCGGCTCATGACAGATGCTGACGTGTGATACGTAGCTCCATGCTAGTTCACGGATACGGCTGAACGTTAAATTTCACAGTTTTACAGCACGTCACGACTCTTTTTCGCGAACGGCTGCCAAAAGCGGCCGGTTGTCGAGTGCGTCACATTGATCGCGGTAGGTGACAGGCGTCGGTCGCCTGTCGCGTGCATCAACTCTGACCTGGCGGCCGGACGTTCCGCGAACTGGCACACATTGCACATTGTCAGTCGACGGGCGGTCGCAGGCGTCGGTAAAAACGCAGCCCCACGACCGGCCGGCACGGTGGCGCCAGACGTGACACCGTCCTGCTGACACTGCAGTAACCTGACAGTCGAGTGATGGCACTGCAGTGACCTGACAGTCGACTGATGACACAGCAGTGTCCTGACAGCCACCCGATGACACCCTACCTTCTGCCACAGCCTGGTGGCTTCGCCGAGGTGTGACGTTTGCCTGATGACTCGAGCATCCCCGTGTCCGCACCGTCTCACCACGCGTATCTCGGTGACGGCAAGCCGGCGGGATCCTCCTCACTTCCCTCTCCCTGTCAACAGCACAGGGACATCTGGCTTCTAATGGCCTACGACGGGTAGCAGTAGTGTGTAAACAAGCTACCCTTTCCGACCTCCTTGGCCGCTGAGTCGGCCGGAAAGACAGCGGCCACTCTGCCCTCAATCGACCGACGCACGCAGTCAGAGGACAGAGACAGATAGGGTGAAAACAGAGGGTACAGTTTCCACACCCTAAGGAGCTCGCTCCCGCCGGTTCGTGTCCTCGGTCCCAATTCCTGTTTGACCAGACTCCGGCCCGGCTCCGCTCTGTTCAGCCCGTCCTTCTGGACCAAATGAACCGACTGTCCGGCGCTCGGTGGCAGTGTTTATCTTGTCCAGAGACGGTCGCGGCCGCGTAACGGCGGCAGATGGGGACCAGGCGTCCCTCTTCCAGCGGCAGACCCCTGCCCCTGTGTGACCCCGGCCCATCACTGCCCTGTCCAGCCCCGTCACTGCCCAGCCCGGCCCCCTGCACGGCACGGCCCCGTTCAGTAAACCTGGCGCCCGCCGGCCGTCTGCACAGCCCGCTGCCGGCTGGAATTCAGCAGACGATAGAGACGAGATAAACAAATATATACCCGCGCTGCTAATGATCAGTAGCGCAGCCATCCGTCTTGGGGGCAGCGCCGTCCGCCGACCGGGCCATCTCTCATGCCGCTGTAATAATATATCTTGGACGACGGCCTTCGATAAACAGACTCCCGCTGAGTCTGCAAGGGTCGGCCGGCCGCCGCGCCCGGCTGGGTGAGTCGTGACCGCGCCCGGAACGCACTTTCATTCAGTTCCTGAAGGAGGAAACCGGAAACGGGCCGGTCAGCTGCCGCACCTGATTGCACTTGTTCCCGAAGTTACGTGCCCGCGCGGCTGTGCGCAAGCCAGTTGCGTCCAAGAACTGGTTCGAATGCCGGCGCTCGCTGCAGACAGCTGACAACTACGCCGGGGCTGTAGTTCTCTGTGATGGCGCAGGCCCGCGCCCCCGTTTGTTCTGCACTGCTCCAAATACAGTGCCAGTGGCTGCATGCTTCATTGCGAGCAATGAGAATGTCACCGGCGGAGCCATTACGTTATCAGGCGGCCTATTGAGGTCATGACCCCGCGCTGCTGGGGAGGGCGGTCACGCCTTGTGCAGCTGACCGAGAGGCCGGCACGCCGCCTCTCCTCCCCTCCCCTCCCCTCCCTCCCTCCCCCGGCGTCCGCAGCAGCCGTCACTATCAGACACGATGTCACCTCAAGGGCACGTGTCCCTCGCGCGCAGCAGCCGCCTCCGCCGCCTGCTGCGAGGCCATCGGACCGGACCGGTTGTCCGCGGCGCCCCCGCTCACGCGCCCGCCGAGCGACAGCGCTGCAGTCGTCTCCAACGCGCCGCGAATGGCTCCGATGTGCCACATTTGTCTCCGCTGCGCTGTGTCTGCCCCGAAGCGCCAAAGCTGTTCCTGCTGGGCTGCGTCTGTTGATGAGCCATGGCTGTGTCCCTGTCGTAACAGCTGTCCATCTTCAGCACATGGTTGGATATAATGGGTGTTCACTAAAAATTGAGACAAAGTTTAGCAGGCTGTATCTTCGGTAAAAATGTACCGATTTAAACAAACGAGGCATTGTTGTAATGCACATTGCATCTGCTGCAAGCCGTAGAGTGTCAGCAGATTTGCCTGATCCCCATAGGCCATTTTTTTGATATTTCCTTGGAAGTGTTGTCACAAGCTCTGGCACCAGTGGACCGTGATGTTGGCCAGTTGATGGTGGTAATGAGCAACCAGTTGATATTTTGTATGAAATCGAAAGACACCAACATACGTTACAGCCTTAGACAAATCACATTAGACACTCATTTGTTAAATTTCAGGCGTGGAAATTGGCTTATCGGGTCTCGTTCCAATGGGCATTTTTACATCGGCCGGGGCCCTCAAGGCGCCCCTTGGTTAGTGTGCTGGCGCGAGGTCGGACCAGAAAATCACCTTCTGGTTACATATGTTGTTCTGCATGAACCTCTAGTGCTTAATAATACACTTGGCTCAAAAAGTATATTGTAAAGGACCAGTCTGGAGGAATAAAGTCAAACTGATGATATTCTCTGAAATAACACATACACCACGGCATCCAGCGTTAGCTTGCATGCTGACACTTAATTGGACGTTAGCCCTTGTATCATCGATCACATCACAACAGAACACTCCATTGTCTAGTTAATTGTCGCCCTTTAACTAAAAATATGATTTTTCTACCTTAAATAGTTCAAAACTTTTTTCTGCATTTTTTGTCCCTTTTTTGACCATAGCATATTTACTTCTCTGGCCTTATGTTGTTCCCAGTCGCTTCGAGAAATCATTTGCGCCGGTTGTAACTCAGCCTAGTCTCAGGTGTGATATATCTTCTTCGCTTAGGCACAGTTAATACCTTACTGATCAGCAGCATTGCGCCGTGATGTGTCAAAAAGCCCCTCCACGTGCATTTTCGGGGCCCCGACCCTTCCTCATGTCAATATCTCCACAATTACACCACTTCAGCTTTTCGGACTCGCACACCCTCTAGAACTTTCGTCCGACTGTACGGTATGTAACTAATTTTGACATTTTAAGTTTTCATTAGGTATTTGTACGTGTCAAACTCTCCCATTGACGTGCTATTTTGGGAAAGCCTGCCAACTGGCTTTTGGTAGTCCTTGTTTAAAACGACCTCCAACGCCACTGCTTTCATCACATCTGTGAAATTTTATGCTCGGTATGATAAAAACGTCCCTTTTATCTCTATGCTAAGTTGCATCGTAATAGCTTGCTTCACTTTTGATATGCAGCCATTCAAAGTTTGTGTCAATTTTTAGTGAACACCCTATATATAGCAACCGGCAGAAGCTCTCCGGATTAGATCAGTTGTCGGGCTTATGCTGCTCCCGATACCGTGTATTTCGGACGATGACTGGACACAGGAAAGGCGAGGGCAGCCGGTTCACAGTTGCCGAGTGCTCTCTGTTGGCGGCATTAACCGCTGTAGACAGGTGCGGACTCAGAGACTGAGTGACCAGACGGCCGGCCCAGAATCCTCTTACTGTTGCCGGTGACGTGTCTGACGCTCAGCGGCCTGGGTCCCCGCAGAGAGCAGCTCAGCACCCGGCGGATCCCAGCCGCTGCCGGGCACGGCTTCATAAAGCGATGACTGAGCTACATATATGTATGTATAGGCCTTTGTGCGTTTGGATATCGCTGACTGTGCGGTATTTCTGTTTCAACCGATCGTGCGTAATACCGCAGAATAACGCGCAAACTGTGCAGAGTGGGGCGGTTAGCACGCCACAACACACAAAGTTTTATGTTTCGGTGGAATGCGACACGCTGCGTCACACGGTACTGATATTGTTTTAGTTAACATGACACAGCACATCACAGAGGATGATGGAAGTGAACAGGGCACCGTATACACCACCCGAACACGCAACCGTTCAACATTCTGCACGCTCCCTCATTGTCCCCGCACGGGATGGAACATGTGCATTGCGCAGCCCCGGCGTAGCGCGCTCCACCATGTGGGACAGAGACTCAGAGTCCAGTGCAACTGCAAACCATTTGCAATGGCGCACGGTCGGCGGTCCAGTCCGGTATTTGGGCGGCCGCTGACGGCACAGGGGGTCTGGGTGGTGCGCCATGATCCATTGCTGCTGCAGAATCGGACGGGGGCGGGGCGGGGCCTGGGTGGCTGATGGATGACCGCAGCACCTCTGTCCGTCGTCGGTATGTGCCGTGTCCGCCCTGCAGAACCGAGGGCCGGCGGTGGTGGCGACTGCCGACGGATGTCCTCAGAGGACACTTAGAACGGGCCCACTCAGAGTGACCGGGCCACTCGAGCCGACAAGGGACATACTGCAGAGCCGCCGCAGACGGACGGAATCTCACGGCGCTGGGGACTCGGGTGGTGGCAATGACTCACTTGATCCGCTCTGCGCTCCTATCTATAACTGTTCTCCTATCTACCTTTTCTGTTCTCCAAGCTATGTTCTTCCTTTTCTCTCTTACTCTTATCTTCATTTCCTCTCTCTCTCTCTCTCTCTCTCTCTCTCTCTCTCTCTCTCTCTCTCTCTCTTTCTCTCGTTCTCTCCCTTTCCCCCCCTCTCTCTCTCTCTCTCTCTCTCTCTCTCTCTCTCTTTCTCATCCAACTTCCCTGCACATTCACCGTCAAACGCTTACTCGTACACCCCCAGCAACAGTCTGCGTCCGTCCGTAACAATTTCCGGAGTTCTGCCGCTCCACCCCGGAGACCGCCCTTCCCGCCCTCCTGGAACCGCCCCTGCCCGCCCTCTGTTGCTGCTCTCCCCTCCCCCTGTTCTACGACCCTGACTCCGCCTACTGACTGCAACAGTTCAGCGACACAGTGCCAGGGCTTCTCCTGAATGGAAGCGACGTTGAACACGTTTATTATAATGTTCCTTTGAATTGATGAGTCATAATGCGAAACGAGGAAATTAACCCAGCAGCGCGTTAAATCAGTTCAGCCATTTGAATACCACACGACTGCGGCGCCAGTGCTCATCTTAATGTAATCTCCATGGCAGGAGTCACCGCAGACGCCATGAGTCAGTAATCCAGATGACTGATAAACTCCTGTGCCAACAGCGGTAAGCTTTGTAATACCGCATGCAAGTTCCCGAGAAAGTAACCGGTGCTACCGACCCAGGCGCTCAGCTTGGCATCTGCTCTGACATTTCTGCAGTCGGCCTCGTCATCGGGTTTGCCCGCACCTTATTCAAAGTGACGTACCCCGTTCAAGTGGCGGAATGGACCGCTAGCGCTCGCAGCTCATAATCCAATTGAGTCTGTCGGACGAATTGAAATAAAACGGCTACCGTTGACTGCTCGAGGCGGGGCGCAAATGCATCCTTGGCGACATTCACAAGACCCCGTTGTTCGCTTCTGAAGTAATACTTTAAGCAGTTCGTCATGAGCCGACACCGCTAGAGGAGCTGGGAGTCGAACCTTTTCGGGGAACCGCGGAGCGCACCGGGCTGTAATCCCCCACCGTTAGGTGGCATTGAACGCCCGCAGAAAGGGCACCGAGAGCGCCTTTTGCCGCTTCAGAAATCGGCCGCCCGGGCCAACTTGAGCAGGGCCGCGTTCCTCAGGGCTACACTGTGTCCGGGAAGGATGTGCTCCGCGCTCGCCTCGGCGGGGTTCTGTGGATGGACTGGACCGTGCGTGACGTCTCATCCCGCCTACGCCCGCTGCAAGATCTCCGGGTATCCGCTACCCCGGATCGGGATCAGTCCACAGTGCCGGTACGCCGAGCGCCGAGTGGCGTGTGGCGAAAGGCAAGGGCGAGGGCGGCTGGCTAGGGCGAGGGCGTGGGCGAGAGGGTTGTTGACCTGGCTGTCCCGGACTGTCGTCGTAGACTCCCCTGCGCTTGGTGACTCAGTTGAAGTGCGTGCGCCGTCGTTGATGACGCATGCTGCTTGAACATAGCGCGCTGAATGCGAGAGGAGTTTCGTGCGCTAGCCATTGTAAGGGAACAACTTTGCCGAAAACAATTTTTTTCGGTTTCCTCTCCTCGGTCTTTCGAGATAATGTTCTTGGATATAGCCTGTCTTAGATACATGTGCGCCCAACTTTGTCTCGACTCTATCCATCTGTCTCCTTTGTGTATGTTCTCAGCCACCTGCCGTGTGTCTTGCAGCTGACCTGTTCTCTCTGTCCCCCTCAGGTGCCGCCGCCGCCGCCGCCGCCGCCATGTCCCTGGCCGAGGAGTACGGCGCGGGGCCGTCGTCACGGCCGTACCCGCCGGGCCTGTACCCGCCGTTCCCGTCGTCGGCGCCGGGCCCGGCCGGTCTCGGCGCCGAGGGAGAGCCGTCGGCGTTCCGACCCGTGGTGGCTGGCCGCGCCGGGGCGCCCAAACCGGCGCCGCACCCGAGCGCCGCGCCGGGCAACAAGTACGCTGAGTACCCGGGCCTGGTGGGGGCGTTCGGCGCTCCCGGCCTGCTGGGCCCGTTCGGAGCCGGCGCGCCCGTGCTCGGCCCGCTGCCGCTCGGCTCGCTGACACAGCACATCCTGCCGGGCGTGTTCGACCGCCGCTATGTGCGCATCCCCGGCCGCGCCAGCCGGCCGCGCAAACAGTTCATCTGCAAGTTCTGCAACCGACAGTTCAGCAAGAGCTATAACCTGCTGATCCACGAGCGGACGCACACCGACGAGCGGCCCTATCCGTGTGACATTTGTGGAAAGGCGTTCCGGCGGCAGGATCATCTCCGGGATCACAAGTAAGTCGTAGATGGATGTTTGTCCTACATCCCATGCTTTAGGTTCTGCTTCAGGGAGATATCAAAGAAACCTTAGACCCAGGCTCTTTCAGAGATGTCTGATGACGACGACTCGAACCTACGAGAAATACATCTCTAAGTTGGGCAAACCTTTCACAACATTGGCCTTGTTTTATAGATAAATGTACCAAAGTTGTGTTTATGCACGGATTAGACATTATTAATGTGGAGTCTTCAAAGTCTTCAGGTCAGAAGCATCTTTCACTCCTGTTGATCTTTAATTAAAAATGCATAGCACTCTTTCTTGGACCTTACCATGACCATTTATACGGCGGCTGTACGGCGGATCTGGTGGGGAACATTATTTAGTCATCGCGCGTGCTGCCGGACTTAGTACCCATGTCATGCTTCAGACCGAACAATAGTCCGGTCACGAAGCAACAATGGTTAAATGTTGGTTTTCGTGAGCTTGTCAATGTTAAGTCATCAATTTCTTACAATGGGTTGCTGATGGCAAGCATGAGCGTGATCATATTTATTTCAGCGGTGGCGAAATGATCCCATGAGTTGATTAGGGTCGTTAGTGCCATGTGTGGCTTCTCGGTGGTAACTCACAGACCCCTGGAAGCCGCCGTCGGGGCAGCCGACCGTGACTTCTGTCTGTGGCCGCGTCACGGCATCCCTCAGAGGACTCCCTCCCTGGCTAGAATCCTTTTGGTCAGAGGACCGACTTCCCGGCACAGCAAACTGTCCGTCAGAAAACTCCTCCCTGGTACGGTCGGTCAGAGGAATTCCTCCGCGGCACTGAAGCCATGCAGGGTCACCGTCAAGACACGAGCACACCACACTGGTCCCTGTCCGACCGCAGAAGACTCACAGAGTGCAGCTTTGGCGCAGTCAGCGCTACTCTCAGAGTCAGGCTCAGTCCAGTCACCCTGCCGGAATGTTGTCACCCGACAGTGGCCGTGAGAAACGGTTCAGCGGAGGAAGTGGCCGTTTTCCGGAGCACTTGTCAGGGTGCAGGTGTTCGTGTAGGCCACGAACATGGGGAATGTCAGGTCTACAACTGGATTTCGGTTAGAGCGCTTGCAGATGAATGACATATTCCCACGACCCCGGAAGGTGAACTGGTGCCCACGGATGTGGCGACTATTTTAGCGTCATGAGATCTGAGGACGGCTTCGCTGAATCTAACATTTTTCATTAGCCTCTTCCTGAGTTTTTTTTTGCGACTTGCTTCTTGATCAGTTAAGTCAGTTGAATAGTTTTTATGGTTGGCAGTATGTCGCTCTCTCCAGCACTTTGTGTCATGCAAACCAGTTGGGCCAGTAACCTTTTCTAGTAGCACCTCGAGTGTTAATCCGTTCATTTTCTCAGCCGAATCTGTCGCTGCTATTTCCTGTTCCCAAACCCGGCGGGACAGCCGAGGACGAAGCCAGCCAGTTTTTGAGCCGTTGCGCGGGCGTCATGCTGATGATAACGGGACTGCGATCTTACCTCGGCAGCCAGCCACCGGGCGGCCGGGCAGTTGGGCAGGGGTTTAGCGCGGGCGTCAGACAGGGGTTTAGTGCGGGCGGCCAACTGCGGGCGGTGTCCTGGGTGTTGAACCGTGAACTGTGAGGTGCGGACCGTTGCGCCCCAGACTGCCGACGGGTCTGACGGGTGGGCGCACCCCGGCGGGACCGGTGGCACTGGACGGTCTCCGAGCAGGCGCAGGCGACAGAAGGCGGTCACCGCTACCGTGACCTGGTCACCGCCGCGACACCGCTGCCGAGGCGTGAGAAACGGGATTAACCCAGTCGTGCTGCTTGGAGACTGGATATCTTGCGCCGTAGTTTGGCCGGATATCATATAAAAGTTGAGATTTAGGAAGGGCTAAAATTGATATTGTTGAGGTTGTGGACGTTTACATTTCTTACCGCAGTGTCTGATTCGTCAAACTATCGACGAAAGGTAATGATACCACTGGCTTTGTTTCCCAATAATTAACAAATGTTTTAACGTCACGCGATCGTAAGAGCTGCTGAGTCTATGAGATCCTTTCCGTTTGCATTCTGAAGCGTTTAAGCCTGGCCCGCGTATAACGGTTGGCAATCCAGACTCTGCTGATTTCCTGGAATACTGGGAGCTCGCTGGTCGGAGGTAAACGTTATCAGGCTGAGCATGCTCCCATGTGGGGTCAAGGTCGGGACGGAGTCTGCGAGGGCCAGTGAGCCCAGATCTGGTCGTCTTTAGTTACAAAGGTGGGTACCTACCCAGCAAAAGGAATAGGCAACCTGCAGTTGATTGGAATAGTTGTAAACGGGTTTCCAGCGCGGCTCTAATCACTCACATTCTTAGGTGTTGTTTTTATCCGCTGGGACTGAGAGCGTGAGATGATGTTTTTCGTACTCCAGCGTAGATGGGTAGCCATACGGCTTCCACGGTTGACAGTGATGACATCAGTCATCTTTTGCAAGCTCGTTAAAGATTTGGGCTGTACGGGGACTCGAACCCCGGGCCTTTGGATTAGCGCTCCAATGCTCTACCTCTGAGCTATACAGACCAAGTACTTTAACGAGCTTTCTGCCAAGTTTTATGCGGATCATTCTTAGGTGTTGTTTTTATCCGCTGGGACTGAGAGCGTGAGATGATGTTTTTCGTACTCCAGCGTAGATGGGTAGCCATACGGCTTCCACGGTTGACAGTGATGACATCAGTCATCTTTTGCAAGCTCGTTAAAGATTTGGGCTGTACGGGGACTCGAACCCCGGGCCTTTGGATTAGCGCTCCAATGCTCTACCTCTGAGCTATACAGACCAAATCTTTAACGAGCTTGCAAAAGATGACTGATGTCATCACTGTCAACCGTGGAAGCCGTATGGCTACCCATCTACGCTGGAGTACGAAAAACATCATCTCACGCTCTCAGTCCCAGCGGATAAAAACAACACCTAAGAATGATCCGCATAAAACTTGGCAGAAAGCTCGTTAAAGTACTTGGTCTGTATAGCTCAGAGGTAGAGCATTGGAGCGCTAATCCAAAGGCCCGGGGTTCGAGTCCCCGTACAGCCCAAATCTTTAACGAGCTTGCAAAAGATGACTGATGTCATCACTGTCAACCGTGGAAGCCGTATGGCTACCCATCTACGCTGGAGTACGAAAAACATCATCTCACGCTCTCAGTCCCAGCGGATAAAAACAACACCTAAGAATGATCCGCATAAAACTTGGCAGAAAGCTCGTTAAAGTACTTGGTCTGTATAGCTCAGAGGTAGAGCATTGGAGCGCTAATCCAAAGGCCCGGGGTTCGAGTCCCCGTACAGCCCAAATCTTTAACGAGCTTGCAAAAGATGCTGATGTCATCACTGTCAACCGTGGAAGCCGTATGGCTACCCATCTACGCTGGAGTACGAAAAACATCATCTCACGCTCTCAGTCCCAGCGGATAAAAACAACACCTAAGAATGATCCGCATAAAACTTGGCAGAAAGCTCGTTAAAGTACTTGGTCTGTATAGCTCAGAGGTAGAGCATTGGAGCGCTAATCCAAAGGCCCGGGGTTCGAGTCCCCGTACAGCCCAAATCTTTAACGAGCTTGCAAAAGATGACTGATGTCATCACTGTCAACCGTGGAAGCCGTATGGCTACCCATCTACGCTGGAGTACGAAAAACATCATCTCACTAATCACTCACAGCTTAACCATAATTTAAAAGAATCTTCTGCACTAGAATGGCAAGCCGTGAAGCTGGGAATGACGGTCGATGTTTCCCATTTCCTGTAATGTTCCCAAACACAAAGGTTTTGCCGAGCGCAGCCATTGCAGCCAATACCTAATTGTGCCGTATACACTGGATTGTTTCGCTCGTAGTTCGTAGCACAGAAGTTTCATGTCACTCGGTTGTAAAGCTCTCCATTTTGCAGTTTAGGGAAACAATGGCAGGCACTTCCGTTTCGCATTGCTTTCAGCTATGCTACAAAGCTCTTTTGTCCGGAAGCTCGCCGGCGTCACGCTACTGCCGTTAAATCGATTAACTTTTGAAAGAACGCAGTGATTCGTCACCCATCGCTGCACGTATCTACTAAACAGTGAACACGCGACTTTTTGGTTCTCGTTACATTTGCTGACATAGCTGTTTAACCTCCGGGATTTAGAGTGGTTCTCCGAAGAACCGCAGCAGAGACAGACTAGAATGAATGAGACTCGGGACTTTCCAAAAAAGTAGCAGCCATGTGATATAAGAGCTCTTCACTGAAAACTTTTTTACCATTTCCTGAAGGGTAAACCCGCCATAGCATGGTAGCTTGACACACAGAGGTTTTTTACCACCTTCCAGATGGTAAATTTTACTCTTTCATGAAGAGTAAACTCGCCAGGGAGGGGTAACATGACACACAGACGTTTTTCACCATCTTCTGAATGGTAAACTCTTTTGATTTACTCTTGTCTAGAGTGTAACATTTTTTGGATTACACTCTTTGAAAGGGTAAATCTTTAACGGAACCCTTTTTTAGGGAGTAACACATCATCTACTCTGTGCTTTACCCTCCTACAGAGAGTATATTCTTATGGCCTACCCTTTGTCACATGGTAATGTTTACTCTTTCCTTTAGTGTAAACCCCCCAGAGGATGGTAACAGACCCACAGACGCTTCCTTCAGATTCAGAAGCTTCACAAAGCTTCTGTTAACCGGAGCTCACCAACTAAAAAAAAATGTTTCAAGAGCAACAATGTAGGTATATTTGGCTTCCGTACAAACAATACGAGGGGCACACCAACCATGAACATTGTGAGACTCTTCACTTATTCATACAAATTTATACAAAGCGTTCAGCAATGCACAAGGCACAAGCGGTAAATAAACACCACGATACAACTTGAATGCAATTTGAATATGAATACAAGACATTCAGCGCCCTCATATTGGATTAGGCAGAGCGCACAATATTTGAAGTGAGCGACGGCGTTCCCGGGTGGTCGCCCGTCTGCGTGAGATAATGAGACTGGAATTGGATCACTACAGTGCAAGGCTTTTTCAAAGTCACCAACAAAATGCATAAACTTGTAGCATCACAACAAAATTAATGTACGTAGGTACTCACAACACTAGGCCACGTGGCCATGCACGGGGTCCTGTTAACCAGGTCAAATTAGCACCACTCAACGGCACGCAATGCTCTAGCACATCGGTACTTACAATAAAATGTCCACAGAGGCTCTATAGGCGATGAACAACACACAAGCACAATCACCAACGGCCACGCCGCGCGGCACCGACACTGCTCACATCCGCTCTCGGAGACCAACGGCCGAAAACTGACAGATGCGCGCGGCCTTCAAACCGCAAACGGCCGATCTCGTTTCTGATTGGCTGATTGTTTCCATTTCAAATATCATCTTCACGAGGGTAAACAAGATCCACGCATGAAACGACTATCTGTACCCGAGTCACGATACCCAGGAGGAAAGAGTTTTCGTGATGTTCTGGATCGCGAGAGTAATATTGATATTTACATGGTAATAATACTCTTCTCTGGCGAATAAGTTCATATTAACCACGCACCGTTACTATGCACATAATGGTAGCAGCGAGTTACCCTTTCAATATACTATTATCTTGCGGGTTTGATGAAAATGAACTCTCCAGGAGGTAGTAAAAAAGTTTTGAGTGTTCTCAAGAGGCCGGATCGCCGGTTGTGTTTCAAGGAAATTATCTGCATGCGGTAGACTCCACATCAGCTGAGCGGCGCGCAGCGGCTGTTCCATGGCCGACAGCTCCGGCCATCCATCTAAACTCGGCCGAAATCCGGCGTCTTATCGTGCCGAATTATATCTCCGACCTTCATCCTCCACAGGAACCCGTTCAAGCTCACATGCAACACCGCGAGCTGCGGAGGGGCGCCTCTGTAATGCATGCAAGTCACTGAACACTGTGAGGGGACGGGCGCTTTTTATGTGACGTGTTCTGCTGCTGACCTCGATGGGCTGAACCATGATAAACTTACCTACCGAAAAAAAAATTATTTCAAGATATATGCTTTTATTTTCATACTAAGATAAATGCAATACTAGCGGCATAGTTTGTGTTGCTGAAAATTACCTTAGCAGTAGCTATTTCGACTGTAAAGTCAGGAATTATTTCGCGGCATTCCGTCCGTCTTAACGGTCCGTCCGTCCGTCCGTCCGTCCGTCCGTCCGTCCGTCCATTCGTCGGCCCGTCTCGCCAATGTCGGCTCTGGCGGCGCTCGCGGGCTAATGGCGCTCAGTGACTTGCAGGCAGTGCCGGTCGGGCTTTTTAATCAGGCGACGCTCTCAGCCTCGCCCCATTGTGCCATGCAATATACCCGAACGCGTTCAAAGGCAGTCCCGACGGCTCGGACGCCAGCTGGACCGATCCGCGATGCGGTGGGGCTTGGACGAGGTGCCGCGGCCGACGCCCTGGTCAGTGGCCAGAGCCTGAGGCAGTGGTCATACGACTAGCTATGCAGGCTGGATGTAATGGCGAGCATAGACAGAGAGGAGGGAAGTGGTGAGAAGACTGCATTGACATTGAGGACGTGGACCACAGTAGCCAGATACCTACTATAGGGCTTTCAACGGCAAATCCTGAGGGCGTTGGGCGTTGGCGGTAGGTGGACGTCCAGGCGGACGGTGCGCTCATGTCAGGCAGCTCGGCGGACCGCTCACGTCAAATACCTCATGTCCGTCCCTGGCTGTGGGCGTCGTCGGGTCGGTGACGGCGGCATGTCGCCCTCCGCCGGCCCGCCCGGCTGCCGGTAATCGGAGCCGCTCAGTGGCGAGATGGTGTCAGCGGCCCACCCGGCCGACAGCGCACCCGGACACCGCTGCACCGCCACCGCCGGCTGCATGCATATTCAGCACCGCCGCCGCCCCTGGGCGGTGCGGCGCGCGGTGCGATGCTGTGCAGTGAGCCGCCGCCGGGTGGTCATATATGGTCTACCCGGTCAGGTAAACCGGGCTGCGACCACAGCACTGGCGAGCCGACGCTGTGCCGGCGCCCCTCCGCCGCCGCCGCGGCGGTTGCAACTCGGCTGCAAACCGTTAGTCATGCACGGTAACGCTGCTCGCCGCCGAGCCGTCCTTGGGGTCTTCTGCAGTCGCCGCCGGCCCCCCTGCCCGGCGAGGCGGGCAGATCCGCCCCTGTGCCGGCCCGTCCGACCGCAGTCGCTGCCACCGCCACTGCCACTGTGCCGGCGCGGCGCGACCACTGCGCCGCACCGGTGACGGACACGGCGCGCTCGGCTGCAGCGGCGCGACCGCGCCATGTCCAGAATTAATGGCCGCCGCCCGTCGAATAATTCATGATCGGAGCCGGCCACCGGGCGGGCGGCCGGTCGGCGGCGGTGGCGGGGTGAGCGGGGTGAGTGGGCCTCACCTACCGTGCTTTACCGCGCCGTGCTGCGCCATACCGTGCCGTGTCGTGCCCTGCCGAACCGTGCTGTACCGTGCAGCAGACCGACCGGCCGCCGGTAAGGACCACTAGGAGCCCACCTGTTGCCATACTGCAGCCGCCGGCGGCGGTGAGGGGCGGAGCCGGGCGGGCGGCGGTGCATTCCTCGCCGACTGCGGACGCCGCGCCGCTCTGCCAGTGGCGGCCGGTGGCGGCCGGTGGCGGGCCGCCGCTGAGGTGTGGCCGACTTAGGACCGCACCTGACACGAACTCGGCGGAGGATCAGCCGCGCCGGCAGGCCGACAGCGCACGCGCGCCCGATCTGCCGCCGCTCCTGCTGCTGCCGCCTGGGTGGCACGTCCCGGCGCCCCGGGCTTTCGGCAGGCCGGCGCCGCGCCTCTATTCAGCTCTCCCTGCCCCAGGCCGGACCAGATGGCGAGCTGTGGGTGGCAGACCGGCGCGCCGCCGAGCCCAGATGACCAGCGCCGCCGGCCGACGGTCGCAGCGGGAGCGCTGGTCCCGCGTCAGAGTCTGGCTCGTGCTAAGCAGAATTTATCGCTTGGATGCTCACGGGGAGTTTTGCAGCTGACGTTTGTGAAAATTACCTTAAACGTGGCTAAGAACCTCACAACCACCGGCTAAGACCCGTGAATATTATATAATTCGGTTCTGTTCACCGTTGTCTGCTTGGGTAAACCCAAACGGCAAGGACAGTGGGATGTCTGGTTTTGATCTGTTCAGACTCCGCGGTAGCTTGCTCTTCAATCTCTGGCTCTGCGGTCCGGCCGTTGTCCTCCTGTACCTCCCTTGTTCCTCCGCTGTCCTTTCCCAGCCCTTCTGCTAGTGCTGTCCCTTTGTTGGTGCTTTGTTATCTGCTCTGCTGTCGGCTCTGCCGTCCTGCACCGTCGGGCCGCTGTTCACTTTGCCGTCGGTCCGATGTCGTCCTGCTGTCGGTCGCGGCGCGGACGCGGCGGTCGCGGCGCGGTGCTGACAGCCAGCGCGAACTCCAGTCGTGCCAGCCCCGTCCGTCGGTCCGTTTGAGGTGGTCGGCTGATGGACGGCGCTGTGGTGCCGCCTCCTCTGCAGCGGTGCCGCCAGGTGGCCCCGCGCCGCTCCCTCCGCTGCCGCTGCTGCTGCTGGCTCCCCAGGTCCGCCCCGCCCCGCCCCCGCCCCCGCCCCCGCACGGGGACCGTGACACCTCCGGCCGGCCGTCACGCTCGGTGTGCGTCACCGACCCCCGCGTTACGCCGGCTTTCACGGCGTGTGACGCACGAAGCCAGAGGCGGAACAAGGCTCCCTGTAGCGGATCTGACGTGCGTCACGACTCTGGTACGATGACACGGCACGGGTCATGATGACATAGTGTAGGTCACGGTGACACTGCTCAGGTCACGGTGACACGGGACTCGTAACGGTGACACAGCGTAGGTCACGTTGGCATGGAACTGGTTATATCTTCCTGTTACTCGAGAAGAGGCGATGTTGGTGCGAATGGTGAAACATACGGTGCATTGTGCTGGAACATGCGAGTGTGCACAATCCAGGCACGATTCTTTGTGCGCCGTCTGGAGCATGGGAAAGGTTGCGCCGCGTTGTGTAGGTCAAACTATTGGCTCACATTGCGCCGGCTCTGGCGTAGACCGTATCTGGAGCAGACTGGTCAGTTTTGGACGCCACATTTGGAGTTCAGACGGCACCGCTCCCCATCTCGGCGATATAAGTGGCACCAAGTCGGGCAGCGCAGCCCCCATCTCCGCACGCGAAGTCTGTATGCCGCTGCGTTACAGTGGGATGCCTCACTGGGAGAGTTGGCGATGGATCGCGCAGTTCAGACCACGCCTGACAGACGTGCTCCTGTTGATCTGCTAGACCCACACTAGTCTGTAATGGTCAGCTGGCGCTGTCAGAGACTCGGGCACGGTCAGGGGCGGTCAAAACGTGCGAGTCGTGTGTAGAGGCATCACGGAGACCCTGCCACCGTTACCATCGTTGCGAGCGCCTCTGAGCGTATTAATGTCGGCGGACCCATGGGTGACGTGGCCGCAGCGGTCAAGCGACGAGCACGTCCGCTGCTGCACGGCCAGGCTGCAGCTCGGGCGTCACTCGGCGATGTCTGGTCCGTCTCCGGCGGCCGTCCGGCCTGTCACTCATCGTCTTCCGGCTGTCCCCTTATCGTCCGTCTCGGCGGTGACCGCCGTCACCAGCGTCCCTGACGCCATCAGCACCGGCGAGTGGACGGCGCAGCTGCCGCTCTGCAGCCGGCGGTTACTGCATTTAGTGATACTGCAGCTAATGATGCAGCTGGTGATACTGCAGTTCTGGTGATACTGCTGATGATGATAGTGATATTGCACCTGCTGATGGTGATACCGCAACTGCTGCTAATGATACAGCAGCTTGTGATACTACAGATAATGATGCAGCCGTTGATGATAATACTACAGCCGGTAACAGGCGATAATGCAGTTTATAATTTTGATGGACCTAAACGATCATACAGACGCTGGATTTATCTTGAAGTAAACCACAGCTGCCCACTAACCCCGGCTTAGCCATGGGAGTGGAGCTGGCCAACAAAAAGGCGCAACATGCAGCTCGGCTCGAATTGGTATGTTGTCAACGGCTAAAGGAAGTCAGCAGTCGGCTAGTCGACCGCATGCATGCTTGTCGGATTAAAAACTGGGGATCGGGCGCGTTTGACACGGTTAGGTACACAGGGCCGCGGGCCGGCGTTACGAGCTAGGGCACCCCTTTGTCGGGTGCAGGCGCAGCAGTTCGCTCGTTTTGTGTGCTCGTGTGGCTAGCGATTCCGGCGAAACAATCGGGAAGACTTGTAAATACACTGCGACACAGCCGGCTAAAGCTGGGGCATTACATGCATTCACGCTGGATAAGGAAAAATCAGAACGTTAGGAGATTGTTATGAATGTTTGAAACTACTGACAAGCTCATGATATTTTAATGACTGGTCGTGATTCTGGGAAGGAGAGAAAAGAAAGCACGCAACTTGAGCGTTTTCTGCTCATTTAGCAGACAGAGACATGGAAGTGTATATGGACCATTGTGACAAGTTTAAAGTCACGATGCATGTTTTCTACTCGTTTTGCTTTGATGCTACAAGCCTTTATTGATTTATTCGACTATATTTGATCTATCTTTATTGGAACCTTCCGGTATAAAGAACACAGCTATAAGATCTTGCATAAAACAGACGCAGCATGCAAAAAATACCTAATATTAAAAAAGTCTGCTTGCGGAACTCTTGTCGATTTCAGCATCCTTAAGTCCAATAGATAAACCGCCCTTCTTTTATTTGCAATCCTTGAACACCTAACGGCTGGTACAGCGCTCAAAAGTAACTGCAACACCACCAAACCACAACAAGCATTTTGTTCGCTGTCGAACATTTCCTCGACCCCGGCACCGTCTGCCGGTAATCCCCCTCCCCCCTCCACCACCACCTGGCCGATACCGCACCGGTACTCTCTCCGCGGGACCCCATGTATCGGCGACTTTGTCCAGCACTATACCGGCCATAAATTACTGAAATGAGCGCCGGCCGTCGGGTGACGTCACACTGGCTCCTGGGTCCCCGCCGAGAGGATGGGCCCAGTCGGTGGCCGGCACTCCCGTGGGCACCGAATGGCCGCCGAATGGGCGCTGGATAGTGGGATTTTAATGGCGAATGGGTATCGAATGGTAATTCGAATAGGCGCCGAATGGGTGTCGTCCAGTGGGTCGGACTAGCAGGGAAATGGGTACGGAAGGGGTAGTGGAATGGGTGCCGAATAAGATGGGGAAGGATGTCTGAATGGCTGACGAATTGTTGAGGATCGGGGAGTGAGGCTGACGGGAAATGGTCGAGGAATAGGGACCCAACGTGGCCCGATGTCGGTTGGTCGGGGACAAGACGTCCCAAATCTACTCGCGGCACGATCGAGAAGGGAAGAAACGTAAAGGGATGGACGAGACGGCCCTGGGACGGGACGTGGCCGGGACGGACGGCAGGTGGGAGCCGGGAGCGGTCAGCGCACATACATCACTGTCTGCCGGTCGCAGTCGGGAGCCGCCACCCATCACCGCTTGCTCGTACTTACCAGGACAGTGGCGGGCACTGAGGACCGCGCTGGGATGGGACGGACAGGGCAGGACCGTACTCCGGGCCCGTGTCACCTGTGTCGACATCACCGCTGTCAGATGGAAGGGTCGTTCACAACGGGTTAGGTATGCCTGTAACGGGGCTAGCCATGATATCGAGAAACCGTCTGTTTTAGCAGATTGCGTATTATTTCCGCAATTGTTCTGGACGATAATGTTATATTTACAGCCAACTCCCAATCAGACCTGTCTGCATGTTTTATAAACTTCGCTTCAAGGTCTCCCGTCGCACGCCTGTCCCTCCCCTCCCCACGCCGTTCCATGAAGCGGTAGATTCGGTACCAGTTCTGCGACGGCCGTGCACCTATCGAGCGGTGTGCTAACGGTACCCGCTGTACCGACACCGTCCTTATGGGGCGCCGCAGACGACCACAGCCGGCCGGCCACCGGCCCCCACCGGTCCTCACGTGTCCTCGACGAGTCCTCGGTCAGTCCTCGGCTTGTCCGCCTGTCCGCGCCGGTCCTCAGTGAGCCGAGGAGGAAAATATGCGGCGCCGGACACTGCCGCGCTAGCCTTGCCCGGCGCTGTTGGACAATGCATCCTGTCTGCGGTATAATGTGTACCGCCGTCGGCCTGAATAATGCAGCATGAGGCCGGCCACTGTGGCCGATACCGCACCGACAATGGGGCCGCACCGGGCCGAACCGGGCCGGACCGAACCGAACCGGGCTGGAAGAGAGCCAGCGGCCGCCGCTGCTGGTGTATGCGGGGATATACGAGAGATGTGTGCTGGCTGTCCTGTATGCGGTGGCGTACGGTGCCTAATTGTACGCAAATGTAGTACGAGCTCATGGCGACTGTATTTAAAAACCGGTATGCTGCGGTTTATAGCTCCCGTTATGACGGGAAAGTGTGGGCTTGGGAGCACATTGGTTCATGGTTATTGTTTAGTGCCTGAGTCTGACCGTGATTTGTTTGTTTCAGGTACATCCACAGCAAGGAGAAGCCGTTCCGATGCACCGAGTGCGGGAAGGGATTCTGCCAGTCCCGGACTCTGGCCGTTCACAAGATCCTCCATCTGGAGGAGTCGCCGCACAAGTGTCCCACCTGCGGCAAGTCGTTCAACCAGCGCTCCAACCTCAAGACCCACCTGCTGACGCACACGGACCTCAAGCCGTACGAGTGCCAGGCCTGCGGGAAGGTTTTCAGGTAGGTGTCTATCACCGGGCCCATCGGCTGACCGAGCAGCGCCAGCCTTGCAAACAGTTTATCTGGCCGAGTTCTGGGAAGCTGACCGTGGCTGCAGCGCCACGGCTCGGGGCAAAAGAATTCGGCCGCGCTGTGGTTTAGCAGTTGGTTAGAGGCTTCGAGGAAGGCTTGTAATCAGGGTGTGAAAGCGCTCTAATTGGTCGATCGGTGCAATAAACACTGGCTGCGGTCCGGTGGGAAACCCTGTCGGTATCTGGACAGACTGGCCGCGGAATTCGGGCCACATGTCGAGACGCCGCCGCCGCTGCCGGCCGGCCGGACGAGTCGGGGACGCCGCCACCGACCTCTGGTCTTTGTCCGGCTCTCCGCCTGTCCGCTCGGCCCATCTGCCGCCCCGTCAGCGGTCGATCTGCGGCCGGGGCCAGTGGCCTGTTTAGAGGAATCCGTCCTCTGCTTGTACGGCTTCTGTGCGTCGTCCGCGCCCGTATCTGGTCCGTATCAGCGCGGCCGGCAGCGGTAACGTTTCAAGTGTTCTCTGCGTACAGAGTGCGGTGGCTGCGCTGTCCAGACGCCGTCACGTGCGCGGCGGCTCGCTCTGTCCCCGAACTGACCGCTAGCGGAGTTTCGACACCACGCTCCCCTCCCCAGTTGACCTCAGTCCAGCGCTACCCCGACACCGATATGTACTGCGCAGACTGTGCCATGTAGCGTGCCCTCCCCCTTCAGCCCCCCCCCCATCCCTGAGGCCCAGAGTGGAATGTCGCCCCACACTGCTACGCCCCACTCACCTGACCCAGAGTGGGGAGGGGTGCGATTTTAGCCGCTCACTGGCATGCCAGCTGACCTCGGAGAGGGAGAGAAAGAGAGAGAGAGAGAGAGAGAGAGAGAGAGAGAGAGAGAGAGAGAGAGAGAGAGAGGGAGAGAGAGAGAGAGGGAGGAGAGGAGACAGCTGGTCCGTACAGCAAACTCGGCGCATGCTGTCTTGTCTTTGAATGTGTTGTCAGCTAGATAGATAGGTAGGATAGATATTAGAGAGAAAAGATAGGTCAGATAGATTATTTGGATGTGGATGTTGATGAATCCACCGCACACCGACCACCCTCTCGTTTAATCGTCTCTCCACCACCACCGCCGCCACCCATTACCGATCATTGCTCTGACCTCTCTCTCCCATTTCTGCAGGCGCAACTGCGACCTGCGGCGTCATTCTCTGACCCACTCACTGGGCGACGCGTCGGCGGCGGACGAACCGGCGGCCGGACCGAGCGCCGGACCGAGCGCCGCCGCAGGAAGCTCTACCACCTCCCCGCCGGACGCGCACGACGTCGACGAAGACGAAGACGAGGAAGAAGATGAGGACGAGCCTGCCGAAGATGAATGCAGCGACGTGGATGTGGTCGGATCGTCGGGCGATGAGCGCGCTCCGGGAGACACGTCACACGAGGATGGTGACGGAGTCGTCACGACGCATGCGGCTAGCGCTGAGGTCACACACAGGAGTGATGACGCTGTTACGGTCGGTGCGGAGGGCGTCATCCGCAGCGCTGAGACGTCGGCGCGCAGCAGCGAGCCGCTCATCCGTGGAAACGATGCCGTCATCCGAGGAGGCGCGGATGCTGTGATTCGTAGCGGCGACCCCGTCATCCGTAGAAGTGATCCCGTCATCCGAAGTAGCGATCCCGTCATCCGTAGCGGTGCTCCCGTCATCCGTAGCGGTGACGCCGTCATCCGAAGTGGCGAGCCCGTCATCCGAGGTGGTGACGCCGTCATCCGAGGCGGCGCACACGTCAGCGTACCGCCGATGCGTCCCGCACAGCCTTCAGCCAGCCGGTCCACAGGCTTCAGCATAGACGACATCATGAAGCGATGAGGCTGATGATCGGGCCGGAGACGCGGCCAGCGTCGCTATCGGTACAGACGCCGAGTGATTGCCGTTGAGACCTTGTCTGGTGCTCAGTGACCGCCCCTGAGGCCACCTCTGGTGCTCAGTGACCGCCTCAGGCGCTCTGAGGTCGCGGACGGGACGGGACTGAGCGATGACAGTTAGTCGAGGTTCAGGTGATACCACGCCGACTGGAGGGACCTCGCGATCCGTGCGAGATGAATGTGATTGTGCGGCCCGGCGAGTCGCCGGACCGGCCAAGACGCATGCGCAGTGGGACTTTCAGAGCCTTCGCAGGCCTTCGCATCGCGTGTGGCTGTGCAAAATGTTATTTGTGTTCACGGGGTGCTTAGCGTGGGACCAGTCGGTGCATGACGCTTGTCGGTAATCATACCGACTGCCATTGAAGTCCGATGGAATATGCGACCCGAGTCTTGTCTTAAAGTTGTTACGATGCTTTGTCGATGAAGCTGCCCGAATTTGCCGTTATGTTATCCCAAAATTATTGCTGCATGCTGCTTTATTGCCTTGATGACAATCTGGATGCAGAATCCCTTTGTTATCCATATGATGGATATTTACGTGAGCGATAATAAATCCCTGTGTATCTATACAGCGGCCATGAGCTTCCAAAGTCATGATATATCGGCACCGGCCGATGTTGTACGATGGGCGACAGAAGCGGCCCCGTTAGCGGGGCTCGGCTCGCCCTTTGTTGTTGTTACAGTGCGGGTGTGCTTGGGGAGGGGAGGGGAGGGGGCAGAGTTGCGGCGATCTCTGGTTAGACAGGGTTCGGACGGTGCATCGCCACAGAGCGTCTGGGGTGTATTGCGGCACAGCATCCCCGCTTCGGCAGGCGCCGCGCAAACCCTCGGATATCCCGCCCCGTCAGGGTCTGTATTCCCTTCGTGTTTGTTCGAGTGCTCTGGTTCTCCGATTGCTAGTAATATGCCCTATTATAAGTAGCCATTATCAGACACAATATCAGCAGATGAGTTGGAGTGCGATGCAGGGGCTGGGCTGGCATTATGTCGGCAGTCGCCGCAGTATTTGTGGTGACTATTGGGATGGCGCTGAACGTGTGTCGAAAAATATGCCGTCGAGGAGGAGCGGTGTACGAATTGAGAGTCGCTCATAGTACCTTGTACTGCTGAGTGTGCCTTGTACTGATGGTGGTGCCTGAATAACTGTAAATAAACTTGGTTGGCTGTTAGAAAGCGTTTGTAGCATAACGACGGGCTAAAAACGTCTTCAACGAGCACTCACCGCGTTTGCTTAGAAAGGATGCTGAAAAATACACGTTACTGGCCATTATTGTTGTAAGATAAAACGACAATTTTCAATGCTAGCTCAGATGATAAGCTAACCGGCGACTGATCTAAGGCAGAGGAGCTGATCTGAAGGTTTCTTACGCGTCTTCTAAAATAATTTATTCTCCCCCCCCCCCAAGGTTTCAACATTTCTCGCGAACGTTTTAAGAGCTTGTGGACAGTTCTGGATAATACTTCCATAGTAAGCCAACTTCTGCTCAACTTCGCACACGTCTGTAATAGTTTTAACTTCAAACTATTGTCGCGTCTGGTCAGTGTAACACCCCCAATGTGTCTAACTAGTCCACATATCTCCAGTCGATCTGTTAGTCAGTGGTCAATGGTCGGTGGTCACATAGCCAATAATGACGAGACGAGTGCTAGGGCTGGATGCTGGATATATTTCAATTGTGATTTAAATCCATAACTAAGCGAAGGAAGGACCATGTGACAACATCATGCTTAGTTACACAAGAGGATAAATTTCACTCACGCAATGGTCATTATTCCGACTGAGCTCACGTTTTTATTTACACTGTGGACCCAATGCTCTCGGTGGCGGTTTTATGTAAAAGCATTGATAACTACATGCAACGGTAGCAGGCACGGACAGAAAGTTTGATGCACTTAAAGACCCCACTAACGAGCCATTCAGCGGCACGATTCGAGGTCTGTTTATGTAAAACGATCCAGAAGTTTTACCTCACTCAAAAGCACACGTGGAACTTTACTAACGCGATAAATATTCACTGGTCGTTCTCGCGTGGAAATGCATCCCATCTTCCGCTAGGATCCGTATGTTCTTTCTATTATTATTTCATGTATTTTTCGAGAAAGGAGAAAGGAGTCCATTAAGAATTCGCCTGTGGTAAATGCTATTTCAAAAATACAACATGCGAGAATGGAGCTATGGTTTGAGCCTTCGCTTCCTTATGTGAAGTGACGACACAATTGTATCTGATTCGTATTTTCATGAAGTGCATAATTGGCCATGCTTTTGAATGCATTAGTCAACACGAAACCTGCAGTGGAAAGGAAAAGTGAAGATGTTGGAGGCTTACGTGTGCATAAGCTTTTGAAAAGTATGTTTTCGTAACTCAATTTGCATTGTGACCTCATTTTGCGGTAAGAGAGAACCGCATAACTGGGCATATTTCAAGTTTGCCATGAGTTGTAAGTGGCGCAACACTTGCCATCCAATGGTCAATAGCTGCTTTTAGCCATTAGAAAGTGGCCTCTGATTCGACACGGCAGCTATTTCGCCGCACCTTCCGAGCGCTGACCTCGAAAACGACGGTCTCTTTTCATGTTCACCGGGCGAGGCCGGTCCCCGAAATAGAGTGCATTCCCCGCAGAGGACGATGCCGGACCACGGCGGCCAGAACCATCAATAAAAACTCGGATAAAAAGCCGGGTGGTCGGCGGTGACACGGGCGCCCGGTGGCCGGCGCCGCAGCTACCTGGGGTCGGCGCCGGCGGCGGGCGGCCGCGCCATCCGCGCTGCGCCGCGGCCGCCGGGCGACCCGCCGCCGGCCTGTCGCGGCCGCGCTGTCCGGACACGACCGCATCGGCCGGTGGCCAAAAGCGACGAGCGCGCGGCATTCTTTCTATTGAGCGGCGTCGGGTGGCGTGGCGGTGCATTCCTGAACGGAGGACGCTGCGAGCGAGCACCGCCGGCCGGCCGGCGCCGCCGGGCGGCCGACAGGCACGGCCGCGCACGTGATGTGACTAAAGAGGCCGCGGAGCGCTCCCGTCGCCCGGCGGGGTGCCCTCAGAGTGAGTCAGATCGCAGCGCCGACGGCAGCCGGCGCTGCTGAGATGTGAGGCCGGTGCCGCCGCCGCACATCTCAGGAGATGGAGGAGGTCAGAGGCGTCACTTGGAACCCGTTTTGGACATGGCAGTTGGCGCCTGCTGGTGCCAGATTATCAACTCTGTAGGGTGGCGATGGTGGTTACGTCTTCAGATATCATTTCGAGGAGAAATCACGGACATGGGATGCATTCTGCATTCATCAGGTGAAAGAATAGGAGCAACTCAATATACGTACGTACACATGAATTCTCGTCAGTTGAGAAAAGCTCAAACAACTTATCAGTCATTCCAAGAAAATAGTCAGAGCAGGGTAGGTGTATGCTGTCGATGGTGGTGCTGCTGGTGCTCAGGTGCAGAAGGTATAGTGTATACGAGTGTATACGTTTCGTAGTGTATCTTTCAGATCATTGTCTATGTGGTTGCTAGCCGAAGTTGCATTGTTGTACGGTAATGCTGCAGCCTGCATTATAGAAGGAAAACTGGCATGTGAACTTAGACTGGTTCGTGAAAGTGGAGTCAAACATTAAGCAACCTTAAAGTTGTTTCATGATTCTGTTTACTGTTGAGATCACTGTACACGAGTTCCGAATCGAAGATTTCTAATCGTTTGCAATCTGATGGTTGCCATCATACCAGGGCTATATGTATTTGTAACTAAGCTACCATAAAGGGAGCAGTTACTCTATCCAATATTTTTCATTGTTAACGTTTTAGTTTATCATATGAATGGGCATGCACTTATCTCCTTGAAGCGTTATAGTATCTCGAATCTTTTTATCGTTGCATTACCATGCTCAACATAATGTTCCTTAGCGCTGCTTGAATCCGCGAGTGCCTACATTGGGGAGGGATAAGTTCAACGACAGTTGCAACTGGCACCTCTGTGTCGTGACGTTGCGTCAGCAGTCGCCACCGCCGGGCCCCCCGGTTGGCCGGGTCGTGTACTCAGCACGGCAGCTGCAGTCTAGAGCAGAGCATACAACACTCTGCGGACACAGCCTGCTGGGGCAGCGGCAGCCGATAGAAATTGCACAGATTCGGGCGCAAGGATATAGTGAGCGGAAGAAAGGGGCATGCGCAGAGAGACGAGACAGCGAGATCACCCACCTCCATGCGGACGGGGTGTGACGAGCCTTCGTACTTAGCAAGGCGAGCTTTAGATATTACTTGTTCGGTAGCTTGCAGTTTTTTTTGTCATACACCTCTCTCGTTTTGTTGCTTGCTACGTCGATTCGTTACTTGTTTTCTGACCAACATTTCCGTTTTGTAATATGCACTGTGCAGTGTGCAGTGTGCACGTGCAAGGACATGAGTATTTGCAAAATGGAGTTAAATTGAAAATGGGCTAATATGTCTCCAGTCCGTTTGTGTACACAATAATTGACATTATTAAACACGAGCGAAGTTCATAGCATTGAGCCACTAACCTTCCCTCCCCTAGCACCCAGGACTCCTATTCACTTTCCCACACATTCGTATAATTGCAGCGAACACATTGCACGCACGTTCGCAGGCCGTTTCGCTACCGCTTCATCTAATACATTGACCGCTCTATCGGCTCTGCCGCACTGCCGTGCACCGCTCCCTACACATGTTCAGCTCCGGAGGCGCCGCCGGGCCCGCCCCTCACACGGCGGAGCGCGCGCGCTGCCAATTACTCCCAGCTGCGTGTCGCCGGCTCTCACGATAAGAGGAAGTTATCTCCCGATCGGCTGCGTAGCGTGCGCGCGCTGACCACCCGACGTGTGACACGTAAACTTGTTCGTTAGCGATTGTCCACCGGTTCGCTCCCTCGAATGCGATTGACAGTTTGGCGAAGGCGGTGAGTTGATGGTTGCGGAGCTAGGTCCCGGTTTGAGTGCCAGGTGATGGGAGGTAGAAAGGGGAAGGGTGACGAGACATTCCTATCAGTTCGGGGTGTCAATCGTCGTGTCCGGCGCCAATTAGCTGCACTGGCCTCGGTGTCTCGCCGCCACTAGAAGGGGGGGGGGGGAGGGGCGCGGGACCTGGCGGTCGGCAGCGGACGGCCGGCTGCCGCCGCGCACTGTGTACCAGTGCTGAGACAGGCAGAGGGAGCCACAGTGCAGGCGAGTTAGCGGCGTGCTGGGACGTCACAGAGACCGGCGAGGCCAGGGGAGGCCCCACCCACCGGCAGCCCTCCCACCACCATCTGCGTAATGCCCGGTGACCAGACAATGGTATCCAGCCGCCTGGCGCAAGTCATACAATTTTTATTTCCCATGTGTGCGACTGTTTTCATTGGAACATATGTGTTGCAATGTTTAGCATTAACAGAAATCATAGCAGTGAGCCAGAAATCCACGTTTACTCACAAAAATGCGTCTAACTCATATTCAATGTCACCCTGCGTGCTGAATGCAGGACTTCAAGTCATGAGTTCTCCAGCTATTGAGTAGGTCGCACCAAACCCCCGAACTCTGATTTTCCGGACAAACTTAGTTCAGGTCCAGCGCGACTGAACTAGTCCACCGGGAGAAACTGAGCGCTCCAGAGAAGCCGGCTCGTTGGCTAACGGCTCGGCTGGGCAGCGGCGTGGCTACGGTCTCAGTGACCTTAGCACCATATTACCTCAACACTTTCTTTATCCTGCTGTCGGAATCCGCTGCGGCTATCGGCCGCGGCAATCGCCAGCAGTTTTACACCTTTGAGCTCCGACGACGGACCGCGATAAGAGACAATAACCGTCGTGAACTTACCTTTCTTGGTTTAACACTTGTTTCGTAATGGGACCGATGTGAGCTTCGCAAGTCCCCTCGGGCCAGGCAGGTACTGGTTAGTGGTTTTAGAAAAGCGATGCATGCCAACACTGGACTGTTTTATTGGTAAGAGGACGTTCCTGTAAACGGGCAGCTTTAGAACAAGGGAGAGAGGGGAGCTACTGGAAATAATAGGTAAGATATGCAAGTGATGGACTTATTTATAGTTAAAATTGATAGTTAAATGGTTACTTCATTGAAAAATAGAAAACCTCTCCACTCCTTCAATTCAAGATATCTATCAAAACACATTGTACACCGGCACAGCTTATAGCCTTTGCATTAGCTCCTATCAAAATGGGTCATGGAACACAACACATATTGCTAATACCTAGTTTATAGCCAAGTGGCTTCCGTATTGACATATCCCATGACCAACTTCGCTCTTTATGGCTATATTGGCATTCTAACCTAGGATTCAGATGGTCCTGACATTAGATGATTCAATTAAGAATGACTGATGCATGCTTTTGACCGGAGTTTTCTGCTTTTCTTTTGCTGGGAGGTAACGTCAAAACTCACAAACAGATTCAGTGGCTGCACAGTGCACATGACCTCGTCTTCAGTGACCATCTGACAACATCCGTGTGCCGTTTCTAATATTTCTCCTTGACAGCTTATCTTAATCACATTATCAAATGCAATCAATCAACCATATTTTATAGCGCTCCATCTACAAAAGCATTACGACGCAATAAAAGTAGTATCTACTGCCAAATGGCGGATTACGGCATCCTGTTAGCTATAAATGTCATGGATGAAGAAGCACCGCTTACCCCATCCGCAATGACAATCTCTCTCTCTCTCTCTCTCTCTCTCTCTCTCTCTCTCTCTCTCTCTCTCTCTCTCTCTCTCTCTCTCTCTCTCTCTCTCTCTCTCTCTCTCTCTCTCTCTCTCTCTCTCTCTCTCTCTCTCTCTCTCTCTCTCTCTCTCTCTCTCTCTCTTTCTCTTTCTTTCTCTCTCTCTCTCTCTCTCTCTCTCTCTCTCTCTCTCTCTCTCTTTCACACATTTTCTCTCTCTCATTATCTCTATTTCTCTCTCTCCCTCCCTCTCTCTCTCTCGCTCTTTCTCGTCCTTCCCATTTCAGCCTTTCTCTGTCTCCCTTTTTCCCTTCATAATTATCTAATTTCTGCGTTTTATATTTCTGTGTTTTCCCATGTTTAAATTTCTTCGGTGCTTTCTTTAAATTCCTATATCTATAAAAGCAGTACTGGCAGATAGACTGTCCCGCCATGCATCACAGCGCTGCGGCGCAGTATCACTGCCGGCGCTACTAAAAGAACTGAAAGGTAGACTGTCCCGCCATGCACCTCAGCCCTGCGGCGCAGTATTGTCCGACGGTGCTTCAGAACATAAAATGCCGATAGACTGCGCCGCTGTGCGTCCTAGTTCTGCGGTACAGTATCATCCGCCGGCGTAAAAACATGTCGGTCTTAGTATGTAGGGTGCACCGCCGTACGTTCTGGCGCTGCCTTAGCTGCAGAATATATCTATCGTACTGGTTTCTTTTCAACCCATTCATGAATCAAACAACGCAAACTTGGATAGATGTTTGACGAAAAACAGTACAAATCACGTTTCACAATTTGATATGGACACATGCCATCATGACGATAAACAAGACACATTTTATTTGTCTTATAGACATTTTCTGACCTATCCACTAACAGTTATCCCTCAATCTGACCCTCGTTTAGCAACTCGTCCATAAATACAAAATCAGAAAATAATTTTTGTTGATAGTGCGGAACAAAAGTAGAAAAACACTGCGACGGAACGCCACAACACCTCGGCTACTGCCGTCTCTGCAGTGTGTTCAGCGCCCCTTTAGACGGCTCCACAGACCGCCTTGGGGCAGCAGAGCGGGAAACGCTCCTCGGTGGGCTCGGTCATCGTGCAGTCGGCTCCCTCCGGAATGTCCGGCAGAGGACACCTGCGGACACAAGGACACGGTTATCGGACACTCGAGGGCATGGGTAATATCGATGCCACGGTTACCAATATACCCGTCGATATGTGCAGTTGTGGACATCGAACAGTGGAAACAGATGAACACTGTCCGTTCAGAAAACTGATTATCCTGCTGTTACCCTTGCTGTATCCATACCTCATTCAGCATAAGGCTAATGACAGTATAAAGAGGCTTAAAAGGTAACGGTGAACAGCAAGAAGCATGCAATTTTCTGCCACATTCTCGGCTTTATGATCTACTTACAGCTTACAGGGCATTTCGGGTCAGCTTTTCATCGCAGGGCGTATAGGTAGCGGATGCTGGTGTTTTGGCGCGTGCATAGATTTCACTGAGAAACTCTGATCTGACCGTGACGCAGCGTTTTAAATGAACTCTTGGCATCACCAAATCTGCACCTCAGCTGCCCCGCAATGCGGTCGCACAGCGCGCGGCTCCCTTGGGCCTAGCAAATAACCTTCACACTGATTGTGCTCATGAGAATAGGCTTTTATTCCCAGTTGGACTCAGTAGTTGGACGAAATTAGTTTTCAGAAGCATGAATGCACGGAGGCTTGTGGCGAACGTCACCGTTACCTTAGCTAATCGGGACTTCCTTCATTTGGAATTACGTGGCCATGTGCAAAAATGACTATTTGATGCATTCTGAATCTCATCCAGGCGAGATCAACAACAGGCAATTATCGCTCACCTCCACTTATGTTACATGTTGCCATACACTGTCTGCCATTTGGTGATCTGTGAATGTACATATTAGAGAAAACGCTAGCAATGTTTCCCAGCACATAGTCTGGTATGTCTTACTATTGGTATGGTACAATTGGTATGTCTTACTTTTCCACCTCGATGACGAAGCCCTCGCCCAGGAACTCGATGCACTTGACCCTCCTGCAGTGCTCATCGGAGAACACCTCTCCGAGTCGGAACGTCTCGTGTACCGAGAAACAGGTTATCGCGTCCCGCTCTGAGAACAGACACACATTAGATCACTTTCAGAGGAAACACGGATGTATGTTCTTACAACGGTCATGAGAAAACGTTGTCAAAGGCTTCCGATGCCATGTTCGATATTCAGGTGGGTAGGTATTGAACAGTAACCAACTGTGAAACACGGCCAGGCTCTGTCTGTCTGTCTGTCTGTCTAACTGTCTGTCTGTCTGTCTGTCTGTCTGCCTGTCTGTCTGTCTGTCTGTCTGTCTGTCTGTCTGTCTGCCTGTTTGTCGCTCTCCCTCTCTTTCTTTCTTTCTCTCTCTTACACTCCCTTTGTTTTGCCTGTCTTTCTCTCCCGATGCTTTCATAGCACAGCCCTGATCGTCTCCCCCAGTCACAGTTGTACACATTTTCATTGGTCAATCTGCTCTATCCAAAACATAGCACAGCCCCTCTTGGCTCCCTGAAGCTACCTTTTCAAACAACGAGGCTCCTCGTTGACCATGAAATTGAATAAATGCATCGATTGAATAAATGCATCGAATTAAGCACGTTCGGTCGCAACAGTTTGGTTCAGCGGTTCCATTCATAGGAACACGGAGTATTAGCACATCCTGGGTGCTAAGTCGAGACCACAGCACGGAGGTTTGTGGCTCGGAGAAGGCTCTCGCTGTGTCTGGGGACGAGGGACGCCATGCTACTGCCGTCAGACTCGCTATTGGTCGGCACATGTGGCGACTGCTGACGTCACAGGCTAGGTAACATGGTGATCGACTTGATCGATATGCCCCGAGTGGAGAGGGCGGCCACATCAACGCGAATTCCGGCATGAAATTCTCACTAACAATCTTTTTGGATATATCTGCTGCATAAAAGTAGCGCTAGCTTCTGAGTGGCGCACTATTTATCGTAAGGAATAAAGGAAGAGCATTGTTTTATGTTTTTTATGAACTGATTTTATTTCTCGGTCTGTGAGGATTGATTGATGTCATTGATGTCATTGATAATGATAAAGTAAGAGGGAACATAACAATGGGATATTTTGTATTCCTCTTTGTTACTGGACGTTATGTTGTTTTGAAACACCCGAATTCAATCGTCGATGTTCTTCAGAAAGGTCGAGTGTGTAGCATGTCATTTGCCAGCCATCGGATGCCTCTGCACTCTGCAGCATTCGTTTAACATTTATAGGGATTGATGGAGGTCTGCAAATCAACCAGAGGCTTTCCACAATCCAAGTAATTGGATTTTCCTTCAAAACAAACATCAAAACTGGCAATTCTGGCCTCTTGCGCAATCGTTAGGCGGTATCAATATTCATAAAGCTCCTGCAAAGGCCTTACTCCCCACTGCGCGGTCGAGAAATCGGTAAACATACCACACTAAATCCTTTGAGAAGCGCTTCAGCGGCACGCAATCGGAGGCTTTCGAAGACTCGATTACAAATGCTGGTGATCACTAAACCACTCGATTGAGCTTCTTGTGCCGTGGCTCTGTATTTGAAACGACTGTATAGGTACAGTAGACACCCCAGCGCCAGCGAACTGAAATACAATGTGAATGACGGCTGCTTTGTGCACCGTTGTCTGCCATTGGGTTCCTCCCTTTCAAACCCTGTCGCTCATGTCGAAACGAGGAAAATTCCGCCAGCTCAACTAACCATGAAAGAAGTGTTCTGCTCTAGGGACTTTCTCCGAAAACGTTGTACCTTGAAAAGTAATTTTGCAGCGATTAAGGCTATATTGGGCCGTGCACGTTTGCTCATGGTGGGAATTCGATATGCGATGACTCTGATTGTGGACCGTATTCTTGCTGCAGCTGCATGTCTACGTCATAACCAGCTGCCGCGTTCTGCCTAGCGGCTCAGTGCCATGATCACATCAATTTGACGGTAAGCGTCTGAATGGGCAAACTACAACATCATAACTCGTATCTTCCGAATCATTTGAATATTTTCCTATCTTCACAACCTCATTCTCATTGAGCCTTGGTCCTTACGTATTTCTGTGTTATAATTTGGTCAAGAAGCTGGTGAATGAATAGCACTGACTGCAAGGTGTGCTTAATTGATCTATATGACCATACTGTCGGCACCAGTGATGTGCCCAGCAGGCCCCCGTGGCGAGCCGCGCCCCTTTCGGCACTCTCTGACCTCGGCCGCACCTCCTGGCGACCTTACCGACGTCCGTCAGGTCCAAGGACGGCATCGGCTGGCTCATGGTGCAGCCGGCGCAACGTCGTCCCGCGACGGACGGGTGTCAAGGCCTGCTGCAATGGTCGGTATGGGCCGACAGCCGCGGCACAACGTCTCAGCTCTTATGTGACCCGTGAATTACCTTCTTGACGCTCTGGAATTATCAGTTTGAATGACGTCTCGTCTACGGATTTTTTTTTTTTTTTTTTGGGAAAAGATGTGCCGAAATTATTTTGTCCAATATTATGCAAAATGACACTAATTAGCCTTTTGGTGATCACTATGCCAGTGCCACACGTTGATGCCAGTGTTATTCGGTCATTCACTTCGATTGTGACAATTGCCTTTCAAGAAGCCCAGTGCAGGTTCAGCCACTTCCTTACGTTCATGAACTCGTTACAGTTCGAAAACATTTTGTCAAGAGAGGTGAACATGGGAAAACTCTTTTTTTACTTAAAACTAGATCACCAAGCAAGCCATTTAGTGTTTAGTCGCCTGTTTCCGAACCGTTAGACAGGCGTAACTGAAACAAAACTCTCTGGGAATTTCTTCACCACTATCCGCCTCTGACCATAATCTGCGGGTCGCAGCAGTGGCGAACAAAACAAAACTGCTCAGCTAATGCCCGAGCGCTCTATCGCCGACCTCATCTCAAAACTGTCTTCAATTAAAACTCTGCGACACGGCTGTCTGTGCAGCTCAGCCGGAGACCTGTTTGTGTCCCGACTCAATCGGCGCGGCCGGCAGCACCTCTGGATCCCGGGCACTCACCGGACCGACGCAGGGCGGGGCTGGCGGCGGCTGGTGCCACGGTCACCAGCACACACACCAGCACCAGCAGCACCAGCAGTGGTGGCGGGGTACAGCGGTTCATCTTGATTCGGTGAGACGGTAGAGGACACGGCGCAGCGCACTCTCCAGCGGCACTGTCACGTCGGCAGCTCTCAGAACTCGTTTGTGGCCGGGCCAGCGCGGCTCCTCGGGGCCAGACGACGACGTCAATCGCTACGGGACGCCTCCTCCGAGAGAGCTAATCCGGCGGCCCCCGTCTCTCCCCCCCCCCCCCCGACCTCACCGGAGGATAGATCCCGCACACCGGCACCTGCAGCTGTCATATGGTTAGCTGGTGGCCGCTGAGTGGTGAGCTGGTGCAGCGGATAGGTCAGCCGCTGAGTGGTGAGCTGGTGCAGCGGATAGGCCAGTGGCTGAGTGGTGAGCTGGTATAGCGCATAGGTCAGCTGCTGGGTAGCCTATAGTTAGCTTCTATATAGTCAGTCTGTTGCGGTCAGTTGCTGTAGCCACTGGGTCAGTTGCTGTGCGGTGAGCTTCTGAAAGAGGCAGGTCAGCTCTGATGTAGCAGGAATGTCAACTGCTTTTCTGTAACTGACACGACGAGCTGAATGTTGATGCTGTTAATCGCAGTTCGCTGCAGCTGCACTATCATTCTCAGTCATGAGTAGCGGTTGCTCCAGCCCAGAATGGCGCCATCACACCATATCGCTACAGCTGAACTACAGGAAAGAGCGACTGTTACACCAAACCATGTGAAGCCACACGGATCTACCAGCCACCTGATATCACACAAAAGATTGGTGTTTGCGCTCTTGCTGCATTGGTAAGTCTTCAGACAGAAAGAAGCTGTGGTGGGCGGCTGGAGACAATGACAAGTAAAATGATGCTCGGTTTCTGTTTGACGTCAGTTCGGCTCTGTTATTATCGAAGCTTAGATGCCTTTCTTATACGACGTTCGTCATCAGTGGTGGATAAGTCGATCCTTAGCTGGCAAACGTTGATATCCCTTGTGTGTAAATAAACAGTGAGCATATGGCCATGGGCAGACCCAGTGCTAATCTATCACTCTTTGTGTGAATGTTTATGCGGCCCTAAATACCCGCCGCTGATCCACACTAGCTCCGTATTGTGGCCGGCCTAAATTGAAAAACGCTACTTACCGTTGACACTAAGCAATGGTTTTAGGCTTGCGTGCCTCCAAAGCTGATATCGGAAGCGCGCCAAATGACTATCCGAAACCAAGGCCAGCAACACGGGGAACGTGAAAGTTGGCGGCGGGCGTGATATGAGTCAGAGGCGGGCGGCGGCTCTGAAACACTACACGGTTACAGGCGGGCCTGAAACACCACACCAGGCGGTGGCCGAGGGCCTGAAACACCATACGGGCACGGTCGCGGGCCTGATACACTACACGAGCACGGGCGGGTCTGAAACACTGCACGGGCAGGGTCGGGATGAGCCGGTGACATATCGGTACGGGCACGGACATACAGTGAGAAATATCAGCAGGGATGGCCTGTGAATTTATCGTCACGAGCGAGAGACCTGTAGATCTCTGACCCCGTCCCTGCTGAAGCCTATCGTGTCACACTGCCACGCCAGTACTTCTTGTCAAAGTAGTAGCAATGCATATCTTAATTACAGAGCGCTCACTAACCAACTAAATTCGAGAGCAACATTGCGATGTTACTACATTTCCATTGCAAAAGGTAAACCGACTTTGCGTTTCTTTTTTCCATCAAATCACTTAGTCTTAAGACATCATTGAATTTGTAAAGATACGATTAGGTGCTAGCTTAAGCCATATACACGCTCGTTTTTCGCATAAGGTGAATAGTATGCGAGAAAAACGCACATGAAATTTCGTTTGATCTATTTAGACGTGTCATGGAGACGTAGTGAGTGTTTGGTGAAAGGTACGGTTACTTTGGCAAAGCAATGCTTTATTTTGCGCTTTAACAATAGCAATGGCGTAGCTGAAGTGATATTTTAATGCAGCAATAGTTCTGTAGCTATAACATAAGTGCCTTTTTTAGATAGACGGCTACGATGATCTCATATAATCTCTGCCAAAGCCTGTCCTTCAAACTGCGTCGCTCTGGGGGCACCTTCAGCAGACAGACTACTGGATCTTTGCAGAGATGCAGTGGTAAAATGTGACTGTTCCATGAACTCAGAAATAAAATAAATCATCTAACCATTAAATCATCAAACATTCCTGATCTTCTTGATTTGATTTTTCAATGTTTGTCATAAAAACGTGAGTCGAATGCCGAATGTTTTCAACTTCGTTATCGTCCAACACTACCAAAGCTTTATGTAAATACTTTTGTTTAAATAGCCTCTGATGTTGGTTGATATTGTTTTACTTTGATATTGATATCATTTGTAAAGAAAACTGTGAGTTGTATTTATGCATCGCGAGATTCAATTGAAAGCAACAACGAGCTCATCACATATTGTCACTCATAATGTTTTCATGTTTTCAGACAAGTAACAATGCATGGCTGTTTCATAATCGCACGGATAACATACGTTTGAGCATCATAGTATGCCAACATTTGTTGACGTACGTTACGTTCTTGATACCAAGAGTTTATTCGAGCATCGGCAGGAAACCAAATGTGAGTCACTTCCATGAGACCATATTTCTTTGGTATGACAATTATGCTGGTGGCGTTTCTATCCAGTATCCCCACACTGTCCCACCCGCTCTGTAACAGTTCAATCAATCAATTTCAACTGTCGACACGGTTTCCAGTGGTCTGCTGGTCTTCCCTGAACCGCTGCACAGAACGCCAGCGGTGATGACAGGCGACGACCCGCTGCCCTGGTCGTCAGCTTAGTTTATAGCCATTAGCGTCAGGGGCATAGAGGTGCATGTCAGCTCTGAAGGAAAACCTATCGCTTATCTCTGATCAGATCAATAAGCATAGTCTGCGGTTAACACTGCAGGAGCTGGTCAAATTGAAAAGAGATTTATCATAGACATTTGTCTTATAAGTAGATACGTTTCATTAATAAACAGCCTGGCTTTAGCACAGGATGTCATTTGCCAAGGATAACAGAGATGTTTTAGTGAATGTTTAAGTGAAATGTCGTCTTTGTGGTAATAAATTTGGCTTATGCTGTAAATGCAATGCGCATGAACCACTCCCCAATTGCGAAACATACAGGGTGTCCACGTCAAAAGTGTACCCAGACTCTTCTCCGTATTTTATCTAAAAAAACATCACACTCACAAACAATTGCCCTCGTTTGAGAGTCTAAGCAATGGCAAAACATTTGCTATGCTTCTCAACTGTGCTCGGCACTCTGCTGAGCAGCGCGTGCCGTCTAGAGCAACTGCTCTATATGAGCCCCTTTGCGTCGGGCCACCGCCGGCAGACGGACCGTGGCATGTGAAATCCCACAATGTCCCGTGCACTGGGGATCCCACCGCCTAGAAAAAGTTCAGACCATGCCTCTGAAAGTATCGGTTTGGGTGGCAATTAGGCATGGAGGAGGCATTATCGGCCCCTTCTTTTGCGAAGACGACAGGGGAGAGACAAATACAGTCACCGTAACGCTAGAACGCTACGTCTCGGCGGCACTGGAACCATTCTGGCGAGAGCTGAAGCGGAGACGCGGGATCCGTCGCCATGAAGAATGGTTTCTACAGGACGGGGCGCCACCTCACACCGCCAAACGGTCGCTGGAAATCCTGGAGGAGCACTTTCCTGACCGCCACATGAGCTTGAAAAGCGCGGTGGAATGGGTTCCCCACTCGCACGACCTCGGCGCTCTAAACCCTCTAAATCGGCCCTTCTTGTGGGGCTTTCTCAGTGTACGCCGGCAATGCAGTGTCGACCCAGGAGCTGAACGACGCCATCAGCGACGAGATCCGTCGCCTTCCTTCCCACATGGTTGACCAGGCGATCACCCACCTCCAGACGGTCTGCCGGCGGTGGCCCGACGCAAAGGGGCTCATATAGAGCAGTTGCTCTAGACGGCACGCGCTGGTCAGCAGAGTGCCGAGCACAGTTGAAAAGCATAGCAAATGTTTTGCCATTGCCTTGGCTCTCAAACATGGGCAATTGTTCGTGAGTGTTATGTTTTTAAGATACAATATGGAGAAAAGTCTGGGTACACTTTTGACGTGGACACCCTGTATTTATCGCCGCATTTCTGAATGCTTTTCAAGGAAATCTAATAGTGCTTAGATTATTTGACAGGATGCGCCTAGGTTTACGAAGCTTTTGTGATTATAAGCAAAAGCTATTTGCATACATTTTGTCCTGATAGCAAATCAGTATCATTTTTTGGTCATTAAATGTGTGAATTGGTAGAACAACCTGCAAGATTGGGATATGTGTTCACACTGTTCGCAGGCATTAATGATTGAATAAGATCTTTGGGCTCGATGGTGTAGCATTCATATCTGTACCTGCACGACTGGGTAAGAACTGAACCACTAATGCTCGTAAATTGTGCCCGGTGAATAAAATGTCCACGTCAGAATTTCTACGTTTTTTCGCAAAATTTTACACCAAAATTAACAGTTAATATCACGACTGCAGAGACCGCCGTTCTGCTATGAGACAGGTGCCGCCGCCGGTGCCCCTGGCCCACCATTCCTGCACGTGGCGGGCGGCTCGTTAAACCGGCGGGTCACGGAGATGACTGGGAGGCCGCCGAGTGGTTTACATGCCTGCATTGTCGAGCGGCGTCCGTGGCATCCGCGCCGCCGGCGGCGGCGGCGTCCTGTCGGCCGCTGCCCACACCACTCACCGGCCATGACGGATGGCGGCGCCCCGGCCGGTAGCGCCCGCCCGCTCCCCGACCGACCGCTCCGGCGCGCGTGCTGCCGCGGCTCCTCCCGAGACCAGAGCCGATGCTAATCGTGCTCCCGCCGCCGCCGGCGCGCGCTTTTTGCGGCGGGCGCGGCGGCCGGCCGGCAGCCGCTCCAGTCGGCATCGGAGCGGCGGCAGCACGCAATTACCGCAATGATCGCGGCCATCGGGCGGCCCTAATGCCAGCCCGCCGGCCGGTCACTGTAATAAAGCGGCCGGCGGTCGTCCATCGGCCGCGGCCGTCCGTCCATCGCTCCTCGGCCGCAGAGCACCGCCAGTGACACTAACCGGTCGGCCGGCGCGCCGGCGACACTTAGCGACGCCGCGCCGCGCCGCTCCACGCCGCAGTCGCGTCTCCGGCGCGATGCAATTACTCTGCAACGTCCGGCGGCGGCGCGGCGGCGGAGTGGCGTGGCCGACCGGCCGGCTGCAGCGGCTGCAGGCGCCGGGTAATTAGGCCGTCAGCCGGCGCTCCATACCTCACGCCAACTCTCCGCGGTCGGCCGGCGTACACGGCCGCCGGCTGCGGCCATTATCAATTTTTATAAGCACAGCTGATTTAGTGCGCGTGCCGACGCCCGCGCCGCCTGCCGACCGGCGATTACTGGGACATTAGGCGGCCAGCGGGCCGGCCCGGGTCGGCGCTGATTAGGGGGCCGGCCTCCGCAGCCAGTACGCCACCCAGCCCCGGCAGCTGACGCAGTAACCAGTACACCACCCAGCGCCGGCAGCTCGCGCAGTAACCAGTACGCCACCCAGCGCCGGCAGCTGGCGCAGTAACCAATACACCACCCAGCCCCGGCAGCTGGCGCAGTAACCAGTGCAGCCGGACAGCTGGCTCAGTAACCAGTAAGTACATCCAGCTACGCGGGCGCAGTAACCAGTTCACCACATCGCACCATAGCGCACCAAAGTTCTTTAGGTGATTACTTGACATTCACTGCTGGAGCAAAGATGTGGAATTTAGTGACCTTTCGACCACGCTCACAGTCGAAGCGCTGCTCATCAGTCAGCAATCAGCACCAGCGTCGATATCACCCTTCCGAACCCGTAAGGTCATCCAGTGTCCACCTTGGTGGCAAGATGCCCTTGATGAGCTGACCACACTGACCAGCCGGAGACAAGGTTATGGGACGGTACCAGACAGAAACATGGAGATCAATCAAATGATGTCCTAGCAGACAGCAGGTTAGATATTAAAATGACTTAAAAACGTGGGCTTTAATGATAAGGGGACTGGTATGCATACGTTATCAGGGATTAAGAGATTCGGTGGCTAACCGCTCATCTTGTTTCCGTGCGTAGCTACTGCGTACTGTGCAGCAGGTTTATTTTTCTGATCCCGCGTCCTTGAATAAAATCTATCTGTAAATGAACAAAGCCTTTCGACTGACATCAGGAAACTAATCACAGCGTCAGCTTACCAAGCGTCAATGTAATTTATGAATGTCTCAGCCTTGAAATGAAATTCAATTATCATCAGCGTCTACGACCCGCAGTCATGAAATTGTTGGCACGCCGTGAAACATTCAATAATCCTTTCACGGCATAGTGGAGCCGGGTTTGGTGCATTTTTCGTGGTTTGGAGAAAGTCCGACATAGCTTGAGTGCCAAGATAAACTGTATAAGTAACGGTAACAAATAAATAACACCGACTCGAGCCTTAAAAATCATACGGTGCATTGTGGATTTCGGCGAGCCCGCGCCAAACAGTGCAGCTTCAGTCGAGGTCCAAATGGCCCGCTGTTGCCTCTATCGTATGTTGAGCGAGCCACTGTCACATATTTAGGCAGCGTGTAGCTGTGCAATCTGCAAGCGTCTAGCATTGCAATGCCATGATGGGTGAATGTGTTCCACCCTTGTTTGAACTCTTATCTGGCCGGACTGTGATATATGCCACTTTGCCACCAAACTTGGAATGCACCAAACGGACTACGGAAGGAAATGTAGTATGTACGCATCCAATATTTTCTTCAGTCACGATTTCTCTCTTCAAAGACCCTGCTGATAAGAAAACAGCACCCACTAAATCTATTGAATTGAGCTTGTATTCCACACTGTCCAAAGACCGAGGAGAGCCGTAGTTTTATGGCTTCGTCTGTATGAAGCGGCCCTTTGTCCATTAGTTGGCGGCCACTGGGTCGGGTTGGAATGCAGCGTCCACAGCCGAGTTACTTACCATAACTGCTGCTGCAGCCGCGCCTGCGCCCCTCCCCCTCCTCCGCCCCCTCGGCGGTGACCTCCGTCAGCTGACCCCACACCACGTGACCGGTGACCGGTGACGGTCGTCAGCTGGCGTCAGCCGTCAGCTGAGTGGCCGCCCCTCCCCTCCCTCCGCCCTCCGTCCCCTGACGCATAATCCGCCACCTAATGATACCCCGGTCGGCTATAACTCAGCGCGCGGCCCAATTACGGCCGGATTATTTATCGGGGGACGGCGGCTGGTAGCGGCTTCCGTTTATCACACTGAGCTGGTAAACACACGCGGCCAATGGTAGCTGGCGATTACTGAGGCAGCTCGGACACGGGCACCCGCAGAGGCAGAGTGGTGAGAGAGAGAGAGAGGCGCTCGAACGGGATCTGTGGCTGATGGATAAATAAACCTCCACACTGACATCGATACTGCAGGCCACTACTGCCCGGTGAAGTTAGTACTTAAACGAGGAATACATGATGCGTATTGCATATGGTATTGTATTGTTGAACTGCATTGTTGTATCGCATCGAGGACTGTGTAATGATCGTAGGCTGCTGTAATGGATCGTCAGGGGGCAAGATAAGTAAAATTAGACACTAGACAGCCAATCTACCTTGACTGCAATCTGACCGGGAGAGTGCTCTGTGCGGATTTTGCAACCACTATGATATCCACTGAGAGTTGACCTGCAGGGTTTGATTGCCCGGTCAGGATGATAAATAAACGCCTAATTGAGATAATCGCGACGTGTAAGTGGCAATGTGGCGCAGCTTTGGTCATGCTTTCAGACCGGGCCGCTAGCGGAATCAGTGACCGAATTTCAGCCGCCTCACATCAGTGGCGCCAGCTTTGCCATCTGTTTCTGCCTCACAGAGAGATCTCGGGACAGATCCCCGCGATGACCCACCACCGCACACGAAGCCGACATTCTTGGCTAGGTGATACGGCACTGCACTGGGTGTGCTATATCCCCTGCACGGACCACCACCCGTCCCCGCCCCATGTGACGGCGGCTGCTCTCTCCACTCTGTCCCTCTCGCTCTCTCCCTCGTTTCGTGCCCACTGAGGTCATCCTCTGGGCTTCCTTCGCCCGACAGCTGAGTTTTTATTGGTCCGGCCGGCGCGGCGCGGCGCCCGCCTTTCTCCGTGCTTCTTGCCTGGTGCGCGTCGCAGTCTCCTCGCGGCCGGCTACCGCCCGCTGGGGGTGGTGGGAGGGGAGAGCGAGGGGAGAAGGAGGGGCCGCACCGCACCCGGCCCGGCGGACGAGCAGGAGTTGTTTGATGAAGTGCAGGAAATGCAGTAGCAGTGCAAGGGTTCACCGGTTGTTAGCCAGCCACACTCATCATGTGTAAGTGTGAGTGCTCTATTTCAGTCACCGTAACTATTCGCTGCATTCACACAGTCAGCGGTTTAACAGCCCACAGCCGTCAGCGGGCTCCCACCGCAGAGCAGCGCAGCAAGGCAAGTGGTGAGGTAAATCGGTAACGAAGGTGTTTTGCAAGCCACCAGTGAAAAACAAACGGGCGCTGATCAGGGATTTAGCCGTCCACGTATTGGTGAGATCATAAATCAGCAACGCTTATCGGGTGTCGTGAATAATCGCTCTTGTCACTGATTCTGTCATTGTTTGTTAGAGTCTGCAGAGCAGACGGACGGGCAGTCGTTACCAGGCGTCCGAGAGGGCAGGGATGGAGAGAAGGGTTGGTTGGAACGGGTCGGGACTCGAGAGTGGGAGGCTGGTAAGGGTGGGTCAGGAGTAGGAGGAAGAACTCATATTAGGTGGAGGAATATAGGAATGAGTGTGGGCTCGAACATCGCGAAGGCAGCAAGACAAATATCGTTAGAACACCAGTCAATATTTGGACGTTGTAAAATTGTTGTATTTTGAATGTGCGGAAATCATGCATTCAAGCTTGATATCTATCGGCTGGCATAAATAGCGCCCAATTACCCACACCTCCACGACACTTTTGCCGCAGATTCCAAAGCGCAGCAGTCGGTAAGATTGGTCAGAAGCTGCTCATTAGACCGGCCCGCGCCACCGCCGCACACTCGGAGGGCGGAGCGAGGTGACAAAAAACGGCGCACCGCGGCATTCCTGCACGGCAGCGCGGCGGCGAGGGCGGCGCGAGGGCGGCTTTTTCGGGGCCGCGCCGCCGGCGCCGCTCTGAATCGTCCGACAGATTCAGAGCCGGCGGGCGGCGGCCGCGCACGGAGAGGGACCGGCGAGTCGCCCGGCGAGCCGGCCAGCCAGTCGAGCAGAACGAGATCCCATCCAGCGAGCTACCAGGATAGGAGCCACCGATGGGAGCTACAGATGGGAGCCACCACCCGCAGGAGCCACCGACAGGAGCCACCGATGGGAGCTGCCAATAACAGCCAGTGCCACCGACGGGAGTTACAGATGGGAGCCAACGATGGGGGCTATGTTACCAATGGGGGCTTCCAATGGGAGCTACCGATGGAAGCCACCGATGGAAGCTACCGACAGGAGCCACCGGTGGGAGCCACTAGGACGTGAGTCGGTAACAGGAGCTGCCGCTGGCGGAGCCACCAGCAGGGGAGCCAACGGTGGGAGCCACCGACGGGAGCCACCAACGCTACTGGGAGCCACTGGCGGAATTCACCGCGGAGAGAGCCGCTGTACAGATGCTACCAGGGCGAGCTGACCTCAAAGCGGGAGTCGAGGGAGAGAGCTGTTACGCGGTGCTCCCGAGGAAGCTATTAGATGTGATCTTGTGACCTGATGACCCGTGAGATGCTAAAACCCGCTATTTTCTTTCAGATACGGGCAGGAGTTCATAAGACAACCGAAGAGTCTCAGCGGTAGAGGAGGTAGGACGTGCTCAACATCTCAGGACCACTAGGGCACATTATTTCTGCAGACAGGTGGGGCTGCAGAGCCCCGTCGGCGGGGAGTGCAGGGTGTGAAATGTGGACCTCCCCGCTGTCAGCCGGGCCATAACGGAGTCCAGAGCACGGGCGGTCGTCCAGTAAAGCACGCCGGCCGGCGGCGCGAGCCGCCCCGCTGTGTCTCGGCAGAGGACCGCTCGGCGGCGTCACAGCGGCCACACAGACCGGGCGGGACGCGGCGCCGCGGGTCGGGTCAGTCCCCGCCACCATCCGGGTACCGGGGCCATCGGATCACCTCGTTAGGCCAGCGCCGGCCAGCCGAGACGGCGCGGCTAAAATTTAGCGGAGCCATACCGACGCCAGTCGACCCTTTCGGGGCCGATTCCGATCAATTACCCGAGTTGATCGGGCCGCCGCGGCGGCCTTTGTGTCGGGCGCACGCCGCCACTTGAAAGCGCCGCCGGCGGCCGAGGCCGGCCGCGGCTGCGGCTAACGTATTCAGCTATGTGGCCGGCGGCTGCAGCGGCGGCGTCGGCCGAGCGCCGGCCGCCGGGCGGGGCATACCGACCGCTCATGATGGTCCGATGTCGGCGGCCGAGCCCCTGTCCAAACAGTAAACAGAGCTGCACCGCCGGCACCCGCCTATGATAGAGCGGCCGGCAGCGACGGGGGGCGCCACCGACTGCCGGCCCCGCGCAGAGGGAGGTCACGGGGGAGGGCGGACCAGGGGAAGGGTGCTCCGGTATGGTGCATCACTGATAGAATGACGCGCCCACACTATGAAACATGCAATAGCGCCATGACCTTGATAAAAGTCAATAATGCCATACAGGATCGCGCAAAAATGCTCACTATTAAAGCATAGAAGAAGTAAGGCAAACCTCCAAAAATCAAACTAGTTCACCGATAACTTTCAATTATAAATAGTAGCCCACTTTTGCCCCATAAAACGGCGTGACGGTTAAATAACCACCCTGGAAATTCATTACCTTTGATCAATATCTTCAAGGCCAAATGCTAAAATAATGACACACGATGTGTGGGATATAAAATCGTTATTCTGGTGTGGTTAGGCACTCAGGACTCCAGACGCCACAATTATTCTCAGGTGATCACCTGTGCCGTCCAAAAAAGTCTTCACATGCGACCAGGAAGTCATGGCAAGAGCCAACATACCACGTAACGGTTTATGTCTGGGAATGCAGTTTCAAGAACATGTTAGAGGCCTCAGATTTTGCTGAGATAGGTATTATGCATTCACTGATGCATATTAAGTTATACGATCATACAAAATCTACAATGTGTCCACTTCCTCATGCAGATTCTAAGATGTTTATTATAATCTAATGTTGCCACTTTAGGAAAACAACAACAATGCTTTTTTGCATTGTCTTGTTATCTTATTACGCTGAGCATGCTACATAAAACTGTAGCAAAATTATTCACCATCTTGTTTATTTCCACTAAGTCAGCAAACAGCCACTGTGGCGGCGCGTTTCGGGCAGCCGTCCTACCAGACGGTGGTCGCGGCTGGCGAGCACTTGCAGATGGTATCTGAGGCGTCCGCCGGTGCGCTGAGCCTATCTCTCCTCCGGCGGTGCCGGTGTGGCATACCTAATCTGCCGACGGCCGGGTGTGTCGCGTCCCGTTTTCCGGCGCAGTACACGATCTCCGCGGTCGGCAGATGATCTCGATTGCTCGCCGGCTGTGACGCGACCCGTCTTTGTTCCGCCTACCGTACTGGTAGATAGTGGCGCGCCGGAGCGCTATCTCCGGCACGGGAGCACGCCTTCCTTCCCGTCCGGTGAGGTTTGCCGGATATATCACCCACTGTCACGAGCCATAGTGTCATTGGCCGAGTGTGGCCTATTTCAGGGGTCATGGGACACCGGAGCAGAACTGTGACCTCCGCTGACCCCGCGACTGACCCCGGGGTCATGGTCAGGTTATGTCACGCGTCATTCGTCGGGAGGCAATAGCTCTATCTCCAGTAGTCGCATACACGCCGGATGCCCATCGCCCTTCTGTATGTCCGTCACTGAAGAACAGAGCTGAAAGATCACGCTATCCTACTAAAGAAGGCAGATCTAAAGAAAGTTGCGTGGCGGCACATTGGTAGAGAGGTCAGCTGCAGGGCTGTCTCTGCCGATTGTTTATGTAACGGTGTCAAATTGAAGGAAAAATTAGATGACGTGAATGCCCTGAGCCGCCGGATTCTTCCGCATTCACGAGTTTTATCACGACGTTTCAGTAGGTTTCGATACGATCTGCCGGTATTTTATGCATTGCACCATATGGAAAATGACGAGGAAACTAGGCAGCGTGGTGTAGTGATAAATTGCAAAAGACCGGCATTATCTGTCCGTCAGTTAGAAACATGCACAATGCTCAGGTATTATGTGCATTGTGCAATGTACATACATGCGACACATCGACATAATTAGCACAGCTGACACGAACAAAATTATCGAATCAATAACAAAAACATCGGTACCTACCTGTAAACAATTCGTAGATGTTAACCCGCGCACCGACGGGGGTCTGCGCCAACTTAGTACCGACGGGGGGGGCGGATGACCGCCCCCCCCTGAGATCTCGAGAACGAAGCAAGATAGCGACAAGCGGTAAACGGCATCGGATACGCACGAACAAGGTCTACAATTTTTACTAGGGTCATTTTCAGGTCAGGTCAAAGATGACGTCACAGGGGTCAAAAAAGTCAAAATGGCGGCGCTAGATATGGAGAGGGTTTTTCTCGAATAACTTTCGAAGTAGTCAAGATAGGAACAAACTAAGGGCATCATCGTGATCCTCTCGTCAATCCGCATCGAATGATATATATGTTGACCTCGAAAGGTCAAGGTCAAAGGTTGACCTCAGGTCACGTGACCTCGAGGTCATCATGTATATCATTCGATGCGTCTTGACGAGCTGAACACAATGAGACCATCCGCGCGGCTGTATCTTGTTCCTGTAAGGAGTTATTGGCAAAAAACCTTTGGTGACCTTTGATGACGTCACATGACCTTACAGCTGCCCAACAGCAAAACAGACCTCAAGGTAGTGAAGGTTGATCGTATGTGAAGTCATGTATGGTATATGGGGCCATTCCGACCCGTTTTAGTGGTAAAAACAGGGGGTTGATTTTCCCCCCATTGACTTATAATGGGGAGATCGCGAAATTGACCTGACCTTAGGTCACCGACATCAAAATTCCGAGATATACAAATTGTAGCTACTAATGACCTAATAACATCCTGCGACTTTCAAAGGCCTCCGACATCTACTGTAGCTCTGGCACGGTGACAAAGTTGCAAAAAAGTGACTTGAGGTTGGGTCATTCAAAGTGACCTGGTGACCTGACCTTAAAAGTTAGGAGGTTCAAACTTGCACACCATGTGTAAAATTGATGAGAGAATAGTCATACCAAATTTCGCGGCGCTACGCGCCGCGGTTTTCCCGCTATCCGCGAAAAACCTCAGGGGGGGGCGGATATCCGCCCCCCCCGTCGGTGCGCGGGTTAACAAGAAATTGCTATAGGTCGTATAATGATTAATATAAAAACAGGGATACTGATTTCAGTGATCACACTGGCATGCGTATTACGATCACAAGTAAAATGTTATCTCCCTCACCAACTAAACATTTGATCAATGTTAATTGAGTAATGAGTAAGCGACATCGTTAAATCACATAGGCTTGTAGTTCTTGTGGTTGTCGATAACATTTTTCTTTACAATATTGATAATGTTGCATTATTCTTGTTTTGTCTTTTTCAAAATAAAACGTTATGAGGCATCTACCTAGACATAGGATATTATTGAAACTTTATGTTATTGGCGCTAATTTGCCTTGGCTTCGTTGAGCCCTCGAAACCAAATAAGTAGGCAGCATACACCCTTTGACTCTTGCACAGATACATTCCATCCCTGATTTTTCCACACGCTGCACGTGGATCTTGTCTGTGACACCAATCAGAGTTCTGCGACGTCAGTCCGCTGGCGTCCCCCTATCGCCACAGCGGGCCCCATAGTCGGATGCCTTTGTCCCGTCAGCAGACATGGCCGGCCCCTGCACCGAGCCACCGCAGCCCCGGCCGGCGCCGGCGCGTTCTCCAATCTAAATTGTCATCCCGGTTTTTATTTGAAGTTCCCGGTACGCTCCATGCTCGTTCCGTTTTGGTCTTGCAGCGTTGTTTGATCGCTGTTAACATGCGACCGGCCCGATTCGGACCATAATCCACCGTGCGGTGGAATGTTTGGCAATATGTTTCAAGGCTTGGCCGTGCAGGGAACGGGCCGGCTGCAGACAATGCTATCGCTCTGGGTCTGGTCTGGACGATCAGTGCAGTGGATGGATTGGTATGTTTGCCATACACGTGACAAACATCATGGAATAATGATAACACCAAAAGCAACAACAAAAACAACAATATTGTTAACAATGATAATTACCATAACACAAACATCAAAGTACACATGCCTGTCGAATATGTACTTTAAGATGATATCAATAAAAATACCTATACCTAAAAATTATGAAAATGTGTAAGAAAAAGTACAACCAATAGGTACCGAAAAGCCCAACCGGATGGCAACGCATTTAGTTACTTCCTATAACTGCTTAGGTGACAGCCTTGGAAACCTAACGGGCTGGGTGGCTTGGTCAAAATGCGAGTTGTATAAGATACGAAATACACGCCGGCTGAAAATGTCCAACAAGAACCAGGGGCGGCGCAGAGTGTAACATACCACCTGTGCTCAAAACGACGGCAAAACAATGCGGAACAAATGGTAACAATCACGTGACGATCTGATAAAATGCAGCATTTTCATGACACGATAGCCTCACACATTGTAAATGAGCTAAAAATACGGAGGGATGAGCACGCCTCGAGTATGAGCGCGTGTTTAAAAGTAGATTAAAAAATGCACTCGCAAACTGGAAAGATCAAGCATGCAGCAATCGCATGCAATTTGTGGATGGAAATGGGCCGCACGCGTTTAATAATCAACCACCACGCCATTTTGTTCCCCGAAGGCACTTTGCGCTGACTCATCGGGTCTTCCCAATGTACCACTGTATACTTTTCCTCCCACAAGTCCTTATACGATTCAAAGTGCCAACACCCGAAACCACAACATCCAACCTCTGAAGTATACCGACCTGCACCTCTCATTCCATGCACTTCACAACGGTGCAATGCTGCATCAGCCGGAGCATGATCGACCGCTGCCGCTACCTGGTAAGCACACCATATCGACCATCTGAGGAGGCCGCAGACAACACCGGTGTCCCGCCGCCCCACAAGACACGCCGGGTTTTCCTCTGACGTCGTCACAGTCTGCCAACAGGGACGGACACCTGTTCGGTGCTCAGTGCCTGTCCTGCAGCTCCCGCCCGCAGTCGGGCACCGGACTGCATTTTTCGGCCATCAAACACCGCTTTCGGAGACGACTGACGGCGTCCGCTGCGTCCGCTGCGATCGGCGCGACTGCGACACCGACACACGACAAGCTTTGTACGGAGATGTACGCGTCGGCGGAAAACGGTAACGACGACCGGTCGACTACTCGAGGCTAGGAGTAATAGCAGTAGTCGACTGTGTATAGTAGAGTGACAGTGGAACGGTGCACTGCGGACGATCGCTTGTCGGGTACTGCAAAGAGTAAAGACACCTGCAGGTGGACGGTTCGTGGATGATGAGTGGACAGACGGAGACGGACGGTAGGCGGATGGTAGACGGATGGTAGACGGACGGTAGACGATAGACGGCGGTTTGGTAGACGATGGACAATGCTCATCCACTGTCCACATGATAGACGGTGGGCAGTGGACGGTACACAGCGCAGGGTAGATCATGAATGGTGTTTAATCACTATTCAGTATCCTTAACAATGCATACCACAGAAGGTGGACGGTATAGGTAGTAAACGGTAGACGATTCACAGACTGCATGAGGACCTGTACATATACAGAATGTAGCCGAACTGTGAACCATGAACGGTGGACATCGCCCGATCTGTACGCCACACAGTGGACAGTGGACATCGCCCGGCCGGCGTCCGAACAGCGACCGTCGTCCCCAGCTGCGGCCGGCGAGGGGACATGCAACCAGTCGGCGTCGATCGGCACATTCCAGTGTCTGCCGCTCCATCAATCACGCCCCAATAATGGACGTTTAGCGTGCCGGCGGTCACCGTGCAGATACTGCCGCCGGGGGGGGGGGGGAGCAGGGGGTGATACTAGTCGATACCGCCGGTGCAGCCGACGCTCCTGCAGCCGACAATAAACCGAAAAACAAGCTGCGGCGCCGGTGCAGTGTTGGTTTTTGTCCGCGACGGGATTAGGAAAGTCGCGCCGATCCCAGGTCCGGGGAGCCTGGCTGGACTGGTAGGATTCCAGTCGCAGTGGTCGGTCGGTGTTAGCCGACCGGCATTGATTGGGAGTTGATGGGGCTGGATGGGATGCATTGACCCTAGACGCAAGACTCATTTCATTATGAAATTACCTACTTAGAAGGCACGTTGCGCTTTATCTTGCAAATAATTGTAAGGTATGCATATCATCATCTCATTTTGGGCAAATAATACTATAATGTTAACGATGACTTATTAGTTAATAACTGTTGAAAAGACTACTACTTTAGAAGAACAATGTCGTGTTCTTCTACCGTATTTGAATCATGCATAAATATTTTCTTGACACGGTCATTTCCTTGCAATTGAACGGCCCAATCCAGTTCTTTAACAATACGGACCACAAGTAGGTTCTTCAGCAAGATTACGAGCGCATGCATTCCAAAACAACTGTCAATGATATGATACGAATATATCGATCACACGACGCATATGTGTATATCCAGTCCGTCCGTCGAGTCAGTTGCTCACTGGGCTGAGTTCTGCTCATACTCGCAATTAGCGGTGGGTTTCCGGCCCACGGTGGGCCGTGTCGATTTCATCAGACCGTTCAATTCATAAACATGAAGTAGTCAGAAGTTCAGAACCGCCGGCCCGGCCGGCGACTTAACACGCCTGTAAACATGGAACTGCAAACGAATTCGTGACGTTACCATCTATAGTTCGGCGAAATCGACTTTCCTATGAGGTATTCCCCGTGTATGTCGGTGACAGGACGAGGGGCAGCTGCAGCTAGATGCAGCGACTGACTGCCCTGCACGTAGTGCACGAACATAACTCAACACTCAACCAACTCCCGAGCTCCGAGCCAGGTACCAGTCGCAGTTCAGATACACTCTTACAGAAAATAACTCGAAGGCATTCTATTCCTGTAGCCGAAGAAAAACCTCAGCTTTTCCAGTGCGTTTACCTTCCTCGTACCGATCGAGAACTGTCTTCAATTACGGTATCTGATGCTGCGTTCGTTTGGCGGTCGCGGATTGCACGTCAATCTGCTTGTTCATCAGTTCCTGAGCCGACTGCGCGGCCGGTGTCACACATTTGCCAAGGCTGTTTCGGCCACTTCACACGGTGCGAACCAACCAATCAGTGTCACGCATACAAGCCGAGCGGGACGCCAACGTCCTTCGCCCCCCCCCCTCCGCCACGCACTAGGTTTGGCGACTGCACCACGAACTAGAACCGTAACACCGGTGATCGTTTGAAGCCGCCCGCCGCCGACCCTTTTCCTCGACATACCGGCTGTTAATTTTAATCACGAACCACTGATGCTTATCTCCGTGGCCAATCACGATTTAATTCATGTGCCGTTTACCTGGCTCAATGACAACATTAATCATCTGAGTTTGAATGAGTCTGTCGCACTATTGGTGGGCGGTTTTACAAACGGTAATCGTCCATATGTGATCTTACGTTTATCGTTGCTGGTTTTTGGTTTAGCGATTTGACTGCGCTGCGCATTTTTGCGAAAAGAAGCGAGTCCTACTAAGTCGAAAAGAAGCATGATGTCCTACAGCATTTTGGTCTCCACCCTACATTTCGAAGGCATCCACCTGAGATCCCGTAACATCTCCTGCTGTCTCCGGGAAGCCTCCAGTCCCCTCGGTCCCGGAATACCGCCTAACAGCATATGATAGGTGACCCAGAGACGGCGGGGGTCTCTGGGACGTCTCCTACAGTCTCCTACAGTCTCTCTCGTCTCCTCGATCCCGGAAAACCAATCAGCTGACCCGGCAGCAGCAGAGTCACTGGGGCGTCTCCTAAAACCTCTCCTGTACCCTCGATCCCGGAACACTTATCAGCTGACCCGACGGCGCACATTCCTGTGCGTCACATCGCCCGTCATCCGCCAAAGGATGGCGTTCGGGCGGCCCGGGGGCGGCGGCGGCCGGCGCGCCCAGGGTAGCATGTGGTGGACGCTGGGCGGCGATTAGCTCGGTTCGGGAGCATTAGTGCTACCGGGGTGGTCGACAATGGGTCCAATTACGGTCGGAATGTGACCTCCGATGGATGAGGCGGCGCGATACGGACCGCGGCGGGAAGAGGGAGGGAGAGAGGAGAGAGGGAGCGAGGGGAGATCGGTAGAAAAAGGGAGTGAGACTAAAAGGGAAGAGTGTTGGGAAGAAAGATAGAGAGTGGGAAGATAAGTGAACAAAGAACAGAAAGAAGAGCGAGATGGAGAAATTGAGAGAGAAAAAGAGGGACAGAAAAGCAGGGAGGGAGGGAGGGAGGGTTGGAGAGAGAGGGAGGGAGAGAGAGAGAGAGAGAGAGAGAGAGAGAGAGAGAGAGAGAGAGAGAGAGAGAGAGAGAGAGAGAGAGAGAGAGAGAGAGAGGGGTTGCCCGGCCCTGATAAATATCACTTTGACGATGCACCGAGAGGGAGAAAAGAGACATGCAAGGTAGAAAGGGATAATCAGCATACAGTGGAGAAAACGCACACGGGAAACGGTCGTCAAAGATAAACAGGTGACGAAAAAGAGCTGGAATCACGTTGAGCGTGGTAGATTCTTAAATGTAATCGTAAATATAGGGTACTCTACGCTGACACACACCGAAAACTATCCGTTCGATTGTTTTCTTCATTTAAATAGGTACTTATCACCTGATGAGCAGTCATTGGTAATACTGTACCCACTTTCCGATAACCTCGTACAGTTCGGACACTCAGGTCCCGGGTGCCGGGACTGGCTGTACTAGTCAGATTACAATGCTTATTGTGATTCCACGGACGGATACCGGCGATATATGCGGCGTTTAGCCACCAGCTTCCACAGAAGGTGATCTCAGCTGACGGCATCCTGGCGAGGTCGTGGGTCGGAACGGGCACCACTGGTTACAGTCGGTTACAACCGGCTCCGGCGTGACAAGGCGTCCGGCATTCCTGCACTCTTGCCGTGAGCTCACGGCTTCGGCAAACAATCGGTTTTCCCTCTTCCTGTGTTCTATTGTTTCCAGACCCTGTACTGACTGGAGCGATACAGTCTAGTCTTCCTATCGTTATTTCGTTACACTTCAGTCAGTCACCAGCTCAGTGGGTAGGATTATCTGGTCAATTTAGATGCAACTAACAACTCTCCAGTGAAACTTATTAAATGGGGACGGACATAACGCCTCGTCCGTCCGATGGACATACGTCTTATCCGTCACCAAAAGCCGAAACCAGTCGCCGCCGCCATCAAAAGTCGAACCAGCAAAAGTTGACCGTTCGCGTGAGGCTCGCCGCTCACAGTTGGACATGATTTTCGAGGAACCATCCGGTACCGACCGAGCAGCGCTGTAAAACTTTGCAGCACATTTCAGTACAGCCGCTTCTTCGAATGTTTGTCAAAACACTTCGGTCAGGTTAGAACTATATTATTTTTTAGAAAACGAACTAGAGGTAGCAGCTCAATGAACGCTCTTTCAAAGCAAAACAAGTTAAAACAGTCACACATATTTTCTAACACAAATATTAAAGCGCACAACGAGTGTGAGTATGTATATACTGTGCTAGAGAAGCTTATCACGTGTTATCACGTGGAATATCACGCAAATGCGTCCGTCCACGGCCCTGGCCCATCCCTGTGTACCAATAAGGCCACGGTCCATCATCATCATCAGCAGATCACAGTCAGCCTGTCAGCGAGGCTCCATAAACCGCGCGGTCCGGTCCGTGCCAATACGGTCCGACCAAACCCACATACGGAATGTCATGACTTCGGACGGCTGGAGGCGAATGTGCGGAACAGTGGCGTCACCTATAAGACAACAGCAGCGCCACCTGGGACAAACACTAGCGCCACCTATGCCGAGGGCTGCTCCGGTACCTTGATGAGTCCCGTGGTGAGAGCGCCGCCGTGGCCCGTCCATTCCTCCTTTAGGGTGACCTTACAGTCCAGGTCGCGAAGCGCGGCGCGGGCCTCGGCGTCCAGCTGAAACGGAGGATCGGCGTCACCGGCGCGGAACCCAGAAACACGAGAGTATTCACGACAGTGCACATTTTGGTGCAGATGAAAATCTGGCGAATTCGGGTGACCAGACACTTAATTGGTTATGATGTTATAAGCTCAGATGCGTCAGAAGTCAGAACCTACCGACATAATAAGCGTTTCGGTGAAAAAGAAATGGGTCCGCATTTAAAGTTTATAGCACTCGCACACAGATCAATGTAGTTTCGGCTGAGCCGGCCGCTTCTTGTGTTATTCAAGTCCCACCGACGGGCTCGTCGGTCGTCGATGCTAGTGATAGTACGCTAGTGTTCATGTATTAGCGAGACAGAGAGTCAGTGACTCAGCACTGGCCGTGTCTCTGAAGGGTGGCGTCATTGTCTAAGTGTCAGTACGCATCTCTGTCAGTGTCAGTGGTGTCAGTGTCATTGTGTCAGCATGTAGTCACCACCGGCCCGTGGCTCTGCAGGGCCGCGTTCGGACCTGTCTAGTGTCTATTGTGTAAGTGTTTGCATCGTCGCTAGTGTGCCAGTGTCAGTGTGTCAGTGTGTCAGTGTGTCAGTGTTCCTGTCACAGTATCCACTACTCACCACCGGTCCGTGGCTCTGCAGGGCGGCGTTGATCAGTTTCTCCGCCCCGTGCTCCCTGAAGGCGGGTCGCAGCTCCGGACTGCGAGAGGCCATGTTCCGTATCGCCATACAGGCCAGTTTCTGCGGCACACAGACACAGCGCTCCAGTCAGTTATACTAAGATTCAGTAGAGGAAACGCACCGGCGAAGAAAATAGTCATCAGTCAGCAAAGTCACAGGTGTGCCCGAACTGGGTTTCAAGTTGAGAAACACAGACACTGAAATTGAGAGACACTGAGATCAAAATGACGGTACGCTATCGAACGCCAGATGCTATCCAAAACATTTAATCAAACACCTACACAGGATCCCAGTATGAAGCCGATCTTCGGTTGGTCTGCTGTCTGTTTCCTACTAAACACACACTGCTTTTAAAAATCTACTGACCCGCCAACTTCGCACTTCGGACACCATGAGCTCCTATATTCCTTCCCTCCCAATAGAGCTCCGCCCAAGCATTTCTGCCCCAGCTGCTCCGACCTACCTGCGTCTTTGGCTGTGTGGGATGCAGCTCCATGGCCGATACCATGACGGGCACTGCGCCAGCCTGGGCCAGGGCCCCCGCATTCGTCTCGCTGCGCAGAGTCAGAGCGCCGATCGCCGCAAACGCCGCCTCGCTCACACTCGTCTTCGTCTGAGGGGTCAGATCACAGATGGGAGGTCAAACTGCTGTTGATTTTTCAAGCTGCAGAGGGCATGATGGGGTGCGAAACCGGGAAGAAGTCAATCTGGTGCCCAGCTCTTGAAGAAGTAAGCGGGACGGTACAAATACAACGTCAGAGCTTGACGTTAGGTCAAGTACCCAGCAAACATACCCTAGTCATAACCAAACACTAGTTAATGACAATCAGCGGGCATTGGTCCGCTAATTTCTTACCTTCAGCGTGTCCAGAGTGGTGACGATAGTCTCGGCCGCGCCCGCCTTCATGATGTGACCTTTGACCTTGTCACTGCCGGCCAGGGTGCGGATCAGGAAGAACGACCGCCCCACCAGAGACTGAAACGCAAAGGTACGATAAGGTAGCACGGGAGTGACACACGTGGATCCGGGCGGGTTACGCACAGGCCATAGAGTAACTACCATTAACGCTGATAAATGAGCGTAGAGCATATTCGGAGCGAGTCGTTGTTGCGTTACATGCATTATAGATGTTACTGATAGTTTGTGACAAGCAATTGTAGCATATTTGACTAAGCGTCGATTTCGATCTTTTTTGTTTTTTACATGCAGCTCCAACGACACGACAGAGTTCTAAGTTGTTTATTTGGGGATTTAAGGCGCGCCGACTACAAGGTCATTTTGCGTCCATGAGTTTTGGAGTTATTATATGCAAGATCATATTCAGGGCAACCTCACCACTTTGTCCGGGTTGGCTCGCATCACGTCCAGCATAGTCTCCACTCCGCCACTCTCGGCGAACTGTTCACAGAACTCCTGACGTACGCACAGCTTGGTGGCGGCGTGCAGCACCTCGGCAGCCAGGGCAGCGTCCTCTGCGGCGCCTGTGGCCGCGGGGAGGGCATCACAAGGCGGTGTCATTGGAGTAGGTGTATCATTACAAAATAAGAGTTAACACAGATACTGAATATAAACCGCAGTAAATGTGGGATTGGAGTCAGGAAAATAAACAGCTAACATTGTAGCAAAATTACCTATATGACACTAAAGACAGCTGGTTAAATGTATCAAACCAACAAAGCTGATGAAAAAAATGGCTCATGTATTTTATATGCAAGGTGGTGAGTCACCACCTTGCAATATAAAATATAGCAGTTCGTTGATGTAGGCGGAAGCACGCTGCATACCACAGCGAGTGCAGTCTGGTGGGCAGTCAGGCAGCAGCAGCAGCGCCCTCCGTCAGCCGCCGTACCTTTGAGCAGTGCCAGCAGCGTGTCCAGCGCGGCGTGCTCGGTCACCAGCTGGCAGGCGTGCTGGTGCGCCCGGCCGTACGGCACGCGCACGTCGTCATCGAGCGTCATCTGTCTGAGCAGCGTCAGCAGGGCGGGCAGCTGGTCGCGCCGGGCGGCCGGGTCGGCCAGCCGGGCCGCCAGCCGCGCCAGCAGGCCCGCCTCGGCCAGCGCCTGCCGGTTCTCCTCGTGGCGCAGCGTGACGGCCGTCGCCCAGGGCAGCGTCTCGGCCGGCCGGGCGTCCAGCAGGCGCAGCAGCAGCGCGCAGTCGTCGGCGGCGAACAGGTCCGGCTGGCCGTCCTGCAGAGCGGCCAGCGCGCGCAGCGCCGCCGCCTCCGGCCGGCCGGCGCGCAGGCAGGCGCGCAGCGCCGGGTAGGCGCCGCGCCGGCCGGCCAGCACTCGCTCCGGGAGGCCGGCGGCGCAGAACTGGCGCACCGCCTCCAGCAGCTCTGCCAGCCGCGTCAGCTGCGGCTCCGACAGCTCGGCCTCAGCGGCCAGAGCAGACAGCTCCGACAGCTGCGCCGGCACCGACGCAGCGCGCTCGTCGGTGACGATAAACCGAGTGTCGACGCCCTGCGGGGCGGGACGGGAGCTTCGGTCATCGTCCAGGGGATGTGTACCTTTGGGCACTTTATTATGGACTCGCTATATAACAGCCCACTGTGTGCATGTAGAGTGGGCGTATGACATGACCGAACTCACGGCTCACAGTCCGAGATGCATGATTGGTGAGATATCTTCCTGAACATTGAAGTACATTGAATGATGTGCAAACTGTGAGACAAATAATAATGCTGAGGTAGGATTTATGACAATGAGTCTCTAATTAAAGGAGGCTGAAAATATACCAGCTCTTTTAAATCATGAAAGCTAATTTTCACCCAACCTGTGCTTTCAGCTGCTCCAAAGCATCTGCAACTGCTTCATCCTTCTCCATTTCAAAGTCTTCTATGTTCTGTTTCACTATCATTTGAAATGAGTCTTGGAAAACCGATGGATCTCCAGTCATTTTGTCACCCATCTTTGCAGATCAACTGCAATAAAAAACATATGTCTATGGTAATAAGATGCAAATTACAAAACATTTTGGAGAACACCTTTCAGCAGCCATTATTTGTACATCCATCTGATACTTCATCTAATTTAGGACATGAGTAGGTACAATGTCTAGACATGAGAGACATTTAGATACGAGTGGTTAGACATACTCTAGACATGAACCAGATCAAGATCATACAACTGAGTGAGCTGTTATTTCTTTAAGCTAATGCTGCTGGGATGAATTAATCATGTACCTATACAGCATAGCATAGCCAATATGACAATTTAGCCAAAAGTCTTTGCATACCACCATATGACCTGTTCTAAGCCCCTACAAAACAGCAACAAGAGAAAACATGAATAAAAGGCGGATGGCCACCTGGAGCAGGCCCAAAGCCTGAAAAAAAAACTGTAAAGAAACTTGCTAAATGAACAGGAAGAACATAAAGTACCAACCTATTTGCATGCTATAGTAATTGGCCTCAAAGCTCGACAAGTGGCAGTAATGATCCCCATTACCTGGCACATTAGCGCCTTAACTGCTCCACACAAAATCAAGAGACTAGGTACCACAGTAAATCTTCACTGCAACATAGACTGGATGAGCCTGAGCTGAGTGCCCCTGCGCATAAAATATCCGGCAGTCATAAAGCAGGCATTACACTTGTTTTTGCAACCAAGGAGAGGTGCTATACCCAAAGATGAAGGTTATAGGCTGTTAGGTTCTAGGTGGTAGGTGGTAGGTAGTAGCCATACTGCAAAGCCATACTGCAAAGTATGGCTCATAGATCGACGAGGTGTACCGGCTTAAGTTCAAAATCTGCACCAACCGGCTTGAGAAAGAGCCGGAAAATCCGCACCAAAGCCGAATGAGAGTACAAAAAGCCCGCACCAAACCAAACAGATGTCCAGTTTACATCCACACTGACCTCAATTAGTGATATGAGCCGCAAGCCAGCGCCCAGCCCTCTCAGTAGTATGGAAACAAAACGAGAAATACGCACCACACAACTCAAACAAAAAGCATGTCACACCAATACAAAATTTTTTGGACCTTCGTCTCATAGTTTCCCCAACTGAAATATGCCTTTAAAACCAAAACTGCCATATTTCGATTCTTGTGGCTTTGGTTTGGGGGTGAGGCAACTGGCGAGGGGCAGCCGGCAGCAGTGGCGGATCCAGGGAAGGGCAAAATGGGCATTTGCCCTCCCCAAAGCTAAATCATGTGGGCAAGACTGTCCTTTTGCCCCTCCCAAAGCATGTAGAGATGATAAAATTGAATATGGCGTCGAGGGCTATCTGGACGTAAAGCAGGACTTTCGGTGACGGCCATTCCGAAGGAAGGAGCTGGACGTTCGCTGCTGATGACTTATGCCAGAATGCTGTAAATAGATCAAACTCCCTGAACTGATTGCATGTAGATAGTGTGGCGTTGTAAAGTCGCTTGGTCATCTCGGTGCTCAAGGGCACCGGAAATCCGCGGATAGAGGGTGCAGGGGTTTCAGCTCCAGACCCATGGAAAAACATTGGAGTGCAAACATAGCTTTTTGCACCCCCCAAAAGCCGTATAAGAGGCCTGTCACACCACCAAATACATTTTCTCCCAAAGACCAGTGATCGGGAAACGAACGATCATGTGGGATCACCGATCATCAGACGTCTAGTTGTTGGTCAGGAGCGCCATATGCTGGTCTTTTGGGGCCCTCACCGGCTAGGAGTGTCCCGAACCGCGTTTGGTGCCCCATGACGGCATCTGAGGACCCCACGGAGACTCCAGGGGTTACGCTGCCTCTGAGGGCCCCCACGTCGGTCTCTGAGGGCCCTCGTGACACGGTCCTAGACCCATCTCAGGTCTGAGTGCCCATGGGCTTTAGATGACCCACGACGGCCTCTGAGGGCCCCAACACAACCAGGCTGCAGGAGCTATGCTGGCATCTGAGGAACCTGTGACGGTCTCTTGATGGCCCTAACGATGGACTCTGATGGCCTTACCACAGCCTCTGAGGGCCTTGCAAAAATATCTGAGGGCCCAGGGCCTATGAAAACCGTCATGATGGCCAAGGATCTTCATGCTGACCTCTGATGGTCCTCTTGAAGGCTTCTAAGGGCCCTCACAACGACTTCCACACTGATTCCGCCCGAGACGGACGGTCCCTGAGGGCCCTCACGACGACCTCTAGGACCCAACGCAAGCTTCAAATGCCCACGCTGGCATCTGAGGGCCCCACGACGGCCTCTGATCGGGCCTCAATGCAGGCAGACTGCAGGGGTCATGCTGACCTCTGAGAGCCCTGTAACGAAGGCTCCAAGGGCCCACGGTGGCCTATGAAGAACCCTATGAAGAACTTTCAAGACTCGAGCCTACGCTGCTTTCTGAAACCCTTCAGCACCTTCTGAGGAACCGACCCTGGTCGGGGCTCATTCAATCTGAGAAGTCGTGAAGGTCTCTGGAGGAGCCTCCATTGAGTCATTCAGTTTCCAGAGGTTTTTGACGGTCTTGTATGTATGTATGTATGTATGTATGTATGTATGTATGTATGTATGTATGTATGTATGTATGAATGTATGTATGTATTGACACCAAAAGCCTTCCACATATGGCGTGGCGATTACGGCTTGTACGTAAGAGCGGACCCGTAGGGCTCTCAAAGGTCCACTGCGGATCCAGAAAAGTGGTTTGAGGTTTGCGGGTGGTGGTTAGCATAAGAAAAATCACCCAGTAAAAAAAAACTTGTCGCATTTCACTTATTTAGGTATGCTGTGATTTTGTGAGGTTCACTGAAATATGCAAACATTTTGGATAACATCCTGTATGGATTGTTTCCTTAACTTTTGGTTTTCATAAATCGATGATTGGCAGCTTGAAAAAGTAAAGGGGCCCAAAACCTTCAGTGGGGCCCCTTGAGAAAATTTTGCATCCCATCCAAAATTTATCTTACATTCCTCCCAGTGCGGGGTGGATAGGGGTTGTCGGATAGGTCGGAAACTTTTGCCCTCCCCAAACGGATCGGCTGGATCCGCCCCTGGCCGGCAGGAGGAGGAGGATGACACCAATATCAATATTGATGTCATGCTGGGGAGAGGGGGTGTTTACTGTTTATACTCCCACCAGTCCCACCCATCTAGCTCAGCTCCTGGTCCACATAGCAGCAGGCTGAAAAAACGTGGCAGGTTTCAACGAGATCTCGTCGGGGCAGCTCTCACAATCGGTTATCGGGGCAGGATTGAGAAATATCTGGGCAGAGATGAGAAAAAGATGGGAAATGGGCTGCCCCTGGGACCATTATACCATTTGGGAACCAGAATTGGGCTGCACCGCATCTCTCAGCACCCTGATTCGGGGCAGAATTTCGTCTGCCCTGAAAATCTCGTCGAGCTCCCTGCCACCTTTTGCAGACTGGCACAGCAGCATGTGGCAAGTGACATGTGATTTGTGAAAAAGCGTAAAAAATAATGAAGACATTCCTTCAGTCATTTTTAGATTAGGTCAAAGGTCAGGTTACCATAGGTCATTTAAAATCAAATTTTACCTATTTCAGCAATGTTTGTTATAAAGCCACAGTGACGGGGAAAAGCGCACGCGATATCTCCGCAAACACTATTTCGCCAGCACATCCGCAGATTTCACCTTAGGCACGGTGGTTTATATAGCCTTGGGCACGGTATATAGAGAACTTACCGGGAACTTGACCTGATATGTTAAAAAAGAGCCTCACAAAAATTGTTTCAGACATGCAACGGATATAACTACTTGGGATATGACGCGCCCCGCATAAACGGGCTCTGGTATTAAAGGGACCCTCCCACCTTAACATTAGTTTTGAGTTGAGATAGCCAAGTTTGCGGCCAGGCTCAGAAACCACCATTTATCCTGGCCGCAACCCCCGCAGCTTTATGGTGTTCAAGAAATTTCTTCCCTTTACTTGCAGGGTGGGACCAGCGTGGTCCCTATCTCTTAACCATTACGGGAATCTGATGACGTCATCAGGCTTTCGAACGTCCGTTAAATGTTTGACTAAAACGTTTTGTAGCACGCGGTGGTATATGCTGCTTTGCGCGCAACAAATGCCGCACTTTCAAATAAAGTCGCTAGGAACAGCGGAGATCCCAAAAAGTAAACAAAAGTGAAAGTCTAATATCTTGAAAACCGGTGAATATTTTTCGATGAAATTTGGTAGATATTCGTTTTTGCTCTTTCTAAACCGAGCGACATCACTTTCATGCCAATTCATTAACTTTTTTGAAGGTGGGAGGGTCCCTTTAACTGGATAATTCGCCAGCTGACGCCGTATGGTGGCGCTAGTGGAGCAGCACCATATGACGTCAGCAGAAAACACCGTGAGCAGCTATGAAATGGGAGCGAGCACCACGGAAATATCGAAAGGTGATGGACATGTACTGACTTTGGTCATTCAAGTACCACCAACACCATACAAAAACCATATAATATCATCAAGACGGATTCTGGAATCGATTCGTTCAGGTATTTAAAACACATAAAAAATGTTTGTTACCAAATTCTAAAACAGTATAAGGATATTCTTGTTCCTTACTTTTACCTTGCGGAGAACTTTTACAATACCTTTTACTTGCTTTCTAGTACGCCCATCACTATCTCAAAATCTGGATTGCAACGCTGTAGGAAAACTTTTTTTCATTTGTCATTTCTTCCACTTTTGAGCAATGCTAATTTATTTGGTTTTATACATTAAATAATGAAGACGCTTCCTAACTTTTTAGGGATCTGCAGCGGCCCAAAGAGCAAAATCAGATATTTTCTAGAAACTTGAGGCCACTATTTTCTTATTTGCTAGATAATATACAAATATTGACATGTAAAGAATGATACGGGTGTATAATTCTGCAGAAATATAAATGAGTATTTAAAATTTTTCAAGAACCTTTTTAAAATCTTACATAATGACTTCTTTCAATACAAGGTGGAAGGAATTTCAGTTAACAATAAAGCAGCACAAGGCAGTACCTTGAGCTATTTATATACACTGTGCCTTGAGCTGCGATGATCCATAACCAATCGGCACCTGCAATTTGATTGATCTTCGAGATGTACCCTGCCTCTGTTCCCTGACTTTCCCTTTTCGTTGTACCGGGTGAAGCGAATATTCAGTGAATATTCTTCTGACAGTCAGTTTTTAGTCCTACATAATGTTGTCAATCAGATTTAATTGGTTCAAAAACCGTCGTAGTCCGTCTCATTCGCAGTCTACATCTCCACATGCGCACGCATACATGCTCAAAAACCCTGCAGCGTACCCTGATGAAAAATGTTTTGTTGAAATCAGAGACACTTCCCAAGGTAGGCCATAGTCCATGGCCATATATTTAAGTCAAAACAGATGAAACAGATAAACACAATTCCAATTATCAAGTCAACCAGCATCTGCACATAAGCTCTAAACCTATTGCAAGACTACTTTGTATTCAAACTTTGTATTGCAGAAGGGTGGAAGCTGCATGGAATTATGCGACAATTTCAGCGTGCATCCACGCTCGAAAGAGCAGGGTTAATTGTAACAATGTCAATACCATAACAATAACGTAATTGTAGGTGTTGTAATTCGGTTGTCTCTTGTCTGTGCTGGCTATTGCGCGGGCGGTCCAGCGGCGGAACTCGGCTTCGCCGCCGTGGCGCGCTGGCAGTTGCTTCTTCTTCTTCTTCTGCATCCCACCGCCAACCCGCTCAGGGGGGGGGGGGGGGGGCGGCGCAGGCGGGTCGAGCGGCGGCTCGGTCCGCCCAGCATCCTCGATGAAGGTGACGACCTTCGTCGCCGGGCCGCCGAGGACGTCGACCAGGCGAGGGTCGACACCCCAGCGGCGGCGGCGGGCCGCCTCATAGGCCGGACAATCGGTCAGTAGGTGCGCCGCGCTGTCGGGCTCCCCGCACGCGGGGCATTCGTCGTCGGCTGCCGGGCCAATCTTGTGGAGCGTGTCACGGGTCAGCGGTGATGTGCCGGTCCTCAGCTGGGACAGCGTCACCGACCCCCAGCGCGCCAGGGAGTCGTGGCCAGGCGTGGGGTCCGGGTGCGGGTGGGCAGCGGTTGCCCTCTGTCGCGACAGCTCCCGGACATGGCGCGTGACGGCGGCCCGCGCACTCGACAGGTCGATCGGTGCACTGTCTTGGTCGCCCGCCGTAGCCTCGCCAGCCAGGCGGTCGGCGGTTTCGTTGCCGTCCAGCCCGGCATGGCCTGGCACCCACTGGAGCACCGTCTTGGTGCCGTTCTCGGCGAGGATGCTCAGCACTCAACAGCCTCCACACCTCGGCGGCCAGGGCCATGGTCTGGTTAGCTGGGCCGCGGCCGAGTAGTTGGAGCCCAGACCTTGAGTCGGTGAGGAGGCGGACCGACTTGGTCGATGCCAACTCCCCGTCTTCCAGGCCGGCCACAGCCGCGAACGCCTAACGCATGGCGGTCAGTTCTGCTCTTAGGCTGGAGCAGATCGCCCCTGCAGGAGCGCGCACGGTCTCTTCTCTGTTGAGGCGGTGGAACTGGATCAGCGCCTACGCCGCCCTGTTCCGTCCCGCCGCGAGCCGAGCCGTCCGACCAGATAGTGACGTCCGGGTGCGGGAGCTCTGCAATGGCTCGCAGGGCAGCTTCCCTGCGGACTGCAGGCGGGTCCGACCGGCGGATGGCCACGGGCAGGTCCACCCTGAAGGTGATGCCGCCGCGGTGGCCCAGCGATGGTGGGTCGCAGCTGTAGAACGTCAAACCTGTAACACAATAGAATTGCAATTGTAACAAAGACCTGCATGGTCAGCACTCAGCACACATCTGCAGTGACTGTCATCCCAAGTTGGTATGAATTGGAACAAAGTTGGGTCATAGTAGCAGACATAGCACAAGCTGTTGTGATATGACATTCCGTAGGACTAGGTCGTAGGTTGTAAATTTTAGGTTTAAGGCTGTAGGTTGTAGGTCAGGTTAGGTAAGGTTTGGTTAGAAAGACCCATGCTCGTGCCTCGGGCAGCTTGTGCTACATCTACCTTACCAATACCCAATTTGAAATTCCCAAAATTGATGGCAAACAGGCTTTTTGTATAACAAGTGTAGTTAATTGTTCTAATCAGGGGTGGAGAATTAGGGGTTTTGGGGGTGCTCGAGCACCCCCTGAAATTCAAAAGTCACCATATAATAGTGCTTCAGAGGTGCTTGAATTACGTCTGAGACGCAAAGTGCTTTTCGTAAGACGATAGGAGAGTGATGTTGCTGGGAAAACGTACCTATATGTGCTTTTCTACGCAAGATTTCGACGCTTCCATTCGCCAGGTGCTAGAAAAGCACCCCCTGGGATAATGCCAATTCTCCGCCCCTGGTTCTAATCCCCGCTGCAATGTGAGGGTAACTGCTTTTCTGCAATCACAATATTTGAATTCATATAGGTAGGTGTTTACATGTTCAGAAAATGATACAAAATATGACACAATTATAGCTGCAACTGGATAGTGGATACCAACCTCAACCTCAACTAAAAGTTTCTGCAGCCTTATAACCTAACAAATGACTAAATTGCCAAAATAAATCCCTTAGTAACAATAGCTTGACTCTAAAATAACAGAACTTTTGCATGTAGACCCTGGAATGGAGGGTTTATGAAAAGTAACAAAAATAAACATTCACTAACGTCAATTATGTTGTTATAAATTTCATATGTAGCATAAGCGTCAAATACTGCCATGGATGAAGTAGTACCAGGATCGGCAACTCCTCGATGTTTGTGACCACCGCTAGGTGGCAGTGGTGTCGAGCGCTAAGGACGCGGGGGAGCGGGTGCTATTCAAAACAATGGTCGGCGTCGCGTCTTAGGATCGTTTGCCTTGTTTTTTGACAAGTTAAGCCCCTTTGGAGCAGATTGGAAGGTTTCAGAAGATGGAGGAAGATGGCAAGGTAAGATTGGTAAGTTTTTTTGTGGTTGGAGGGTCTGAGTGGCCTAAAATATGACTGTAAAGAGCGGCTGTTGACGAAACTGGCGCACATTGCTTCTCGCCATATGTCGTTAAAAATCGTATAATTTCCGTAATTGAATGGTTAATCACTTATTTATATGTTTAATTTTATGTTTTTATATGTTTGTTATATGTTTGACACATCATATCTCAAGCTTATACATGCCGCTGATATAGCCATGGTTTTGCTTGTGATACAATTTCGGTCTTGGCAGCGCATGATAGGTGGTGGATGATGCATTGTTAGTTGTGAATTGCTTAAGTTTTTGTTAAGTTTTTAGTTTAGCAAAATCAGTTAGTGTGCCATTATTTTTTAACTCAATATTTGTTCAACTATTGAAATGGTTTCTGTTTTATATTGTGTAGTGCCAATACCTACCTATAAATTGGTCAACTGCTCACTGTTCAGACTCACTGCTCACCCATATCAGTTTCCTACGTATTTCTCTGAACGGCTGACTAGAGTGCAACACACTTCAGGACTCAGGAGCAGTTGACTGGCATCATGTCATTTCAGCTAATTTTTATAACCTGCTTGCCAATGCCCTGATTTCATAAATAGTTGAATGATATTGAATAAAAAAAAAACACATTTAAATAAATCATGTTCTCAGCCTGAAAAACTGAACCATTTGACAGTAAAAAGAAAGCCTAATGGCAGCCAGTGCCATTGTCAACCACAAATGACAAAAGAGTGCCGACCCTGGTCCCTGACATCAGCTTCCTTCTTTTCTCAAAGCCAAAAGGTCCAGAGTAGTACGAAGAAGTTTGTGAGTTTCCCTCTATTGAATGATATATAACAATCACCTTTTTAGAACGAGTGCTAGCCAAACTGTGTGTAGATAGCAGATAGATTTAAGTAAGATAAAGCCATTTTAAACTATGTAAGCCTAGCAGATAAGGTGTTAAGCTTTTGGGTACTTTTGTTTGGGAGTATCTTGTCAAGGTATTATTTATTTTATTTTTTGCCAACATCATCGCAATGTAAAATACTTTTTGTGATGTTGTGGGGAAACAGTTTGCCTTGGAATGCCCTCACTCTCCATTTCATTACGGTATGCTCAGGTATCTAATTTCCCTCTCTCACTCTTCGTTTCACTCAAAGAGATGGGTTCAGTTTCCACGGTGTGCTGACTTGAATTGGCATCCTGTGATTTGTGATGTGAATTATGATGCACGCACTCGCAGGTGCACGCCCACTGCGGACACGTGTGACGTGACGGCAGCAGGCAGCCGGGGTGTGAACTGTGAACTGGCTCGGCCGAAAATGTTTAAGGTATCACAGCGTTTGTAACTGACTAACATGCCCACTACGGGCATACCCATTGAGCGGATAATGCGTTCGTGTGCATCGTGTTTGCATTTATTCCCGATATACTCTGGTGGTAGGTGTGAATTGGAAACCAGCTTGGTGCTACGACACCGTTTAGTAGGCATGTGGCACGTCGTTTCTCGAAACCTACCTATCAGTCTATGCAATAATATGCATTGTATACATTGTGTGTCATCGTTCACCCTAGTTGTCATTGAACCTGTGTTAAATTCTGAACTTCAGGCCGAGACAGACTATTTCCACAGTCAGGAAATCGCACACGAGAACCTATTCAAATCCATTAAGTTGCAATAGCATCAATCGCACGCAAGGAGGTGCGTGTTATGGATGCGAGTGCGACCGGGGTTTATTTGAATAGGCTCTCGGTCTCGCACATGATTTCTGACTGCGGAAAGAATCGGTTTCAGCCTGTACTCAGTAGGCAATTCGCTCATGCGACGGCAAATATAAGTTCAATATGGAAACAGTTTTTTAACGAAACGGTGTATGGTAAGCTTATAATCCTGGAATGCTTCTTGATAGAAATTGTCAGTGGTGCAGATATTCGTTAATCGATATGACAGCATTTGTCTTGATCTTTATAAGTCAGTCAAAATGGCTGTAGCAATGATTTGGATATTTCACGGCGGACGGCACATTTCCTCTGCGGTCTACCGACGACTGAGTTGGAATGCTCAAGCTGATCAGGGGCAACCCGAGTGATAGACAAAGTCGTTTGATCGAAGGTATTTTCAGGCAGCTGGCAGAAGGCGCCTGGCCTGGCCATGAGAGCTAACAATACGACGTGCTGAGGTAAAATCGGCCAGTCGCGCTCGGTAAACGACCCACCACACCATTCTTTCCAAAACGATACATAGTCTATGGAACCGCCCTGGACCGCTCTTCCGGAACCCGACACTGTTGGCCTATGCCAAACTTAGCCGCGGCTGGTTCAGGCCATGTAACTTGCCGGTCATTTTCGGACTTTGCTGGTATCGGCCGCTGTCTGACTGGGCGGCGGCGGCGGGCTGTCCTTAGCAGGGATCAGTCTGCTCGATAGGTGGCAGCACTTTCGGGCGGTCGCGCAATACAATGGGAATTCCGCGGAGTTGCCGATCCAGGTAGTAGGTAATCCATGATACTGCCTTCATTTACAATTTTGATACTGTTTTCCACTCACAAACGCTGCCCTCCGTGGACAGCAGCAGCAGCAGTGAAACGTCACCCGTGGTGTGACATCATCACCCATGACGTAATGGAAATCCAGGGCCCTGTTTCACCGGTGATAGCAGCACGCCACTATCAAATTGCGCGAGCTGACGTAATGTGATGACGTCATACTGCTGACGTAAGGGGCAATTCTGGCGCACGATTGCCGCAATATTGTTTTACGTCATCAGCTAAATGTTCGAAGTTAATGTCCAAATTTTTCTTAAACCCAACTTCTTTTAAATACATCATATTGAAAAAATATATATCAAAAATATATATACTATCATGACTGCGTAAACTCTTACTTTTAGGCTCATACGTCACTTAATGCCGCCGCCAAGGTCGCGGCAATCGTGCGCCGGATCTACCCATTACGACAACAGTATGGCGTCACGACATGACGTCAGCTCGCGAAACGTGATAGCAGCTTGCTGCTATCACCGGTGAAACAGGGCCCTGTTTCACCGGTGATAGCAGCAAGCTACTATCAAATTGCGCGAGCTGACGTAATGTGATGACGTCATACTGCTGACGTAAGGGGCAATTCTGGCGCACGATTGCCGCAATATTGTTTTACGTCATCAGCTAAATGTTCGAAGTTAATGTCCAAATTTTTCCTAAACCCAACTTCTTTTAAATACATCATATTGAAAAAATATATATCAAAAATATATATACTATCATGACTGCGTAAACTCTTACTTTTAGGCTCATACGTCACTTAATGCCGCCGCCAAGGTCGCGGCAATCGTGCGCCGGAACTACCCATTACGACAACAGTATGGCGTCACGACATGACGTCAGCTCGCGAAACGTGATAGCAGCTTGCTGCTATCACCGGTGAAACAGGGCCCAGGGCCCAGTTGTTACCAAGGCCCGCATAAACTATTCACAAAAACGCTAGGTATGTCCAAAAGGATAAGCGCCAGCTCTGCGAACACTTGTTGACGAATAAATCACATTGATTTTCATCAATCGTCATGGCAACATGAAAACATTTAAACTTTCGAACACTATCCAATGCGCCAGGATCGCTGAAGTCATAGACCCTGTTTCAGGACAACACTACTCGACCGCCTTTCTTTGAACCACACTGTAATTCAAGAACGACTGATTTGATAGAGACAAAATACCCATCAGTCGAACTGCCGTATACAATTTCATTAGCCCTTTCGCAAATGGTGGCCTCAGATGAACTCTGTGACCTTGGGAGGTCACGTAATCGTTTTCGTCTATGGCAACCACTCCATTAACTCCATCACTACCCATCATACCATCACTTCTCAATCGGCCCGATTGAGAAGAAAACGCCACCAGTCGATTCGCCTTATGCGATTCCATCTATATGGTGGCCTCAGGTGACCTCGATGACCTGGATAGGTCAATTCTTGACGCTTTAGCCTATTGCAGCCATTGCCCATTCTATACCTACCTAACTCAGGAAGTAGGGACTGGGCCGGCCGATCGAGAATAAAACAAACACCACCAGTCGATTCGCCTTATTGTTATGCGACTTCATCTGTCTTCTAGTTCTGTCGTCTTGAATATGGTGACCTCAGGTGACCTCGGTGACCTGGATAGGTCAACTTGAAGCTTTCGTCTATATAGACGATTCTATAACTCAGGAACTACTCCTTGGCTGATCGAGACGAAAGTTAGACCATGGCAGTCTATTCACCGTTTTATACCTATGCCGTGGCCCGTATGCGATTTCATCAGTGCGGCGTCGAATATCCCCTAGAGACCTCAGGTGACCTCTGTGAACTTGGAAGGTTAAACAACCGTTTTTGCCTATGGCAGCCATTCTATAACTCAGGAACTACTGGGCCGATCGAGACGGATACACCACCACTCACCAGTCGATTCGCCATATGAGATTTCATCAGGCGTGTCGCATATGGTGACCTCACGTGACCTGAGTGGTAGGTACCTACCTCGGACCTCGGTTATATGGAATGGCAGTAAGGGTGACGGTCGAGTACCTACTACCTAGCCGTTTTCACGACGGCCATCTGGTACACATCTGGTGCACATTTGGTACAGATTAGGTGCAGATTTGGTCAAATCAGGTTCAGTGTGTCTCTTACTAGCTATCAGCTAGGGTTGCACTAATTGCTTATATGCCTGCTTTGTCATATTATCAGAGAGTATCATCGGTGAAAACACTGAAATAAATTCATAAAATAGAGATAATTGCTGTAATAGAGATTAGGTGCAGATTTGGTCAAATTAGGTGCACTCGCCAGTCGCCGGATAGCCCGTCGTGAAAACGGCCACTGTTGTCCCTTTTCACGGCTCGACGCTACAGTGCGCTATACGCTTTACAATATCGGTGCCCAAGACATGCGGATGAGCCTAGATCCGCCCTTGGGGAAGGAGGTCGATGAGCTGACGCTCAAAAGTTCTGATCAGCTCGACCCGGACCCAGTCGTCGCATTCAATGACGGCTAAATTGTTCATCGGCAAATTATCCGCAACGGAGGAAAACTTAAAGATATTTATCCTTTTAAACGCAGTGTGTTAATTCAAAACGGTGTTCACCGCCGGTGTCACGTATGTATGTTCGTGATTAACCCTCGCCCGCACATGGGGGGGGGGGGTGGTTGCCACCTCCCCCCCCCACCAGGTAGTCTTTCTGCTCTGCACTCAACATTTTTAGAGCTAGAAGGCTGATTTTTCGTATAGCTGCTCCTCTATCCTTTCTTGATGTCCACTGAAAATTTCAAGTTTCTGTGATTTTTAGTTTCGGAGATATGACCTTGTTTTTTCAGGTCATGTCATGACCCAAATGGCCAATTCTCAACATCTTGCGTTTGCCATGGGCCTTGTGAGCTTTTGACACCCTGATTTCGGCCTTTTTTGCCAGTCTTACCTCCCACCTATCATGAAACATGTTGTGCGACGATGTACAGGGGTCAAGGTCAGGGTCAAGGTCAACCTAGGTCATCTAAGATAATTGCGTTTTAGGCAAGCCGAATTTACTTTTTGTGAAGTTTTTTGGCTGTATTTTTGGTAAAAGCTTCTCAGATCATGATTTCATGTAACATGGACCCAAAAACAATCGGTGCACACATCAGTATACACACAGACACACACAGACATACAAACACATATAATTGACCTAGACCTAACTTGACCTGAAATGACCTCAGCAGCAAAATTCTGGTCGGGTAGTGTGACAAAGAGGTTCTAGCTGGCTTGGCACCAGCCACCAGAAAACAGCATCGTCATCGGTATTTGATAAGCAGCGCACTTGATATCCAACGGTGACCCAAAACAGCAACATTTTTTAGTTTGACCTGACCTGGAAGGTCAATGAATGACCTGAGAAGGTAAAACTGGGTATCATTGGATTCGTCTCTTCCTAAAGAATCTTTTTTGTCTTTACCGCTAAGCTCTATCTCCAACAGGAACGAAATGGCGCGGGGGGGGGGTGGCAACCACCCCCCCCCCCCCCCCCATGTGCGTTCTAGGATGGGAAAATGGCATGTGCGGGCGAGGGTTAATGTGTCGTGTGCAGTCGCTTAAAAATGACTTGAAACAGTCATCGCTGATTGATACAATGATAGATAACTGTTGGCGAGGGCTGACGCTGCCTCGGCCCAGATAGCTTGAGCGACTCGGAACACACCGATAATGAAGCACCTACATAGTTGTAGCAAAACTAGCGACTTAATGACATGAATGGTACCAGCACTTGTCGCTAGCTCCCGTCAGCGGATGAGATGGAAAACATCTGTTGCTACAAAAAACGTATACCTACCTACCTGTTACAGTGTTGCCAAGTTTTCATTAGTGACAGTTGACGAATTCAAACCAGAGATGAGAGATGTGGTGAAACACTGGATGCTCCATCCGGGACCACATCAAATGGAAAGATGTCGCCGTTGACATTCGGGTGTTCATATTTGTCCATACTCTGCAATAGCTGCAATGTTAACCCTCGCGGGCCCGGGGGGGGGGGCGTTATACGCCCCCCCCCTAGCGAATATTTGCGATAGCTCCCGAACGCTTAGGGATAGGAAAAGCGAAACTGTCAGTACCTTTTCTCCCATCAATTTGACATCTTCTGAAGTAAAAAATTTGGACCTAGCCCCCTTGATGACGTCACAAGGTCCATTTTTCTAGACCCCTGCACGGCAAACTTCGGCGTCACAGACGCAAACTTCAAATAACTGCTAAAAATATAGTTTTAGAGATAAAGACAAATTACGAGCACGGTTGTGTAGCGTTTGACCTAGAGAAAAATAGAAAAATAGTTTTGGTGACCTGAGGTCAGAGGTCAGGTCAACGATCCCCAAATGTGGTTTTAGTTTTTCGCAAATAACTTCGACAAAAATTGTCCTAGAGCTACGGCAGCATGGTACCATCGCATTCGCCTTGTCAAGCCGCGTCGAATGATATATATTTTGTTCGGAAAAGGTCAAGTTTTATGTTGACCTTATGTGACCTCGAATGACCTCTGGTTGACCTTGACACATGAAAGGTCGTTTATGATGGATTTGTACCCGCTGATCACGAATCTGGCATCTATTTTCCTCTAAGCCTTCATTTAGAGCTTCCGGATGGCAAAATTGTCTTATTTATTATTACTAACTTGAATTATTTATTTTTATTTATTTATTTCACATCGTGACTGTCCTTTCCATCATACAATGGCTGTTCTTGGCAGTCGTGTCCAATAATCACGGAATTGGGAATCGTATGCACATCATTCAGGAGTCAGGACAGACAAACAATATACGACCATACAGCATGTAAAAATATACCTCATCATGCAGTGTTCTTCTTAAACAGGGAGAACTAGTCATCGCCATACTGTTCCCTCAGCAGCATCGCCCGGTACTCCCTCTTAAATCTGTGTAGGCCTAGCTCGCGGAGTGCTGCTGGGAGGCTGTTATACATGGTCACAGCGCTATACAGAAATCGACGGCGGCCGGCCTCCGTTCGGATCATAGGCGTGTCCAGATGATCGGCTTGTCGAGTGCCGCGGCCATGCACGCTCCCTCGACACGCTATACTAGCACGCAGAACCTCGGGCTGTCCCGTGGCGAGCATCTTCTTCAGCAGCATGACTGATTGAAATCGCCACAAGTTCTCAGCTGAGAGCCATCGCAGTTCTCTCATGACGTCACTTATATGATCGAACTTTCGGCGACCCGAGACAACGCGAGCGCCGAAGTTCAACAGCCTCTGAAGCCTACTGGTCTGCGTGACACCGCAGACACCGTAAACACTGATGGCGTACCGAATCGTTGACACAGCCAAAGCCTGCACGAGCGTGACTAGCGTGTCCCTGGGTAGGTAGTGTCTGGTGTGGCAGAGGCCACTCAACACTCCTGTACAGCGGCGCACAACCTCGGATACGTGAGTGTCAAACGACAGGTGTGCATCAAATGTGACGCCAAGGTTCTTCGCCGTCGGTGACTGCTCTATGGTGGCGCCCATAAAATCGACCGTGATGGGTGGAAGTTGCCGTGTGTTTTGGCGTGTGCCGATGACCAATAATTGAGTTTTGTCTGCGTTAACTTTGAGACCGTTTTTACGAAGCCAAACTGCGAGCGCTGCTAAATTTTGCTCCATGCACGCCACCAGAGCGTCAGCGTCCCGGGGGCTACCGAACACGGCCAACTGAGTGTCATCACAGTACTGCACTAGACACGTGGCATGCGAGACACTCTCAGGCTGAAACAACGGCATGTCATTTGCATATGCACTGTACAACAGGGGGCCCAAGGCGGATCCCTGGTAGGTGCCAATGGGGTTGGCCAATGGTTGAGAGAGCATGCTACGACCGTCCGGTGTCCGCGTCACAACCTGTTGAAAATGGTCACCGAGATAGCTAGCAAACCAGCGAGTATCGACACCATACTGTTGGAGTTTCTCCAGTAGCCGGTCGTGAGGGATGACGTCGAAGCATTTGGACAAATCCAACATGCACAGCAACGCCACCTGCCTCCGGTCCATCGCCTCAAACATCCTGTCAGTCATGGTGAGGAGTGCTGTCTCTGTCGAGTGGTTTGTGCGGAACCCGTGCTGACATGTGGAGAAAAGGTGATGTTCGGTGAAGTAGGAATAGAGCTGCTCATAAACGATTCGCTCTGTGATTTTGGCTATAGTAGGAAGGATAGCTATGGGCCGGTAGTTTGAAGTGTCAGTGGACCTGGGGCTCTTTTGGATTATTATTAGTGAAATAGCCTCTAGCAGGGATACTCTTCAGTGACCTTGACCTTTGAGCAGCCTTGTATCGTAAGATGAACCACAAATAGGGAACTGATAAGCCTCAAAACATTTCAAAACATCTTGGAAGTTAGCACGCAAGATGTGCGAAAAAGTGCCAAGTTTGAGGTCAATTTTGAGCGTGACCTTGACCTTGACCTTTCACTTTGAGCACATTTTCAGAATCCTCAGATTCTCTTCTTTCGTTTGACACCCAATTTTGCCGGTTTGATGCCGCCTGCCGTCTTCTAGAAGGCTTACTTTGAGATCACTACACATGTGCCGGTTTTTGCCTTTGACCTTGACCTCTGACCTTGAAAATTGACCTGAGGTCAAAAATTTTAGATGCTTTAGAATCGTCTCGTAAGGACATTTCGTTTGGTATCGCTTTTGTTTCCGTAGCTCCCTTATTTACGGAGTTAGACAGGGGGGGGGGGCGAAAAACGCCCCCCCCCGGGCTGCGGTGGTTGGGATTACCCCCCGGGCCCGGCCGGGTTAAATTCCAGTATGTTTAGGTATATAAGGTGGCATAGCCTCATGCCCCCCCCCCCGGCCCCCTCTCGTGACCCCCAGGCGCACAAAAGGGCTGGTAGGAAGTGTGCTGATTGTGTGTTAAACCCATTAAAAGCCCCAGAAGGCCCATAGGAGACAGGCAAACCGCCTCCTCAGAAAGGGCAGGTCGTTCGACACCAACGCCATCTATGATCATTATGATGAACTAAGCGGAAAGCCCTGTTGCGTTTCCTTGCGTAGAGTAAAAACAAAAAGACCGACACGGGTTATAACGGTGACATAGGTATCATACGCAAGGGACCAATGGGGCATTCCACGTCAAATCGAACAAAAATCGGCTGTTTTGCACCTTACCATCAGCGATTTCAATATAAATTTGTGAGCGAGTTCCTGTGTCGCCCCGAACATTACATTGATGTTTTTTGCACATTCTGACCACAGGTCTTCTAAATATAGGGCATCGAATTTTTACAAAATGTTGCATCTTTATATATTTGAACGACCATAACTTTGGTTGTACTTGTTTGATTTGAATGAAATAAACCTTACTGTTTAGGTAATTTCTTAAGCATGTGTTAAGAATTGCACCTACTTAAATATATGACCTTGAAATTTGCTTAACTCTGTTCTTAAGCACAAAAATTGAAATAGCAAAAAACACGTCACCTTCGATTTGGCTAATTTTCATATATTTTATTGCCTACCATATTCTTAACAACCTGTGAAAAAATTATAGTGGGCCATTCATAAGTTTTGAAGAAAATGGCACATATGCAAACGTATGTTAGCACGCGCAGTGGAGGGGGAAGAGTGAATTTCGCCACACCCCTCCTGTTTTTCGCCAATATCTCATAGTATTAATGCGAAATTAATTATAGCTACCTGTCCAAAATTGAATTGCACATCTCATCGTGCAAGGAAGAAGAAAATCGGTTCACAACTGGTCTAGTAATAGCGGTGTAAAGTGAACATCCTGTCGCCGCGGCGACGCGGCGACTCGGCAGCCGGCGCCGACCGCTAGCCGCCGCCTGAATTGTAGACTGTGCCGGGACTGAACGGAACGGTTCCGTCTTTACATCGCGCTCCTTACCGCTGATTACGTTCGATTCGCGTCAAATTTTGTGAGAAGACTAAGAAATGTACAGGCAATCTTGTGGTGTAAGAATTTTGAAAATCGGTTGGTAAATAATTGAAATATGAGCGTGTAAACACAAAACTGTTATTACTGCGTTTCCCGCGTCGGCCGATCCCGCCTCAGCCGGCGACATGTTACTCTTAGCATGTCTCTAACTGCCATATTTATTATTGGATTAACTAGAAATTCCCCATACATACTCAAAAATGTACATTCTTTCGTATAGTGAAGATAAAAGACGTGAAGATATCGTTGCGTGATAATATTTTTGTTAATTTTTTGGCTTCATGGTGCATTTCCACACGGCTCAAAATTCACCGCATAATACCGTTTGCCTGAGACACTTTTACTATGGAACTTAAATGCTTGACTACGATGACTATGTATTTCCATTCTCGCAGAGTTTGGGATATCACTAATCAGCAATCATTCATTTCAGAAAGTGTACACAAGCAAGCATGTCTTGACTGTCTTTCAAGGTCACGCGCGGCTGCGTGATGTTGATGCATGAAAACGGCGTTTGCCGCGAGATTTATGAATGGCCCACTCCAATTTTTTCACAGATGGTTAGGAACATTGTGACGGACATAATATCTAAAAATTACCCGAATCGAAGGTGACGTGTTTTTTGCTATTTAAATTTTTCTGTTTTAATTCAAGGTCAAATGCATTTCAAGGTCACTTCAATTTAATTTTATAATTAAAAATCAAAGCCTTATTAATTGCCTACAAGAACCTGTTAATATCATTTTGATATCAGAAAAGGAACCAGAGTTATAGACATTTAAAAAATTGATGTGTGGTATTTTTGGCTATATTCGATGACCCATATCTCAGCGATACTTTATCAAATTTCGAAAATATTATACGTAACTCAGTTTTGAACCATGCCCAGTCTGCCTACAAATTTTCAGAAAAATCGAAGGGGATGACGGATTTCGGTGTTTGATTTGACATGGAATGCCCCCAATGTAACAGCCACATATTTTTTGATAATTTTTGTTCTTTGATTTCTAGGAGATATTACCACGTTTTGTCAAAAAATCAGAGTTTTGTCCCTCAAACTTTTTGACTTTGCCATCGCGATTTTTTTCTCCAAAATAGCACTTTAGTGCTCATTCCGTGATCACAACACTCATAGGATCAGAATTTGACCTACAGCCATTGATAAAAAAATAAGTTGCAAAAACCACCCACCTTAAAGGGACTATCCCACCTTTAACATGGGGTTTGAGTTGAGATAGCCAAGTTTGCGGCGAGGTTCAGAAACCACTATCTATCTAGGTTGCAACCCCCGCGGCCTCTTGGTGTTGAAGAAATTCGTTCCCTTCATTTGAAAATGGGTCTTGCGCAAGGCCCTATCTTCAACATGGAGCGACCGTTAGTGTGACGTCACCTCGTTTAGTCATTCTGATTTAAATGGGTTTGTTCGTTGAAAAATCGCTTAAAACTTGGTCTGAACTTTGTTGTGGTGCCTACAGAGTAAAAAGAATCAGCTTTATGACAGTAATGTGGCCTGGGGAAGGAGGTAATTTTGGGCTGTGACGTCACATATTTGAAAGTTTGTGTTTGGAATATGGGAAGCCTAAGATGTTTAATGAGAAATAAATGCCAGAACCGTGTTCCTGGTCATCCAATATATAAAGTCAGGCACAATTTAACTGGTTTTAACAACATTTTAGAAGGTGGGATAGTTCCTTTAATGAGTACCTATGTAGGAAATATTTTGAGTCAATATTACAATCATTGTTATCATCTTTACGAGTAAAGCAGTGTATTATTAACGTATTTACACATTCTCTCGCATCTTACGAACAATCATTTCCATACCTAACAAATCGTGATTTTTATATATAATTTCATACAGTAAAACGCCTTATACCTATATTCATCTCATATTCTGGATAACATTTGGCACTTAGCAGTAAGGTAAGGCTTCATTCAGTCCATCAAAAGTGAAAAGAATTAACATTCTGGTTATGGTCCTCAAAATACCTAAAGATTACCTATTTCAGCACAGAAAGAAGAATACACGATGTTGACATGAGCCTCCAACGATTATCTAACTTCCTAGTCATTTGGCATAAATTAAGGCAGTAACACTAACATCAAAACATTCATAACTTGATAACTCAATCAATACAATTAGGTACCTATTCTGCAAATGTGGTCACTAATTACGATGTTGATACATGCCTTGTCTTTTTCTGCAACAATACAGTGCCACTGATATAGAGGAAACAACGAAGGAACTATGACAAGTATGAGCGAATTTCTCTTGTCAACCAGCCACGAAACAGTGAACAAGTGGGTAAGTCGAGCGAGTGTGAGCAATTACAAATAATCAACAGCAGATAGCAGGTAAAATCAACCGGCCGCCAGATGACAGGCCGATCACGCGCCGTCCACCTTCGTACGTTGACGGTTGTTGACGAACACGCCGATCAGAACGACGGCGACGACGACCACCAGCACGCCGATGACGATGCCGGCGATGGCTCCGGGCGACAGTCCGTCGTCGGGGGGCGCCGGCACGGCCCCCATGTAGAGGATGGCTGTGTTGGAGACGGCGCTCCAGTTGTCGGCTGGGGGCGGACACGGGCTGCCGTGAGTCTTCATGGACGGGGAACAGGCAGTTCGGGTCTAAACTCCTCACACTACCCACTGTCGGTGATTGAACATGGTGCCATTGCTTATTTTTAACGACAATCGACCGCATTTCCAACGCTCAAGCGTTGCGGGAAATGCCAATAAGAGAAGCGGGTTTCAAGTAGGGACTCACCCTGGTCGTCACGAGTGCGCATGGCCATGAAGAAGCTGCTGGCCTCCAGTCCTTTGGGGACGTCGATGGTGAGCGTCTGGATGGTGCCGCTGGTCTCTGGTGCCGGCACCAGCGTGGCGTTCACCAGCACCCCCTTGGTGAGGAACTGGGACGGCGACAGGTCGCTGGACACGTTCGACCACCGGAACTCGTACTCGGTGGCTGGAAAACGGGTATAGATGATAGGGTGAATAGGTCAAAAACGCCCCCAGTAAGCGCGAAACCTTCTGACACTCAACCCAACCCAGATTACTCAAACCTTTGGGCACCATCATGTAGCTCATTCTTTTTACTACGCTTTGAGACCAAGAAAAGACACTTGCGTGTGGTATTTAACCCCCAAAAAAGGTTTCCGCATACCCTTACAAAAGGGCGTTTTGCCCCACACCCTGGGTAATACGCCCACACCCATGTGCAAAGCGCCCCCACCCCATCCATCAACAGAGAAAATGATGAACATGGCACAACTTGACGTCATTCTGACGTCATTTGTGGTCAACCTATCATAGCCTTTGGAATAAAATGTTGTTGCAATGTGTAAAATGGATGCCCGGAGGAGTCCTGAAAGTTTGGTGACGATATCTGCAGTCGTTTAGGATGTATCAGCAAAAAAGGACAGGGAGAGGCCTTTTCGGCCCCGACCTACAGGGCGCTACCCTGCACTCTCACCACCGTGCAAAACGCCCCCCTTTCAGAAAACTGGGGGCGTCTTGCCCCATGCATCGAGTAGGCGTCTTTCCCCATCCACTCCATTTCCGGTCAACAAAATATTGACAAAAAACGCGCCACTAACGCCACAGCATAATAAATTCAACAGAATGACAATAAAACGCAGTTTTGAGTGATGTGCACAATAGCAAGTTTTGTGAAATAAAGAGGGCATCAAAAGCTTAGGAATCTTCTGTAAAAACAACAAAAACAACACCCAAAACCAACATCAGCACCTACCCACGCTGCTCCCCAAGACGCAGAACCGGAAATAGAGAACTACGTAAACAAGCAGCTGACTGTTCTGAAAGACAGGATAAAACACCTATCCGCCGATAAGATCTACGATTTTTTTAGGGGAGGCGTTTAACCCAGGGGTGCGTTTTCCCCACAGTTACCCTACAAGTGAACACGGGATGGGTGAAAACCGACATATACGACTGAACACGGGATGGGTAGAAACGGACAGATACTACAACTGGACAGGGGTTAGGATGTGTCAAACTGCAGGGTAAGCACTAGGCAGCACAACTGAACACGGACTCGGTGACTGAAAAGGGACAGTGATGGCAGACGCGACTGAACTTTGGAGCTGGGTGTTGAATGCAGTATCATGTATAACAACACCACACATCAGCCTTCCGCCTGATTTTCATCCATTCCTAGTCCGTGAGCATTTGGCATATATCCAGAAATCTTCATCACAGTATCATATAGGTACATATCATAGCCTACCGACATCTTACCGGTGCCCTGGTCCAGGTCGGCTCCGGGAGCGGTCCACTGGACAGTGGCGGTGTTTTTGGAACGGGACCGCTGCTGCAGCACCAGGTCAGTGACCTGACCCGGCGGCAGGATGCCCTTCTGAGGGTCATTCATGATCTGGAACGCTCCGGCACTGATTGTTCGCGTGAAGTTTCCTGTCAGAAGGAGAGAGTACGATCAAACGGTAACGCTACTCCACGCGCGTAACATGCGAGGAAGCTAGACGTGATTTGTGTCATTTATGACACCCTTGTTGCTGACAAACAAAACAAAAAGTGAAATATACGGGTCGGTGGGTAAATACGGGTCGCTGCCATATTTACCCACCGATGGGATAAGTGCTATGACCATATGAACCCAACGGTGGTATAGGTGTTGCCACGTATGTAAGTACCTACATTTGTGAGAGGTGCTACCATATTAAGTATTAACCAGGTGGGCTAAGTGCTACCACATGTACCCACCAGTGGGACGGGTGTTACCATATGTGAACCCACCGGTGGGACGGGTGTTACCATATGCACCCACCGGTGGGACGGGTGTTACCATATGCACCCACCGGTGGGACGGGTGTTACCATATGCACCCACCGGTGGGACGGGTGTTATCATATGCACCCACCGGTGGGACGGGTGTTGCCGACGGGACTCGTGCTGCCACAGCACCACGAGCTGTCGCTGTTCTTGGGGTTCGGCATGGCTCCAGAGGCGCTGAAGCCCTCGTTGATGACTGCGTTACCGTCGTTTCGTACCTCACAGACCACCGAGTACCGACCCTGAAAATTCGGTCACTTTAAAACAACATGAGCCGTGACGAAGGGCTGAATTGGCAGGAAAGTGACTGGCAACAACTCAGTACCTATCTATTGACAACGCCGCAATGCTCCTCATCAGCTGGGTAGCCGATGATTGTGCAGTGTAAGCACGTGTTTGACTTCGATGTTTAGTGGAAACTCTGGTTTACCTACACGACTTATTGAGCTAGCAAATCCATTTGATGCTATTCTAGCGACCAACAATAGCTAAGAGCCTGAAGCTGCCCCCGCACTGTGCGCTGACCCAAGGTCTCTTCACCTGACCCTATGTGTGCACTGTGCACGACTGTTCACCTTTTTGTTGAACTGAGTGAAGTACTTGGAGTAGATGCCGTCATCGCGGATGGCGTCGGCTCCCACTCCACTGTCGAGCAGCTGCATATCGACCACTCCAGAGGCTGAGTCAGGAGTCGTGACATGTGCCCTGTTACGGACAGAGGTACGGTCAGGCGGAATATCATTAGGTACAGCGGAGGCTGGTGATTGTGAGCCGCGTCTGGTAATAAATAGGTGATAGAATATCGCATATATTCGAGAGCTCTATGGTGGAAAGTGCGACATTTAGATGTTAGCGCTCGGGAGGAAACGTCTATTTCATGACAGCTTCACAAAGTTATGCCAGAAGCTGACATTAGTGATCCGAAGTCAGAGCTACTCACATGACAGTGGCCTGGAGGACGGCGTTCTGTCCCTGGCGCACCTTCCCGAGCACCGAGAGCCGGGTGTTTTTATCGACCGTCACCTGGGCGGTACTGCCGATCCAGCACTCGACAGTCAGCGGCAGCACATCGTGGGACCTGCAGAAAGACGCCAGTTGGGGGGGGAGGGGGGGACTTAACCCTCGCCGGACCTATTGGTTTTCTACATACGCGCCGGCCGAGGGGGGGGGGCGGGTACGACCCCCCTCGCCGTTTCGCCCCTGGTGGAGCTAGCGCGTCGCGGAAAAAAAACGAGCGTGTGCGCCGTTACGAGACGCAGAGATTGGTACCCGATTTTAAGGTCCTAGGTCAACCGGTGACCTCTGAGGTCAGGTTAAGTGCCCCAGGGTACGGTTCAGTTTTTGGTGAATATTTTCGCAAAAAACGGCCGCAGAGCGCCGATTTTGGCAGCATCGTGTTCGCCTCGCTCAGGCGCGTCGAATGATATACTTTTTGTCCGGGTCAGGTCAACTTGGGGTGTTGACCTCAGCTCAAGGTCAGGTCAGCACCCCCAGGTCACGAAGTTGGTCAAAAGAGGTCATGTCGCATATCATTCGATTTGGCAGGCCTTCCTGAGTCCATTGGTGCCTTTTTCGACTCGCTAGCTCAACTTGATCAAGAGTTATTGACGAAAAACTAATTTGACCTTGATGACGTCATAAATGACGTCACGCAAGGTCAACATTGCAAAAGTGACGCATCTAACCTTGCAAGGAGTGCATCAAATCACGATTCTGTGTGCTTGAGATAGTTGGAGATCGTTCCCGGCGCCAGAATAGCAGTTTGAATTTTTCCCCATTGACTTATAATGGTGAGGTCACGAAAATGACCTGACCTCATATGACCTTTAGGAAAAATCCGAGATATACAAGTTGTGGGACTCATAATGGATACTAGATCCTGCAGGTTTCATTTCCCTGTGACATCTCCTCTGGCAGTGAGGGCGTTGCGAAGTTGCGACATCTGAAGACCGTGCAGAGGTTCACTTATGACGTCATAGGTCAGTGACCTGACCTGACCTAAAAATGCGGTTGGTGTCAAAAGATCCGGATTGGATCAAAGGTCAGGTATACCAAGTTTCAGCTCTCTATCGCCAGCGTGTTCGGAGCAATCGCGAAAAAACCCTATGGGGGGCGGCACCCGCCCCCCCCCCCCCTCGGCCGGCGAGGGTTTTATCAGGGACGGGAGATTAGAGGGTCTAGGTAGAACAGGAGCGTGTATGTTTGGGGGAGGGTCGGTCATTGAACAATGAGCATGTAAGGCTGAGTGCATGCGGAAAAGGACCTGATGACTTGCGTGTGCTAGTTGGAACGTTTAAACATACAACCCTTCAAACCCAACCCAACATAACCCAGATAATGATATTAGACCTGCATTTAACTAGTGTATACTGTATAACATGTTATATTTTTAAGGGCCACTTGAAGTCAAGTCGGCTAAGTGGCACGTGACAACTCCATTGACAACTTCATGGGAAAAGGTGCAAAAGCTTAGTGCTCATCACTCATCAGAAGTAATCAAATACTTTACCAGTTTAAGCGTATTCTTTCGTTATTAGAACATTTGGACTTGTGTGACGTTGTAAGTATATGTTGTAGGTATATATAAGTTTATTCGAAGTGTTTCGTCAATAAATCCCGATCAAATTGAACTAGCGAGTCGGAAAAGCACTAATACGCTGAATGGTGGATACCTAAGCTGAGCGGCATTGTACTGCCCCCATGGCCTAAAGTCCAACACCTTTGACCTTTCCAAAGCAAAAGGCTCATTATTCGAAGCAACTGAACTTGACATATGTATGTATGTGATGCACCAAAATCTCTGCTAAAGAAATATTTTGGCGAGGATCTGACCGTACTGAACCCTACCAGAAATCGGATCTGGCTTACCACACAAAACTCGGATTTGAGACTCATCGAAACTGCCTTTAAACTCCAGAAGCATGTGAATGACCTCATGCGCTTACCGTGCTTTTGATGTGGTGGTGACGACCATGTCTACTGAAGCCCTCGTGAAAGTGATGTTAAAACTCCAGTCACCTTCCTGCAACAACGAGATTACCTTTCAGGGATCAATATGGGACACGATGGGAATGCGACTTATGCATACAGCGTATCTCAAGCGTTGGTATTGGTTGCATTTTATTCGAAATGAACAAATCTACGACCAGTGGCGCAGGGACCGGGGGGCTAGCGGGGGCTGAGCCTCTTCAACTTTTCGGCTGGGGGGGGGGGGGGGGGGCTCGTAATGTATTGAGCCTCCCAGCTGGAGGAATCGAAATCGGAAATCTACCAACATAATTTCATAGATTCATACATAGGCGCGGGAACCGGGGGAGGGGGCAGTGGGGAAGCTTGTCCCCACAACTGTGGGGCCGTGGGGCGGTGCTCCACAACTTTTCATGAGGTCAGGAACCGTTGGGGCACCTTGTCCTCCCCAAATTAGGGGTTGTGGGTCACAAAGGAAGAAAGCATGTAAGTGAAAAATCCACCTCTTTCACTGCTCGGCAACTCATTGGCAGATTTAAACCTTTATTTCAGGTTGCCAAAACGGCAGTTTCTGCACTCAGCTGAGACCGATTTTTTTTTGCAAATATTTCCGGTTTTTTTTCGTTGAAAAGGCCAAGGTCTGAAAAATAAGTGGCCTAAAACCGGTGAGAAAACTAAATTTGTGGGTACCCTAGGTTGTTCTCTAATATGGTTAAGCCCCAGTCTTGAAGAAGTTCCCACGCCACTGTCTATGACACAAGACCATAAGAAACGTGCAGTCAATTAGCTTCCTTTTACATATGTGTGCAAACACATTTTACCATGCTTGGGTTCTGGGCCACGGACGACAAGCCACAAAAAAATCGTTCAAAAATTTGTCAAATTATTTTGAAAAGTGCATCACTTTTCAGATAAGAATGAAATATGATTCGACTCGGCTCTTCAAAAGAAACAGAATGATACCTTTTTGAAAGCTGCATCTTTATTGTGTGACAATTTACTGGCACAAACGTCATTTGACCTCAGTTGGCATCATTTGACCTGACCCATGGATAAGTACTCCAAACAAAGAAGCACCAGGTGCCATTATGTTAAGTACTGAGGTTTCAAAGCACAAAAGTGATAGAGCGAAGCGGATATCTCCAGTATTTTCTGAATTGAATATTTTCCCATAGGCCTAACATTACGACGTAATGACCTCTAACTGACCTCAGGTCAGTGACATCGAAAAAACCGAACTATATGTTATAACTATACAACTCGGTGAACTTAGTACATCTTGAAAGTTTGAAGGAAATCAGTCCAAAAATGTGAGTTGGACAGGTGCATAAAGAAAATTGAAATTTGACCATGACCTTGTACCGGTTTTTCTGACCTGGTGACCTGACCCGAGGTCACTAGGACCTGAAATTCTCAGGTCATATGTAAAAAGGTTTCCCCATAGGCTGTGCTAAATTTGGCGGCGCTGCGCGCCGCCGAAAAACCTTGGGGGGGGGGGGGGGGGTCGCATCGACCCCCCTGCCAAGGCGAGGGTTAGGGAGGGGGAGGGGCGAACGGGGCCCCCTACTGGTGACAGGGTCAACGGATAGCCCTACGGGTTGCGGGCTATCTCGCGCCGAGCTGGGGGCGTTTTCACGCCCCCTTTAAAGTTTTTTTTTTCTCGCGAATTTATAAAAAGGCGGCACGCAGCGCCGCTGCTTTTGCTACACATTTCATCTATCTTGTTCGCACATGTGAAACTTTCAGGCCTAGGTATTCAAGGTCAGGTCACCAGGTCACCTCAAACCTTACCTATACCTCAGAAAAAAAATAAAGGGCTCAGTGTAGGTATACTGAGTGAACGATCGCTTTGAAACTTTCAGCGATTTGTGAGAGTAACAGTAGGTATGCATACAATGTTTTTTTCTGGAATTTTGATATCTTTGACCGGAGGTCAGGCCAATTTTTCGACTTCTCCATTATAAGTCAATGGGAGAAAATTGAAATGAACCTCTTTTGGACGAAGGTCGCTCATAAACATTCTCAAGCATCGATTTATAAATTATAGGTATAGGGTAAATATGACAAAACGAATCAGAGAATTGTAGGTACCTGTGACTCCTTTGTATGCCCCTGAGGTCATTTCAGGTCACGAAAGATCGCCATCAGTTTTTCGACTACTTTTGATAGAGACGTGCTGGAACGGTGAAAACACATTAAATGTGTTCAGCTCAGCGATACGGATCGACTGATATGCAGCATGACCCTTTCCGGTCAGGTCATGACCTTGACTTCAGATCAAATTTTCAAAATGACCTTTCAAGGTCAACTTATAATTCATTCGACGCGTCTCGACGAGAGAAACACTGTGCTGGGAAAAGTAAAGTCAAGGCTCTTAATCAAAAGTTATTGTCGAAAAACAGTTTCATAAAACAACTATTTTGTAGAGTTTTTGCCCTCTGAAGGCTAAACCGTAGGCCTGAGGTCAAATATGAAGGCCATAATCAGAAAGACCCGTAAAAGGGCTATCGAATGCGCTTTTCTGCGGCGCTATAGCTCTATAGGTATTGGTTCCCGATTAATGCGTCGGTATTTCGAAAATTATTGAAATAGACCAAATTTGACCTTTGACGACCTCTGGTGACCTGACCTTTGACCTGCTCTAAGAAATGACTGAAGTATTTCCGTCATTATTTTGAAGAAATGACTGAAGATATGGCTGAAGTATTTCCGTCATTATCTTCACGCCCTTTCGAATGCCACTACGTGGCCCAGGAGCCAAGTTAGGCGGGAGTGACCTCCCCCCCCCCCCCAGCACGACACGGAAAACTCAGACCACCAGCGCAGCGCGGGTTAGTAGTCCCACTATTCAATTATTAAACTTGAAACCCCTGTAGGTGTGTGTTATTCCTACTGCCTGTTGAAGCTAGCTGATCGCACGAGTTTTTTTAAGCAGCTCTTGAAAGCCTGGTAGACAGGTTTTGAGCTTGCAGATCGATCTCCAAGCGTGCAAAACTTCCCGCAAAAAAAAACGCATTGGGGATGACCGAACACCCCCGGCCAGGCGCGGGCTAAGTCGACCTACCTCAGCCATTGGCACTTCGATGGTTCCGAAGTTCTCCCCGGAAACGTAGGTGATATTTGTGATATATTCTCCGCTTGGAGACAGTAATATGACAGAAGAGATCTTGCTTGGAGTTGAGGCGTCGGAATACTCGATTTTGAAGATGAGGTCACGGCCAGTGGTCGGGTCGATTGAAAACATGCCGGAGAAAGAGTTCACAGCAGAGGCTCCAATGTGCTGTTGGAAAAGCTGTCGAAGATATCGAAACAATTAAATCAAACACCGCACCATCCCAGTTACGGACGTTCAATGTGTTCATACTTAAGCAAGGATGCACTGGGATAGTGTTACACGAGCAAAACATGACAGAATCGCGTTATATACATATAAACCCTACTCGACTAAATCAGAAGTCTGTCTGATCCATGATCTATCTTTAAACTCTTTGGGCAGGAACATTGTCTTCAACATTGGACCGTGTCCAGTCGTGAGGGCACGTTAAACGTTCGGACAAAATTCTGCCATACAACTGGAATTGCGCGATCGGGTGGTGGGGTCAGGGTCAGCACAACAAGCTATGCTTAGTGCGGGCTCTGATTCCTCAAATCCACCCATTCAACCATTCGGACTAAATTTATAAAAAAAAACTTGAAAATCATTCCATTATCCGTGGCCGTCGACTCTTTTCACTAACCACGATGTCCTTTTCGGTTTCGACGGTGATGTCCGGTTGGTAGGTGAGGCAGCCCTGGAACGCCTGGTCCAGGTCCAGAGCCGCCTTTGTATCGTCGATAAAGTAAGTCCTACCACCACTTATTTCGGCAAACTTCTCCAGCCTTGTGTCTGCGCTGGTGCTGTAACCAAACACTTCAATTCAGCTGAAAATTTACAAATGAGCATAAGAACAGTTTGGTATGATTATAGACAATGGTGTTTACGTGCATCAAAGAACAAAAGCCCACTCCCACGTTTGTTTAACAAAATTCAAGCTGTCAAAATACATTGCCATGGATTTCATCCGCCGTGACAACATGCCAAGGCAACTACCTCGCTACCGTTTTATTTCATAGCCAACGTTGATGAAACACTATATCAGGACAAATCTGGAATTATTTTATGTACATTGTATAGCTAACAACCGAAAGTTGTCGCTCCCCTTCCTGCGAGAGCCTTACCCAAAGGCCATGGTGACCACAATGACCTGGGCCTCCTCTACCGGTCCGTAAAGATCGGTCATGTCCCAGTCACCGGGTGCATTGGGGTTGTCACAACCGAGATTCTCGTCACCGTCCGTCATAAGAATAATGATTCCACCGGGTCCACCGAGGGCTTTTTGCAGGGTCTGGAATACACATAATGTGAACGCCTCAGGTCATGTAATAGGATGGGATATATTTCGCTCTGGACTTGAGTTACACTTGCACGTAATACTCAGTGCAGCTGTGTCGTCACCAGCCGGGCACACTGGCGGATCCAGAGACGCGGTCTTGGACGCTGCGGGGACATACCTCCCAAAAATCTCCAGATTCCGAGAGCTCATCGGATTTTGATCCCTTATCGCACTGCTGTGCAGTTCAAAACAAACGTTTCCTGATAAAAGTTGTTTAGTTTCGTTTTATTTTCGAAAAACCGAAAATTGTCGTCGATTTTGGGCGCTGCGGGGGATAACCCCAGATGCCTCTCCCCTGAATCCGCTGCAGTGGTCGGCGAGACAGGCAACTGTAATTCAGGCGATCGATCCGAACGGGTGCTGTGGCAGCTGTGTGCATGCACTTGCGCTCACAATGCTTTCTGATACAACACTAAAATGATTAAATGAACTGCGCTAAAATTAACCCGGCAGTTGCTGGGGTATTTCGCCACCACCGTTTGCTGGGGGGGGGGGGGGCGTTAAACGCCCCCAGCCGATAACTCGAGAACCAATAGGCGCGCGTTTCAAAGAAAGAACGCGACGAGACGCTTCAGATAAGTACTTTATAGTTGAATTTTGAGGTCACAGGTCGGGTCAAGGTCAGGTCAAACACCTGAAATCGGGCTTTCAGTAGCATGGACTTCAAGACTTCGCAATGGGCGCCTCTCGTCATAAACTCTGTCAAAACGGTGCACAATCCATCATATAAGGCCTACAAGAGTGGGGGTCAGTCAAGCATAGGCCAGGGTCAAGGTCAGGTCAACCCAGTAGGCACATATCAAATCAAAACTGATAAAATCAAAAAATCAAAACTGATATTCGCAGCCTGTGACACATGTTTTATGGGTAATTTGGGACGTAAAACACGATGGTGACATTCATTTTAGCATATGTGTACGTGTTTGGCTCAAAAAGTTCAATTTAAGAAATGCATGTATCATGGTCGTGAAGTAGTCACGAGAAACTGCCAAGATTCAGTTCAAGATTTTGGAAAATGCGGAACGATAATCAATAATCGAAGATAGCCATTTGATTGTTCATGGTATTGGCAGTCTAATGGCGTTCACGGCATGTCTGTATGTCTATTTTGTGATTTTATATGATTTTTTGAACATATGCCATTTTTGGTCGAAAACTCAGAAATCATGACGTCACTAAAACCTTGATATCTCAAAAATTTTCTGACCGATATTTTGAAACTTTCTCACAATAAACTTCAATCAATTCCCTACAGGTACCCAAAATTTGGCGCGCCTGCGGCGCGCCGTTTTTATGCTATGGCCCAGCGAAAAAAGTAGGGGCGTTTAACGTCCCCCCCCAGCAACTCGCGGGTTCACGTCTGACATTGCAGAAGACCATAACGAAGCCATGGGATAAGGAGGGACAAAGAGAAGAAACATTGCCCTGTGAGGTGAGCCGACTGTTGTGGTCGAGTCCACGTCAAATCCGAAGGGAGGCCGCTGCCGAGCTTGCAGTTCAATGGGGCAGTGGGAAGCGAGAATTCAGCTCGGGTGATCCGTCAAACCATCTCTGGCTGGTGATGCCGGAGAGCGAATTACTCGTATGTATGTACGTATGCCGACTGCAGTTTGTTGCATCATGGATGCAAATGCAGGTGCTGCGTGGCAGATCTACCTTAAAAAGTTTAGAGAACCATGAAGGTTAGAGCCATGAAGGTTAAAACCATTCAACCGAATATTGAGTATACCTATTTAACAGGATATAAAACTATGTTGATCTTTAGTGGGACATTGGTCCTACTCATAGAGATCTTATAATATCATAAGATCTCTATGGTCCCACTAAGGATAACGAGGGGTGATGTATGTTATTAATAATGACATATGTATAACAGGTCACGAGGTGACCGATTATGTATTTTCTGACTCTTACCTTGAGGGCCATGTCCAATCCATTGCAAATGCAGGTGCCACCGTCTGCTCTATTCGGCACAAAATTTGCCAGGCTGTTCCGAGAAGTCTCGTCCACGATCTGTATGAAATCAGTTTGCAGGTATCCGACGGTAGTAAATGTTACGATAGATACCCAGGTACCGTTCTGGAGCTCGTACTTGATCCATTTGGTTGCTGCGTTGTTGAGCTGGGTGATCCTACTGCCGCTCTGAAATGCATTCGTAGATGTTATATGCTGCTTATCAAGAGGCGATCAGAAAATAGTAGCAAGAACAACTTAAAATTGGAAACAGGATATCATATCTGCGCACCACCATGCAAGGCGGCTTAGTAAGGTTGGTATATTACCATCGTTTTGGGCAGCTGTAACCATCAGGATATTTTTCAACAAAGCTATGGCTTGACCGTGGATCGGGCTTAAATCATATAGAATGTATACAGTGTACCGACACAATGTACAATGGTCAATGTATACTTTAAGTAAATACAGGTGAACGCACAAATGCGACTTTATGTACTGCACTATCCTTGTGTCACCAGTTTTAAAAGAGCCTTTAAATATGAAGATTTCTAGTTTTTCCACATTTTTCTATTCACTCAGGGACCATGCAGCTTGTAAACATGGAAAATCTAGCTATATTTAGTTATATTTGTTTATCCAAAGTTGTTTGTATATCGAATATTTTCTTTCCTATAGCTTGTTTCGAAAGAACCGTTTCGTCTGCCTTCGTTAACGGCCCAGCTCCAGTCGGCCTACCTTGCTTGCGGTTTGCAAACAATCTGCAGCATGTATAATGTCAGTTTCTGGTCATTTGTCTCACCATGCTGCCCGATGTATCGAGCACCAGGACGTAGCGAGCATCCGTCTGACGCACCACCTCGAACGAGGGCTCGATCTGGGTCGGGGTCAGGTCGGCCGGCGGGTTCCTGGTCAGACAGGTCACAAATGTCATGCCCTACATCACATCAGTAAGAGAGAGAGAGAGAGAGAGAGAGAGAGAGAGAGAGAGAGAGAGAGAGAGAGAGAGAGAGAGAGAGAGAGAGGAGAGAGAGAGAGAGAGAGAGAGAGAGAGAGAGAGAGAGAGAGAGAGAGAGAGAGAGAGAGAGAGAGAGAGAGAGAGAGAGAGAGAGAGAGAGGAGAGAGAGAGAGAGAGAGAGAGAGAGAGAGAGAGAGAGAGAGAGAGAGAGAGAGAGAGAGAGAGAGAGAGAGAGAGAGAGAGAGAGAGAGAGAGAGAGAGAGAGAGAGAGAGAGAGAGAGAGAGAGAGAGAGAGAGAGAGAGAGAGAGAGAGAGAGAGAGAGAGAGAGAGAGAGAGAGAGAGAGAGAGAGAGAGAGAGAGAGGAGAGAGAGAGAGAGAGAGAGAGAGAGAGAGAGAGAGAGAGAGAGAGAGGAGAGAGAGAGAGAGAGAGAGAGAGAGAGAGAGAGAGAGAGAGAGAGAGAGAGAGAGAGAGAGAGAGAGAGAGAGAGAGAGAGAGAGAGAGAGAGAGAGAGAGAGAGAGAGAGAGAGAGAGAGAGAGAGAGAGAGAGAGAGAGAGAGAGAGAGAGAGAGAGAGAGAGAGAGAGAGAGAGAGAGAGAGAGAGAGAGAGAGAGAGAGAGAGAGAGAGAGAGAGAGAGAGAGAGAGAGAGAGAGAGAGAGAGAGAGAGAGAGAGAGAGAGAGAGAGAGAGAGAGGAGAGAGAGAGAGAGAGAGAGAGAGAGAGAGAGAGAGAGAGAGAGAGAGGAGAGAGAGAGAGAGAGAGAGAGAGAGAGAGAGAGAGAGAGAGAGAGAGAGAGAGAGAGAGAGAGAGAGAGAGAGAGGAGAGAGAGAGAGAGAGAGAGAGAGAGAGAGAGAGAGAGAGAGAGAGAGAGAGAGAGAGAGAGAGAGAGAGAGAGAGAGAGAGAGAGAGAGAGAGAGAGAGAGAGAGAGAGAGAGAGAGAGAGAGTGGTCATGCACGTATATATGCAGGTATGGATTATTTACACGCTGCTTATATGCTATGCATTGCAGTGTTGGTTGCTGTAATCGTATTAAACATGCCTAAAATGTGAAAGACCATATATGCTGCATTGTTCGAGCCATCGCTGCATTATCACTATCTATCCCTTAACAAGTCAATAGTCTATCTGTCCTAATGAGTGTCCAGCGCTAATTCTTACGCGCCGCCGGCGAAGTCGTCGTTGTCGGCGATCACATCCCAGACGGATCTCTGGTTGCAGCGGACGTTGTGCTTGTTGGGCGCGTCGGCACGGTGATGTTTCTCCTCGCTGCCGTCACAGAAGTGGCTCACCTGTCGGGGATCTGACGTCAATGATGGCATGACAGGGAAAAAGCCACATCATCTATCTTGTCTCTACCGATCGAAAGCGAAACACGTAGCCATGAATTATGAAGCCATTAAAAAAGTGAAGATGGTGGCATCGCATACTGCGTGTGTATTGTCTTTATTCAGCGTACCGTAAGCGTACTGCGGTTTCTCACTTCCTGCAATGCTCCACGTCTGAAGTTTGTTTGTAGGTTCAGAAGAGATGAGGGACCCTCATTAGTCATTAGCAATGAATATGAATGAATGAATGAATGAATAAAGGGACATATGAATGACACTAAAATAAATCAGCCTACCGATTCGAGGTAGGTGAACGACATGAGTGACGTCACGGCGTCGTTATCGTCGTACGGGTAGAACCAGCAGTCGCTGTCCGGCAGACCCGTCGAATCGTCGAACGTGCAGTCGCTTCCACCGGTCTTTCGGTTGCTGTGAGCGAGAATTAATGCAAGTGCAGACAGGCACATCAGTTTTGTATATGTCAAACAGCCTGGAGTCGATCGGTGCTCATTTTACCAGCTTGATGGTAAATACACGAGATGATATTTCAAACAGGAAACTTTATCAGCGTGCCGACAACAGACACCTATCAGTGGTGCTTTCTGCACATTTTATGTGTCGGAACATGCCGCACATGCACGTGAACCGCTGGGTAGGATCATACCGCTCATGCAGGTGGATGGTGCACTCACAAATATATGAATTTGCAATCTCAATTATATTCATCATTGCATTATTGATTGATCATTTTATTGAATGACGACGTTATGCATTTGCTTTTGTACAGTCTGTCTTAAAAGTACCGCGCAAAGTGACGGTGGATCCATCAAGCCTGAACGAGGAAGGGCCTGCTATAATTTGAGTCACCGAAGCAATTGACATCCTCGTGCATTCCCCACTCCCCAGGTCAATTGCTTCGGTGACTCAAATTATAGCAGGCCCTTCCTCAGTCAGGCTTGATGGATCCACCGTCACTTTGCGCGGTACTTTTAAGACAGACTGTACATATGCCTAAGCGAATGGGTAATGAATATACTATACATGAGAGGAAAGATGCAGCCCTGTACACTGTCATTATTGAAGTGCCCTACATAATATAAGGTACGAGCAGACGTAAGCAATTACACCCACTAAGTCTGTCCCTTGAGGGTGGTATTGGAGCAGAAGTTGGGCACCAGCAGCGGCTCGCCGTTCTCCTGAATGCTGTAGTAGAAAAGCGGGTACGCCGGGTCGCCCGGGTAGCCGTACTCTTCGAACACGCCGTAGCGCAGGTGGGCCCACTCGTGGGTCACCACCTTGCCTGAAAACGTGCACAAATAATGTGTACCATGGTGTCAGGGCAGATGCTGGCACGATCGCAAGGTGACAATCTACAAGCAAACATTGCGAGCAGCATTCACTATCAAACTGCCCTCATGTTAGCTGAGGTCTAGATCAACAATCCGAGAGTGATCTTGAGATTAGATGCTTTACAACAGCAAACATTTTCATACCTTGAATGACGATGAAGTCACATGCACTGATAGTCACAAGCAAACAGCCAAATGTTTCAAAATCGATTTATCTTATCGACATGCACACCACTCGCTGTGCTTGCGCGCTGGCGGTAACCCGCACCTGCCGGTCCGAAGCGTCGCTTCATGGTGTCGTTGATGAAGCGCAGGTAGTCGGGCGTCACGTGGATGTACTCGCCCGGCTCGCCACAGCCGCCCGGCTGCAGCGTGTACGGGTTGTCGCCGTAGGCCGGGTTCGGCGGCGCCACGCGCACCTCCGACTCCTGAGTGCAGGATACCAAAATGACGTTAACAAACGATTAGTAACATACTGAACACGAACAAACATAAAAAATGCTGAGTTATATCAGACGAAATTTTGTCATAACAATACACTGGTGAGCTCAAATGCTCTTATGTGTGAAAAACATATAGTACATACATACCTCATAAACTTCAGAATTAGCCATCCTGTCGATGGAGGTATTGGTCCACGTCATGGGAATGAGAATGGTGACCTTCTTGAAGTAGGCCCGCTTCTCCGTGGCAGTGAACAGAGCAGGTGACGCCTCTCGGAACATGGCCTGAAACAAAACAGCCAAAGATGTGGAACTCATTTCTAAATCTGGGGAAGTATGTGTGTGGCAAATTTTCGCTGGTATGTGTGTCGCTATTTCGTAGATGTGGCATATACCTAATCATGAAAGCAAATGGCCATTTCTTTCTTGTATTTATCCCATGGATAGAATGAAACACTGGAACAATGTCTGATGTCAGGTCACAAAAATAAGACGTTATCAAAAGAACAACTTCTGACAAGAAATTAGAGGCCGAAAACGTTTGCTTTCGACAGACAGCCCCTGACGTGAATGAGCTACAGGATGTCCCAGAAGCTTTGAAGCCATTTCGGTGAAGTGTTACTCGCATGCGCACGCATAAAAATAAACATAACTTGCCTTTTATAGCTACATGAATCAATGTTTCAGGTGCATGTGATTTGCGCCAGGCTGCTATTTGTCTTAGCTTAGCCCCATAATACTGTGTCGAGTCAAAGGAATGAATTTGACTGTTTTCTAGCGCGCTCGAGCTTTATTTTCGAAATGGATGCTGAAAGCTACTCAAAAGGCTTTCCGACAAGCAAACCACTCTGCTATTCGCGCATCATCGGCGAATGCAATACGCCGTTTCGTGGTCCGTTTCAGGGAGCAAGTTTCTGTAGCCGATAAGAAACGGGCATGGCGAAACAGGAATGTTGCGAATCAGGAGAACTTGATGACTCCGGAGAGTCTGAGCTCTCTCGCGCTTTCTATATGCACCTACCAAACAAAATATTTGTAAGCAATCATCATTTTTTAACCCGCGCACCAACGTGGGTCCGCGCCAATTTAGAACCGACGGGAGGGGGCGGATCCGGATGACTGCCCCCCCCCCCCTGAGATCTCGAGAACGAAGCAAGATAGTGTCAAGCGGTAAACGGTATGGCGTACGCACAGCCAAGGACTACAATTTTATACTGAGGTCATTTTCAGGTCAAATATGACGTCACAGGGGTAAAAAAGTCAAAATGGCGGTGCTAGAAATAAAGAGAGTTTTTCTCGAATAACTTTCGAAGTAGCCAAGCTGGGAACAAAGTAACGGCACCATCGCGATCATCTCGTCAACCCGCATGCATCTAATCATATATGCGTTGACCTCGAAAGGTCAAAGTCAAAGGTTAACCTCAGGTCACGTGAACTCAAAGGTCATCATGTATATCATTCGATGCGCCTTGACGAACTAAACACAATGAGACCATCCGCTCGGCTGTATCTCGTTCCTGTAAGGAGTTATTAGCACACAAAAACCTTTGGTGACCTTTGATGACGTCACATGACCTTACAGCTGCCCAACAGCAAAAAAGGCTTCAAGGTAGTCAAGGCTGATCGTATATGAATTCATTTATGGTATATTGGGCCATTCCGACGCGGTTTAGTGAAAAAAAACAGGGGTTGATTTTTCCCCAATTGACATATAATGGGGAGGTAAAGAAATTGACCTGGCCTTAGGTCATCAGCATCAAAACATAAGAATTGTAGCTGTCAATGACCGCATTACATCTTACGATTTTCAAAGGCCTCCGTCATCTACAGTAGCACTGACGCGGAGTGACAAAGCTGCAAAAAGTGATTTGAGGTTGGGTCATATGAAGTGACCTGGTTACCTGACCTTGAAAGCTAGGAGGTTCAAACTTGCACACCATGTGTAAAATTGATGAAGGAAAAAGTCATTCCAAATTTCGCGGCGCTACCCACCGCGGTTTTTCCGGTGTTCACGAAAAACCTCAGGGGGTGGGCGTTTAACCCGCGCCCATTGGGGTCTGCCGAGCAACGCGCCCTGCTGGGGGGGGGGACAATTTGCCCCCCCCCCTAAGATCTCGAGAACCACGCAACATAGCGACAAGCGGTAAACTGTGTTGGATAGCCCCAACAGGGAACTACCTTGTGACCCAGTTTCATTGACCTACCAAACCGATCATATTTTTCATTGATCATTTTTTCATTTCATTGATCATATCAAACCGATGACGTCACAGGTCAGGTCAAATGTCGAATTTTCACCGTTTACAGGCATTTCAAGAAATGCGTTGTAAAATCTAGTAAAATGCATTTCATTGAAAATCATCGATTGGGTATTGTTCGTCAAACACATATTTTGCTATTTGAGGTCACTGATACCAGGTCAGGTCACAGAGGGTAGGTCACTGAGGGTCACAATATGAAAATATCCTGTGATACATGTTTTATGGTCCAAGGTCAGGTCAGGGTCAGGTCAAATTAGGTCAAATTTCAAAGTTGATATTTTTGCATAAAATGGATATCGGTTCGATGCAACTCGTCACGGGGAGTTCAATGGTGGTCTTTGTTTTGCGCTACCTGCTCTAGAATTGCCAAAAATTGAGTTCAAAAATTTGACAATTGTAATGTCAATTGTAATGAACAATGTAATGTAATGTTTAATGTAATGCAATGACAGTGATCAAGATACTTTATGTATCGAATTTTGAACAGTTTTTTTTTTTTGCTATAACTTGGCCAAAAAAGAGGTATCAATCTAAAAATTGGTATGTAGATAGAAGAGCACAGGATCTATCACATATATTCCGATTTTTTCGAGATTCAAAAAACTTTTTTGGAATTGTTTTGCGTTTTTCTAGAAAATTCTTTTTTTAATTTTTGGGGGTCAAAATCTAAAAATGTTGAAAATCTGAGATAGTAGTTTTGTAGCGCCGTTTTTTTCTCTACATGACCTATAAAGAACTTTGAAATTGTTAAGTAACTGTAGCTTAGGTGAGCGTTTCAAGATTTCATGTTTTTTGCTCATTTTTGTTCGAACATGACCTCAGTTTGACCTCAATAACTCCTGACCTAAGGTGACCTTAGACTGGAAATTTTGTGTGGAGGTGTCAAATTGATGCCCGATAAGGTATTGCAACGTTTTCTTGCTATTCAGGAAACACACAGGGGGAAATTGGCCCCCCGAGCGGGGCGAGGGTTAACCATCCCCCTCCCGTCGGTGCGCGGGAGGGGCTTCTTGGCAAATGCAGCACACTTGACGACATGACGACATCTTACCAAATCTCTTGTATATATGTATGCATTATGCAATATGCAATACAAAACATGTGTTGAATATATATGCTGGCAAGTGGCAAGTGCACCAAGCCTGAAAAATCTAAATGTCTGTTACAAACCTCTTCATTCTATTTCTCCTTTTTGATACGTTTGATAACGCACTCAATTACACAAACATCATAAAGCTGTTTTAACTTTTTCCAGCCGTAACTTTTCTGGAGCGTTCTAAGCACCTCGCACCTTGATGGCCTCGATGAGCTGCGGTCCGTCGTCCTCGGGCACATCCTTGGAGATGCCCACCACCAGTCCCGAGTAGCCGTTGTCGGTGATGGTGACCTCTGCCGAGGCGGCGGCCAGCAGGCCAGCGGCGACCGCCAGCGCCGTCAGAGCTCGGACCGAGCAGCGCGTCATCGTCCGCGGAGACGTGCCACCAGCGCCACCGACACCGGTCGAATGACGCCCGATCAAACGAGCCGGCCGGCAGGCGGCCCATATCGCACCCGGAAATCACAGCCAGACGTCTGAGCAATAAGTGCTATCGCAGCAATGGCGGTCAACATGATACAAATGCGCAATGATTACTCACAAAGAAGTACCGAGCGCGAGAGAGCTCATGTGATCAAAGCATGATATGCCGTCGATTGCGCTTAAGAACTCTGCCGAATATGTCTTGTGACATGCGTTCAGATGCATTGCGTGGTAGCAATCGTGTGACAAAGTTCAAGTGTATAGAGTTTTTCGCCTCAAACTCGGCATACTCTAAGACCGTGGCCACTCAAGGGAGCGGAAACCTATTTATATGCTTGCTAGTTGTTATTACGAGCAAACGAGCGCAGCGAGCGCAGCGAACTCTTTTCAATAGAGCGGAAAAAATCTCAGTATGGGCGGCCCGGCCCGGCCCAGCCCGGCCCGGCCTGTAACGCTTTTGAGAGACTCAGCAACCGCTGGGCTGATTGACATGCGGTCTTTTTTGTTGGGTAGCCCCATCCCTTCTTCCCCGTGGTTGACTATTTTTTTATGCATCCAGACGACCGTCGTGGTACGTGCCACGTGAAAAGTCAAGGTTGTTCAAGCAGATCTACAGAAATAGCGCTTTTGGGAGGCCTATATCTCGGTAACTGCTTAGATGATTGATTTGCGGTTATTTTTGCAGGGTAGTTGCATCTCTTCTACAAAACATAGAATACTCTCGATGCATGTGGGTCACCCCCAGTGCACGTGCAAAATGCCACAAAAAGAGGTGCTAAATTTGTTCCCATTTTTATAACTCGGTAATTACTGGGGCGATTTCGCTTAACAGTTAACCCTCGCCCGTATTGGTGTTTTTCCAGCCGCGAACGTATAAGGGGGGGGGGGGGTCCGTTGGACCCCCCTTGCCGTTTCGCCCCTGATCGAGCTAGAGCTCAAAGGTCATTTGGGTCAGGGTGATGAGATTTTCAGGGTAGGTGTAAAATTGATCAACTCGAGGGATACTGAAAGTTTCGTCGCGATCGGCCGCTTTTTACGCGAGTTATTCGCGAAAAACCGAAGGGGGGTCCGTTCGACCCCCCTCTCTATACGGGCGAGGGTTAAACTTGCCATACAGGTAGACCCCACCAGGCAATGCATTCCTATATGTTGCGGTTAGGGTGCTACGGTACGTGCGCACGTGCAGGGCACCAGATCTCGAGAACAGTTGGGCTGATTGCGCTTACATCTGGTACACGGTTGGGGACCGGTTAGTAGGGTGCCATGCAAAAGTCAGTTTGGACCCCGTTTGCACGTGCGCACGTGCAGAATGCCGCTTCCATGTCTCAGGAACGGCTGGGCCAATAGCATTCAAATTTGGCACACCGCTAGCAACCGGTTAGAAGAGTGCTTTGCACAAGCCCGTTGCAAGTACCTTCTCGCCCTTCCGCACGTGCAGGGCTCACTATCTCGCTCTCTCGTTCTTCGCCCAAAAGGCATTTTACTGATAGTAGCATGGTTGGATAATCTACAAAATTAATAATAACAAGCGACAGAGAAGCATAAAGCGAGTACTTTGGTCTAATGGAAACATATCGGTACGAGCAGGCCATTCCAGCCTGGTCCAGCGCGGTCTGTAGAACACCTTTGGAATGCTACATTGTGTCAATCATAAGCAAGGTTTCACCGATATCCTCTATGCTGGGTAGTCCTATCACATCTGCCACACATTCAACGACTGATGATGTACCCGCATGTCTGCCACGGTACCTGTCACATTCTGAATACGAGGTGCTGAAATTGTTGCGCCCTTACACTAGCTCTGGAATAGCTGTTTCGATTGCGTTGAAGCTAGTCTTATCGTTGGGCAACCAAACGGGCAATACATTTTGATTTTGATATGCTACGGTTGGTGTGCACGTGCAGGACTCCTCCTACATACATGCGGTCTCAAGAACCGATGGACCGATTGCACTCAAGGCTGGTATGCCACAATTGGATCCGGCTAGATGGGTGACGCGTAAAGGTCAGGTTGGGATTTCAGGGTTCATTTATTTGCATTTCCAAGTTATCATGAAGTCAATTTTGCGTGTAGAAGCGCAAAACGTAAACCACCTGTAAGTGTTCCTGGTGACAAACTGCGTTGGATAGACACCCGTTCCATGCTAAGAAACAACTTTTAATCTGACCTTGTTTTACAAGATTTTGACCCGAGTTTGACATAACTTTGACCCTATCTGTCGTTAATGGCCAAGAGACCGCTGCTCATGATTCATGAACATCCAAACCTAACGACATTTCATTGGCCCATCATATATTTGCAGCAATCGGTGACCTGTTGCGGCCTGGCCAGTGTGACCTGGCCTGGACGAAAGTTGGCGTCAACTTCTGATATATAGCCTGAAGCAGGAATAACAAACATTATATAAGCTTTTAATTTCTGTGTCATTTGATTTGTCCATATTGTTACACAAAAATTTAAAAGTTGAACTGACTATTGACGTCATCTGCGACAATGGGGTCAGTCAATTATCTGGTATATCTTAGCGGGATTATCGATGATCGTTTGAATTTTGGCCGGCTAAATGGTTTGAAGATAGAAGAGGGCCGTAAACACCACCTCCACGTTAGGCAGATCAGGTAATATCCCATCGGAACGTCGCGCCATGCAAACTCCCGGCCAAAACAGAACTTCTATCACCGAGTCCATATGAGCTGCCATGACGTGGTCGCCGACCGGGTCAGGGATCGAGTTCGGCCGGCGGCGCTGGCTGGTGTCCGTCTCTGCACGTGGCGCACCATATGTTGCTGCTGCGCACCAGTCTGTGCCGACACGGGCCAGTCGATCGGCCGACGCCCCCGCCGCAGCCGACACCGACGGAGCGAGGCGTCCGTCGCCGCCGGCAGCCCCGCCAGTCTGCTCCGTCCGACGGTGCGACCTGGTCAGCGGCCGGGTCAGCCGACACCGTCAGTCATCAGCGTCAGCAAAAGAACCGGCCGCCGGCTTGGAACCCGCCAGGCCAGTGCAAGCTAAAGTAAGTCCGCGAGTTGTCTGATTGTTTGCGAATGTCGGGGTTCTCATATGTGCGGAGAGATGATGCTTATCTCCAAATGACGAAAAGATTACCAACGACGGCAGCTCAGGTAGCGGACCAAGATGTTCCTTTACGATATTTGTCGATTAGAGTAGCTTCTTTTCATCGGAGAAAATTGATATTTTATGTACTTACATGTTTTGACTAGATATCGAACTGAAGGCGAGTTCCCTTCCAAACGCTTATAAACCGTTGCATACATGATCGTCTCCTGGGTCGAGTGGCCGGTGGCCCTGGGGCTCTCCGCAGCCCGTTCCTAACACCATCGTCCGGCAGCACCAGCTGGAACACCCGGGGGACTCGGGCACTCGCCTGGAGATCGCCACCACTCGCGACGCGTCCTATAGCTGACGTGTCCGCTGAGATTGTTTTTGCGCGGTCCGTCCGTCTTTTTGTTTTCTCGTCCCGACGCAGAGTGTGTTTTCTATTGGAGAGTCTGCCACAGTTGTTCGAATATTTCTAGTCAATATTTGCAATCATTTTTCCGCTCTTTTCTGGATTGGAAATGTGAAAATATCAGACACATAATTATTGTTTTCTAAAAAATGAAACTTTTTGCCGGTTAGCTGTGGAGTACGATTGAAACAAAACAGAATAACGCGTTTATGACAGCATTCAGCTTGTCGATATTTGTTCATTTGCGTAAATTGGTTTACTGAACAACGACATTTGGCGTCGAAACATCGATATCATGTATCATTTTTACTATTATTCATCTGTTTTGTTCCTGTCCTGTTGTTTATGGGTAGCTTCTGATGCCATCTTTTTTTCTAAGCACATCGCCCCCAGCGTTCATAAATGTCCTGCTGCCGACTAGGATAACTAAATAGCGATAGAGGTAATTCGATTACGCCTGCTAATGGGAGCGGGATTAATTAGGCAGACTAAACGCTGTAGATACATCATGCCAGATGGTCGTTAACTTGTTATGATGGCGCATGATTGTGGTAATAGATCTCCTCCTCCTTTAGTAGCAGCAATAAATAGGTAGATGACAATTGTCATTGATATCTGTTTGACAGTGGAACTTGGTCAGGATTCCTGTATGCATGTTTATGCAGGAATGCAATTGCCATGCATCAAGTATATTTATCGCAATAAAAAACACGACTCATTGGAGCAAACTGGCTTAGTCCAACATTTTCTTACCAGTATATACATACAGTAAAAAGATTGCTGTTTTCAAGTTGGACTAACCAAATACATCATTTATAAATACAAATGCATGAAACTTGATGGATTCGAGAAGCTCGCCAACCAAAACCGACATTATGATACCGACACGGTAATAACAAAAAATAGCACACGTTTACCAATTAGTCATCACACCAGTTTCACGTTTTTCTTATTACATTATCCATTCCCGAACGTTTATGTAAATGAAAGTAGGGCCTGGCGCCAGGAGACGGTCATGCTGCACCGCACGGCTTGGGTGTACTGCGGCTCAGTCTGCCAGTGCAGAACCTCTCAGTCCCGGCGGGTATGGATAATTTAATATCTTTTCAATGGATGCTTTCAACCTAGCTGGCCTTGTGAACTAAGCTCGTCGAATAAGGCTAGGCTGGATGCAAAGAAACCATTTAAAGGGCCAGATAGATCAAACTAAGCCTAATGCACCGCCCATACTGTGTTAATATGTTTTGGTTGGTGTTTTCTATATAATAATGCGGGTTAAGATAACCAGTATAACGCCTTTTGGGGCGACTAACGGAGCGAGCGAGAGGGTGAGCCTTGCACGTGCGAAATTTCGAGGGGGTACCTCCAACTGACTTGTGCACGGCACCTTACTAACCGGTCTCTAGCGATGTCCCAAATTTGAGCACAATCGGCCCAGCCGTTCTCGAGATCTGGAAGCGGCACCCTGCACGTGCGCACGCGCAAAATGGGTCCCAACTGACTTGTGCACGGCACCCTACTAACTGGTCCCTAACCGTGTACCAAATTTGAGCGCCATCGGTCCAGCCGTTCTCGAGATCTGGAAACGACCCCTGCACGTGCGCACGTGCAGCAGCACCCCAACTCTGGCACATGGATATGCAGTGCCTAGTGGGTGCCTACCTACATGCCAACTTTCAGCGCAATCGGCCAAGTAGCTACCGAGATATTGCAACAATTACAAAAGTGACACCTCTTTGTTTTGCACGTGGCACGTGCATAAGGGGTCACCCACATGCATCGGGAATAGTCTAATACTTGGTAGAAGGAATGAAGCTACCCTACAAAAATTACCGCGTGTAAATCGGTCAAGTGGTTGCTGAGATATAAGCCTCGCAAAAGCGTCCGCACGGCCGGCCGGCCGCTCATACTCAGAAATTTCCGTTAATCTAAGGAAAGACTACGCTCGCTTCGCTCGCTCCGTAATGATCTCCGCAGCGGCATCTTACTGCGTTAAGGTCATCTAAGCTTAGATGTATGGCATGAGCGTTATTTAATTTAAAAAATATGGTTTATATGTTCTTGATTATGTTCCTTGCATTCACACCAACCTCCTCATGGTCGTGGAAAAGGCAACAGCGGCTAAATTCATCGCCATCATTTAGCGATGCAGCATTTAAGCAGCAGTTACCGGCTAGGGCAGACAATCAGCATTCCTGAACGGTCGGATGCGCCAGAAAAATGTTTACCCAATCGCGAGTCGTGCCGTGATTGGTTCAAACTAGCCACAAAAAGCATAGTTAGTGGAGCTGACTGTAGCTAGCGAAGCCGGCAAATTTGATAGAAGCTCGACTGGGCGCAATTCGAGCCTGAAAGCCTACGTGTCCGATCCAAAAGATGGATGGATGTTCAGGAAGCTGAACAGCTTCACCCATTAACAATTATCACTCAGGCGAAAGCATGCCCAATTGCATTGTGTTCAGAAATCTGAACCAAATTGCAATGTCACCATTTGGCTTGTGCGGTCATGCGCGAAATCAAATTGCAGCGCCCACTGACGCTGCTTTGTTTGGTCATGGTACCTGCACACTATATATGCCATGGTATCTGTATTGGCTTGGAAACATGCATGCAAATACAGTTTTGTGGCTCAAGTAAGCATGCATTATGTATTTATGCTCTACGCAACAGCGGCCGATTTTGTGGTTCCGCACATAGAAGCATGGACATTGCACATTGCACAGGAGACGTTTTTTGAGACAGTATACAAGATGTAATGTCTTATGAATTGCCATGTGGTTCGGGTTTCCCTGTTTGAAATAAACCGACATGTTTCGGCTGCGATTGATCATTTCTGCAATAAAAATAACCGTTTTCATGTCTCTCCTTTGACTTATAACGGTGAGGTCATGTGACCCACACAGCCTCAGTTGACTTAGGGAAAAATTTGAGGTAAACAAATTTTGAGGCCTCTGAAGGCTACAAATTTAACAGCTGTAAAGCGTTGGGGGTTCTGTAAAGCGTCGCAAAAAAATGTGGGGGAATTAACGCCCCCCCCCCCCAACCAGCAAGCTGCTTGTAGTTAACCATCAAGTATCACTACAGCACTACAACATAACTAAGCCTGACCACACTAGTCACGATATGCATGCAATTGAGATAGGATATATTGTCCAAGCCGACTTTTTTATCGTTCTTTGATACTGCATTGCATTGGTTGGTATGATAAACTCTGAAAGCATATTTGTATTATTAGCTCAGCATAAGACCATTCTTATCATCCACAAAGGACGTCGCATCAAACCCATATCCTTCTGAAATGAAATATGTTAACCTACGTATTGATATGGAATTATCGGTAAGTTTTGACCTAGCGGCGAAGTTGATAACCCAGTGTTGTATGGTTCAATAAAGTAACGCATTGAAACATATGAGAACACTTGTATGAAAATATACGGTATGAAAGTCTAAAATACTGCTCATTTATATCGCCCGAAAAAAAACTCTGGTTTACTTGTTGTCAGTATTATACGTAATTGTGTGTGCTCTTTTTTTAATCAATGTTGTTATACTGATACTAAATTATTATCATGGTCTGAATTTTATTGCAAATATTAGAACAGAACTTCTGAAGCAGCGTTTGAAGGGACTCTCCCACCTTCAAAAAGTTAATGAATTGGCATAAAAGTGATGTCGCTCGGTTCAGAAAGAGCGAAAACGAATATCTACCAAATTTCAAAATATTCACCGAGTTTCAAGGTATTAGACTTTTACTTTTGTTTACTTTTTGGGATCTTCGCTGTTCCTAGCGACTTTTTTCTTAGGCAGCTGAAAGTGAGGCGCTTGTTGCGCGCAAAGCAGCATATACCACCGCGTGCTATCAAACGCTTTAGTAAAAGATTTAAAATCGTTAGATCTGCGCTGATGTCACACATTCAGAGGGGGCATTCCAATGCATTAGCCCCTCCGAATCGAAGTGCTGCAATTTTGAAATGAGATATTTTTGATTTGAGGCATTTCTCGTTGTTGTGAGTGCTCAAACCGGTAAGTGAAAACCAGGGACCTCATATTGGATACGGATATCTCAACTCAAAACTAATGTTAAGGTGGGATGGCTACTTTAAGGTGATTCTGATTAACAAAATATTGTCCATGAATAAACATTGTTGAAAACTGAGCAAATAAGTTGCCGGATTGACTCAAACAGTACTTCATCGTGCTTTTATGTACGTTTTTAGAAAATTTGAAAGCGGCGTATACAGGAGAAATTGCATTCATGTCTATTTCTCCTTTTCATAATTTCGTTACAAATTTCATATACTCAAAACCTTGACACAAGTGTCAGGGTCGGTCTGCAGGCTGAAAACGACATAGGACTCTGACATCAACTATACTATACCATATCATCAATGGCTGAACAAACGAGCTCTCAGCGTCTGAAAAACGAGCCAATCCGGCTGCCACTCTCGGCACTGCGGCGGCACTCGACGGTCCCGACGTCCCTGGCGTGACAGCGGACCGTTCGTCGTCGCTACCGACGTCCGACGACCTGCCGCGCGGTGACCAAAACGGCCCGGCCGGACGGCACGGATGGCCTCTCCGGGGGAGTGGCCGACACGGCACGGCGCCGGTCGGGATGGAACGCCTTCCTGCACTCGGCCAGAGAGAGACAGTGAGAGTGGGAGAGAGAGAGAGAGAGAGAGAGAGAGAGAGAGAGAGAGAGAGAGAGAGAGAGAGAGAGAGAGAGAGAGAGAGGGGGGGAACTGAGGGGATGGGAGGGGAACCCGGAGCCCCGCCCGTCCGCTGTCACCACCTGACTCGGGAGTGGAAACTAGAATTCTCGGCCGATGTCATTCTGCCGTCGCCGTGCCCCGTTTTCTGAACAGTGTCTGAGCGAAGAGGATGGGATCTCATTTCGTCTTCGAGTGCCGGCGACCACCGTCCCCTGAGACTGTTCTATCGACGGTGTGAGACGGCTCACGAAGTGCGCGTTCCTGCTGGCATTCCACTGGGTGGCGAAATCGCTGCCGAGACAGCGTCGGTCCGTCCCGACCCACGCATGTGAACCCTGCAGTAGAGTAGCACATACTGCAACTGAACGCAGTGCATTTGTCGGAGCAATGGATAAACCGTCACTGAAAAGCTTCAAGTACCCTTTGATCCAATTGAAGTGTGGTACTTGTTTGTTGAGTGCCGACTTTAACTGTGCAACCGATTGCTTTATGTATATTTCATTAGCTTCGATGAGGTGATGTTCAAGCATTCTTCAGCTCAAACGCATTGGGGGTGCTCGAATAATTGGAGATGACATCGAGGACTGCTTGATGACAACTGATATCAGGCAGCTTGATGTACACTTATGTACATACTTACTCATCATGGGTACGAGAGTAGGGTAATTTCATTAATTTCTACATCCCATCTCCATTGTTGCGTTGAAGCATGGATTCTCGTGAGTAATGTGATTGTAGCTCAACTGCCACAACGTTTACCAACATACATTGTTACAAACTCAATTTTGTGTACATATTTTCTCATTTAAAACTGCAAATATTACCACAATACCTATTTCATTCCTCATTATATTATTATGCTAATTTTAGTTCTTTACTGTCATCCTTCTTCACCTTTAAAAAGGCAAAAGCCCTGAACAATGTCACACTTTACTTTTCCGGTTTTCCCTGCACTTCTCGTTTCGTCTGCCATTCGTCCTCAGACTTTGTCCGACACTCCTGATTGGCTCTCTAGCCGTGCTGTCGCAAATCCCTGCAAATTGCAAACTGCAACAACACTTTGCAAGTCCCTGGGTCTAATGCCTGGTTAAATTACCACAATAACTGTCAACTATAGAGAAAAGTAAGGACTTAGTTATTATGTGCTGCCGCCTCGGACTCACACAAGGCTCGAGTTCCGACGAGACTCAGTCAGCACTCCTTTCTTCGACTTCACCCGATGTTTGTCCAAGCCAATGAAGCCCCAATCGACGAAGTCAATCAGTGACTCTCCTGGTCGACTCTCCCCTCTCCCTTTTATCTTCTCTTTCCTCTCCTCTCTCTCTCTCTCTCTCTCTCTCTCTCTCTCTCTCTCTCTCTCTCTCTCTCTCTCTCTCTCTCTCTCTCTCTCTCTCTCTCTCTCTCTCTCTCTCTCTCTCTCTCTCTCTCTCTCTCTCTCTCTTTCGCTGTTCTGTGCTGGTCAGTTCCGACTGTCTCTGGTAACCACCGGTCGAGCCCCCCTCCTCTCTCCTCCCCTTACCACCCCCCCCCCCCCCTCCCTATCACATCGATCGTCTGGACCGGCCCGGCCAGGTGGGCCCTGGGATCGACTGGTCCCATCCAACAATGGACATAAGACGAACACAGCGTCTGTGAAGAAGAAACAGGCGTCCTACACATAACTGATGCAGGGTTGTATACCAATCAAGTCGATTGAATTGATTGATTTGATTCAACGCGTATTTTGAGTTGATTGGATTGAGTCGATTGACTTTTCGAGATGACTGGTTGACTGACTCGTTTGACTTCAGCGACTGGTTGACTGATTTGATTCCCGAAAATTAGAGTGACTCGTATGATTGAGTCGATTGAATGGAAAGTTCAAATAAGTTTTAGTTGACGAAAAATAATGACACCAATTGATGACATCAAAGATCACAAAACTACACTGAAAACTGCTTGTCATCACAACTGCAATATGGGGTAGATGGCCAAATAAAGAACAGGGCCTAAACATGAACAGCCAACTTTGACTTTCAACTGCAATAACTGCTCCAATCCTGGTGATAGAACCTGGCGATGCACCTACCTACCTTTCTGCACTCAGCAGGAAACGTTTTTTTATCCAGATGATAAAGTGCAAGGCCCTATATACTAATAAAGTGTGATTAATTAATAATTCACATCTCCACAACTCCTCAGAAACAACCCACTGAACTCTATAAATATCTGAAACCCCTACAAAAATAACTGAAACAAAAGCGCCGTTTTCGTCTCGCTAAATTTGCTGCATTGTTTAATTTGCAGCAGAACGTTTGTTGATCCTTTTCTCCTGAGAGCCTAAGCATAATATATTTAATACATTTCATTTTTCCTTAAAATATTTTACCGAATATTATTAAGTGGTTTTATTTCAAATGAAATAATAATTAAAACGAAATTGGTGTTGTACATACAACCGATTTATTTTATGATGATCTACCATACTACATGATTATCAATGACGTCATCTTACCAAAAAATCAAAAGACGTAGAATAAGGATTTATAAAAGCTTAGCCCCATCCCACGTCTCAAATGCAAATTGAAATGTGTGGAAAGATATTTCAGGCTGCCCGTCAGTCTCTGTCTAACCGAAACCGTCACATGCAGGTAATATATTTATTTCTATTTCCCTATGGTTAATATGTTATTGATGCATATTATCCATTAAAATAGACATGGTGTAGGGTAAATGGCCAAATCACGAACACTGCCAAAATCCGAGCAGCCAACTTTCAGCTGCAATATCTGATATTTAGTGTACCTAAATGGAGTTGGAATATGGCCAAAATTAAATTGACAACTTTTAGGTGAAAGGTGGTGATTTGGGTTCAGGGGCGAGTCAACTACTGGGTTATTTTGCACCCATTAAATGAAAATTCTGCTCCAATTCTACCCATTGAACCTCGATATCATGATCCACCTGTCCATCGCTAGCTATCCTTCCTTATCACATAGAAACTTTGAATGGTAGGGCAATTTATAATTTTAAATGACAATATTTTTATGTTTCTTCTGTAGGTATGTAGGTTGGTAGGTACACCAGACTGCTATGGACACTTTTCCAAGTTGGTGGGGCAAAAAACCTAATGTATGTCTTGGTTTGAGTCGTTTGATTGAGTTGATTGATTCCTTTCATTGTCGCGTTTGAGTCGATTGAATCAATTCCCGAAAACTGCTCTGACTTGATTGATTTGATTGGTCTCCCAAATTTGTCGTGATTGAATTGATTGCTATTGATTGAATCGTATACAACCCTGAACTGATGACAGTGGAATGCAACGGGAAAGGCAAGCAGACATGGCTTCAAGAGAGCGTGCATATAATAGAAACGTTTGTCGCCAAAAAGCACAAAGTCATATTCAACAAAGATGCGATATTTTCAGACGGGAAATGTGTTGATTTCCATAATTATCCCTAGATTCAGTGTGTCTCAGTTGTTTTTCTTCTCGCAGGGCAAAAGTTGAATTCTGAAATGATATACATCGCCAGTCGTTTGTGGAGTGAAGTGTTGACAACCACTCCTTAGTCAGCTCAGATGCCTTGTAATGCGCTGAGTCAGTCGTGCCGGACTTTGACCTTCGTTTATCCGCTGACCAGTGGCCACGGTCGTGTTTCGGTCAACTACAGCCAGCTCAGCACTCAGCAGTGCGCAGTTCTGGGTGGGTAAAATCCCGGTATAAATGAGCCACCGACCAACTAACGACGGGACAAAGCCGGCGCTGTGCTTCATTGCCTTTCCGCCCACACTGGCTGCGGATGACTGGACAAGCTGTGTGGTGGCGCTGACAAGGTTAGTGCAGATATCAGACTAGGTACTATTCAGACACAGATACAGACGCAGATTCAGATACAGACTAGAAGCTATTCAATTCAGTAGTATCTTTGCATTTTTCTCTCTCTCTCTCTCTCTCTCTCTCTCTCTCTCTCTCTCTCTCTCTCTCTCTCGCTCTATTTTTCTCTCTCTCTCTCTCGCTCTCTCACGTTCTTTCTTTCTTACTTTCTTTCTTTCTTTCTTTCTTTCTTTCTTTCTTTCTTTTTTTTCTTTCCTTCTTTCTTACTTTCTTTCTTTCTTTCTTTCTTTCTTTCTTTCTTTCTTTCTTTCTTTCTTTCTTTCTTTCTTTCTCTCTCTCTCTCTCTCTCTCTCTCTCTCTCTCTCTCTCTCTCTCTCTCTCTCTCTCTCTCTCTCTCTCTCTCTCTCTCTCTCTCACTTTCCTCTGCCCTCGCGGTATTACTTTTTATCATCGCGGTGCCTCCGCAGAATAGCATTACAGCGCTATTGCACTGGTCAGACGCAGCCTATCTCAGTTCGGGCGTCCCAGTGGTACCTTGCCCTGTATGTCGTCTGCCACCGACGCGGACGGCGGGAGAACAGGAACACAATCCATCCAGCAAGGACCACTGCAGGTTGTTCGCATGGGCGATGCATGTGAATTCAGTTTGAAGGGTATGGCTCGCAACTCCCTCACGGTTCAAAGAAGACTGGAGATCGTATTTTTTAAGATTTCGTACAAAGATATTTAAAAAGTCGTACTTTCATAAGTGTCATCGCATTTGTGGTAAATCAGGAAAGAAGAGAAACTGCATTTGCTATTCGGATGCGTCATGTGATGTGGATACAACGTGTTTTGTGCGTCATTGTCTATTCAAGCTGCAGAGCGCATATTTCTTTTCGAATTTCGGTTTTGATCGAGTCTCTCTGAAATGACTTGATCATATCCAAGCATTTGCATAACCCTTCATCCGTTAAAATGATATTGGTGTTTTTATTATCACCAAACTCCTTACTAAAATCAAGCAAACTAGGAAGCATTACAGTTTTCAATCATTTAAGCGTAAGTAGTTGGTACTCGTTGGAATCTTTGATATGCTTACCAATTGATTATCCGGGGCTACTGCGTTCGAGTGACAGCTTGATTTGTTATCATGATTTTATCGTGCAAAAACATTCCACTTTGGGGCATCACGCAACATTGCTGGTCAGGTTCCGTGCATCCCATACGATATACCGAAAGGCCATCCTCCTGCAGAAGCGGTACGGCTTACGGCTGCACCTTTCTGCAAGGGCTATCGTCCATCGTATCCGTCCGTATGGATGTGTACGATTGGACCGGGAGTTAGGTACTGCTGCTGCTCTCAGCTGTCAGCAGAGAGCGGACCTTAACTTCTTTAGGGGATGTCGTTAGTGGTGACTATATGAGAATAGGTGTTAGTGTCTGGTATCCGTGTCATTGATGTGTAATGTTGCGCTCACCTTATATTTTTCATTGATAATTTAAAAAATTAGTGGGGATACAAATCCACTTTTCCGCCTAATTTTTAAATTTTCATGTCAAATAAGGTGCCTCCACGGAGAACACGATACGAGTTTACTCTGTATGGTAGGGTAAACCATTACCCTTGCAATGACTCCTTGCAAGAGTGTAAAATTTACTCCGATGTGAAGGATCAGTTGGATTTTTTACTATTCTCGTCGGGGTAAACACCCAAGGAGTACAATTATTTTACCCTACTGACGATATTTTAGGGGACGTGTTATTCTCGGGACGAGAGTAAATTGAAGAAGTTACCACCTGGGAAGGAGTAAAAAACGAGAATAAAAAACGTCTGTGGACGTCTTACTCTTTCCTGGAGGGTAAACTCCCCAGGAATGAGTATATTTACTCCATGGTGGTGGGTAAAATCAAAGTGTTACCCTTCAGCCAAGAGTAAAACAACGGATTTACCACCTGGGAAGGAGTAAATACAAAGTTTTTACCCTCTGGAGAGTGGTAAAAAACGTCTGTGGACACCTTACTCTTTCCTGGGGGGTAAACTCCCCGGGAAGGAATATATTTACTCCGTGGTGGTGGGTAATACCAAAGTGTTACCCTTAAGTCAAGAGTAAAATAACGGATTTATCCTCTGGAAGAGAATAAATTAGAAGAGTTTACCCCGCGGTACGTGGTAAAAAAACGTCTGCGTGCCTCGTACTCCCTCCCAGCGGATTTACTCTCCAGGGGAGAGTAAAAAAGTTTTCAGTGTATCTCGCCACGTGGGAAAAAGAATAAATTGTCATCAAAGATGTAACCATTGACCTATAATAAGTACTTTTTAATATAATAAGTACTATAATATAATAACAATAATATAATACTATAATATAAGTATTATTATAATATAAGTATTATATTATACTATAATATACTATAATATAATATTATAATAAGTACTAAGTACTTTTTATAGGTCAATGGATGTAACATAGATTATCTGACAGTCTTGCCGTTGAAACAGTCGGTAGGAATTTAGGATGGCTTTGTTGAAATATGTTTCATGTGTTTGGCTCACCAGCGTTATGGATTACTAGCGGTTTGTGTACTGGCAGCATTAGGCCGACGCTGATCAATGAGAACAATATCGAAGGTCGTGCTTCTGAAATACATAACTTAATGTGCATGGTCAATTGGTCACAGACTTACCGTAAGTCAGTGATAAATGATCTGACGTAACATCACAAAGCAGGCTAATATTAGTGACTACAATCAGTAGCTCATACAAACGATTTGTGATCGGTAAAGTGATAAATATTTACGTCATTTACTCGACTGCATGCTGACTCGCGAGAATGATTTAATTTGTATGTTGCGGCTGTCAAACCCCATTTTACCAGACTAATAGCCAAATATGTACATTTATGTAGTGCTAACTCGCGCCCCGCAAGGGGGGGGCAGAATCTGCCCCCTCCCGTTTTTCGCCAATAACTTATAAACGCGTTACGTCAGCGACGCAAATCTCTCAGTATCTTATCATACATCAATTTAACGCGTTTTCTGAAAACTTGAACGAAATCCGTAGGAAAATATTTGAGAAAATGACGTTTTAGTGACGTCATGTCCGCCATTTTCGACTCAAAAAGCGGCAAAATTTCAAACGCCGCTAAGATCTTCATTTTTAAAGGAATCAAGACGTAACAAAAAAGGTTACACGTCATTCTACTTTGTCTATCAAATGGCTATCTCAGTTTTTTTTAATTTTGGATTTTGACCCAAATTAAAAAAACGGCCTTTTTGGGGAAAATAACTATAAAATCCAAAATGTTTAGTTTATCGACAAAACCGGAATGTATCTCAGATAGGTGGTCTGGTCTATGTGCACCTACATACCAATTTTTAGAAAAATCGATTAAAAAATGTGGGAGTTATTCAAAATTTTATGACGTCACGACACACAATTATTTTTGAAAAATTAATATTTTGGTAGTTTTAGGCCTCGTACGGAAACAAAAATAGCACCATTCAATTTGCTGTGAAAAACTGCATCAGAAAGACACTTTTTTAGGTCTTAACAACCAACTTCAAAATTTGACCTCACTTGACCTGACCTTGACCTGACCTCGACCTGAAATTAATCCAGATGCTGTCCATATCACTTATTGAGTGCTGCCTATTGAATTCTATGAATAAAATGACCCATAAAACATGTGTCGCACATGACCTTTTCTATATTTCGTTTTTGGTGACCTGACCTGACTTTGACCTTGACCTTTTCATGATGTTGTATGCAACGAATATTGTCCTGGTAGCCTAAGAACACGTTTTGGGCAACCAGTCTCAGTCCATTCTTCGGCAACTACGGTGCAAGGCCGACACTGTACAAACTTGCATTTTGTACCCTTGACCTGACCTTGACCTGACCTCTGACCTACTTAAGCAAAAAATGGGCTCTTAAGATCCGCCTTGTTGAGAGCTTTCGATTGCCGTTTTCCGAGTCTTTCTACGACCATCGGTTCGGAAGTAAGACAGGGGGCAGAATCTGCGCCCCCCCCCCCCCCCCCCAGCACGGCGCGTATGGCTGAATAGCCCAGCGCGGCGGGGCGCGGGTCAACTGTTTAGTACATTATTGATGCTTATGTAGACTGTGGTTGCGTCTTAGGTCCGAAAGCCGATATTTAAAATCACATGTTTGCTATATTGGGTAAACAATAACTCAAAACAGGCACAAGCCCGGCCGGCCCCTGCTCTGCCGACTCTCCCTCTCGTCTCTGGTCAGCTGTCGCTGCCCAAGCGGGGAGCGGGGTGGCGTTGCCCTAGCAACAGTTGCTAGGAGACGGCCGACGGCCTCCTCCCGCGGACGGATGCGGGCGGCGAATCTCAGCCGTCTATATCCGACGCACCATAAAAAACGACACACTGGTACACGAAACAATCCACGAAAGCGAGCGCTCACTTAATCGCACACAGCACATCGCGGAAGCACATGTCCCTGGTCCCACGCATAAAACACCACATACACTGGTACTCCCGCACTTCACTGTCCAGTGCACCGGGGCAACCATCCGATATGTCAGTCTCACCGCGGCGCCTGTCCTGGGCGTGCAGATCAGACGGCAGCAGGCGCTCCCGGAACGCCAGTCCCAGGCGAAGAGCGGTGACGGCATGGCGAGCCGCGTCGGTCCTTGCTGGCGGTCCCACAATGCGCAGGCCAGGCTATGGCTTGCGGAGCCACAGCTGAACAGTAGCCGGAGCAGCGTGATATCCGGAACATCACTACAGTTAACTCGCAGCGGCGGGCACTAGTTCGGGCGCAAAAGAACACAACGCTGAACACAGTACCCACCACAAAGCGTGTCGATACCCTACGACAACAGAAACAGAGGTTTGCCTGGTGCAGGTGCTCTTTATCAAATTATCTCTTCTAACCGGCCTGAGAGGAGAGGGCAGTGGTGGCTAACGGAAGAAGGATAAGTGCGTTCTCAGAAGTCGCAAATTGGCAAGTCAATGGTGCTTTGCATTATCCCCGTTCACAGGGAACCAAGCGATGTCGTCGTGGCCACTCGGACAACACATGGGTGCTACACCAATACCAAACTCGACAACTTCCTTCTGTTTCTGCACAGTCCCAATAAGCCTTACAGCACACCAACTACGATTTCACAGACCAACTTACAACTCAGTCACAACACAGCACAATGACATATCTCACAATCAACAGTCTCTTGATCTAGCACATCACCCGGGAACAAAACGATCGACAGGCTTGGGAATCCGGGAGCTGTGGCGTGGCGCCGGCACCGGCGCTGAACCAGCGTTGCTGGCGGCCACCGGCTCTACGGCCTCGGTGACGTCTGCGACATCAATCGCCAATCCAGCAGCGACATCGGAAGGGACCGTCGCAGCGGAGTCATCACCTGCAACTGCAATGCCTGTCGACAAGTCATCAGTGACGTCCGTCACGCCAGCAGGCTCATCAGCGTCTGAAATGCCAAGAGGAGCCGGTGGGACATAATCATCTCCTGTGGGCCACACAGCCTGTGGGTGAGACGGACCAGCTGGCCCGGCGGCCAGAGGAGAACCTGCAGTCCTCCCATCCGGCTGAAGGGCATCTGTAGAATCAATTGCCCCTCCGGCCGCCACGTTCGGGTTAGCAGTCTCTGAAAAGGTAAGGTCACTATCTGGGACTGGAACCACTGAGCCGTCGGGTCTGGGCTTCAACCTGTTATGATGCACAATAACCGATTTTCTGCCACCCAGCAAACGAACTCTGTAATTCAAATCCGACAGCTTCGCGGTCACAATAGCTGCCTTCCACGGCCTGACGAACTTGTAGTATTCACCACGTGGTACTACAGCTTTGAACAAATAAACAGGGTCACCAACCTCGAACTGATGCTGTGTCAGCTTCTTCTCGTAAAGCCTCTTGTTGCGCTGATGTCTGCTGTTGGAAGACTGGATAGCGATGTCGTGGGTCAGTTTCAACCGTTGCGTGAGCTTCTCCAGGTACTCTGACACAGTGGCTGTTTTGGTCTTCGTTGACGGCACCTGAAACTGAAGAGTGGCAGGCATCGTTGGGTTCCTGCCGAAGAGCATGAAATACGGTGAGTAACCAAGCGACGAATGCACCTTTGCACGGTAGCCCAACATCAATAGCGGCAGATGGACATCCCAGTCATCATGGTTACCGTCCAGGTACTTCGAAAGCATTCCCAAAATGGTACGCATCATGCGCTCACACTTGGCGTTACCCTCCGGATGATAGGGGGAAATCTTAGTTTTCTCAACGCCTAGCAGGCGGCAAACCTCTTCGATGAGAGCTCCTGTGAAATTGGCAGCGTTATCAGAATGAATTCGTCTCGGGCAGCCAAAACGAGAAATAAACTGATTCACCAGGACGTCTGCTACTGTTACTGCCTTCATGTCTGGCACTGGGTAAGCCTCACACCACCTGGTGAAATGGTCAACAACCACAAGCAAATGTCGATTGCCCTGTGAAGTAGTCGGCAAACCTGAAAGGAAATCGATTGAAATGGTCTCCAGAGGCTCCTCAGCGTAAAGCTCGCCCATCGACGCTCTCGGTCGGGGCACTGGGGCAGCTCTCGTGTTGCAGCGCTCGCATCGGCTGCAGAAATCCTTCACGGATTCGTCCATATTGGGCCACCAGAACTCGCGTCTGGCAGTCGCGACAAGGGCCTCAGCACTGTAGTGGCCTCCAGCTGGACCTGCGTGCAGAGAGGTCAGCACACCGGGAACAAGTTGCTGCGGTACGACCAGCTGCAACTGCTCCTCTCCACCTGCACGGGCACGATACACACGGAACAGCACACCGTCCAGCAGCTTCAGGCGGTGCCACTGTCTCAGCAGCGTCACAGCGCTGGGGGTCACGTTCGTCGATCTCGGCCTCTTTCCTGTGGACATGTGTCTCGCAATGTCAGCTATCGCAGGGTCCTGGTCCTGCTCGTGGCGAAGAAAGCCATTTGACCACGAGCCAGGAGACACTCTCATGACCGGGACACTCTCTGGTGCAGTTTGAGTCGCGGCATCCTGGGTCACCGGCGGACGTCGGCTCATGACATCAGCTGGTACGTTCTCAGACCCTGGACGAAAGATAATCTCGAAGTCATATTCGGACAGTATCTCCAGCCATCTCGCCAGCACTCCTGAGGGATTTTTGAAATTGAGAAGCCAGCGAAGGCTCGCATGGTCAGTCCTCAGCTCAAAACGCCTACCAAGCAGGTAGTGTCTGAAATGCTGGACGAAAATAACACAAGCCAGCAACTCCTTTCGTGTGGTGCTGTAGTTGCGTTGCGCCTTCGACAGCCTGTGAGACGCGAACGCGATCACCTTGTCCTCTCCATCCTGCTCCTGGAAGAGAGTAGCACCAATGCCTGTGTCAGAAGCATCGGTATCCAGCCGGAATCGACCAGCACCAGCTGAAAATCTGGGAAATGAGACCACTGGCGCGCTCGTAAGCGCACACTTCAGCTGCTCAAACGCGCTCTGCTGCATGTCACCCCATTGAAACTTTGCATCTTTGTGCGTCAGCTGAAACAGAGGAGCAGCTATTTCGGCGAAATTGCGCACAAACTTTCTGAAATATGACGCGAGTCCCAAAAAGCTCGACAGTTCCTTGACTGTACGAGGAGCAAGCCAGTCAACTACCTTGGCTACTTTTTCGGGATCAGCTCTCACGCCACCACCTGACACTACATGACCCAAAAAGTTGACCTCTTTACAAAACAAAGAACATTTCTCCAGATTCAGTGTAAGCCCTGCGGCCTGCAACCTCTGCAGCACCTTATCAAGTTTGGCCAACACATCCTCCACTCCATTCCCGTGAACCACAATGTCATCAAAATAATGAACACAGTCATTTGGCGTGATATCTCCCAACACACGATCAAGCAGACGAGCACAGGTAGCAGGTCCTCCTGCCAAACCAAAAATCATCCTTCGAAAGCGGTACGAACCGAAGGGTGTAGTGATGGTGGTCTTATCTCTATCTTTCTCGGACACACCGATCTGAAAATACGCGCTGTTCATATCAAGTTGGCAAAACGTATCAGAACCAGACAGCGCATCCAGCGTATCATCAATACGCGGGATCTGATACACAGGAATCTTACTGCAAGCATTCAAACGTCTCAGATCAGCAACCAAACGAAACTTTCCATTCTTCTTTCGAACCATAACGATTGGGGACGACCATGTGCCATTCGACTCCTCGAGAATCCCTTGGTCCACCAGCTCACTGATCTGTGCCTTGACCTCGGCTGCAAGGTGAGGGGGAACACGTCTGGGTGCCTGTCGAATGGGCGGGTGGTCACCGGTGTCGATGTCGTGGGTGACCACATCAGTGAAGCCGATATGGCCGTCAAACATATCCGCATAGCGGGACAACAGCTCGTGGACTCTCTGACGCTGCTCGTCAGTGAGGAGAGACTGATCGAGTTTGGCCAGTTTCTTCACATCAACATCTGTCGACGCCGAGAGCTCCGGTGCCTGCTCTACAAATCCAACCTCGACCGAAGCCAAACTTCGGTTTTTGAAGAGCGTGATCGGCTCTGCTGTCACATTCCGAACGACCACGGGAACACAAGCACGATCAACATTGACAATAGCACGCACCACCTCAACACCAGAGGGGACATCATCTGGCTCAATCAGAGCTGGGCCGACGTAATCGCAATTTGGCACAAGACCTTGAAGGACAATTTCACTACCAGGAGCAATCACGCGGTCACAGCTCAGAGACACGTTGCCCAAACTCACAGCCTGTGCAGAAACTGAGCGAACGGACACCTTGGGAACCATGACAAGACGTCTCCGACTCAAATCGATCACACACGGACAATGTTGAAGGAAATCCACTCCCAACAAACAAGGCACGTCAATTGCGTCAGACACAAACAGGGGAAGGGGGTAAGTGACATCACCGATCTGGAATGGCACTACGACCCGACCCAACAAAGGTAGGTCTTCTTTAGACGCAGTCTTTGCAGTTACACTGGTACGTTTCAGGGTCACATTTGAAAGGGCATCAAACACCGAGCTATGCAAAATACTGATTGAACTGCCGGTGTCCAACAAACACTCACATTTGACACCAGACACGCTTCCCGTAATGCGCATCGTATCAGTGATTGGGATTGACTTTTCATCATTGCTTACTGGGTCCGACCGGCGACCCCGTGTGAACGACCGGACCCTTGGTCGTTTCCCTGCTGTCGTTCTGGGCACACTTTGGCGATGTGACCTTCACCGCCACACACAAAACATCGACAGCGATTCAGACGGCACCGGTTACGGACATGACCGGCACGGCCACAACAGTGACACGTCACTGAAGCAGCGGCGTCACCTCTCGGACGCTGGACACGGTTGGGACGGTTTGACACATTTGGGTTCATCTGGGCCTGGTGCGTCACTGCAGCCAGGCGGGCCTCAAGCTCAGAGACACGTTTGTTCAGAGCATCAACAACAGACTGTTCCGACTCAAGAACACGGACTGGTTTCACAGCGGACTGAGAGCCTGGAGCACGCTGGTCGGGAGACACAGCGGAAGCAAGCGGGGATGCTGCAGCACCGATTGTTACTCGTGAACACTGAATGTTGCGCACCTTTGTGACGGCAGAGTCAAAGGAAGAAATGCCGTCGGCAATTACGGCAGTGTAATACTCCTGCGGAAGCGTAGCGAGGAAGTGACTGAACAGGAGAGGAGTGAGGTCGTCTACAGTAGGGAAGGCCAGCTTCATCAGCTTTTTGAAACGAATGACGAATGCATCCAGGGGCTCCTCTGCACTGTAGCGCAAGTTCCGAAGCGCCAAATGGTGGTCAGTCACCGATGCCTTGGTAAAGGCCGACTGTAGCCCCTCCACCACACCAGAAAATGAGCCAAGCTGGGACGCAGGCAGCCCATCATACGCATCGCGAGCAATGCCAGTCAAAGTCAGTGGCAAAACGTCAAGTTTGCGTCGCTCATCCCACCCCTGAATCCGAGCATAGCGGTCATAATCCTCCAAATACCGGCTCAGAGATCCATCCCCATTAAAACGCGGCAAAGAAACAAAAGACGACATCGCAGTGTCAGCGGGGTCACGCACTGTGGGTCTAACAGCCATCTCAGAACCAGAGTTTAGACTAAGACCAGGCGGCGGCTTTACATCATCAGGCCTGACAATGAAATGCAACAAACACACAGAAAAAAAAAATCCGGAAAATGGGTACGACTGGGAAAGGATAGGACACAGGCAAATGATCGTTTCTCACATATGAAAGGACCAGGAAAAATAAAGGCACCTACACATGAAAGGATATTACACGGAAAGGATGTAACTTTTTAACTTTTCTTGCGATGAAAAAATAGTTTCTTCTATAAAAACGACGATCAACGATGAGCCACAGCGGTGAAGAAATCAGCGAAAGTTCAGTTCAGTGAGGCAGTGAACGAGGCCTCAGTCACTCGACGAATTTCACAGAAACTGCACGACTCACTGCCACTCTGCAGACATTGTCCGGAGCCGAGACAGTTTTTACGAGCGACATTTGGAATATGCGCACACAGGTCATGGAGCAGCGTGTCACCAACCTCAATGGACGAGAGCTCGAAGTTGACCTGTCTCATGGCGCAGTCTCGAAGATGTTGCAGTGCAGACGGTAGCTGGCCACAGCAGCGTTGGTAGTCCCATCTTGATCTTGTCTCATCTTAGCTAGCAAGCAAGCCAGCTCCATCTTGCTGTCTCGCCACGCATCAAGCGGGCCAAAATGTAAGTGCAAAAGGCACAGGAAATAATCGGCTTTACATGTTCTCACTTTGAAGCGGCGCTAAAAAGTCAAGACTCAAAAGGCATGGTCTTGCGTCTGCGATAGACACGCACCGCTGCCACCAATGTAGACTGTGGTTGCGTCTTAGGTCCGAAAGCCGATATTTAAAATCACATGTTTGCTATATTGGGTAAACAATAACTCAAAACAGGCACAAGCCCGGCCGGCCCCTGCTCTGCCGACTCTCCCTCTCGTCTCTGGTCAGCTGTCGCTGCCCAAGCGGGGAGCGGGGTGGCGTTGCCCTAGCAACAGTTGCTAGGAGACGGCCGACGGCCTCCTCCCGCGGACGGATGCGGGCGGCGAATCTCAGCCGTCTATACTTTATAGTCAAAGCAGTGACTCAAAGTATTCTGGGAATAAGTATAGGAACTATCGAAATCATCAACGAGCATTCAAAATTATTGTGTGTGAATTTCTGCCGCTGTGTTTTGCCGTAGAAAAACAATCTACAATTTAAATGTGCTCTGAACAAAATGTATCAGTGGTAGATTCTCACAGCAGGCTTTGAAACGAACGAGGTGCTGAGCGAACAAGAAGAATTGGGAAATCCGCATCCCGAGGCGTGTTTGAAAAGCAAACTGCATCCTCACGAAGAGCAGCAGCCATTCGCACACAATTGCCCCGAAACACCGCAATCGGCTTTTCAGCGACGAGCGCAGCGTTGATTCAGAGACAGAGCTGAACTTTTGCTGTATTTTCCGGGAACCACCGCCCTACCATCGACGTGTCAACAGTGACGCTCAGCCCTCAGTGACGCTGATGTTGCATTGACAGTTGACGGCTGCTGTCTTCACAGGAGTTTTCCAATGTCCAGGAATGTGCTGGCAGCTTCCAGAGCCATCTGAACACTGCATTTCACGCTGAGGCAGATGCGACACACATCGCACTTCACCTCAGAAACGGTCGCCCATTCTTACACCGGGCATTGGTACTGAATACTGATCTTACGTAAAATATAGACGCCGATCCCTCATCAACTGGGCACATTTATTACAGCGCGGTCACAGGTTCACCCATGCAATGGTCCCTGCAATGGTCCCATGCACAGGGACCATGCAATGGTCCCTGAGCCCTCGCGAAATTTAACGCGGAATGGATGCAAAGCAAAACGAGTTATTTTGCCTTGGCATATGATTCAATCGGCACCTGTTTACATATGCTTATGGTGTTAATAAACTGAACATGCTTTAAATGCGCTATATTACGAAAAGGGAATAATTGAATTTTTATGTACTTTATTTCCATTTTCATTTTAGTGAAGTATATGTGACAAGCGGCTGTGCTGCTTCCCTTTTAGCAGCACAAGTTGTGTTTACGTTGCTGTTATAAAATACAGGTTACTGCCGTTCGTTGTCGAACAGGTTTGGTTCATTAATGTTGGCTCAAAATGTAAGTAAAATGTTTAAATTCTTCATTTCATTTATTCACCATATCAGCCACGGGACATGCCCATTTACGGCCAAAGTCACAGCATATTTGATATTAACCCTCGCCCGTAAACGGTGTTTTGCCACCTTCGCCCATGCAGGAGGGGGGGGGGGGTTGGTGCGACTCCCCCTGGCGTTTGAAAACGGAGCGTCGTAGAGCTTAGCGAAAAAGACCAACGGATTGCTCTCAACGATTGTTTAACGATCTCGCGATTGGTGGGATATTTTTTGGTCCGGTCAACATTTGACCTACTTATGACCGGTCAAATGTCAAATTTTCGGGAAAATCTAACTTTTCAGATTTCCGCGCCGATTGCGGCAAAACGGTAAGAGATATCGACTTGAAACCTTCACTATCGTGATCCTTGATCAATTCTTTATCGTTTGGTGTGTATTTCGATGTCATAACTCTAAAAATGATGCGTTGGGAGCATCGGAAGTCTGCAAGGTCATTTGTGCATTGGGTCACGTCAGGCGTGTGACGTCACTGACCTGACCCTGACCCAAAATGAACTACAAGAAACAACCGACGATGCCTGAAATGGATAGCAAATTCGAATTCAGGGCATCAAAATACCCCGATAAGGCATACAAGTGCAAGAAGTCATTACAGGTCAACCGAGGTCACTGACCTTACCTTGACCTTAAGTAACCTTCAAAATGTCAACGGACATTGTGCCAATGTCAAATCAGCCAGTTATGATTCTAAAACAATCCATCAGTGTGTCAGGTCAGTCGGCATTTATCCCAATGTGAAGCAATCTCCAATTTAGCGTAAAACTGGCCGGAGGTTGTTCCCTTTAAGACGTCATAACTCCGTGACCTGACATGAACTTGACAAAAAAAATACCAAAGGTTGCGCAAAGGATGCCCCATATAGGGTACTGAAAATTTGAGCAGGCTATCTGAAACGGTTCGGCGTGTAGCTAAGAAAAACCTCAGGGGGCTGCACCAACCCCCCCCCCCCCCTACATGGGCGAGGGTTAAAAATACATAAAAATACAGTCGTCATAGAATTAGCCCTATTGCCAGAGTAAAAAAATATAAATAAACAAGCAGCAAGAATTGTACGAGTTGTATGCGTGACGAAACGGCCGAGCCAAAGTACGACCGCAAGAAGCTGGAGTCGACATTATTTTTCAATATATGCGTGTCGAGAACATTAAATCATGTTGAGTTCGTTCGTCTCACATTCAGTGGACAAAGAGAAAAGTGATATAAAGTACATAGGCGGCTGCCGGCTATGGTCGAGAGTTTCTGAACATTCTGAATATTTGCATTTTTTATATAAATACTATGTTTATAATGTTGCTGAATATATGACTATCTGAATATCTGAATATCTGAATATTTGACCTTTTGGAAGCTCATTGTCTAAGTTTTCACCTGATAGAAGCTGCGTTGAATTATAAATAAATTGCTCTAGGATATTTGAAACGACGCCTGTCACGTTTCGCAAAGTTGGTGAGAAACGGGGATATGTAGAAGATAGGTGCTCAAGTACTCCCCCGAGAGAAGCACGTAAGTTCATGCCCCAACGGCCAGAGGTTTTATCCTATGACCCGAGTCATGCTGCTGCCGGTGGTGCTGCAAAAGTATACATACTCATCCTCGGTATTCCACTAGCCTAATCTGTGCTCGAACTTCCTCAACAACTCCTAAATGTATTCATCAGTGGGCGGCTTGAGCCTGGCCTTATCAGAGCGTACGGCGCACTAACGGCGATTTCAAAGGGCATCGTCCCCCACGAGTAGCATGCGCCGCACTGTGCGGCCTCTCTGTCGGATATCATGGTGGCGGTGCAGTGTTGTTTCGGGAAGTCTGTGCCCGTGGCGGCCACCCCCGTCGGCGCTTCTCGGAGCTGAGAGCTGACCCCAGGGCAGCAAAGGTCGTGGCTTTATTGGCGTTTGTTACGGCTTTGATGCGGCTCATCGCTGGCTTTCTGAGACGTAAAGAGCAGGGGCGTAGCCGCGATTACCGCGAGCTGTCCCGGTGTCCCATGGCTCTGAAAAGGTAAATAGCTTAGATAGGTGTACAAATGACGTGTGTGCGGCCAGACAATATCGAGGGTGATGGTACATACATGAGTCATAGCGATCAATATGCCTTCACGGAGACTCATTCATGTATTGTTGTGCAGTTGACAGATGACATCCCAATTAATATTGGGATGTGAGGAAAAATTGATCTGCGAATCAATATCCTTCATGAAAATTATTCTTTCCATCTCGTGCATTCTGGCAAGTATAAGCAGAATACTAATGCGTGCATATTATATTTGTTTAGCATTTTATTGCACGTATCAAGAAGTTTATGTTAGCAAGGTGTATATGTATTGTACACGTATATGCCGAATTGAATAGGTGTGTGTTGCATCCTCTGTCGCTGCCGCCGACACAACTGCTCCGGTTCGTGCCTGTATTCCGCAACCCGGTCCGACACCGACTGCCAGCACCCGCTCGGCCCGACTCAGACACTCCCTCGGCCCTGACCTGCCCCGCGGGCACACACTGAGCCGGGCCGGTGCACGGCGGCACAGCCTACCAGCAGCCGGTCCGCGGAACGGGTCCAAAACATAACAATCCCTTTCCTTGTAAACAACAACAAAACCTGACGCCTCACTATGGCCAGATCAAACAGAGTACCCGAAACGATCTGGCGGTCGCACCAGCCTACCACTGCGCGTGCGGTAACCGACAGTCGCTGGTATCGCTGAACCGGCGACCGGAGCACACGGAATAGCTGGTTCTCCGAGATCGACACAAGCGTCATACTCAACAATTACCTCTTACAAAAAGTGCTGTTACGCTTGAACAGTTTCCCGTCCCCCGGCCGCCTTACAGTCAACTGTGAACCGTTCACACTGACGACAGTATACGGTTCCCTGAAGAACGCAGCACTCAGTTTGTCCACTTTACGGGGCACACGAACCAACACTTTGTCACCCACGCGTATGTTATGCGGCGTTGCGCGTCGCCGCCTGTCCGCATACTCTTTGCCGCGCTTCCCGCTACGATCATGGGCCGCCTGCACCGCTCGGCGCCCGGGTGCTGGCGGCGGATCGACCTCCGGCAGCTTGGTCCTCAGCTCCCGGCCGTAGATCAGCTCCGCCGGACTTTTCCCGGTGGACGGGTGTGGCGTGGTCCGATACGCCAGCAGGAAGGCCTGCAGAGACTCCCGCCAGTCGCGCTGCTCCGCCACTGAAGCTCTGATCGCTTTGAGCAGCGTCCGGTTTTGCCGCTCAACGAGTCCGTTTGCCTGCGGCCACAGAGGTGTAACAGTCAGGTGACGGATCTGACATGTATCACAGAATCTCTCGAACTCCGGGGAGGTCAGGTTCTTTGCGTTATCGGTGGTCAGCGTTACCGGTAAGCCGAGTCGTGCAAACACTTGTCTCAATCGATCGATGATTAATGACGACGTAGTTGACCTCATGACTTCAACTTCTACCCACCGCGAATACCTGTCCGTAACAACGAGCAGGGACTCACCAGCTCGATCGCAACTGTTCGGTGTCATGCAGGCTATCGTCCCAAACTTTGATAATCTCTCAGGAAAAAGTAAGCTTGACATCCTTTTATTTAATAGAAACGTCACAAGCATGGTGGGTGTACATGTGGCTCACCACTTACAAACATACATTCAAAACACCAGGCGATTTACTAACACAACGTAACATTGACACAAGTACGAGTATACACACTCACAGCCACACACCACCTTCCAGCACACACACTCACATCACTCATCTGAGCCGGCGGTGGCCGCCCTGTGCACGGGACCGAGCGGGCTTTCCCTATTCCAGTTGGATGCTTCGTGGGTAGTTGGCGGGGTCGGCGTGGTTCTGTCCCCTGCTGGCTGTGTTAGTGGATCCATCATTTATTATATTGTTAAATTCTGTTGCAATTGTTTAGCTTTGGAGAGGCGCCTCGACTTAAGCGTTAGCTTTTGCGCCGATCCGCCATGTAAACGTGTTTGCATTTGTCAATGAGACAATAAAATACTTGTGTGTGTGTGTGTGTGTGTGTGGGGAACGGCCCGCAGAGATCCAGACTCACGTCCCGCCACGGTCCAGACGGCAACTCACTGGGCACCACCGGATCTGGTGAGTTTGCTGTGGACACAACTTGACAGGCATGACACATCTTGACAAGGTGTTCTACATCTTTGTCAACACCCGGCCACCATACCTTACTTCTCAGCCGTTGTTTGGTCCTCATCATTCCTTGGTGTCCTTCGTGGGCCAGCTGAAGTACACGTTTGCGTAGAGACACTGGAATGACGAGTCTGTGACCACGCAGCACCAAGTCGTCATACACGCACAGTTCGTGACTCACCGATTTATATGGACTCGGACATTCACCAGGACGGCCCCTCGGCAGCCACTTCACGACTTCCTGCAGCTCGCCATCCCTTCTGGTCCCTTCTTGGATCTGAGCCTTCGACAAGGCTACTGGAACAGCGTGCGACGACACGAAGCGGACGTACTCCTCGGCACTCCCGTCTTGGATCCCAGCCGGTTCTCGCTCCTGAGTCAGCCTACTGAGACAGTCAGCAATGTTATGTGGGCCGGGCACATGGCGAACAGTATAGCGGTAAGGCTGCAGCCGGAGCACCCACCTCTCCACGCGGGCTGGTGGCTTAGATGATGGGGAAAACATCGCCTCCAACGGCTTGTGGTCAGTGACCAACACAAAATTCACGCCGTACAAGTACATACGGAAGCGCTCGCAGCCCCACACTACAGCCAGGGCCTCGCGCTCCGTCTGTGAATAGCGCTGCTCGACATCAGTCAGGCTTCGGCTGGCGTATTCGACCGGCTGCAGCAGCCCATCAGGCTGTCTCTGAAGAAGGACGGCACCAAGTCCTACAGGAGAAGCATCCACCACTAGCTGCGTCTCTGCGTGCTGCTGAAAATAGGCCAAGGTTCTCCTCTGAGACAGCTGCCTCTTCAGAGTAACGAACGCGATCTTCTGAGGCTCGTCCCACCGCCACTCTGCTGCCGACTTCGTCAGCTCCCTGAGAGGAGCAGAGACTGTGGACAGATTCGGGATGAACCTGCCCAAGAAGTTGACGAGTCCCAGGAAAGACCTCACCTCGGCTGGTGAACTCGGCTCCCGGGCGTCCAAGACTGCTGCCACCTTCTCTGTTGTCGGTGACACCCCCTGCTTACTCAGATGGTGACCCATGAAGACCAGCTCTGTCAAGCGGAAGCGGCACTTTTCTTTGTTGAGCGTCAACCCCGACTCCATCAAGCGCTGTAGAACGACATCAAGACGCCGATCATGCTCCTCTACTGTGGAACCAAAAACCACAATATCATCTGCGATATTGCGTGCTCCTTCACAGTCTGCCAGGACCTGCTGGATGACCCTCTGGTGGATTTCGGGGGCACATGAAATTCCAAACATAAGACGCCTGTAACGATACAGCCCTCGGTGTGTCGCAAAAGTAGTGATGGACCTGGACTTCTCATCCAGCTCAATCTGATGAAACGATTGGACAAGATCTAGTTTCGAAAACACCGCGGCGCCAGTCATCTCGTGCAACACATCATCGATAGTGGGCATGGGATGTCTTTCCCTCTTGACTGCTGTGTTAGCTCTCCGCATGTCGACACAAAGTCTAATGTCTCCGTTACTCTTCGGGGCACACACAATTGGAGACACCCATGGTGTCGGGCCACTGACCTTTTCAATGATCTCCTGTTGTAGCAGCTCCTCCAGCTTCTTCTCTACAGCCTTCTGGAGCGCCACTGGGATCCGTCGCGCCTTCTGGGCCACTGGCTGGACGTCGGGATCGATGTGCAGCTGCAGCTGGAACTGCTTCAGCTTGCCAAGGCCACTGAAGAGCATCGGGTACTTGTCAGTGGGATCACGGCTCAGTGAAACAGAGCTCACTTCGGGACCAACCCGCAGCAACCCGACCTTTTCAGCGCTCTCCTTACCCAACAACGATATATGCGAGCCGGGGATCACATAAAATACAGCATCTGGCACTGTGACGTCATCAAATGATATCGCTGTTTTAAAATGTCCCACGACCTGCATCGGTTTCCCGGATCCATAGGCAAATAGTCTACGACGGCTAGGCAGCAATTGCACTCCCTTAAAGCTGGCTCTAAAAGTGGTCTCGCTCATCACATTGCAAGTCGCACCAGAGTCGACCAGCACTTCACACACCTGCTGACCCACCTGGATGGGAAAACGTCCCTCCCTCGCTGCAGAGCTGAGGCTGAAGACGTGGTCTTCGATCTCGGAGTCGACGTCGACTCCAGACGACACCACCTGGACTCGATTCGCAGGACGCCGGAGGGGCCTGTCACACATATTCTGAAAATGGCCGTACCGTTTGCATGCAAAACACCTCCGGCTCACAGAGACACAATCATCTGCCCTGTGGTTAGACCTGCCGCAGCGGAAACACTTCACCTGATTCGGCTGAGTCGACCTGCCTGGTGGTGCTGGTCTCGATTGCGATCGAGATGTTTCCCTCGTGCGGTCCTGACGGACCGTCTGAAGCATCTCGACGGGGCCCGCAGCCGCAGCAGCTGCAGCACCTTCGATGACGTCAGCCTGTCGGTCGGCATTCTCCATGCTTCTCGCGATCGAGAGAGCCGTCTCGAGGGTCAGACTCGGCTCCCTCAGAAGGCTACAGCGTAGCCGATGGCTGTGGCACCTGTCAACCAGCTGGTCCCTGATCATATCATTTTGCATTGCCCCATATTCACACGTCTTGGCACGGCTTCGCAATCTCGTCACAAAAACATCGATCGGCTCTTCTGGCTTCTGACTTTCCTTATGAAACATATGACGCTCATAAGTGACATTTTTCTTTGGCAAAAAGTGACTGTCCAAAATTTCAATAGCTGCATCGAGCGACTCTACCTTGACATGCTCATCCACAATAGCATGAAACACTTCTTGGAGCTCAAGACCTCCCAAATGCAGCAACAATGCAACTTGACGCTTGTCACCAGATATATCGTTGGCAGTGAGGCAACAGAAAAACGCTCTCTTCCAAGCGCTCCACTTACTGGGTTCGTTGCAATCAAACGGTGGCAGGGAGCCGAACGTACCGTCCATCTTGAGTTCAAATCCTCGTCGCCAAATGTTGCATCCTCTGTCGCTGCCGCCGACACAACTGCTCCGGTTCGTGCCTGTATTCCGCAACCCGGTCCGACACCGACTGCCAGCACTCGCTCGGCCCGACTCAGACACTCCCTCGGCCCTGACCTGCCCCGCGGGCACACACTGAGCCGGGCCGGTGCACGGCGGCACAGCCTACCAGCAGCCGGTCCGCGGAACGGGTCCAAAACATAACAGTGTGTAATGTCACAATGTATGTGAATTGTACCATGTATGCACAGCCCTCAGCAGACTGCGTGGTAGGTATTCTTTTTTTTCGACAAAACCGATATTAACTCAAAGGCTATGCTATCAGTCGGTCGGAACTCACTGCAAATAGATGCGCCATGCTCCACTCCTTCGATTAGGTCTATCACTAAACAAAGTATACGCCTTGTGTGGCAACAAAATGCAAAAGTTTGTTTTAGGGGGCAAATATAAACTTTTAGGTTTTTTTGCCGAACTAGATGGAAAATGAATAGGTACGGTGATGATGCCAACCCAAGGTGCGGAGTCTTAAGTACAGGCTCCACGGCACACTTTTTCGGTTTTTCGTTTCGTTTTTTTCGCTTTTTCGGCTTCATTAGACGATCAGCTTCACTTGATAACATTGGTGTAGCTCCACGGCAGCGAAACCGAAAAAACGAAATCAGCAACTCGAAAAAGCGACGCGAAAAATCGAAAAAACGACTCTAAAAAGCGAAAAAAGCGACTCTAAAAATCGAAAAAGCGAAAAAACGAAGCGACTCGTCCAACCCAAAAGTTTGGATCGACAATCAGCTTTTCCAAGTAACCTTGAGTTCTTCGGCTTCAGCACGTGACTATGTGGTAATACTGATGCATGTTTCCGACGATTCACATTTCGGTACTCCTAATGGAAAGGAAGGAATTTAATCGCTCAATAGTATTTCAGTGTAGGTATGCACATATTATCCACGTGAAAGGATTGAATAGCGATTAATTATGCGAGATATATGCACGTATTTATTTCATCTTTTGTAACAATTGTTCATCATGCTTCTAGCCGCACCCTGCTAGGGGGCGGTGTTTGAACACCACCTGCAGATTTTCGCTAATATCTAAAAAAAAGGTGACGTTTCGCGCCACTGTTTTTGGCACACCTTAGCAAGCACCTTTTTTACACATGTTATGAAAAATGTCAGGACCAAAGTGGTCTCTCAAGGTCAGGTCACCAGGTCAGGTAACCTGGTGATAAATGCAATGCTCCGATACCCTGTCAACGTCGTACAGTACACCCCTCGAAGATCGAAATGAGCCCCCCAGCATGAAACCGTTTTCTAATATCGGTGGCGATATACATTCCAAAAGAGAGAGAGAGAGAGAGAGAGAGATAGAGAGAGAGAGAGAGGAGAGAGAGAGGAGAGAGAGAGAAAGAGAGAGAGAGAGCGAGAGAACGAGAGCGAGAACGAGAGCGAGAGCGAGAGCGAGAGCGAGAGCGAGAGCGAGAGCGAGAGCGAGAGCGAGAGAGAGAGAGAGAGAGAGAGAGAGAGAGAGAGAGAGAGAGAGAGAGAGAGAGAGAGAGAGAGAGAGAGAGAGAGAGAGAGAGAGAGAGAGAGAGAACAAGATAACCGGTCCCGCTTCCTACCCCCCCCCCGCTCCACGGGCGATGGTTGGATTTCTGCACCCAGAATGTTCCAGTTGTTCCTACGCCTATGCAAGTTGGTACACATGACACAATGAACCGGAATATGGCACCCGTGACCCCTTGTTATGCCCTGAGGTCATATCAGGTCGCGAAAGGTATGCACAATTTTCGGTAATAAATTTCGATAAAGGCATGCTACTATAGAGCGATGAAAACACATTCGATGTGTTTGATGTTCTACTGGACGATACAAATCGACTGATATGCATCACGAACTTTCCGGCCAGGTCTTGACCTAGACCAGTACATTCTGGGTGCAGAAATCCAACATCGCCCGTGGCTAAAGGTTCATTCGATGCGTCTCGACCAGAGAAATACGTTTCTGGTGAAGGAAAGCTCGTGCAAGTTTAGAGTCAAAAGTTATTGTAGAAAAACTGTTTTTGCAGAATCGTGTCTATTTCGGACGTTTATGCTCTGCAGGATAAACCGTGGATCTTACGTCAAATCTGAGGACATGCTAGCGAGAAGAACGTTAAAAGAACGTTTGATTGCGCCTTTCCGCGGCGCTATAGCTCTATCCATTCCTGAGCTATGGACCGGTTTGTCGAAACTGTCGAAGTTTGACCGATATGGCGAAATTTTACCTTCGATGACCTTTAATGGTCTGCCCTTTGGCCTACACCTGACTTAAATGGCCGAAGCAGTGTTATTTTTTTTTTGCTGTTTCG